>NC_090265.1:903405204-904605204 GCF_040414725.1 Anabrus simplex
ACTTTTAAATGTTACCCTTTGATTTAATAGGCTCGAATTCAGTTCATGACTTAGCCTCTGGTCATTTTCGACCCGGTCCGCGCAAACAATGATAGGTCAGTATTTATCTATCACCCCGTTACCTCTGGTTGATTTGAGCTTCCACTGATTTTTATTTTTTGTTTTTATTTTACGATATCTTTCTGCTATTGTGTGTGTTGCGTTTTACGCTGATTTATTCCTCAATGCCCCTGTCGTGGGCATGCGAGAAGAATAACATGGGCTGGTCTAACACAACCACATACCGTATTCATCGTAGGAATTACAGCGTGGTGGGGGGAGGGGTGCAGTGGACAGAACCAAACATCTGTGAAAAAGAAGCTTTCGCGTCGGGTATGAATAAAATGGAAATGGCTTATCAACTGGTCAAAGACGTTTATAACAAAAAATCAATTTCCTTGAACGCAAAACTCAGACATTATTGCACTATCATAAGACCAGAAGACCGGCTCCATGGCTAAATGGTTAGCGTGCTGGTATTCGGTCACAGAGGTCCCGGGTTCGATTGCTGGCCGGGCCGGGAAATTTAACCGTCATTGGTTAATTTCTCTGGCACGGTATGTGCCGTCTTCATCATCATTTCAACCTCATCACGACGCGCAGGTCGCCTAGTGGCGTCAAATCAATATACCTGCACCTGGCGAGCCGAACATGTCCTAAGACACTCCCGGCACTAAAAGCCATGCGCCATTTCATTTATAAGACCAGAAGCCTTGTTTGCAGCGGAAATCGTTGCTATGAATGAGAAAAGCCTAATAGAAAAATTGGAAATTAAAGAAAGAAAGAAAGAAAGAAAGAAAAAAGGCTTAAGGAAAATTTTTGGCTCTCTTAAAGACAAAGATGAATATAACGTCGCCATAACCATCAGCTGTATACTCATGTCCAGAAGATCTCTGATGTCGTGAGGAGGAGAATTGCATTTTATGACTACTTGCTAAGAGTGAAACCAGCACGGTTATCGAACCAGATCTTTACATATTTTAAAGATAAGAAGACCCGGCCACTTGGGTTCAAGGAGGTGGAAAGGGAACTACAGTGAGACAGGATTACTTATGAAGATGTGGAAGAACGCAACCCACTCAGAAGGAAACTAAAAGACCACCAGGGTTTTCAAGAGGGGAAAGACGTGGATGGAGGAAAGAAAGGAGCAACACCGGCAAGGAATGAAGGAGCACTGGGCAAAGAACAAAGCACATAGAAGACAGCTAAAATGACGTGGTCCTTAGTGGGCTGACATGAACAAGTAATAATAATAATAATAATAATAATAATAATAATAATAATAATAATAATAATAATAATAATAATAATAACGATAATAATAATAATTGAGACAAATGGGTACCCGGTACCTGAGGGCCCTTATAGCAGCGTGGCATTGTCGGTGGCTTTTTTCCGTAGTGGTTGTGGTTCGAATTCCGGTCAGACACGTTTGGAAAATTACTTTCCTGTGGCTTGGATTCCGCATAACACCGGAGGCTATCACCACTATATCAACATCCACTTAAAACTACACGCCTGCTTGTTTCTTTACAGGATACATGTTGTTTATCTGTAAGAATGCATTTAGATGATGGTGGATCAAACTCTACCGCTAGTAGCCATAACTATGGTGTTTCTTGTTTCCCTGTTTTCACATTAATGTTAGTGTCAGAGCTATTATTGCGACCTACACCGTTATCTTCTCATTCCTTGACCTATTATATCTCTCTACTACCGAAACCTACCTGTATCGAAGTATCTAACTCATAAAAAAAGAATAAGTGATTTGAGAGAGTAGCGAAGTTTGTCCACATTACAAATTATGCCAGTCACCAATGTCACTCAGGTATCAGATTCCCAACCAATTGTGTATACCTATTCGTTTCTTAAATTATTCCAAAAAACTTGTAAATTTGTCGAACATCTTCGTTGATAAATAACTGCAATCTCTAACTCCACTTTCTCTAACTGAATATTTGCCTCAATTTCGTCGCTGTTCGGGCAAAAGGTCATATCTCCCAATGCTCTTCCTATCTATTATTTTCCTTAAGACTGGTCAACGCCCCCCAGCCACTGGATATTTAGTCCATCAGAACAATTTTCGTTGTGTTCATTTTCCTATGTTTACGTGTAAAGGAAAATGAACCTTATGGTACCGCACTCTAGGAATGTATGTTTGCATGACTTACGCACTCCTACAGTATAATGTAGCCTACTTAAGGTTTTGATGGACTACATATCCATATGTGACCAGTCTCAAGGAAAATAGTGGACAGGAAGAGCATTGTGAGATGTGACCTTTTGCCCGAACAGCGACGATTTGTACCCTTGAATTCCAAATTTATCTTCATATTGTGATCTTTCGTCAATCTTTGTTTACTAAAGTTATTCCATGTCATTTCTACACTGACAGCTTGGAACATACCTCTTACTCGAGCAGCTCGTCTCCATCCTCCCAAGTCCTTCCAGCCCAAAGTTTGCAACATTTTCGTAACAATAATCTTTTGGCGGAAGACACCCAGATTTTCTTCAGATTTTTTCCAGTTCTTCAATCAAGTAATCCTGATGAGGGTCCCACACGCTGGAACCATATTCTGATCTACGTCTTACCAATGACTTATACGTCCTCTTCTTTACATTTTTACTACAGTCACTAAATGGCTCCATAACTATATGAAGAAATCACTAACAGTTTACGCCCTCGTTAATGTGATTACCCCAATGAGGATCTTTTCTTATATAACACGTAGGTATTTACAGTGATCTCCATGAGATACATTCACCCCATCAACACAGTAATTAAACCTGAGAGGACTTTTCCCCTTGGTGAAACTTATCACGACTTTTCACTCCACTTAACAAGCCGTTGTCTGCTGTCCATCTCACGACATTATCGAGGTCTTTTTGCAGTCGTTAACAATCCTGTAACTTACTTATTACCCTGTACAGTATAACATCATCCGAAAAATCTTATCTGTGATTCCAGTCCTAATAAATATGCTGACCCGGATATCTCATACTTAACAACTGACCCACTCTGTCTATTTTGCATCTTGCTAACAGAACTCGAGTATCTAATCATTTTCATGGTAAACTTTGTATCCGATTGGTCGAAGGTGTTTTAATTTCTATGTCTTCTACGTTTGTTAACATTAACTCGTATAAAGAATTGACAAAAATACACTTTTCCCCTGCTAAATGCCGTTCAAAATTATTACTGTGATTGGTATGTGTTAAAATTATTATTATTATTATTATTATTATTATTATTATTATTATTATTATTATTATTATGTAATGATATGATTACTGTACATTTATTTAAAGTGTAAGATATGAAAAATAATGTTAAGTTATTATTTATAATATAGTGTAATTTGTATAACTGTTTTTAAATCCTAACAGAAATAAGTTTGACTGTAGTCACGAACGCACAAGGGTGAGTGTGTACCTTCGTGACTGGATGGTATCTACTAACGAAAGTAGTGAGCATGGAGTGAGGCTGACTTTTAAATAAGGTTAAGTAGAGTGGAAAGAGAAAAGCCCTCGTGCTTTAAGTTTTCGTTTCATTAGCGCGACTCCTGAAACAAGAGAACCTGTGGTTGGTTACCTTTTACCGGTCGAAAGGAAGCATGTCTCAAAAGTCAAGTAGACCTACTTATATTAAATGAGGTGAAGATAATCGTCATAGTCTTCAAGGTTAACGCTAGGAAAGTAACTTTACAGGGTTTTGAATATATTATCATTAAACGTAGACACAATTAAATAATCGAATGTAACAAACAAACAAGTGATAAGTCTAGTCACATATAGAAAGACAGAAATGCGAATATGGACGAATAATAATAGGAAGAATAACTCTATACGTCAGTAAAGGAAAAGGAATCAATGAAAAAGAGGAGACAAGGATAAACATTGAGCTGTCATTGGATTATTCCTTCTTTTTTATTCATATTCTTATCTTTCTACACAGGGTGTTCTTGAAAAAAGTTCTGGTATTTACATAGGAGGCAGCACACCAACAAACGAAGGAAGAAAGGTCCTATGAACGTTATTCGCAAACCCAATATCTTCAGAGTTATGGTCCGCTACTACTATCATCAATGATCACGATGCCCCAATAATTTACGGATGATCGTATGCAACAAAATACGGAAATACCTTCCTGCATAATCATTTGTCGTAAATCTACGAGCGTGTTACGTTATGGTCTAATATGATGCGGCACCGGGGCCCATTTTAATCATAGTGTTAGGTGACACGTAACACGGGTCTTCCATGAGCGATGGATTGGTCGGCGAAGGCAATTACTTCGGCCTGCCCGTTCGCCTGACCATAACCCTTTAGACTCTTGGCTTAGGAACATGTAAAGACCATGGTGCATGCGATCCCCATACATGATGCGGATACACTATGAGAACGCGTGTTCAATGCCTGCAACAGCCAGGAGATTTCTAACGAATGCGTGATTCCATGCGGCGTAGGGTGGAAGGTTGCATTGCGAAGAATGGTGGTCATATCGAGTATATGTTGTGAAGAGTAGATCAAAGACATGGTGATCATTTATAGTAGTCACAGAGGACTATAACTCCGAAGTTATTTGGATTGCGACGAAAGTTTATAGGACCCTTCTTCCTTCATTTTTTGTGTGCTACCTCCTCTGTAAATACTGGAACTTTTCAAGGACTTCATTAACGGTATCATTTCAACACAACAGAATTATCACATGCAGGAAGCAGGTATATGGTATGAATAATCAAAGTATTTCTAGTCCCCTTCTGTACACCAATGGGATTTCTGTGGCCTCAAGAAATTGAAACTAGGATAGTACAGAGTGAGCAGCTTAACATCGGCCGAGCAGGAATCCTAGCTGGTGAGCAACTATTACGTTAGACACCCTGTAGATTCGCACTTGGTATTCCAGGTTCTATTCGTAGGTGTGCTAAATATTTTGACTCATTTGAGTTTTAAACTGTTCACAGGTAATGTACTTCCTAGCGCTACAATCCTTGGAGAGCCTTGGCCTCCTTGACAATTTATACACAGATGTGTCTGTCCCTAGCTTTATTTCTTCATCTTTTAACTCTCATCCTTCTCAGGTCCTCTTCCACATTACCCAGCCACCTGCTTCGAGGTCTACCCCTCATTCGACGTCCTCCTGGATTCCTCTAAAGACCATAACCACCCTATCCTCTGACATACTTTCTACATGGCCCAGCCACCACAGTCTCTTACATTTAATTTCTGAAACAATATCTGGTCTATTGTAGAGTTTCCTAATTTCTCCATTCCTTCTTACTCTCCAGAATCCTCTATAATTCACTAGACCATAAGATTTTCTAAGCGTTATCCTTTCCAATCTCCTTAACAGTTTCTTATTTGTGTATGTTATTGTACAGGTCTCACCACAGTACGGTACACTGTTAATATTAGGTTTCTACTGCCACTTCGTGTTTTGAATACTTTGCTAAGAGCAAAGTAACTCCTGTTACTAGCAGTTTTTCTTGTATATGTGTCTTCTCTCAAGTTGTTATTATTTGTAATAACTCCAATATTGTTAAAGCTCCGACAGCATTTATAAACGCTACCATTAAGTTGCACAGTTGTATTCAGTATATAATTGATGATAGCAGATGCCTAGTTTTTTACATTGATCTCCAGTCCTAACTCAGCACTATATTGTTCTGTTTTGTTCAGTTTTCCTTCCAGATCCTGTCTTCTTCTAGATAACGCGTATATGTCATCCGCATACGCTAGGCTTTATCATGACTCTTTTTTTCTAGTGGTTTAACGCCGCACTAACATCGAACGATTTCTTCGTCATGACCCTCTCGAATGCGGTATTGAACAGAAGAATGGAGAGCACATCGCCCTGTCGGAAATCTTGGTTAACTTCGAAATCCTTTGATAATTTAACTTCAACCTTTACTTTACATACTGTACTTCGGAGCATCATCTGAACCAGTCTTATGAATTTGGGTCGTACCCCCACCTCTTTCCTAGCCAACCACATCTGATCCCTTCTGATGTCATCGTACACTCGCTTGAAGTCAGTGAACAATTGATGCACATCCATATTTCTCCAGGTTTTGTCTAATAGTAAAACTCAGATGTGTTGTTCTAAAGCAACATTGGTGTTCTCTAAAATATAATTCCATACACTCCCTCAGTCTACCTGCTATGATTTTTGCTACTATCTCAGAATCAGTAATGCCCACAGTCCGTGTGGTCACGTCTCTTGTGTATAGGATAGAATATTGTTCACTGTCTTCGACGAGCTTTACGGTCCCTCTGTTACAGGAAACACCCGTCGAATTGGCATGGTAGCCTTCAAAGACCATAGAAAGGGCTTCATAATAGATCCGACGATCAGATTCGAGACATCCGAAACACAACCCGATGAGGTACTTGAGGAAAGGAAAACATACGAACCAACCATCCCATTCTATCAATAACAATACCAGTTCGATGATATCGAAGTCATAGGATTAATGGTTTGTGCTAGAGGACTCATTCCTCACTTTTTCGTCAAGTTCTGCAGATTATTTAATCTCGGTGAGGCATTAATAATGACTGTCTTGAAATATTCTATCCAAATCCTGAAGAACCATATCTCCCAAACTTTTTAATTCAACGACATATGTCAAATGTAAGAGAGCCTCCGTCGCTCAGACGGCAGCGCGTCGGCCTCTCACCGCTGTATACCGTGGTTCAAATCCCGATGACTCCATGTGAGTATTTGTGCTGGACAAAGCGGAGGCGGGACAGGTTTTTTCTACGGGTACTCCGGTTTTCCCTGTCGTCTTTCATTCCAGCAACACTCTCCATTATCATTTCGTAACATTTATCACTCATTAATAATAAATCACCTTGGGAGTGGCGACCCCATTGTAATAACATCCTGTATATATGTTTCATTCATTACATCCCTGACCCGGTCAATGACTGGAAAACAGATTGTAGGTTTTTTCATGTCAAACGTACCTATGTAATCAACTCACTTACATTTATATTCTTTTTTGTATACTTTGTCCTCAGGGGCAATCTCCAGTTGGGGAAAGTTGAGATAAATAAATAAATAAATAAATAAATAAATAAATAAAACTGAGGAAAGAAAACCAGTTTCTTGAAGTGGTTTACTGATATTTCTCACGTCAAATCTTAGAAAAATGATATTCAATTTTCTCCCCAAAAACTACAAATTCACACACCAGTAAAGATATATCATTAAAGCAGTACATCAGGCAAGTATCACACTGGACAAGTACGCTGGTCACAGTATTACAAACATGAGTCAATAATAACAAAAATAGCGAGGAGTCCATATTCCCTGTACTCAGCAGGTTCAAATGAAACAAACTATTTTGGAGTTGTACCATTTATCTTAAGTTATAAGCCATAGAACCTTTAGTTTTACATAGAATTCGAGCAGCTGAAACGTGACTTTTCATTTCGAAAATCTTTCATTGACTCAGATTCGAACCGTGATCGGCTTGATGAGGAACTAGCGAGAAAGTGTTGCCTGCAGTTTGTTTCAACACTAAATTCACCCTATTTTCCTCTCCGAAAGTAGACGACAGTGTTTAGATTTGTCCCTCACTCTTATTTAATCAAAGTGAGAAGCATTTCAAATAATACATGTATGTGTATTTTTATAACAAAGATAAAGATAGTGATACCAAGGCTGTAATCTCACGGTATTTTGGGACTGAAATCTGACAGTGAGTTGAAACACAGGCCATTAAATATTGGCTGCATTTACAGGAACTTTCACGGTATACTACTGTAAAATTTGCTTATTAGGTAACAGACATGGGGCAGGTAAGAGAGAAGATTTACAGTCGTTGTTCAAGATATCCAACGTTCTCGTTACATCCTGAGATATGAATATATTCCACACACTGTGGAAAATCGAATCCTAACAGCATCAGACTCAGAGATCGAAATTTGCAGTAGCTCTGCGTACAGATTGCTTTAGATATTTCCTATGCAATCGTTTCAAGATTTCTTTTCTCCACAATCCGAGCTTTCTTTCTTAAACCGAACCGAAAATGACGGTGAATTAGACATCACTATAAACGCACACTCCCTAGGATGTTCAGCACAATTTAGTGGTTGGAGATAAGACGGTACCGGGCATCGTGTAGCATTGGTTTTAGTTACTGTATGCCACGCATTTCATTTACTCTTTACTATCTTTCTAGTTCAAGGCATTTTCTCTTCAATTACCTATACTCCTACTACTATGAGAACGATTCTGTGTTTCATGGTCACGCACATCCTCGATAGCCGGGAGGGGTGGCTCAGACGGTAGAAGTGCTGGTTTTCTGAGTCGAAGTTGTCAGGTTCGATCCTGGCTCAGCTCGATGGTATTTGAAGGTGCTCAGATGCAGAAGCTTCGTGTCAGTACATTTTCGAACACGTGAATGAACTACTTTAGGTCAAAATTCCCGCATCATGGCGTCTCCGAAAACCGGAAAATTAGTTAGTGGGACCTAAAACCGAAATAATAATAATAATAATAATAGTAGTTCACTAATAATTTTGGCAGTTTATATATAATAAATATCTCATAAATATCTGTCAAGTCTATTTGTCAACAATGTTAAGTATATACAGATATGTATGAAGCATATGTGCCTATGTACCAAATAGTACTTCTTCCATGTACATTGTACCGAAGAAGCTCATAAACCCAATTATAAAATTGTGAATTATATATAATGAAATATATCAATAATAATAATAATAATAATAATAATAATAATAATAATAATAATAATAATAATTTCCCAAATACGCAATCTCACTGTTCGTGGATCAGTCCTTCCCGTCCATCCTTTTGATAGTTTGTATAGTTTGTGGGAACATATTCTTAAAATACCCTGAAATAAGATGAATATATTGAACCCGACAGGGGCATGATCCAAGGACCTTTGGTTGATACTGATCTCCGTAATTACGCACGCAATGCTATTTTAGGGAAAGAATGCTGAAACCGATTAATATTCATATCATTAATAGAGGTCATGCCGAAACTAATTAATATTCATATCATTGAGATAGATAAATTGTGTCTTTTAAGAATTATTCTACGAGATTTCTTTGTCTGCAACTTATTGCGCAGTATTGTCCTTTGTGTGGCGGGGGCCCGCAGATGAAGCCAAGCCAACTTAGACCCGGGAGGGGTTATGAATGGGGATTCCCTGTGACATCACTCGAGAGAAGACATCCCTCCTCAAGACTCACAGAATGAGGGGAAACCAACTTTTTCGAAACGAAATATAGGAGCCACCTTGGACTCGGACTAGCCAACTTAATTACCTACGATCTAGAAAATTAATGAAACTCGAATTATGGGGCCATCTCCAGATTTAAAAGGGATAAATGTTACTGGGACATTTATTTAGAGTGTTTAATGTCCTCTTCCTTGATAACTTTCAGAAGAAGAAAGAATATTGTGTGGTTTCTGCGTGGAAAAGTACTGGGCCATCTGTTTATTCTCACGACACCTCCTCGAGAAAGGGAGTTCACCACGCTGGGTGGGGGAAGCAGGAGAGATTTTAATTAATTTAAGGAGATTCACCGAAGGATAATTGAGTGGTTATGTCTCAATCGCATCAACTAAATACTGGTCACCGATTAACCGTACTATCATACCTCGAGTACGCCGGGAATAGGCGCTACGCAAATTAGTGGAAGGGGTATCGCTCCCTTGTAAAAACTACTGCAGTAAGGGACAAGCGTCATTCGGGGTTAGCGGCTCATCGACGGCGAAGCTATGCTCGGTTAAGCCCTCGTTAGTTCTTTGTTTAAGTGAAGTAAACTCCCATTTAAGTGAAATAATACAATTTGCATAAACAGTGTATAGTTTTGATCGCTGTGACGCCAGTGTTAACTTTTTAGAAAACCGTGATGTGTAAAGTAATATTATTATCATTACTATAGTACAATAATCTTACGTAGTCACTTACGAGATCGTGACCGGACGTTCACATTGAACGCTGTTAACCGGAGTGTGAATTAAACAGTGACGTTGTGTGTGTACAGGATTAATTGCCAGCGGCTCCACCAGCATCGAACTATGGATCTTCAACTTCAAGATGGAATGGAGATGAAAGTAATCATCGTGGTGCCCATGGAGGAGGAGTAAGCTCAGGATGGACCTCCTGAGCTGACGAAGGTGTCGTGTGATAGAGATGAGTACAAAGTCTTATTATCTGGCATGCATAGAGGGATGGGAATATTTATGATAAACTGACGCTATAAGAGATTAAAGATGTAGTCCTATTGAAATAGAGCGCCGGAATGGGCGCGTAGTTATTAATTCTTAGTTTAGGAAACCGGCGACAGGTCTGAGTAATTGATTGTAAATAATTTAGGGAATATAATACTCTAGCTTTTCATGGGATAGAGATTTATTCAATGATTTATTTCTTGGGAGATTTTGTTTGTTTATTTGCGTCAGAAGACAGGAGTAATTAGTTTAGGGGAGTGCAGTGAGAGTAGTTATTAGAGTAATCATTAATTTGATAAGTGTGTGGCAAGTAAAACGGTAAGTACTATTGCGTGTAAGGCACGTAACTACGAGGCTCAGCGGCCGAACTGACAGCCACAAAAACTCCACCCTTTGAAATACTTAGATAGGAAGTGATAAGATTAAATTGATTATGTGATTAAATTTACCAGGAAGTGATCATAACGCGTGTGTGAAATATCAATCCGTGTGCATATTAGTTAATTAATGAGTGTATTGCCGTGTGACGAAAAAGTAGCCACGTACTGACCATCGATTAATTAGCAGTCAGTAATCTGATGTTAATTGCCGAGCGAGCACTTAATTGTGTTGTAATTGCTGAATAGATTCCGCACGATGACCATGTATAAGTAATGTAGCGGGTAAGCCATGTAGGACGGCAGGAATAATAATAATAATAATAATAATAATAATAATAATAATAATAATAATAATAACAATCGGGCAAAGATTATCATTGTAATACCGGAGTCGCGTTGTGAATGTGATGTGATACTGTTGGGTAAATATGTGTTGAATTCAAGGTGATTTGCGCGAGTGTTTTTGACCGCGGTTTATTGTAGACTTGCTTCTTAGTTGGAGCGGTCTTGCGTCCTTATGAAAGGGAGTGTTACGCCTGTTAATGGTGGGTTGTCGACCGCGTGTGGAATGGGGAGCATTTCGTCTGGCCTGCCACCAGTCGTGTTTTTTTTCTATGCCCAGCTGTGGCGGAAGCAGGGGCTTTATGAAGTAAGAGAAAGAGGCCTGTTTGAACGGCAAAATATGTGATTTACCTAACACGGCAGAGCAGTGTAATAATCAACAAGCGACCCGGCCGATAATGATAATGTTTGCCAATGAATCATTGTTAATTGCTCGAGTATAATATAGACAGGGATTACGGGACCCTGCCTTCATCGCAAGAGGTTGTCAGTTCGATGCTCAACGTAGGCATTGGAGGCCTACAGCGTCAGAAGAAAGATCAAAGTGCCTTTTACGTATTTTGTTGCATATCATGTATCATTTATGTGTTCTTTATGTCATGTGTGGTTGTACATAAGGCCAGTGGTGGTTCTGTCCATCAGCTTGGCGATGTCTATAATAGCGAGGGTCGGTTCGAACCCAGGGGTTGTATCATATGTGTGTATTTTTTTTCTTTTACGTCATTTCTTTGGGAAATCTAGGTCTTCATTAGAATAGGGATTGCTCAGACGTGTTGTCGGATGCATATTAGTTTTATGTGTTAGCGATAATATAGCCTCAGTGTTATGATAAAATTAACATTCGCTATATGTCACGATACATCGCTTCGCGATAAACGTACTCGTTTCTATCAAGTATAACGGACAGATGCCCACCTAACAAAACCACAACAAACATTTATAAACTTTAATGTAATTCGTTAGTGTTATTTAGTGCGCCATTTCCCATCATCATTAAGGTTGAATAAACCGGTTTGTGAGTTAAATATTTTAATTCGAATGTGTTCTCATTTTAGTTATGTATGCCCCGCTTCTCCTCCCCTGTACGCTTTTAAGTTTACTTTAGTTCAGCGCCTATTTATTTCATACTTCTTGACCCATGTGCGACCCTGTAGATTCCATGCCGGTGCCATTTAGGGAGGGGGCGGGTGCAATATATATTCTGATTCCATTTTCAAAGCTCGATGTGAATGCCAGAAATTGGCAACTGCGACTTGCTCACGGATTACGGAGCTCAGCCCACATGGGCGTATACGTGACCGCTGCGCAGGATTGCGGGTTGGAATTTGTCGTAGTTTTATGCACATTATGTGCAGGGTAAAAACATTTTGAATATATCGCAGCATTCATTATCTAGGTGACACGAATAAACTTACTCGAGAGAATCGATCTTCTCAAGCGCAGGTTATATGGATATTCAATAAGGATCCTCTTAAGATATAACTGGTGGAGAACGATAACGTTATTGCTCGGTTAGATCTCACGAAGATTCGTGATGACTTTGATTTTCATTATTCATAAAGGGGAATAAAAGCACATATTTCAGCATGAATTATTATATAGCAAGAGAATCGTGTAATACCTGTTCCCTTCGAATATCTGTATACTTATTACAGTATTATCAGAACGGTTCAGAGTATCATTTCATACTTCCCCAAACACACTTCGCGGAAACATTCCTTCTTGTTTGCCTTTTTTGCGGTTGGTAAAACTTGCAGGAAAACGCTCTTACAAGACTGAAATTATATCAATATTGCACCCGCTCATGCAGCGTTCAGTGCCAAGTTATCCCGGTAGCTCTTGATTTCTTCTCAGGGTATCCATTTTCCGCTCATAAAATCTGTGATTTTATATATATAATTATTTTACGTGGTTTCGAATGAGAATTTGTCCGCTGGGATATGCATCACGGGAGTACCTACACGCACAAGTACGAACCTATGACCGATAACTTCAAAGGGATCTCTATTCGCTTGTAGAACTAATCAATTGCTTATATCTACAAAACTTATTAACTAACTTACAACTAGTCGTTACCCAAACAGTAATTAAAACACAGTCACTTACTAAAAAAAATATAAGATTATTTATTGACTAAAATAATGTTCGATGTTAGATAAAGTGAAATCTGGGTAGTATTAATTGAGTAATATTTAATCATTGAAAGACTAGAGTCAGCGCTGGCTCAAATAAAATAAAATAATTAAAGCTTAAAATGTTTACATTCTCTCATAACTAATGTTCAAATTCATATTAATACATATCTCAATATTCGTAGCCATATTCCGAAAAGTATTTCATTTTCTCCAATTATATTCGAGATCACTGAGCAATCATGGAATCAAATAAAAATACACATTGCGAATACTGTCCCGTTAATTATTAAAAGTATCCTCACAACATATAAGTCGTCATGCAGAGATGAAATGAATGATTTGTTAACTTGAAAACGTAATAAAATTACATGGGAAAAAGTTAGATTGTAAACGTAAATCTGCTCATATTTTCACGTAATTATTTCCCAAATATACTCTTGTGTGAGTATTAAATTGTAAAAGTGTTCTCCAACTTTCCATTCATAAATTATAATCATTCACAGATCTGAACTCTGATTATTTGGTCACATATATCGAGTACGCACAAGTAACAAACTCACGGGCTAAGACAATACCCCCCTAAAGCCTACGACATATGGCTCCTAACTAACCATTATAATATTCTTCATATTTAAAATACTTGAATTGAAATCATTATTGCATGAAAAGAAATAAACATCTAACTAACTATTCAAGTAGTTTCCAATCCACACACTCCTCTATTAATGGCTCAATGTGCTCTAGCATTCTACTATTTCTCAATATTTCATATATATACGAGCTATTCAACTTGTATGGATAGTATAGAATGAAATTATTACGTATTATCCTGTAACGTCACCGCACCACGAAATATTAGATGTATACTAAGTCATGAGTCTATTGAACCGTATATTAGAGCACTCTCTTATACTCAGTACCTGTTATTCAGCAAAGTCAGACATAAATATAACTGTCACGATACTCAATTCTACCATAATACATGTCTATCTTACCTTAAAATGGTCATCTGCGCGATGTTCTCTCCTTGTCATTTTCTTTCAAATATGGCACAGAAACTCACCTTGTAATTCTAATATAACGTTATCTCGTCGAATAGCAATTCTTACACTTCCCGTAGAACATAAACAAACCTCTATACTTTAACTATTCATCAATCTACTCCACTAAATAATCACATTTCAACACTATTCCAAAGATACTTTAACATAACACCGGCTTTCATATAGCCGTATGCATATAGCCCTTACTCCCAAAACTATATGCTGAATATTCTAGAATTGCCTTGTAAAATACGCACTTAATAACCTTTATCTTAACAACAGTAGTACAAGTTCAATGCCCTCTTTCTATGAAGAAAGGAATACTTAATTTGACAATAATCATCGTATCGCGCAGGTACTTCGTGACGTAATCTATATTCAGGTAAGCGAGATTAATCGAAATTTCACTAGTAAATTAGACTCATTGGTACTAGGTCTTCACAAGTAACACTTCTTTCTTTAATCCAAACTAGCTTCCACTGTAAGTATGCAAGTGCGGTAACCTGTATATGTCATATTAGCATTCTAATTCTACACTTCCATCTTATCTTAAAGCCTTAGATATCTCACACTTCACTTTATATTACACACGCGTTGTTAATTAATTCAAAAATATCACCAAATATTCAGCACATGCCAAGTTAGATTGAGGGTGCAGATTACAAGAAACTACTCTACTAAATAAATGTATGGACTTAGCTCGTCAGTTGCTACGTTTGGTCTGGTTGATGCTCCATCCCTCGGTTGCAGCTAGACCCTCCGATCGGATCTGGATCTCTGGTTGGATTGCACGTTCATGGTCATCAGCTGGTCACATGGCTCGCCGGTCCACTCCTTCTCGTCCGGTCTTTTGGCTGGCCGGTGCTCATCCACGTCATCATGTCCACTGGTTGGCCGGTCCAATCTTCCACAGCTGGTCCTCTGGCTCGACGGTGCATATCCCCAGTTCAGTCCATCTTGTTAATTTAGCAGACAGTCATCATTTTGAATCTGTAGACAACGAAGAGAGTTCCATTTGCGCAGCAATTAGTCATGCTATATTCCATATTTCTATTATTTATAATAATCGTCGAAGTTTTTCTTTGCTCTGAAAAATTTCTCCGTAAATAGTTATTAGGTTTACTGCTACGGTAGTTACTATCTTCTCGTATGAAGTTATCAATATCGTAGAATGGTGAATTCCTATTCCTTCGAGCGTAGAGTGACTGTTCACTAATCCAAGACAGTCGTATATCACCTCAAATTATTTATTTATATAATGTTTTCGCTTCTCTTCTTAGCATACACCGGTGAATAATTTAATCGTATGCTATCGCCGATTATAAATAGATAATATTCTCCACAGTAGCCAAGAATATTCTTCAAATCTGTTGCTCCGCTCGTTTCTGCGTCTTGCTTCTACGAATGTTATTTCTTGAGTTTGTTTCTTAAACAATCCTTCCGCTGCTATATATTTTTTTTAAACAATTCAAAATGAACCTCTACTGTTCTGCAGTGACTTCGAAAATTATCCGTTCCGTGACGTACATAGCCTCCTATACGCTGCATGAATATGAAGTTCATTGCCTTAGTAGATCGCATGGGCCATACCTTCCTACGCCGCCATTTTGTAGTTGGTCTTCGAGATGCGAACGGGCACAATATAGACTCATTTTCAGTATATGCTCACTGAGAGATATTAAATATCCTAAGTTTATTTTCAAACCCATCGGTCAGCACGTGACATAATTCAACACTTATAACACTTATAACTTTTTCAGGGCTCAAGCTCCAGATAGGGCGTGTGTTTCAGCATGGCTCAAGGCACTGCTATGTAACAGCTCTGTTATTCTTAACAGTTGAGAAAAATCAGGTCTCTTACGATCGAGACGATAACGTACTTCAATGAATGAATGAATGAATGAATGAATGAATGAATGAATGAATGAATGAATGAATGAATGAATGAATGAATGAATGAATGAATGAATGAATGAATGAATGAATGAATGAATCAATCAATCAATCAATCAATCAATCAATCAATCAATCAATCAATCAATCAATCAATCAATCAATCAATCAATCAATCAATCAATCAATCAATCAATCAATCAATCAATCAATCAATCAATCAATCAATCAATCAATCAATCAATCAATCAATCACAACTTATCTGCATTTAGGGCAGTCCTCACGAAGGCAGACTCCCTATCTCTTGTTTGCCTAGACTTGTCTTAAATGATTGCAAAGAATTTGGAAATTTATTGAACATTTCCCTTGGTAAACTATTCCAGTCTCTAACTTCCCTACCTATAAGGAAATATTTTCCCCAATTTGTTATCTTTAATTCCAACTTTATCTTCATACTGTTACCTTTCCTTCCTTCAAAAACATCACTCAAACTTATTCGTCTACGAATGTCATTCCATGTCATCTCAGCACTGATAGCTCGGAACATACGACTTAGTCGAGTAGCTCGTATCCTTTTTTCCCAAGTCTTCCCAGCCCAAACTTTGTAACATTTTCGTAACGCTACCCTTTTGTCGGAAATCATCCAGACAAAATCGAGTTGCTTTTCTTTGGATTTCTTTCCAGTTCTCGAATCAACTAATCCTGGTGAGGGTCCCATACACTGGAACTATACTCTAATTGGGGTCTTACCAGATAACTATATGCCCTTTCCTTTACATTCTTACTACAAACCCTAAATACCCTCATAACTATGCTTTATTTACAATGCAATTTTTGTGATTGCCCCAATGAAGATCTTTCCTTATGTTAACAACTAGGTACTTGCAGTGATCTCCATATGGAACTTTCACCCCATCAACGCAGTAATTAAAACTGAAAGGACTTTCCCTATTTGTTAAACTCACAGCCTGACTTTTTTTTTGCTAGGGGCTTTACGTCGCACCGACACAGATAGGTCTTATGGCGACGATGGGATAGGAATGGCCTAGGAGTGGGAAGGAAGCGGCCGTGGCCTTAATTAAGGTACAGCCCCAGCATTTGCCTGGTGTGAAAATGGGAAACCACGGTAAACCATTTTCAGGGCTGCCGATAGTAGGATTCGAACCTACTATCTCCCGGAAGCCTGACTTTTAACACCGTTTATCATCATATCATTGCCTGCTGCTCATATCACAACATTGTCGAAGTCTTTCTGCAGCTCCTCTCCGTTGTTAACACATTTATTACTCTACACAGAATAACATCAGCCACAAAAAGCCCTCTTTTGGCCCTTTACAGAGATATCGTATCCTAGACCTGTCGGACAGTGCTGAATGCGGTGAGATAATCGAACTTTGTTATTCATAACAGTGGTTAAGTGAACATTCACATACTCTCAGGCTTGCCTCTGGGGAGGCGGGGTGAATGTTGTTGCCAAAGAGGGTCAACAGCATACCAATATGTACTGAATACTGTCATGCACTGTAATTCGGAAGCTGAAGGCATTATGGCTGAGTGACATCATTATTGGTTTCCGACATGGAGACCGTAGTTCAAATCACGGCCAATGCCTGTGGGAACTTGGGAATCGAATGTCTCGTTCCTGTGGTTCAAGAGTAAAGTAATGCTCCAAGCTAACTCCAGAAGCCATATTTTCTTATGCCGTTGTGTCCTACCTGCATTAAAAAAGATGGCATCATTTATTCAAGGAGACAGGCTACATTCTTTCCGGCAGTCCATCCTTGGACCGAGAAACAAGTTACCCAACACTTTTTACACTTTTGAGTGAGAAATTTCAGCCATCGGATAAGTCTTACTGCTGTAGATGCTAAAGCGAGTTAGGGACTGTGCGATTCGGGTCACATTGCTGTCAGCTTCCATTCAGGAGATAGGGGATTCGAACCCCACTGTTAGTAACACTAAAGACGGTTTTCCGTGGTTTCCCATTTTCACACCACTTAGTGGAGTAGCTCATCTCCTTCCTCCCAAGCCTTCCCAGCCCAAACTTTGCAATATTTTCGTAACGCTACTCTTTTGTCGGAAATCACCCAGAACAAATCGAGTTGCTTTTCTTTGGATTTTTTCCAGTTCTCGAATCAAGTAATCCTGGTGAGGTACTGAATACTGTCATGCCCTGTAATTCGGAAGCTGGAGGCATTATGGCTGAGTGACATCATTACTAGTTTCCGACATGGAGAACGTAGTTCAAATCATGGCCAATACCTGTGGGAACTAGGTGTTACACTGTTCAAATCTAAACTCAAGTACTTTCATCTGTACTAGTGTCCAACTCGTTGGCTGAGCGGCAAGCGTACTGGCCTTCGATCCAGAGGGTCCCGGGTTCGATTCCCGGCCGTGTCGAGGATTTTAAACTTAATTGGTTAATTCCAATGGCACGGGAGCTGGGTGTGTGTGTGTGTTGTCTTCATCATCATTTCATCCTCATCACGACGCGCAGGTTGCCTATGGGAGCCAAATAGAAAGACCTGCACCTGGCGAGCCGAACCCGTCCTGGGATATCCCGGCACTAAAAGCCATACGACATTTCATCTGTACTAGTAGTAGTAATGATGATAATAATGATGATGCTTGTTGTTTAAATGGGCCTAACATCTGGGTCATTGGCCCTATTGGTATGAAATGAGACGAAATGCAATGACAATTTAAAAGTACAAAATTCATCCACTGACCAGAATTCAAAACGTGATGATGAAGAATGAATGAATATTAATATAAAACACTCAGTGGATCCGACCCGCAATGCCTCACCTTCCCGGAAACTATTTTACTGTCCAAGGGACTGCTTCCAAAGCACAATCCTGAATCGATGGTGCTTGTTGTCTAAAGGGGCTAAAAATGCAGGCCAACGATCCCTCATAATGGTACTTATTGCTGGTAAAGTGGAACCATGGTATTTCTCAAGTTGCGGTACTAATCAAAAGTAGCGTAAACTCACGGCGTTCCAAATATTAGTACTACTCACAAGTATTGTACGTCGCACAGGTAACGCAGACTTACGTTGCTTCTCACACAATGGCGCCATTCGTAGGCAAGGCAAACACATGGTGCACCTCACATAGGTGTACTAATCACAGGCAACGCAGACCAACGGTGTCACTCATGCAGTGGTACTCAACACAGGTACTGGAAACCTATAGTAAACAACTCTCTGCTGCTACTAATCACAAACCTATTATGTACATAACATACTGGTACTAATCGCGAGTAAAGGCGATCCATGGGGTTCCCCACGTGATGGTACTAATCACAAGTAGTTTCATGGTTCTAATTCAATCATCCCTTGGTCTCCCGTTTTAGTCACCTCTTACGACAAGCAGGGGATACCGTGGGTGTTATTCTTCGTCTGCGTCCTCCATCCACAGGGGTTAGAGAGAGGGAGGAAATATAGAAGGGATCCCCGTCACTTCGAAAAATGAAGTAATGGACGAAGAAAGGCAAGGGCCACGAAGGGCGTGAAAATGAAAGACTCCCTAGGCCTCGAATGCCCTAATACCGTCGAGGTCGGAAAAGAACAAGAGTTGTCCAAGAAAGATCGGATAGGATAGATAAAAGTGAGGAGCCTGGTACAAGTATATGGAAGTAATGCCAGGACTCAGCTAAGGGTCCCGCGATCGTCAACTCACGCTTCCAAGTTGAGAGCCCCTGGGGCCCCTTTTAGTCACCTCTTACGACAGGCAGGGGATACCGTGGATGTATTTTTCACCCGCGACCCCTACCCACAGGGAGTAGTAGTAGTAGTAGTAGTAGTAGTGGTGGTAGTAGTAGTAATAGTAGTTCACCTGAAAGACGTGGATTCGATTCCCTTCAGAAAATCGTGAAATTTAGAAAAGAGTCTTAGAATTTTGGAAAGAAATTGAACCAAAGAAATTGAGCCTATTACAGACACAAACAACTCGATTGTCTTAAACAAATTAACACAAAGAATGTTGCATCAGCTCGATACGATCGTCATAAAATTGCAACTGCGACTTACTAATAGATTAGTGAGCAGAGTACAGCACACATGGACGCTCAGGTCACCTCTACACGGGGTGCCGGGTTTGAATGTATCCTATGTTTAATGCACATTACACAGGTGTCCCTGGAGGAATGGTCAGTATTTAGGGATATGACAGGTACGATCATTTGAAATAAAACTATCATATGGACATATGCACCATTCAGAATGGTTACATTTAATGTACATTTATTTTGGGCTAGTGGCCCGTACGTATGCATCTGTTTTTTTAATGAAATTTGTTCGTGGCGTCGACCTCTGTAGATCTTTTACCACTACTTTCACCATATGACAGGAACCTGCGTGTAAAGTGTAATTGCAGAAGTGTAGAGTGTTGATTGTGAGGAAAGGAACGTTAAGGACGACAGAGGCCAGGGATATTAATCATTTACAATTAAAAACCCCTGACCCAGCCGGGAATCGAACCCGGGGCCGGACACGTATGTGTCTTACCCACGCAATCTCTTTGACGTTTTGAAATGGATACAAGTTTTCCGAATGTAATGTTCACCATACACGTGTTCGTGGGACATTGATACGTGCAATAAGTCGCTGTGTGTTGGCAGTACGACTACGTTGGACCATTTCAACAATGTGTTGCTGTTCCTGAACAGGTTGTTTAGAAGAAAAATGACAAATTTAAAGAATACCTGTTTTATGTTGAAAACTCTGGTAAACACAATACGATCAGGACTTCGACGTGTTGGAAGGCGCTGGTGGTATTCCTCGACAGCAGCAGGAGCGCTGTCATGGCAGAATGGGTAAACATACATCATGTCTGCATATTCTGCATTAGTGTAGATGTGTAGCATTTTAGCCAGCGCGTGTACACAGTTAACCTATGATTCTTTCTAATTCATTCTTAACTCCTCGCAATACTTCACTCACAACACACCATGGACATCTGCGCGTTCAACGGGCTACTTTAATGACAGTAAGACATCCCGAACAGGTTGGGCTGGAATAAAACTTCAAAGAGGCTGGGTGGGTAAGTCACATACGTGCTTGCCACCAGCCCCAAAACAAATGTATATTAAATGTTTTCTGAAATCATTCGAAATATAGCATATGCCCATATGAAGTGTTTTTTATCTTTATCTTTAGAATTTGCTTTACGTCGCATCGACGCAGATAGGTCTTAAGAAGACGATAGTATAGGAAAGGGCTAGGAGTGGGAAGGAAGTGGCCGTGGCCTTAATTAACGTACAGCCCCAGCATTTGTCTGGTGTGAAAATGGTAAACCACGGAAAAAAACATCTTGAGGGCTGCCGACACTGGGGTTCGAGCCCACTATCTCCCGAATACTGGATACTGGCCACACTTACGCAACTGCAGCTATCGATCGGTATATCGTATTTTAATAAGGGTCCTCTGTACTACAGACGCAGTATAACTGGTGGAGAACGATGGTATTAATACAGTATTGAGATTAAGAGAATACTTCCTCATTATGATTAGTGGAAACTTCAAATATCCCTTATTAATATTGGAAGACTGAAGTAAAAGTTTTAACGTGAGTTATTTACAGTAAAATAATATTGGAATTTATTTAATTAGAGTGGATGGATTCTGCAGGTCGTCTCGTTATACTCCTGGAAGTTGTACAGTTTGTCGTGTTCACTCAGCCCCACGATAGAAAGTGGGATAATTAGCAAGAAATGTCAAGCCATTCACTGAAATTCCACCTGGTAGATTCTTTCCCAACGACTGCATGGGACGTGGCATGTACTTTTCATTAATATCCTTTTGACTCTACAAACAATGTTAATAAGTGACAATTTGCTCGAGGTAAAGAAGTTGTCCTCATCTTGGTTTTTCATAGGTATGCTTAAGACGGGGGCGGGGTAGCCAAGTAATGTAATGTAGGCAGTCACTAACCAAATACTGTAATTACAACATGGAGGTGTATATTTATTTACTTAAGGTATGAAGACGTAATAGGTATCTAACCCCTATCACGTAGCCAATTCACTATGGTATATGTGTCGCTTTATTTCAATTCTCATTCCCCATTCATAATTATAAACCGGGCGAGTTGACCGTGCGATTAGAGGCGCGCGGCTGTGAGTTTGCATCCGGGAGATATTGGGTTCTAATCCCACTGTCAATAGCCCTGAAGATGGTTTTCCGTGGTTTCCCATTTTCACACCAGGCAAATGCTGGGGATGTACCTTAATTAAGGGCAAGGCCGCTTCCTTCCAACTCCTAGGCCGTTCCTATCACATCGTCGCCATAAGACCTATCTGTGTCGGTGCGACGTGAAACCACTAGCAAAAAAATGAAGCATAATTATAAGGGTACGAAAACTGTTATGGAATGATAAGTTAAAAAATACCAATTTCAACCAACATTCACGTTCTTACAGATCACAGGTTCATTATTTTGTGCGAGAGTTTGTTCACCCGAACTGTTTGTATCACAACAGCGATAATATGCGTATAAACTAGAGGTTCTCAAACTATTATGAGATTGTACCCCTCACTTGTGACTAAAGTTCAATGCACCCTCACGAAAAATCCCTAAAGGGTAGGTTTGAAAAATATGAGTACATGGCTAATTATTAAGACGTTTTTAATCGATTATAAAGCATTCTTTTAAATACGCATCGTAAATAAGACGAGATTGTGAAATTAAATACGATTTTATAACACATCACAAGGAATTTAAGAGTTTGTATCTGTATGAAGTATCATACAGTGATATAAAGTAAAAGAGGATACCCTGTTTGTATGAAAGTTTCACAAAACGCTAGATTTTAGTCTCAATATCAAATTCATAAATAAGGATGAAACAGTTTCTATCTTAATTCTGGACTTCAGACATTGCGAACCATCAACATTTCAATGCGATGAGTATGCCTGCATGGCGCGACACAGTTTTTTGATGTGTCGTAGGCCAGGTGAAACTTTCAAGCGAAGCGTGGCTCTGCAATATAATTCGGTCCTACCAAGATTGTAGTCCGACTCGTTGGCTGAATGGTCAGCGTACTGGCCTTCGGTTCAGAGGGTCCAGGGTTCGATTCCCGGCCGGGTCGGGGATTTTAACCTTCATTGGTTAATTCCAATGGCCCGGGGGCTGGGTATTTGTGCTGTCCCCAACATCCCTGAAACTCGCACACCACACATAAAACTATCCTCCACCACACTAACACGCAGTTACCTATACATGGCAGATGCCGCCCACCCTCATCGGAGGGTGTGCCTTACAAGGGCTGCACTCGGCTAGAAATAGCCACACGAAATTATTATCCCAAGATTGTAGATGCTGAAAGTTGTTTCGGCAAATACAATTAATTGTAAGTGATAGAAGAGCACGAATGACATAACAAAATCTTGGATATGTTCTACGATTTGCTTTAAAGTGTCAGCGATTCATGAATATGACACAAGTTATGATTTTGCGTCAATATAGGCCTAAATATCATTTTATCATGTTTTGTTTTACATTTAAAATTAGGATACAGTTTTATTGTAGTTTATTTTACTATTAGATCTATATAAATGTAACTTTAATTTACATTCATATTACAAAAAGAGATACCCTACCTACCTACCAAAATGAATTCAAATTCTACGTTTTTCTTCGAAACGATATAGAAAAATAAGTTACAAATGTATAAGTGCCACAAAAAGGTAGGTGTACAAATCCAACAAACCACATGGTGTAACAGCCCCGAACATCCTTGGCCTATCAAGCGACCGCTACTCAGCCTGAAGGCCTGCAGATTATGAGGTGTCATGTGGTCAGCACGACGGGTCCTGTCGCCCATTATTCTTGGTTTTCTAGATCGGGGCCGCCATTGCTCCTCAACTGTTATCACGTAGGCTGATTATACCTCGAACCAACCCTTAGATCCAGGAAAAAATCCCTGATCTGGCTGGGAATCGAATCCGGGGCCTCCATGTAAGAGGCAGGCATGCTACCCCAACACCGGATGGCCGACAGGTGTAAAAATTAAAAGGCTAAATTTCAGTTTTTTTCTAAGTTCCAATATCTTCACTCCTAAAGATTTTTCTCAATAACGATATTACTCAAAATGCTTGCAAAAACTTGTACTTGTGAATGTTTATTTTATCAAAACGCTAGATTTTAGTCTCAATATCAAAATAAGGGTGAAGAATATTCGATCTTAATTCCGGAATTCAGACATGGTGACCTATAAACCACTTTTTCTATATTTTGAAAACGGGACAAAACGGGAAAATATACTCAAAATGCGAAATTTATACTAAAATGTTATAAAAATGCAAAACCGATATTTTTCAGATATAATCTTATTTACGATTTTCTGTTCTTATGGAAATCTGAACCGAGGAGTTTGTACCTCCTTGGACTTGCTGCAAATGCTATTGGCAGTTAAGTTCAAATACCCATAGCACTGTAATGTATTTATGGTCCTATCAAGATTGTAGATGATGAAATATATCTTAGTAAATACAAGTTAATTGTACAGTAAGTGATAGAACACGAATGACAGAGCAAAATGTTCAGGTATTTTCTATGATATCGTTAAGCATTGTCATTCAATGATGAACATGATTTATTTTCTTGAAATCATTCTGATTTTGTATCAGTGTAAATTCGCTTTCCTCAGTTATGCTTTAATCTATATCAATTTATAATAAATGTGCAATCTTATTACACCTAATATATTCTCATTTTACTATTATATCTATGAAAACGGTATTCTAATGTCACATGAATATTCCCAGGCGACATTACCAAGTTCCATTTATCAACATATCTTCAAAATGATAAATATGAAAACGAAAATGATAAATTTCTTATGTCAAAAGGCTAAAAATCATGGCTTGCTAGGAGTGGAGTCGGATTATCCTGTCTCACTAATACTAAAACTGCTCAGTTTATGCCCCTTATCTCCAAATCTTTTCTAGCACTAACTTTGATAAGATAGTTCTGTTTTTGGTGTCTATTTCATCTTCACTGAGTGAGAATTAAGAGTGATGATTTCTCTCTACACTGAGTATTGAGAGGAACAAATATTATACAAATATATTTAATTCAGATAGTGAGTGTATCCTTGTCTTTTATGGTTCAGTGGCTTATTTTAATTAATTTAAAGGGCCGATAGAATGTATGATATTATTCACTCCGTAGTTTGCGAAATTTGTCCACCTCTGTGGTGTACTGGTTGGTGTGATTAGCTCTGCCACGAAATTTGAAAAGTTTTACGAGGACTGGAAGGGGGTCCACTCAGACTCGGGAGGTTATCAGAGTAGAGGGGGGTTCGATTGCCACCTCAGTTATCCTCGAAATGGTTTTCCGTGGTTTCTCACTTCTCCTCCAGGCAAATGTCCGGATGGTACCTAACTTAAGGTCATGGCCGCTTACTTGCCTCTTCCTTGTCTATCCCTTCCGGTCTTCTCATCCCCCTCACAAGGCTCCTGTTGGGTATAGCAGGTGATGTCGCCTGGGCGAGGTACTGGTCTTTCTCCCCAGTCGTATCCCCAACCCAATGTCTCACACTCTAGGACATTGCCTTTGAGGCAATAGAGGTGGGTTTCCTCGTTGAGTCCGAGGGAAAAACCAACAGTAGACGGTAAATGGATGAAGAAAGAAAGTTTACCTACGTACGGGTGTTTAGTTTAAACATTTAGAAACTATGATCAAAGTAATTAAACAACGCAGCACTTTATTACAAACCAAGTAGGTACCGCATTCTTGGCGACCATATTTATTATGAAATTTTAATAACATGACGAATAAAGCCCTGTTTACTAATTCGAGGAAACATCCATCCTTGTATATTGATTTTAAAAATGGAGAGATTTTGATAGAAATTTTTGAAAAATAAATTGAATAAATATCGAACTATTACCTTGTAATCTGCAAAATGTTTTTATATTAAGTTTCTTAACAGATAAATTAACGCGATCAGAAGGTCGCCGATGAGCTAAATATTCGCCCCCTTAAAACAACAATCACCGAGCAGGTTAGCCCACCGGTTCGGATCGCGTGGTTCTGAGACGATGGGTTCAAATCCCACCGTGCAAGGCCTATATCTGACAAATTATGGAAATTCATATATATATAGGGTGTTAGGTGTATACGTGCAGATATTAAGCTAGTCGGCAAAGAAAAAGACATCTCACAATATATGCTATGTACTTTTTATCTTGTCCTATTAGTTTGCCCATAACTGAGCCAAATATTTCAGGACCTAATGTGTTTTGAACGGCCGTAGCAGGACATGCCGGTTACGTCATTCTGTCCACGCGTAGTGGAAGTACGGTAGCAGAGTCTAGGGCTTGTTGAACCTGTTTTTTATCGCAGGCCAACACATGTTGTTGTGCACTTCCCCTAAAGGCTTGGCAAGTAGGATAGGATGACTCACGTGCCAGGCCATTTGCTGTACTCGAAAACCGGTCTAGGGTACTCTGTATGAAATGTACACAGGATCCTTACAGTGACCTCGAAGATACGCACCAGCACATACGTGCGAATAAAGTATTGTGTAGTTGTTTATGATTTATAAGACGTCAATGGCATTACTCAGTGATCCAAGCTGACAAAATGAAAGGAAATAGTTAATAAGTAAATGAAAAATGAGCGCAACATTTCTGTGCTGTTATTGCGACAGTCTACGATGAATTTCTGACAATAGACAATGCGAGTTGTCTATGCTTATTCATAAACTTTTCAGGTCAATGAAAGGACGGTGGACACTGAAAAGTGTGTAAGTATTCAGTCATATTGTTATTAATGAGACAGATTTCAAAAACCGTAGTTGCAACCATGCGTGAACATTGCTCGAAGGAAAAATAGCTACTGTGGATTTCTTTTGCTAGATGCTTTACGTCGCACCGACACAAATAGGTCTTATGGCGACGATGGGACAGGAAAGGGCTAGGAGTGGGAAGGAAGCGGCCGTGGCCTTAATTAAGGTACAGCCCAAGCATTTGCCTGGTAAAAAATGGGAAACCACGGAAAATCATATTCAGGGCCGCCGACAGTGGGGTTCGAACCTGCTATCTCCCGAATACTGGATACTGGCCGCAGTTAAGCGACTGCAGCTATCGAGCTCGGTCTACTGTGGAATTGCCGCCGGGCATTTCTAATAGAAGGCTTATTCTTCTTTTTCCTAATCTGTTTACCTTCCAGGGTTGGTTTTCCCTCGGACTCAGCGAGGGATCCCACCTCTACCGCCTGAAGGGCAGTGTCCTGGAGCGTGAGACATTGGTTCGGGGGATACAACTGGGGAGAATGACCAGTACCTCGCCCAGGCGGCCTCACCTTCTATGCTGAACAGGGGTCTTGTGTAGGCCTTGCGAGGGAATGGGGAGATTGGAAGGGATAGACAAGAAAGAGGGAAGGAAGCGGCCGTGGCCTTAAGTTAGATACCATCCCGGCATTTGCCTGGAGAAGTGCGAAACTACGGGAAACCACTTTCAGGATGGCTGAGGTGGGAATCGAACCACCTCTACCCATTTGACCTCCCGAGGCTTAGTGGACCCCGTTCCAGCCCTCGTACCACTTTTCAAATTTCGTGGCGGAGCTGGGAATGAAAAACGGGCCTCCGGGGGTTGGCAGCTAATCACACTAACCACTATACCACAGAGGTGGACAGAAGGCTAATTACTGGACAGTAAGTGCCGATAGGTAACGTAACGGACACGTTTAATTAAAACGTCCGTGATAATAACGTTACTACTACTACTACTACTACTACTACTGCTACTACTAATATCTTTACGTTCCACTAACTAATTTTCACGGTTTTCGAAGACGCTGAAGTGCCAGAATTTTGTAAAGCAGTACTTTTTTAAATGCAAGTAAATCCACAGACACGAGACTGGCGTATTTCAGCACCTTCAAATACCACCGAACTGAGCCGCCATCGAACCTGCCGAGGTGGGATCAGAAGACCAGCGCTCTATCGTCCGAGCTACGCAGACCGGCATTGGAGCTTAGAGTAAGTTGATCGTGCGGTTAGGGGCGCGCAGCTGTGAGCTTGTATTCTGGTGATAGTGGGTTCGAACTCCACTGTCGGTAGCCGGGAAGATGGTTTTCCGTAGTTTCCCATTTTCACATCAGGGAAATGCTGGAACTGAACCTTTATTAGACTTCGAACGCTTCCTTCCCACTTGTATCCCTTTTCTCTCCCATCGTCGCCGTAAGACCTATTTGTGTCGGTGCGACGTAAAACAATTTGTAAGTACATGCTTCGGTAATTTCGGAGACATGTCTGCAATTATAATATTAATAATAATTCGGACCTGTTAAAAGTTCACTATTTTCTTTAGTGTTTTCTGACAGATTACGAGCTACGAAGTTTGCGTGGGGCGATTAACTTTTATTTTCATAATAGTCAGTAATAATAGACTAACACAGTTTTTATAATAATATTGTTAGTGGCTTTTCGACGGATGCAAGCTAATCGCACGGCCAACTCGCCCAATAATAATAATAATAATAATAATAATAATAATAATAATAATAATAATAATAATAAATCTTCACGTGTCAATGGAGACTTGCGGTGTCGGAATTTTTCCCACAGGTATTCTTTAACGTGCCCGTAAATCTACCGATCAGAAGCGGTCGTATTTCAGCACCTTCAAATACCAGCGGACTGAGCCAGGATCGAGCCTGCTAAGTTCATGAAACCAGTGCTTGAACCGTCTGAGCCACTCAGCCTGGCAACGTTTATTTTGATACGTTGAATAGGCACTGCAAAATCAGCAGTAAGCTAGAAGGTTCTCATTTACATTTAAACATGTTCTCTTCGGTTGGAAGCACGAAAGGAAGGTACGTTTAATTAATTTATGTTTATAACATGTCCCTTACTGGTATGAAGTAAAACGTTCGATGTGTTTTGACATTTCAATTCCGATACTACTCACTTTGAAATTCTATCCCATGCATTCTTTCGTTGACGTAATAAACTTTATTTACGTACACGTCAACACGGGTAGTTTCTGCATACGGCGAGTTGGACTCCCAAAAGACCATGATATTGAAATCGCACTGTGGGAGAATATTGCACGTAAGCAGTTCGACAAAAGCACTAGACCTGTCACATGCCGGTTGTCTGCTGTGGCTGGACGGGTTCCCCGCCCCTACATGAAACCGGTCTGTCTGACCTTGACCTGAATAACAGCTGTCAGAGATGCGAATTATCGTCCGTACCAGTACGCGAGTTACTTCGTAGTAGTAGTAGTATTTGAATAATGCCAGTGTATGAATACCACGAATACCATTATATGCTTCTAGTGTATCGTGTGGCAGAACAGAACACGGGTCGCCCTTCATGAATCTATCGGGAAAGGCTGCCAGCAATTTATATTTTGGTTTTATTCCCTACGGTTAAAACAGAGGACACTTTGCGTTTTTAAGGGCCGATGATATTAAGACAGCAATCATCATCATCATCATCATCATCATCATCATCATCATCATCGTCGTCGTCGTCACGTATAAATATTCAATAAAATAATCGTTTTATATTCATCATTACTGAAATAGGAACTATAAGTTAACATTTAACTTAAGAAGATTGCCTAGAGTGTTTTGTTAATTTACAAAAGGAAGTTTAACATTTCTTTTAATGCAGTCTGTATGTTTTTGTTTTCTAAACTGTTGTACTGTAATGTTTAACATACAGTAGGTACATTATGTTGTTCACAGGCGTTTTCGTGTACGTTCGTAAATCCGTACTTTTCTATTCGAGATAAGTCTTGTTACCGTCCACCTGGAATTACGGAGCCCGTACTGTATGTTCATTATTTTTCTACAACAGAGTGTTACGAATGCGACTGTAGTTCCCGCGACCACGCCACTCTTATGTCTGTGTCACTAATGTGCACTTTGTTCAGCTGTGTGCTGCTTGACTATGTGGCTCTCGTTACCTTCTTCTTCTACTGCAGCCTTATGTCTTAACAGGTATACTGTATTCTACCGACATCATCTCAACACGCAGTAGCGTAATCTGCTGCGATTTACCGAGCTCGATAGCTGCAGTCGCTCAAGTCCGGCTCCATGGCTAAATGGTTAGCGTGCTGGCCTTTGGTCACAGGGGTACCGTGTTCGATTCCCGGGAGGGTCGGAAATTTAACCTTAATTGGTTAAATTTGCTGGCACGGGAACTGGATGTATGTGCCATCTTCATCATCATTTCATCCTCATCACGACGCGCAGGTCGCCTAGGGGAGTCAAATCAAAAGACCTGCATCTGGCGAGCCGAACTTGTCCTCGGACACTCCCGGCACTAAAAGCCATACGACATTTCATTTCGGTGTGGCCAGTATCCGGGAGATAATGGGTTCGAACCCCACTCTCGGCAGCCCAGAAGATGGTTTTCCGTGGTTTCCCATTCTCACATCAGGCAAATGCTGGTGCTGTACTTAATTAAGGCCACGGCCGCTTCCTTCCCTGTCCTAGCCCGTTCCAGTCCCATCGTCGCCATAAGGCCTATCTGTGTAGGTGCGACGTAAAGCCAATAGCTGCTGCGATTTGTTATTAGCACCATCATAGTAAAATGTAATATAGTTGTGGCGGAATCTTCTTAGATATGTTCGACATCTGTGGATTGTGTATAATTTGATAACTCATCTGTACTCATGAAAGCGACCGTCGGCCTGGCGTTCAAGTTAATAGCTATATGTCTCTAACGTGTAACCTTGTTTATGTTTCTTATATTTGTTGATGTGTATGTTTGATGTTTATACACAATACGAGATTACAGCTGACTCATCCCCACGAGCTTGCCCTGGTTCTCGTTTTACGCATAGTAATCTGTAGGTAACTACTGCGACCGATGCTAACTCACGTGACATACATTTCATCTTGTTTCTTCTTAAACCACGCATATTTTACTATTTTCTTCCACGTATTTCAGCTTTTAATAACCTAATAATAATAATAATAATAATAATAATAATAATAATAATAATAATAATAATAATAATAATAATAATAATAATAATAACGTTAAGTGCTTTACGTCCCACTAACTACTTCTACGGTTTTCTGAGACGCTGAGGTGCCCGAATTTAGTCCCGCACGAGTTCTTTTTATGTACCAGAAAATCTGCCGACACGAGGCTGACCTACAGTATTTGAGCACCTTCAAATACCACCGGACTGGGCCAGGTTCGAACCTGTAAAGTTGGAGTCAAAAGGCCTGCACCTCAACCGTCTGAGCAACTCAGCCCGGAAGGAGGCACGAAATGTAGGTACGTTTAATTTATTTAGTTGTATAACATGTCCAATATTCCTTTGAAACTAAACGTTCGATGTGTTTCGATAATTCAATTCCGATGCTACTCATTTGGGCATCCCATGACTGCTTTCGTTGGCGTAAGGACCTGATATCTTTCTTCTACCTTTACGTAATGCACAACGGGGATCTACTGTATTTTACGTCCCGGCGCGCCTATCCCAACCAATAATTATATCACACGCTCGTACAGGTCCCGCACCGATTCAGGTTTTCAGGTCATTTCCATACTCACTAGACCACGGGGCTGATGACCACACATATCCCAATCCCTTAAAGGACATAACAGCAAATGAACCAGTATTAACGCTGAGAATTCGGTACATCTCCAGGGTCCGAAACCGATGACCAGGGTTGTCTGAAGCCCCTAAGACGAAAACTGAATACTGACAACTACGAAACCAGTCTGGCGAGAATGTAACGTAACAAGGCATACGCTACTGTAGTAGCCACCTTCAGCTGTTATCGTAGCTCAGTTGCTCTTAAACATAAAACCAGTTTGACAAGTATGTTACGTAACATCTCGTGCATTGCATAGGTAGCGTTCAGCAGTTGCACGTAAACATAAACAGAAACCAGTTTGGCACGCATGGCACGTAACTCGCCTGTTCTCAAAAGGAAGCTATTCATTCACATGAACAAGGCATACTACCTATTCTAAAAACATCGTATCTCTTTGCTCTCGAAAATAACTTCCGAGAATTACTAAAAGTTTGATATATAGTGGTTCGTCACATCGTTCTCTATTGCTAGAAGAAATATCTGCAGGTATACACCTAACACCGTGTATATGCTGTTGTCAGTGAGTCCACTTTCAAAGTTATATTTTTGCGGTTTAATGATTGTTCACTTGGATACTCCTTCAAAACCCACTCTTGGAAAAATCAGTTTTTCTTGACGCTGTAAATCGGTAGTGAATTGGTATCTCTGAAGATGGTTTCTCGTGATTTCCCATTTTTAAACTAGGAAAATGTTTGGGAATACCTTATTTAGGACCACTTCCACTACCTTCCAAGTCCTAAACCTTTCCCATCCTCATGCTACCAAAATATTTCCACGTGTTGGTGTGACAATAAAATTATAGCATCAAAGGTCATCATATTTCATTAATGAAGAACGAATATCCACAGCCTGTTTCCAGTCATTCCACCGGGTCAGGAATGGAATGAATGAAATCCCCATCTAGCGGTGAGGATAGGGATTGTGCCAACTGCCAAAACCTGTCGCACTCCTCTGGGACAATGATTAATGAATGACAGATGAAATGAAATTATACTGGAGAGTGTTGATGGAATGAAATATGACAGGGAAAACCGGTGTGCCCGGAGAAGTACCTGCCCCGCCTCCGCTTTGATGACCAAATTTATAATGTAATATTGTCACCACCCATGAATTTGTAATAATTTTCTTCATGGTAATACCTGTAATAATTAAGAGGGGAATTCCTCAAGACAGTATTATTGGACCTGTAGGTTTTCATAAATATATCAATGATATGAGTCAAGAAATGGAATCAGAGATAAGGTTTGTTGCAGATGATGCTATTCTGTATAGAGTACTAAATAAGTTACATGATTGTGAGCAACAGCAAAATGACCTCGATAATGTAGTGAGATGGACAGCAGGCAATGGTATGTTGATAAACGGGATTAAAAGTAAGGTTGTGAGTTTCACAAATGGGAAGGGTCCTCTCAGCACAAATCTCACCGGCGCGCTGCCGCCTGAGCCACGGAAGCTCTACATATTTCATTAATAAAGAAATTCAAAATTATTTTGTCGGACGGAAAACTAAAATACATGGAATTGATATATTTTAGAGTTCCAACTCCTTTTAAGTTCTAATGTTTCACAGATATCTGTGGGCATCAGAATTTGGCGCTAGAGAATCCTGTAGTGGTCTGTAGAGGTAGTGAATCTGACTTGATCACTTAAATATTCCGAACTGGCAGAGAACAGACGATGGAGTGGTACTAAGTGTCCCATCCTCTTTAATATCCACCAATTTCCCCACATCTTGGTGGAGTTGCAGGTGAGAACTTTGTGGAAAATGTGGACTCGGCCTTGTTTTACGGCTCGATGCACTTCCTGACACAAACGCTATGAAGAGGGATATATTCATTATTGCGTATTTCTCTGGTGGTTAGTAGTGATATCTTGTATGTATATGAAGAGATTACATATTAAGGAAATCATACACCACAGTCCCGGATCCTGAGGAATTAATCAGGCGCGGCAAAAATCCCCGAATATTCCTAGAATCGAAACTAAATGCTGCGATCTGACTATTTAGACAAGGAGCTGGACGTGATCAAGGGTCCGATGTTAGGTGGATATGCAAGATATGAGATGCAGAATAAAACCCTAACCCGTCCGGGAATCGAACCCGCAGCGCTCTGAATCGAAAGCCAAACCGTTGGCTAGCACTCTGCGGGAGCTTGACCAACCGACTGCGGGCTGAGATGCCATATTCCATTGAAAAAGCCAGAGAGGATGAGGTAATGATGCTACGATGAGTACATAGTGTACGAAATATTAAACGTTGAAGTTCCGGAGGCACTATGCAATGGGCAAGAGAGAAGTTTATGTTCGGAGAAATAGAAAACCACGGAACATACGGTACATATATGAATGTTCATGACATGTTGCAAAGAAAAAGTAAGTCAGTGAGTAGCCTATATATTAAGAGGTGGATATCTCGCAATATGTATTTACGCCCTAATAAATGGTGGAAATTCATATATATCAAATATACAATTGTCGGGGTGTTAAAAGTTATATTTTTATGATTTAATGGTTACTCTCCTGGGTATTCCTTCAGATATCCACTCTTGAAAAAGAAAATCCGGTTCCTAGCTCTGTAAATTAGTAGTAAACAAATGTCTGAAGCAATATAGTTGACTTCTGATTCTTCTTGAGCAACGCCCTGTTGAGCAAATCATGCACTGCTCTCTAGTGATCTCACGCGTTTTATGTTTTATCTGTAACAACATTTTCTGCCAAACGAACAGCCTGCACAGGGTGCACGGCCAAACTTGCAGGACACTTTCCTCAGATCTAGAAAAAGAACATGCGGTATATGCACATGGATCCGGAAACACTTTATTCCTTTCTTTTTTTTTTAACAAATTGCTTTACGTGGCACCGACAGAGATAGGTCTTACGGCGACGATGGGACAGGAAAGGGCTAGGAGTACGAAGGAAGAGGCCGCGGCCTTAATTGAGGTACAGACCCATTATTTGCCTGGTGTGGAAATAGGAAACCACGGAAAACCATCTTTAGGGCTGCCGACAGTGGGGTTCTAACTCACTATCTCTCGAATAATCGATACTGGCAGCTATCGAGCTCGGTACGCTTTATTTCCATGTTAGAACTAATTTTCGACAACCATACATAATTCATTTATCATGGGAAGCACACTAACAGAAAGTGCCAGCATACATGTAAAACATGAAATTCTTTCTTACATAAAATGTTCGAAATGCCGTCCGTTCTCATTGATTCACGCATCAACCGGACGTCGCATTGAATCCCAAATGTGCTGATGCAAAAGTTGTGCAGTGTGAAACACGGAAAAAGGATTATCTGATGATCGCCCAGGCATAAAGCAGGTGCTTGAATATCATATGTCCTCCAGAGGATATTCCACCTATGTTTACGTCTTCAAAAACGGGTGGTTTTGTCCTTTCGTTTCTTAAGGATACATGAATTTTAGTGCCTATTTCAAAGTTTTCCATAAGCAACCTTCGGTTCGATTTTAGAACTTCCTTACAGGCTGTATGTCATGAGGTCTTCTAGACGACTGTTCGTACAGGGCCAGTTGGCCGTGTGGTTAAGGGCGTGCATCTGAGAGCTTGCATCCGAGAGATAGCGGGTTCGAACCCCATTGTCGGCAGCCCTGAAGATAGTTTTCCGTGGTTGGGGCTGTAACTTAATTAAGGCCACGGCCGATTCCTTCCCACTCCTAGCCCTTTCCTGTCCCATCGTCGCCATAAGACCTATCTGTGTCGGTGCGACGTAAAGCAGTTTGTAAAAAAACAACGGTTTGTTTATATTTCCTTGCCTACGAGGTCTATTATTTGGGAAAATTCTGTGCGCATATGATTGTAATATTTTATCAAGTTTCACCACGTATAATGCAGGTCATAATTTTGGCTCGTCTATTATAGTTCTTACAATGAATTTCACGCTGGTCGTAGTTTATTCTCTTAAAATAATTGTAAACATTTATTGTATTTACGTCTTGTTATTAGGCTGGTTTCTATTTTCATTCTCTTTTGAGAATTGTGGTTTCGAATTGCGGTATCTGCTGTCATGTTTCATTCAGTGTGTTAGTGTTTTGTGATACCTAACAACAACAAAAAGAGAATATATATCTCCCGGGAACTGAAAAATATTTCGTCGTTGCGCCTCGAAATACCGTTATGTGACAATGTTAAAGGAGAAATACTGACCCGCAACACAGGCATCACTGGGATATAGTTCATTCAAAACTGAACCTTAGATGACAGAACGTTTCTGGTCAGACATCTAAGCAGAAATATTATCGCATAGAGGTTTTTCTAAGCTCAACGATTTATTGGATCAGTTTGGTAATTTGTCCTGTTACCTTTTCCTTTGATTGAACCTCTGGGTACCTTAGCTTCCTTCCCTGCGTTACTATCCCCACCACAAATGAAAGCCGAAGGTGGCAGAAATGAATATACTGCGATCGACATGCGGCGTGTAAATGGATGATAGAATCAGAAATGAAACTCTACGTGACCGGGCGAAGGCGACTGGCATTAGAGACAAGATCCAGGAGTCACGGCTAAGATGATTTGGCCATGTGATGAGGAGAAGTGATTATGTGGGAAGAAGCCTCTTAGATATGGCTCCTGTCGGGAATAGAAAAAGAGGTAGGAGCCGTAAGAGATGAAAATACTGTGATCTCGGATACCAAAGAACTGTAGTTGGAAGAGAAACCTAATGTTTCATATAAATTAATGAAGGAGACAGATGTGCATCAGCAACCCCGCTGCCAAGCGGGGTTAATCATGCTGAGAATAAGAATTATTGAAAATATATTTGAGTGAATTCTAAAAAGTTCAAAACCTACAATGTCGAGCGTGAAAAGGCTTATCTGATAATTAAGGCGGCTACTAGTCATGAGGTGATTTTGGCGTTGCTGGAGCCCCAGCCGAGCACATCTACTTGCCCCAGTAGTGGAAAATATAAGAGGCGATCAAAAAGTCTCCGTTCGACGGCCGTACAGTCCTCAATTGGAATGTCAATCAGACAAAATCGGCACTCATCCCACCGATTCACCAGGTTGAAGATCTCCGTGAGGTAAAACACCGTGTCCTGCTGCGTGAAGAAGTCCGTAACCGCCTGCAGCACATCCCCGAGAACAGAAAGCGTCTAGACTTCAAGGCCTTTTTGAGGGGACTGAAGGTGTGATAATCGCATGTGGGGTGATCAGGACTATAGGGCAGGTCTGCCATAATCGCCTCATCCACCACCTGTTTGTTGTTGTTCGTAATGAATGAGTCTGGTCTCCCAGATCGACCAGCGTCTTGTGTCGAAACGCCACACGCACAGAACTTGGTGCACCATTCCACAACGGTGGTTTTCGACAGACATGCTGCCCCATACACAGTCTTCATTCTGCGATGGATGCCCATTGGTGTTTGTCCTTCGGCAGCCAAGAACAGAATAACAGCACGTTGGTCCTGTTTGGACGCATTTGGTAGTGACGTCGCCATAGTTCACGTGGCCGCATTTAACACACACACCTCAGCACATGACTGCCACACTGATCCCTTTGCCTACATGTCCGTGCTTATACACCAGCATCGGAGTCGTGCTACGTGCATGTCCGCTGCAGAAACGCCCTCAAACGGAAACGTTTTGAACACGCCTTATAACTTGAACCCCATGGTCTTAAAGAATGTAAATTTGTTTGGAATTAGCTAATAAAATGTCTGCAGTAACATTTCAACCCATACTGACTAAATAAGTTATTTTGAAAATACTAATCAATCGGTAATTATATTTACATCAAAACTTACGGCCGTGGCTTCAACACAACCCCGCTGGATTTCTTTTCATTCTTGAACTTTGACCGAGAAGTCGTTTTAAGGCAGAGTGGCATCATGCTAGCACTGTAACTATTTAGCACCAACCAGGAGGCACGCATGACTTGAGGAATGTCACAGATGCAAAAAACACTCTTACCACCAATACACAATTATGTAACTACACACGCAAACAAGGAGCTAAAATCAAGACCAGCGTCGTCGCGTACAGCCTTTGATCTACAGGCGTGCTCCTCAACATTTCCAATGCCTGAAAACAGCAGGCAGGACTAGCGTAAGACCAGAATCCTTGCGAGCGACCTGAACGATTCCAACTACTCAGACGTCAGCGGAAGATTCTGAATCGCATCAGAACCATCCACGTTAGAAGCCGAGACGTACTGCACGAGAGGGGGCGGACCACACAGTGATTGTGAAGAAGAGCAGAAACTGTGGAATATATGGTCTTCGAATGTCCTCTAGAAAGAAGAAAAACAGCAAAGGGAAGTCACCTCCGTACAGGTCAAACCGCCCTCGGAGTGGTGGAAGGTAAAGGCTTCCGCTATCCGTAACCTTATCCTGGGTGGGGTAGAGTGGTTAGCTTTATGCTCGGCCAACTTTGCCCCCAGGAATTAACCTGTTACTCATTTTTGGTGTTGGCTGAGTGAACCTTAGGGCCATGTGCACCTACGGAAGTGGTAATCCCATTTCTTAAATTTTTCGATTTTCTGACTGGTGAACCGTGCATGCCTTTACCGCCTCGGCTAGGCAGCCCCTCGAATGTCCTCCATAGCACTGTATAAACGTTGGCAGGATTAGGCTTACGTTCTTTGTGCATAATATGTATATATATTGTATTTTAATGGCTATTCTGTATACGTTTCCCATGAAATTTTAGTCAAACTCCCTAGCGTAACGGTTGGTGCTATTCGTTGCTGCTCTAGGAGGCCCGGGTTCGATTCCCAGTGCTGCTAACGGGTTTAAGAAATGGTACGACGGCTAGTATGTGGTCAAAATGGTACACGCAGCTCACTTCCATTTTGGGTGTACCTGAAAAGAGTTACACCACCCCAAGACTAGGATACGAGTTTGCTTTATCAAACGCCGAACGAATTCCACTATCTTCCAAGAATGGTGTTTATCAATCCTATTGTTTAGTTCTTTGAAATAACAAACCATTATCACCTGTTCTCCAATAACACCTAGTTACCTACCAAAGTTATGACTATTCCTTACCTTGCTTATCACATACAATTCTCTTATTTTTGACATTTTAATGTATCAGGAAAGAGTGGCAACGTATCTTACAGACTTCATGATGTAAATGTAATGAACTCTGAAATTTATCACACGAGAGCTGTAAATAATGACGTAGTGGTAACGAAGTCCAGACACTCGCAAATAGGATATGGGAGTGATCAAGTTGCGCTGTTGTCGATGTGCAGTATGCATTTGGAGGGCAACCAGTTGGGAGTGTTGTTACTGCGTGGCACCGCAGTGAACAGCATGTGAAGACTGCTCTAAAGCATGTTTTCAAGGTGATCAACGTTCGTGGATTGAAATCGAGCTTGTCTGGGGATTAAAATGCATCAGAATGTTATCGAGGATCACGTGAAGCCTGTGGTGAGAATGCATAACCGTAAAGGACGGTTGCACGATGGGTCAAGGCGTTTCGTGCGGGTTTGGGCCGTCCATTCCTCAAGATTAAATTGACATTGTGAGTGATTTCGTTTCCGTAGACCATCCATGGACTCTCCGGGAATCATCTGTAGAGGTAGGTCTCAGTCGTCAAACGGTATGACACATACTGGCGAAAATGTCTTAACATGAAGAAAATACCGTCCCGTTGGGTTCCACCTCAACTCGCCGACGTACTGAAATGGCACTGGTATGCACTGGCTGGCATCCAACAGGACAGATACCGTAACGAAGGAGTCGCATTTCTGCAGCGTATTGTCGCCATCGATGAGACGTGGGCACGCGCGTACGAGCCTGAAATAAAGCGCCAATCGAATGAATGACGTCACCGAGGTTTGTCACGTCCACAGAAATCTCGACAGGAACCGAGTCGGGTGAAACTTATGCTGATTGTGGCATGCGATTACGAGGGTGTTATTCTTTCGCATGCTGTGCCTGAGAGACAAATCGCCAACAGCGACTACTATCGTCGATTTGTAGAGCGGCATCTGCGCCTGGTTATGCGGTGCAAACATCCATGTTTATTGCGAGATGATCGCCCTATCGTGTCGCATGACAACTCGCTCTTATTGCAACATTGGCAGTGTGAGGTCCTGGAACACCCTCCGCACTCACCAGACATGAGTCCTTGTGACTTCGACCTGTTTCCGAAGTTGAAATAACCCCTCCGAGGCCGGCGATTTCCTGACGTGGCATTTGTACTCCACGCAGTAGGGTGGTCTGTTGCTGTCATGAACAGCGAACGCCTTGTCAACGGCTCCCTACGGTTTACCGACATTTGGCAAAAGATAATAGACTGTGCGGATGACTACATTGAAGGAATGTAATGTGATTGTACTTGTTAGTTCATTTTCTATCAATATTGTCAATACTTCATTTACAGCCTTCGTAGATCTTTACACTAGCTTACTTTGAAACAGCCGGCCTGAGTGGCTCAGACGCTTGAGGCGCTGGTCTTCTGACCCCAACGTGGAAGGTTCAAACCTGGCTCAGTCCGGTGGTATTTGAAGCTGCTCACCCTCTTGTCGGTAGTTTTACCGGCACGTAAAAGAGCTCCTGCGGGACTAAATTCCGGTACCTCGGCGTCTCCAAAAACCGAAAAGTAGTTACTGGGACTTAAAGAAAATAACATTATTATTATTATTATTATTATTATTATTATTATTATTATTATTAGTATTATTATTACTTTGAAACAGAACATCCTTGTTATTTCCCCACACTCTTCAGGAAGATATTAGGATGGTATATAATTTTAATTTACAGGACGTCTTTTCCAAAACCGACAGTTCCATACAGAAGCAGTCAAGCATAATAAATCCAGAAAGTAATTTACAGCGAACAGAAACGAACAACATTGGGCTTCTGTTAACTGAAAGGAGTGAGGAAGCACAGAACAGATGAGAGATCTTATCATATGGAGTAATGCAGGTATTGGAATTGGATGGTTGAAATAAGCTCAGATCTAACTTCGCTTTTGAATTATTTACCGCACGATTAGCGGGACGATTACATGTCGTGTAGCTGCTTCTAGGAATACGGTATAAACATTTTGTTCTATGGAGAAGAAAACTTTCAAGGTTAATAAATGCTGGAATGCCGGAATTGATTTCTAGTTCATATTAATAGCTACAACTAACGTGGGAGGAATAACAGTGAACCGAAACAAAATTGCTTTAACTGTTCCCATAGTCACCACGGCGAGTTGAGAGCAGTTACAGAGACTCAATAGCCAAGTTGGAAGCTTTCGAATAATGAAGTAACTCAGTACTTGACTCCATATCACATGAGAATATAAAGAATATTTCTTCATAAACACGTAGGACATCTTTCTTCCTATAATGAGGTGGTGTGAATGATTCTGGTTCATATAAAAAGACTTGGGACATCGCGGTGAACACATCCGTGCGCATAGTGCGTGTGCAATCGAATAACCTGCACAGATAGCTCTCTGTCATTATGTATGTTTGAAAGAATTGGAGCCAGAATTTGGAAGGAAATCTTGGCTTGTAAGTTACGTACAAACTCCTTGGCATTTAGCTAAAATTGTAGAAAGAAAACCCAACTCTTCTCAGTTATATTCTTGAGATTGGTTCCCAAATTTTCAAGCTAGTTTTTAATTTCGTGAATCGTATTCGAAATAATTTGCCGCGAAGCTACTGCACTAAATCCTAGAACAATAGGAAAGTACTACTTTTATGACTTCCGGAGACGTCCTGGTGCTGGAAATTATGTCCCACAGGATTTCATATACGTAATGTTAAATATGCAGGCATGATGCTGGCGAATTTTAGCACCTTTTAAAAATTATGGGACTAAAACGGGATAGAATCCGCCCTCGTATACTCAGAAATCCTGCTCTCCACCATTTGAGCAACACTACTCCTTGAATAAATATACAGATATATGCCGTATAATAATGCAAAATTTTACAACATAGCCCATAAATTCACGTTATTCAAATAGGATTATCGACGAGACATGAACCTAATATGGCCGTGAGTCAGATATCTTTAAAAGTGAACAAATTTCAAGTGTTCCGTGGAACCATCTTCCAAGTATTGAAACAGAAAATATATAAAACATGCGATGATTAATGTTATGTTGTCATGGAAGTACATATTATGCCGAAAAATATTTAATGAGCGGATGTGCTCTTCGCAACAAACTATTTATCACACACATTCGGAAAGTTCTCAAACTATTATGTGATTGTACCCCTCACTCATGGCTAAAAGTTCAATGTACCCCCACAAAATAATCCCTAAATGATAGATGTAAAAAGTATAAGTACCTGGCTAATTTTTAAGGCATTTTAATTAATTATAAATCTTATTTTTAAATACACATCGTAAAAAAGACGAGACGGTGAAGTGATTGTTTTATAAGACATCATAATAAATTTAAGAGTTTGTTTCTTAACAAGTATAATACAATGATAATAATGTAACACAGGGTCCGACTCATTGGCTGAATGGTCAGCGTTGAGGCCTTCGGTTCAGAGGGTCTCGGGTTCGATTCTCGGCCGTGTCGGGGATTTTAATCGCCTCTGATTAATTCTTCTGGCTTGGTAACTGGGTGTTTGTGTCCGTCCCTACATTTTCCCCTTCATATTCACACAACACACGACACTACCAACCATCACAGAAACACGCAATAGTGATTACATCCCTCCATATATGGTTGGAGTCAGGAAGGGCATCTGGCCGTAAAACAGGACCAAATCCACATGTGCGACACAGTTCGCACCCGCGACCCCACAGGTGTGGAACAAGCGGTAGAAAAAGAAGAAGATAATAAAGTAACACAAGATACCTGTTTGTATGAAATTTTCACAAAACATTATATTTTAGCTTCAATATCAAATTAATAAATGAGGATGTTAAATTTCGATTTTAATTCTGGAATTCAGACATTACGAACTATCAAAATTTCAATGGGATCAGTATGCCTGCAAGGCGTGATACGGTTTTCTGATGTGTCGTAGTCCAGGTGAAACTTTCTAGCGAAGCGTGGCTCCATATATACATATGTAACTTTCTGCTTATTTATTTCCATGTTTCAATTTTTCTTCATTGTTTCCCTGAAGAATGCTCGCGTACCCCACTACCCTAGGGGTTCGCGTACCAGAGGTTGAGAACCACTGGTCTAGTAGATACAGTTCTAAGTCCATATATCCATATGGAAATAAACAAATATCATGTGATCAGTGGGAGTGACAATGTGACAAAGGCTGTGGTATGAGCGACGCAAGTAACACCATCTCTTACACAATCAGTCCCTGAGATGAACAGTGTGGAAACATGGCTTGTAGTGTAGTGCATCTCCTGCAGGTGGCGCCGGATGAATACCTCCTCAGAATCCGCTGACTGTCGCAAGATGTTACTGAAAGGGGACCTCAGGGGCTCTCAACTTGGGAGTGTCAGCTGGCGAACATGAGTCCCTTAGATGAGCCTGGCATTGCTTCTACAGGGTGGGAAAAATAAAACTGACCCGGAAAATATTTATAAGACTGACGCAGAACTGACCCTTGTTAATGAACAGGAGAAGTGCTCATCACAGGAAATGCTGGAAGCCGCGATTTCGATGCACTAATCTGTTGCTGTCACATGCCTGAGCGTGTTCATCTCCCGAGTACGTCGCTGTGTCATTACGTGTGAGCGAGTGAGAGGAGCAGAAGTGTTTAGTGACCAGTTGAATGGTGCTCACGATAAAACAGCGCGTGTTCATCGTCAAGTGTTACGCGAACCACGATTCGTGGAAAACCTGTGCGGAACTGTCTGAGTAAGAGTTTAAGAGTTCAGACTCCAGCAATGTCTGCAATGGAAAATTTAGAGGCAAAATAACGTGAAACGTGCTCTATAGCGTATACAAACCGTAACTATCCGGAAAGAGTTCGAGTGGAGGAAAGCCTGGACGCCGTTTATCTGTGCAAGTGGGACCGTCTTGTCGAAACATAGGACCTGCATCTGTATCCTTACAAATTTACTGTTGTGCATACTTTAAAGCGTCCAGACGAACCTTCGCCAGTGGTTTCTGAGTGAAGTGGAATCAGGACTTTTGGATCCTCAGTCTTTCACTTCTTCAGATGACGCCATTTCCAGCATATTCCGTGACGTTCATTAACAAAGGTCAATCCTGCATCAGCCCTATTTTAAATTTTGCCCAGCCGGTACATACTTGAGCCAGGCCCCTCGCTTTCACCTTTCCTATCCAGTCTCTCTTGGTCAACTCTTATACCCTTCTGACGGAGACGGAGACGGTATTCGGTTTGCGAAGCCTAGGGTGTCTTTATGCTCTTCTTCGCCCTCCTCTTTCTCTTTGGCAATGTATCATGTTTCTAAAGATCGGATCTATTCCTTAAGGGAAGACGCTTGCCTAGTTACACTTCCCCTTCGACAATCACCACCACTGATACGTTTTACTTAGTAAGGAAAGCAAAGGAAGCTAATTCACTCATCATTTCCCCTAGTATGTCGTCTCTTCATAGAATCTCCGGCTTTCTACGGCAGCTGATGGTGGAAATGTTAGGGATCCAACTAGCCTTCGGGTTGAGCACACACACACACACATACAAATTAAGAACAGGACGAATAGTCTGAGTAGATTCAGGGAATGAACGATGACTACGGTACTAGCTAACGTTGTTCTACAATAAAGCCAAGATATCCATCTATGAGCGACCTACCCTGAAGACAGAACAGGTCGAAGGTGTTCAATTGATGATGATGATGATGATGATGATGATGATGATGATGATGATTATGATGATGATGATGATGACGATATGCAAGTTTAGTGGTTCTTCACCGCCTTCTGACTAGTATGATGGCAAGTAACCGAATTAAACAGTTTGAAATTAAATAGCATTGCGACTGATTTTTTTAAATTTTCAGCAGATGCGATAGGTTTGTTTAGCCGCCATCATTTACTTATGCAAGCCACAGGCAATGGAGGTGTACAGCTTTGAGTATCTGGAAACCATTATTACTTAGGAATTTGGGAAACAAATTAGAACAGCGTTCACTTTGCTCATATTCGTAGTAAAACAATTAACTCCGCTTCAGGCAATAGGTCTGGGATAACGTATCTTCAGTGATCCGATATTCCATCCCGACATTGACAGTATAAACCGAAAAATAATTTATTTCAATTTCTGGGGTACGGTATCTACGTTACCGTCCACATTTATTTTGATATTCATAAATTACCGGGCGAGTTGGCCCTGTGGTTAGTGGTGCGCGGCTGTGAACTTGCACCCGGGAGATAGTGAGTTCGAATCCCACTGTCGGCAGCCCAGAATATGTTTTTCCGTGGCTTCCCATTTTCACACCAGGCAAATGCTGGGGCAGTACCTTAATTAAGGCCACGGCCGCTTTCCCATTAGTAGGCCTTTCCTATCCTATCGTCGCAATAAGACCTATCTGTATCGGTGCGACGTAAAACAAATAACAAAGGAAACATTCATAAATTCGACCATAGATAGCGTAATGCATACCCATGATGCAAAACAAACAGGAGAATGTGTCAAAACTCTACTTGCCTATGTATGAGCAGACAGTTCAACATTGTTTAAGTAGTGAACACATCCGTAAAAGGGAAGAACTGTTGACTTGGAAACCGTAAGCATTTTGACGTAGGAGCTTGTGCTGAAAATTAACCCAAAAAAGTTTTAAAATGAGGAAAAGGAAAGGGTAATCCTTAGAACGTAGATTAGAAGTGATTGCTGCGTTGAAGAGAGGCAATAAACAGCACAAGTTGCAACAGACTTTGTCTTTTCTAGACAAATTGTACATGTTTATGTTTGGAATACATTTTTACTAAACGTCTCGATCAAGTCTTCCTAAAATTGTTACCCCGAATACTGAGACACTAAAGGAAGAACATGTGTCGCTGATCCTCGTACCATGGCAGTAGTTATAAGAAATGATTTGGAAGAAAATTGTAAGATCGAGTTGACCTAACTAATATCGAACGGTACCTAAAAGCCCAAGCTTCACCGGGCCGAAAACAAAGCAAAAAGCCCTTCATTTCACAAAAGAACAAGGAAGGATTTACTCGATTTTGCTAAGAAATATGGTATATACGTGACAAATTAGAAGGCCAAGAAGGTGTGTGGATGAGTAGTAAGTTGTGGACAAGATATTAACAGCACCTAAAGAATGATCCACTTGGCAACAGATTGGAATGCTCTCACCAAATCGATCGTTGTCAAAGAAAACTGATGCAACACGCACAAGGCAAATACAAAAACCGACTATGCTTAAGCAGTAACCACTACAATTGCAATCAATAACGTTCATTACTAAAAGGACAAATCTGTATTTGTACATGCATTGTCTACTCACTGACGACTACATCGCTTAGTACAACCTTTCTTGTCATGAAATAAATCTAATGAAAAATATCAGATTTTGTGGCAATAGCTCCAGTAGTGTCCGAAAAGTAATAACACTGACACATAAAATAACTTAGTGAATAACTACATGAAAGTGATGAATACATTCTCCCCAACTTCCAAAATAGAATCAAAAGAAAAATAATACAATAAAATGGTTCAGGTATATTATCCGAGCCTGTTGCCAAGTCAGATATAAAAATCATTTCTATTTCTCCTCGATTATTAGGTTCTGCATCAGGAATTTTAAAATAAATCGTTGTGAATGGGACTGAAATTGGAGATGCTAAAACGTAACCAACTCACTAATTATGTTCCTCTTAGGCAAAGTTATTACACACCATTATGCAGTGTACTGTATATTTCGTTCCTCTCTGTGGTCGTTTCGCTGGGAAATTCTGTAGTCTTAAATAATATTCCATACAAGCATAGGTACCAGAACGCTTGTCTCTTTATTATACACACTACTTAATGATACAGTGCACATTACCGGTGAACGAGGGAAGAGAGCCGTTGGAGAGCAAGACACTAAAATGCTCTTATGTAGGCCAATGAGCTAACGTGCTCATAAAATGCACGGACTGATCGATATTTCTTTAATGTAGAGGGCCTAAATTGTCGACCCGTGGATGAAGTTATTAAAACCAGCAATGCACACACTGAGAACTACTCATTTTATTAAAACTAATACATGGTGTGATACAATGGTTGATAATAATAATGTCAGGGATCTCCATACGGTGTGATTTGCTCTCGCGGAATTAAAACATTGTTGACAGAAGTAACATAGTCCTCGCCTTGTACCAGTCTGCGACCTATAGGTATTTTCTTGCTGTGTTAAAAGAATGTACGCTGAGTACAAACAGATTATACAGAATACAATTCCATCTACATCGTCCAGCTAGCCCAACCTGGTGTACCTCAATGGTTACTGGTGAGATCACGTATGTATTCATTGTATAATCAACCGACATATTTACTGAACATTTCTGTATACTTATAATACATGAGTGTACACTGATAAGTTGTGTTACTGTGATGGCTATGGTAGTTTATCTAATTATTTGGAGATAAAAGTATGAGATTATACAATAATCTATTACTACTAAACTTAGGTATTTATACATTACATGTACGTTGTCGTGGTCTCAGATCTGCTATGAAAACCAGGAGAGTTGGGAAAAAGATGATTTGTGACATGTATGTCCTTAGTCCGAAATTGAAGTCTGGATTATAATTATTCCATGGTGGAAGCAATGAAGTTTAGAAAGTGTTTAGAAAATGTTCGACCATAGCATGATAACAATTAATTATATCAACATATCATTAACAATATACAATAAAATTAAATGACTTCACTACATATTTGCTTTGGATTTTTTGAATGGTTTTTAAATGGACTTATTTGGAAAATCATTCGGGGTAGGATGAACACTACAAAACCTTGAAGGATCTACGAATCTACGAAACAATAACGAAAATATCTATTGTAAGGTTATCAACTAAGTTAATGAGAACTGACAGATACTCTTCTTTCATATTTTTCATTAAATCAACGTCCGGCTCCATGGCTAAATGGTTACCGTGCTGGCCTTTGGTCACAGGGGTCCCGGGTTGGATTCCCGGCAGGGTCGGGAATTTTAACCATCATTGGTTAATTTCGCTGGCACGGGAGCTGGGTGTATGTGTCGTCTTCATCATCATTTCATCCTCATCACGACGCGCAGGTCGCCTACGGGAGTCAATTCAAAAGACCTGCACCTGGCGAGCCGAACATGTCCTCGGACACTCCCGGCACTAAAACCCATACGCCATTTCATTTCTTTTTTTTTCAAATTAAATCAACGTTGATTGGAAGCAGTAAGATAATCCTTAAATTAAAGCATCAGTTTTGAGTAAGTTCTACCGACCTCAACACACGTTTCAGGTAATGTGTCAATTTCTCTCTCTCTCTCTCTCTCTCATTTTTGGAAGTACCCTGTCGTTGGAAGTAAAAAGAAGAAATCGTATGAAAGGCTCTATCAAATGAAAAACGGCACAGTTTCTCACTTTTCACAAACAGTATTACGCTGGCGTTCTAACAATGCCGAGTTCCAGAGCTGGAATGATCCGGCAACGAACACCAGTGGACGCTGCTACTACAAAAACGTTTTCATTCCGTCCCTGAAGGGGACGGCGGGCCTCCTAGACGGTAACGCCGTCCCTCAGGCCAGGGAGATGTTCGGGGAAGTTGAGGTGGGGGTTGGCGACCATGGTCTAACACTGCTTTTCCATTTTTCATTAAGTGTATATACTCCCCTTTCTTATCAGAGCCTCATAGCAGGGATTGAATAGCTGGAATCCTATGAAGAACCAGTATGTCACGTATTAGTAGTTATCAGAACAAGTATGAAACAGAGGATTGGCATGCTAATAAGTTACCAAACGCCCCAGCTACAGCTACTTCCCGCCAACACTCAGACAGGCTGTTCTACTTGCCACGCAACAGTAATGCCATATATTGGAGGTCAGTGACAGTAGAAGAGACAAAGCACATTACAATAAACAATAGTCAATGTAATGTTATTGTCGATAAATTTTATGGACTTTTGATACTGTAGGCCTTCACATTTAGTTTTCTTCGACTGTGATAGTAGGGCATCAAATGTAAATGGAGTCCTCCTTCCTCCTCTCAAGAGTTCTTTCACAATTTTTTCTCATTTCGATTGTCAACTTTGTAATTTTTTCTTAATACGTAGACTTTCACGGCCACTAAATGACATAATAATACTTAATTTGGGGATATTATTTCGCGTAACGTTAATAATCTGCTGACGCGTTCCGATCCTGCGACCAGGATCGACTTTAGAGCAATAACAAATAATATGTTAGCAAGTGTCATTCCGTAGTAACCAGACTCAAGAAAGAGAAACCCTGTTAGAAATATCGTTCATTCCAGCGCCTCCAGAGTCAAGGGAGAAGATGTTGATGAGTTAACTATGGAGGGTAGCGTTGATCTACTCAGAATGAAATTATTCGGGTGTTTAGCAATTTTTATCACCTCAAGAATGATTGTAGGTATAAAACGGTTCTCTTTATAAATGACAGAAGTTGCATTAAAATGATTTGATAGTCGTTATGAATGGCATGTTTTGCCACATCAGACTTCCCTGGCTGGTAAAGAGGTAAGCACCTGCGATGTTCTTTAACCCTCGTTGCTACCTTCCTACATGTTTGGCCAACATAAACCGATCAACAGGAAGAAGGAATCATATATATCACAGCACAGTTTAAACCAATAGGACCTTTGACAAATCGCAAGCAATGAGGGTTAAAATGGTCTTGATATTGTGCCTTGTGAGAATATTGCCAATTTTATTGGTACGTGTGGCAACGCAGTCTTTGATCTCAAGACAATCGTTAAAATAAGATAATATTTCTATGTTAGCGATGTTCGGCTTTGACATGGACAAAGCAACTAAAGACTTCATTATGAATATCTCTGTTATCATAACTCCGAATGTAAAGCTGTATGACATAAATGATCAAAAATTTTATTCTCTACAACTTTTGGTATGTAGTATTTATCGATAGGACTTTAATAACATACATATTTCAGAATAATTCCTTTCTAGAGGCTTTACGTCGCACCGACACAGATAGGTCTTATGTCGACGAAATTAAACTTTAGGCCTTCCCCTAAACTACAATTTCATCCAGCATGAATAAAATTATGTATAGCCTAGAGTCTAGACTGTATTGTCTTATTCGCTGAAATTATATACCGATTTGAATTAATTTCTGTTCAGCCATTTTTTCCGTAGCTTGGCCATCGTAAATTGTATTATCCATAACTTTTGTTATGTAGTGTTTATTTATAGGACCAATAATAACAGAGATAATTGAGAATTAAATTTTAGACTTTCCCTTAAATTACCACTTCAGCCAGTACGAATAAAATGATTTACAGCCTGGATTGTAGTGCCTTATTTCCCGACTTTGCATACCGATTTTCATTAAATTCTGTTCATCCATTATCTCGTGATGCGTGATGCAGGTTTAGCAACAGCGCCTCGCAAAGCGCACCTGAATTCACCCGCGAAGCGATCTGATTGGCTAACGTCAGAAGGTAATAACATAACAACGGCACGAGATGTCGAATTAATTTTTTTAAAATTATTTATTAGTATGACCAATCCTCTAACGCACCTATACCCGGTTCATGTTGTTTCTGACCATACTGTCTAGATAGGGGCCTCTCAGGGTGCATGCGCCTGGTGCATGCACTGCACACGGTGCAAAAGACGACTTCGCTTGGTTGACCCGAGTGCAGACCCCCCACTCCTCTATTTGGAGCAATAGCGCTGTCTCTCTCTTTTCCCACGCCCGTCTCGCTCGCTCCCCCTGTCTCCCTCTTCCTCACTTGCTCTGTAGCGCTCCAAATCCGAGCCAAGTTTTGCTGAGCTTAGCCGAGTAGCCCAGAGACGAAGCGTTGGTCCGAGCCGAGCCGAGCGACACCGATGCACTGTGCACAGGAACTCTGCGCCGCTGTTTGCACGCGTGAGATTTTGGACGTTCGAGAGGCCCTGGTCTAGATGTACGCACATCTCGTCAAACCTCATTTACTCGCTCTTTGAAGGTATTTATTTATAAATGAAAGGGAAGGTGCTGGATGGAGAGGTTGTCACAATTTTGTACATGTCGCGTATGTGAATGAAGCTGTGTTGTCTTTCATAAAGCACCTCAGAATACAAAGGTGCTGAACTGGAGGATATAAAAACAGACACATAATGGTAGCTTCATGCGTGTGTGAAACATTAAGTCTTCTTTCTCTCTCTCATAGACACATTAACCTGTTTCTTGGAACAGTATTAGATTCCTGAGTTTGTATGTATGTCGAGCCCTTGTCCCGTTTCTCAACGGAGTCGGGTATGAAGTGAAACGAACCCAACCTGAGCTACTTCTTCTTATTACTATGCACGCATATCGCGTTGAAAGCGAGTTTCTACGGTCGGATGCCCTTCCTGACGTCAGCGTCATTAGAGGATCCTACGAGATGATATATGATAGTAGTGTGAAACTCGGTACCGGCATGTAGGCTATTCCTGTTAAATAGCACCAAGGGAACTTCTCAAGGCTTAACGTCACCATCCGAGGGACGGATCACTATCAACAGCGTCATATGTTTTTGGCAAGAAATCTAGTGATTAGAAATTGTATATCACCTCTCCTACTCTGCCGGTCAACATTCTGATGGTGAAATTCTTGAACCAAGGGGAGTCGAACCACGGTGTCAGACTATATAGACTTGGCGCCTTAACGATCATGGCCACCAGGCGGTCTTAGATTCCTGAGTTTGTATTTTGTTATTATCCGGCTCCATGGCTAAATGTTTAGCGTGCTGGCCTTTGGTCCAGAGGGTCCCGGAACGATTCCCGGCAGGGCCGGAGATTTTAATCTTCATTGGTTAATGCCGATGGTTCAGAGGCTGGGTTTATGTATGCCATAATTATAATTCATCATATAAATCATCCTCACAGATGCGCAGGTCGCATATACGGCGTCAACTCGAAAGACCTGCATCAGGCCTCTCCGGAGGCCACACGCCATTATATTTATTTCTTAATGAAAGTGCGATATTCATAAGGGTAGGTTAGAGATTAGTGTCGCTTTTTCAAGGTCTATCCATCTAGTTCCATAGACGGGTGATTCGCGTTTTTTTTTCTACGGGTATTTCGGTCCTAGGTTCGATTCCCGGCTTAGTGGATGGATTTCAATCGTTTGAGGAGTGGAGTAGGTAAATCCAAGGTTAATCTAAAAAAAATGGGGTTATTTGAAAGATCGGTCAGACTTCTGCGATTGTGGGGAGCAACAAACTACCCAACACCTTTATGACTGTCAGTCCTATCCTGTTCGTTGTACACTTCAAGACCTGACTCAAGCCAATGAAGAGGAAATTGCTGTTGCCCATTTCTGGGCAGACTTTGTGTGAAAAATGTTTGTGACATACGATGTACTTTGTTTCAGTTTGTATATAATACCTTATTTATATTTTGAATTTTTCAACACTCTGACGTGAAATAAATAAATATGCGATACCAAATGTTTCGACAAGATGAAGCTGTATTGTGAGGGACCTGTTGTTAACAACATGCTAGACAGTGTAGAAATATCTTTGGGATTCCTAAGATGATTGTTTACGAACGAATATGATTTCAACTTGTCAATATAGGGCAAGATTCTGAATTTTCTTGGTGGAGGTCGTTTGGTAATTAGACATAGGGCCCTTGTAGAAAACCGAGCAGGTTCGAGTTCGAATCTCTAAAACATTTATTGTTGTATACTCATTTACAACTCAGGTTTTGTAAATGACGTCGAACTTTGGGTACAGATTCTAATCACTAGGAATTGTAAACAGTAGTCTCTCCTATCCTTCCGACTTGCTGGCAGAAATCCATGTAATTCGACCTAACCTACTTCGGATGAGAGTCCTAGTATGCAAGTTCCAGAACACAATTGACATAATTAACCGTTTTTTGATTACTAATGTAACTTAACAAATGTCCCACTATTCTTTTGCCTTCGTTTTAATATAATAAGCGACCACAAGGTCTGAGACTATAGGCTGATAGATAATAATGTAGGGTCTAGTTTTTAGAATGATATGGAAGAAGGTCTGCAGAGTAGTCTACGTTCAAACTAATTTCTCACATGAGGAATATTAAAAATGTAACCTTAACAACATTCTCTACGCCTTATTCTCCTACATTTTCACACACTTCCTCTATCAATCTTCCCTCATTATTCGCTATTTGTTTCGTGAACTTGCCACCAGAGAGGGTGTGAGTTGAGTTTTCGGTTGTTCCGGGGTTGGTGGGAGATTTAGTTTTCTGGTTACTACAAGAGTTGAAAGAAGATGAAGGGAGAGCCTGTATAATGACGCCATGGAGGCTACAGAGAAGCAGAGGAAAAAGACAAAGATGGAGAGAGGAAAAGATGGGTAGATACAGAAGGAGCGAGTGAGAGAAGGGTTGGAGAAACTTGGCAACAGTGTGGTAAAGCTTTTCCCTTCCACCCTATGAAGCCGGCACAGAAATCAATGCGAGACTCAGGGGTTGTACTAACCATCGTAAAAACATGAGATTCCAGCTTCTATAAATAGCGAGTAGACACTTTATGCTGACTGGACGGACGAGGATCATCTCGTTTTGAATGAACGATCAGCGTAGTACGTCTGCCAACAGTATTACACTCAGCTGCGCCAGAGGTGACATAAGCTCAAGGACGTTAAATCTTGGTAGCAATGAGATTTACAAATCACTATAAAATTAATGACGAATAAATGCCCAAAGGTCCCGTTGACAGAAGTGAAGCCGCGATGTGGGAGAGTTGAAATAGATTTATTAACACACGGCAGCATTAACAGCGCAAGGTGCGTGCACTTTCTTTAGAGCAAGAGGTCACTTATCGGTCAATGCTTTAAAAACCAGTTTAATAGGTTCATCTATTGCCAAGTTCGTTCGTAACATCCTTAAATTGTAATGAATTATTTTATTTCATTAATAATAGCCTACATATGTATAATTGTTCAGATAAAAAAATCTGTGTTTACAAAAGTAACGAGAATTCCTGGCAAATGTATCACCACACAATACAGTGCAGATGATAATAATAATAATAATAATAATAATAATAATAATAATAATAATAATAATAATAATAATAATAATAATATTGGCGTGTGGTCTCCGGAGAGGCCTTTCGAGTTGACCCTGATAGGCAAGCTGCGCGTCTATGAGAATGGGGCCCTACCTGTAATGAATTCAAATGCTGAGGATGATACACAAACCCAGCCCCCGAACCATCGGAATTAACTCACAAAGGTTAAAATCCCCGACCTGGCCGGTAATCGAACGCGGGACCCATTGGACCAAAGGCCAGCACGCTAACCATTTAATCATGGAGCCGCACAGTACAGATTATAATACTGCGCGTATATATTAATAGACAACAAAATTTGTCGTTAGTGATTTAGAAAGAACGATGTAAAGAATATATCTGCCTCCGCAAAGGCCATGTGAATCCCTAGAGGAGTGAAAGCTAAAGGGTTCCACTATTCATAACATTGACAAAGTGGAATAGTGGTTAGCTGTAATTCCCGGCGCCTTTGCTCTCACTAGTTAACCTGTTACTCGTTTCAAATGCAGCCTGAGTGAACCCCATAGAATGAGCTTTTCTGACTGTAAAAGTCTGCGTTTTCGGTTTCTTGACTAAGAAACAAATCCAAATTCATCCAGATGAACCGAACACGCCTTTACCACCTCGGCATCATGTTATTATTATTATTATTATTATTATTATTATTATTATTATTATTATTAATCCGTTTACCGTCAAGAGTTAATTTTTACTTCGGACTCGGCGAGGGATCCTACCTCTACCGCCTCAAGGGCGGTTTTTTTGGTTGGGGATACAAATGGGAAGGAGGATCAGTACCTCGCCCAGGTAGCCTCAAATGCTATGCTCAGCAGCAGCTTTGCGGGGGGATGGGAAGATTGGAAGGGATAGACAAGGAAGAGGGAAGGAAGCGGCCGTAGCCTTAAGTTAGGTTCCATCCCGGCATTTGCCTGCAGGAGAAGGGGGAAACCACGATAAACCACTTCGAGGATGGCTGAGTTGGGAATCGAACACCTATTCTACTCAGTTGACCTCCCGAGGCTGAGTGAGCCTCGTTCTAGCATTCGTAGCATTTTTCAAATTTCATAGAAGGGCCGCTGTATCGACCCCGAGCCTCCGGGGATGGCAGCTAATCACAATAACCGCTACACCACACATGCGGACCTCGTCATCATCTAAACAGTTAAATTATGAGTAGGAAGTTAGTCGCACCTACTCCCATATTAAAATCATCTAAGAAACACAACGATAAACTCTCACTCATATCAATTAAGAATGTTAATATATAATGGAACTTTCAGTGTACAATATAAATGCAACTAATGTTTTAACCATGATGTTGTTGATGACGAATAATTGTATAATTTAGGGGTACAGGGCATAAAGAAGCGACAATAATACGAATAACTGCTGGAAGAGATGTGGGGGTGGGAGGGAGTGATGGTTACATTGGTCACCACCACTTTCAATTAACTAAAAGAAAGACAGAGAAGTGAGCAACTCGCTCGCAAAATGGGATGATAAAGAAGTCAAAGTAGGATGGATCGAATACAGGCCTTTCCATTTCAATCTCTATACAGTTTTAATTCGGCCCTTGTCCGCCTCCGTAGTGTAAAGGTTAGTGTTATTAGTTGCCGTCCTCAAGGCTTGTGGATTCGATTCCCAGCACTGTCAGAAATTTAAGAATGGCATGAGGGCTGGTATGTGGTTAAAGTGGTACATACATCTCACCTCCATTGAGGGTGTCTGAAAAGAGCTGAATCACCTAGAGATGAGAACACGAGTTTCCTTTACTCTTTAACCCCGCCCTTTCTACATTATCCTGAAGCAGAATGGTGAGGTGATACGTTACTTGAAATTCCGAGGAATTAATATTTCATCTGTCCTCAATTATTAACAAATACACACACTTGTACAGGCATGACTACCATTGTTCAATAAACGTCAGTTAAATACCAACATAATTATGTTCGAGCACTGGTTAGTGTGTTCAAACAAAATTACTAATTACAACTAAATTTCTTTCTTTCTTTCTTTCTTTCTTTCTTTCTTTCTTTCTTAATCCGTTTGCCAGTGAGGGATCCCACCTCGACTGCCTCAAGGAGTGTGTCCTGGGTTCGGGGTTACTACTGGGGAGGGGAACCAGTACTTCACTCCCTCACCTGCTATGCTGAACAGGGGCCTTGTGGGGGGAATGGGAAGGTTGGAAGGGATACACAAGGAAGAGGGAAGGAAGCGGCCGTGGCCTTAAGTTAGGTACCATCCCGGCATTTTCCCGGACGAGAAGTGGAAAACCACGGAAAACCATTTCGGGGATGGCTGAGGTGTGAATCGAACCCTCGCTACTCAGATGACCTCCTGAGGCTGAGTGGACCCCGATCCAGGCCTCGTACCATTCTTAAACTTCGTGGTAGAGCAAGGAATAGAGCCTGGACCTCCGGGGATGAGAGTTAACCACACTAATCACTACAACACACAGGCATACACGACTAAATTCTTCTTCTTCTTCTCCTTCTTCTGTTTACCCTCCAGGGTCGGTTTTTCCTCGAACTCAGCGAGGGATCTCACCTCTACCGCCTCAAGGGCACTGTCCTGGAGCTTCAGGCTCTGGGTCTGGAGATACAACTGGGGAGGATGACAAGTATCTCGCCCAGGCGGCGTCATCTGCTATGTTGAACAGGGGCCTTGTGGGGAGATGGGAGGTTTGGACGGGATAGACAAGGAAGAGGGAAGGAAGCGGCCGTGGCCTTAAGTTAGGTATCATCCCGGCATTTGCCTGGAGAAGTGGGAAACCTCGGAAAACCACTTCCAGGGTGGCTGAGGAGGGAATAGAACTCCCCTCTACTCAGCTGACCTCTCGAGGCTGAGTGGACCGCGTTCCAGCCCTCGTATCAAGTTTCAAATTTCGTGGCAGAGCCGGGAATCGAACCCGGGCCTCCGAGGGTGGCAGCTAATCACACTAACCACTACACCACAGAGGCGGACTCGCGACTAAATTTCCATGTAAAATTTATTTCACTGGATGTTAATAAAAGAAAGTAATAATTTCCTTTATCTTCTCCCTAGCCTTTTCTTCAGTCACTTGGGGGTCGGCAATACACGAGAGCTTGGCCTAGTTTTGCATACATCAGTTGTACTTTTTGACGTCAATCCTATGTGGAGGAACATATCATCCTTACAGCTAGAAAAGCAGCTATGTATTCATACTTCAGCTTAGTACACTGACCAGAAAGGTTCTGTCATCTAAGGTTCAGTATTGCATGAACTACAGTATGTCAACGAATTATCGTTCTAAGTGATGCATGTGCTACGGTTCAGTATTTCCCTCCTCAGCACTGTCATATAGCGGTATTTCAAAGCGCGACGACGATATTCACTTTTGCGAGGCTCTGTAGTAGTTGGTAGTGTGATGTGTTTTGTGTATAAAGATGACAACAAACACCACGGCGGAATTACGCGACTAGCATGTCTGGCCTGGCCGAGAATCGAGCCTGAGATGTTCTGATCCAGCCCAGGAACCGGGCAAGCAGCTACTTCCTTGAAGAATGAAAGGAGGTACTTAAAGGCAGAAACAGGTTCCAAAAAGGATATTCCAAAAATCATTTATGGACAAGGGGAGGGCATATGTGAGGATTTACAGAAGACAAAAAGTATTCAGCTGTGGTGTAGTGGTTAGTGCGATAGCTGCTAACCCCGGGGGATCGTGTTGAATTCCCGGCTCTGCCACTAAATTTAAAAAGTTTTACGAGGGCTGGAACGGGGTCTACTCAGAATTGGGAGGTCAGCTGAGTAGAGGTGGATTCGATTCCCACTTCAGCCATCCTCGACGTAGTATTCCGTGGATACCCATTTCTCCTCCAGGGAAATGCCGGGATTGTACCTGACTTAAGGCCACGTCCGCTTCCTTCGCTCTTCCTTGTATATCCCTTCCGATCTCCCCATGCCCCCCTCAAGACCCCTGTTCAGCATTGCGCGTGAGTCCACCTGGGCGAGGTACTGGTCCCCCTCCTCAGCTGTATCTCCCTGACCCAAAGTCTCGTGCTCCAGAACACTGCTCTTGAGGCGGTAAAGGCGGGATCCCTCGCTGAGTCCGAGGGAAGAACCAACCCTGGAGGGTAAACGGATTAAGAAAGAAAGAAAGAAAGAAAGAAAGAAAGAAAGAAAGAAAGAAAGAAAGAAATATTCAGACAGCAGTATGCAAAGATGGTTGGTTACGAAAATAGTGTCCATATAGAGGAGGTGATTAATACTAACGAAGTATTGAAGTTCGCCTACGATAACAAAGACATTTACAATAAGATATAAAATGTGAAAACTAGAAAAACATCTGGAATTGATAAGGTTTCTTGGAATATACTAAAAGCAGTGGATTGGGATATAGTATCATAACTGAAGTATTTATCTGAATACTGTGTACATGAAGGAAGAGCTATACCAAATGAATGGAGAGTTGCTATAGTAACCCCTGCGTTTAAACGAAAGGTACAAAGTGATAAACATAAAACGGATAATTCCAGGCCAGTCAGCTTGACATATGTTACTGTATTGGCTCTTGGGCTTACGCCGTTTCAAGAAAATAAGGTGAAATTCTTTATGTTTCGCAAAGAACTGTGCTCTGTGTCATCAGAAGAAAATCTCGACTGTCCACGAGAAAAGCTTCTTAAATAATGACTTTTTGAAATTTTCTTCCAAGATGCTCGAGCTCTTACCCACACTGGACAGTACAGGTCCAGGATTATACGAGAAGCTGTGGAAATTCGTAGAAATCCTAACAATTTCAACAGTGACACTGGTTATCAATTAAGTAATACCTGGTTGTGAGCCATTAAGGATTTACGCAGGTAATTCCCTTCCCTGTCCCTTCACTATTGTTATTTCGTCTCGGTGTTTTCCAAATTCGTACGCTCCTCATCGCCAGATGTTTCATTCCAGGCTTGTGTCAATGTCATAACCTGTCAATGTCATATGTTACGTACACATGTTATGTGACCCTCTTAGACTGATTCTGATGATTCGGTCAGCTTCCGCCTCGAACGCTAGCGCTGTGCCACCTCCGGGGAGCCATCTGGTGACGAATGAACGTACCATTTCCACTTCTGTTATAACGTCTAAATTTCAAAAATGTCATTGTTTAAGAAGCTTTTCTCGTGGACAGTCGAGATTTTCTTCTGATGACGCAGAGCACAGTTCCCTGCGAAACGTAAAGAATTTCACCTTATTTTTTCGACACGGCATAAGCCCTATACAGTATCATGTCTATAAGTACGAGCTGCGAAAGCATCAATGGCAACATTGGCATATGTTGCAAAGAAAAAAGTTCCTCTCCTGAAAAATGACTGATTTGTTGGTTATATCCTTATTCCGGGAATGATCTCCATGGCTAAATGGTTAGCGTGCTGGGCTTTGGTCACAGGGGCCTCGGATTCGATTCCCGACAGGGTCGGGAATTTTAATCTTAATTGGTTAATTTCGCTGGCACGGGGGCTGGGTGTATGTGTCGTCTTCATCATCATTTCATCTTCATCACGACGTGAAGGTCGCCTATGGGTGTCAAATCAAAAGACCTGCATCTGGCGAGCGAACTTGTCCTCGGACTCTCCCGGCACTAAAAGCCATACGCCATTTCATTTCATTTCCGGGAAGGACTTCAATTCTCCAACGTGTCCTGCGTACGTTACACTTCAAACTGTTCCCACCGTATTTACTACATACTTTATATGAGGATAACTGGGACGGACAACAAGAATATTGAGAATTGTTTGTGATTCTATAACGCTGATGCAAATTTCGCTGAATCGGTACTTTGGACTAACTAAGCATGTTGAAGACCGAATGGCCATACAAAAGTGTGCGTACCGGAAGGACAAAAATCTATACGAGATTATCCAGAAAGAGCTCAATGTGCCTGAACTTCATGTATGGGATGGCCTCGGTGAGGCTAGTTTGACTCGACCACACGTTTTTGCAGGAACTGTAACTGGAGAGTTGCGGGATAGTGTGAATCCAGATCTTGCAAACAACCCGATATACCGCAATGTCCCACCTTTTGTTTGTGTTCTCCTTAGCACTACGCGATATCCGGGTGGAGTTTTATAAATGAACACTTTAATGAATAGATCGATCGTCGCGGGACAATCGACTGGCCACATCAATCCTGCTATCTTAAACCATATTATTTAGCCTTAAGGGGTATTATTAAGATTGCCATTCACGCAGCAAAACCAAAAGATCTGAATGCGTTGAGACAAGAAATTGAAATTGCTTTTGATGAACTAAACGAAAACAAATGTTTATTTTCATAGATTGGGAAGTTGTATACGACGTTGCTTGAGAACATATGTACGGTAAAATATGGTTGTGCCGGGCTGAGTGGCTCAGGCGGTTAGGCGCTGGTCTTCTGACCCCAACTTGGCAGGTTCGATCCTGGCTCAGTCCGGTAGTATTTGAAGGTGATCAAATAAGCCAGCCTCGTGTCGCTAGATGTACTGGCACGTAAAAGAACTCCTGCGCGACAAAATTCCGGCAAGTCGGGGTCTCCGAAAACCGTAAAAGTAGTAAGTGGGACGTAAAGCAAATAACCTTATTATTATTGTTATTATTATAATAACAATAATAATAATAATAATAATAATAATAATAATAATAATAATAATAATATGGTTGCCCGTGTGGGGATTTATCGGTTACCTCCATCGGGCGCGTCCAACTGGAATTGGGGAAGCTCGCTGGCTCTGCCGCCAGCAGAGTCAGAGAGTAGTAGGGAAATAAAATACCACCGTGAAAAAAAACTGGTCCCTTGCCAGGGTTACGGCGAAGACTGGTAAATGACCAGAAGCCAGAAAACATCTTGAGGCAACCTCTAGGGCTAACAACCCTAGTTGTAAAAGGATGGGTACCCGTCCAAAGCAAAGTCAAGTCAAAAAGCATGATGGCACAACATTTCAAGAAACATACCCCAGGGGGTAAATCTTCGGATAAATCCCTCGTCGTGAACGCCACGGCGCACGAGTCTCGTTCGGATTCTGGGGGAGACTCGACATCATGCAAGAGACGAGTCGGAGCGTCTCGGTGTACCCCGAAGAGTCAAAAACTCAGGCCAAAATCTAAAACTTTTCTAGCAACTTTCAACATAAATTCACTTACACAAACTGGCAAGCTGAAAACCCTCACCAATGCTCTTCACGAAAATCAGATATCTATAATGGCCTTACAGGAAACAAGGTACCCAGATGAAGGGATTTTTGAATCCGAAGGCTACCGATTTTTCAAGAGCAAAGCGCAAAGAGGAATCCTCAATGGAGCTGTGATGCTTGGAACCGCGTTTGCTGTTAGAACCAAGATCCTTAAATCGGTTAAAAATTTCGAGCCTGTGAATGACAGATTGTCTATATTCACAAGTAAATGCGCGAACAAAACCTACGCCCTAGTTAACGCACATGCTCCTACAAACGATAAGAACAAGTCTGATCCAGACGAAGTTGATAATTTCTGGTACCTACTGGATGAAAAATTAAACAAAATCCCCAGACACCATGTCAAGCTTCTTTTGGGTGACTTCAATGCCCAACTATGTCGTGAACAGAAGTACAAGAAAGTTATAGTAAATTACCCTGCTCACAAAAGAACCAATCCCAACGGCAAAAGACTGGTGTCCATTTGCGAAAATCACAATCTGCAGGTCATGTCGACAAACTTTCGCCATCTACCCAGAAAGCAAATAAATGACTTGGCGTTCTCTCGTCCAAGCTCTCGGAGAGTTCCAAATTGATCACGTTGCATTCTCCAGGAGAAACAGCCCTGAGATTATGAATGTGAAGGTAAAGAAAGGCATCAATGTGGCCTCAGATCATTGTATGTCTCTTATCAAATTCAAACCAATTCCCGCAAACACAAGGAAGACAACCAAACAGATCACACGCTTCGACAACGATAAACTTCCGCAAAGGGTCGAGGATTCCAGGAAAAGGCTAGACCAAATGACTGTGACTTTAACAACGCCAAAAGTCTCCTTGTTGAGGCTGCCAAAGACGTTGCAGAAATCAAGAGAAGCAAAAAGAATGCCTGGTGGAATGGTACCTGCGAATCAGTCCTCCAAGAAAGACTCAATGCATGGAAACAGTACTACTCTACGAAATCAGAAAATGATTGGGAAACCTACAAAACCCAACGTGCCCAAGCAGCTAGGGTGTTCAGAACTGAGAAACGTAAATACGAAAAATCTCTCATTGAAAAGATAGAACAAAACTTTAGGAAGAATGAAAGCAGAGAGTACTACAGAGCCTTCAAACGCAAACTCACTGGCTATAAATCAACATCTCTATGCTTTGAGTGAACGGACGGCACACTGGCGACGTCAAATGAAGAAAATTGCAGCATTCTGGCAGATTACTTCAAGAATTTACTTAATTGCTCTAAACCGCAAAGCGCCATTGAGACCAAGGAACCCTTACTCAGGTACCCAGATTCCAGACCACCCGACAGAAATGAAATCAAGCGCCACATTGCCCGTCTCAAAAAGCGCCGGGTGAAGACTCAGTAGTAGCAGAACTATGGAAATATGCCCCAGAGGAATCACTTGATATCTTGCAAAAGCAAATAGAAGAAATTTGGAACAAGGAGACCCTACCCGAAAGTTGGAAGATAGCTTTGATCCATCCACTACACAAAAAAGGCAGCATGAAGAAATCAACAACTACAGAGGAATATCTTTGCTACCCCTGACTTACAAAATTCTATCACTTGCCATCCTGGAGCGTTTGGAAGCACAAGTCGAACATCAAATAGGTGAATACCAAGGAGGGTTCAGAAAAGGTCGCTCAACAGCTGAACAGATCCAAAATCTCAAAACGATCATCAGATATTGTACACTAAGTTCCAAGCAGTATGTGTCTGTCTTTGTGGACTTTAAGAAAGCGTACGACTCCATTGACCGGGAAGTCCTGCTAAACATCTTAAATGAATTTTGAGTTGATTTGAAACTGCTGGCATTAATTAGAGCCACCCTGACCGATACAAAATCCAAGGTGAAGTTCCACGGATGTCTCTCGCATTCCTTTGACATCAAAACAGAAGTCCGACAAGGTGATGGGCTATCCCCGATACTCTTCAACTGTGTTCTTGAAAAGATCATCAGAACCTGGCGGGTGAGATTACAGGAAACCAACTACAGTCCACTGAGAATAGGAACCAAATCCAAGGGGATCGCAACAGACTGCTTAGCATTTGCCGATGATATTGCTGTTCTCTCAAACGACATAGAAACCGCTAGAGCTCAAGTTGAAATTTTAAAGGAATTTGCCGAACAAACTGGTTTGCAGATATCGTTTGAGGAAACAGAAGTAATGACTAACATCAAAGAGGCTCCACCAAAACTCCATACAAAATACGGGGACATCACCCGAGTAGACAAATTCAAATACCTGGGTGAGATCATCATGAAAAATGGACTGGACAAAGAAGCACTTCAGGAGCGAGTACGCAAACTGGAAATAGCCTACCAAACATCCCGCACAATCTACAACAAAAAATGCCTTTCCCAAAACACCAAGATACGTCACTATGAAACAGTTCTGAAGCCAGTAGTTCTATTTGCAGCCGAAACCCTGTCTCTAAATCACAACAAAGGACTCCTTGAAGAACTGGAGAAAAGAGAACGCAAAATTGTGAGAGGAATCTTGGGATCAAAGTACAGAAATGGAATCCATCAAAAGAGATCCAACAAGGAAGTCTACAGCAAAATAGATAAAATTACCGACACAATCAGAAAAAGACGGGCACGATTTTACGGTCATCTGAAAAGAATGGACGGAAGAAAGTTAACTAAAGAAATCTTTCACTTTTTGATTCAAACCCCAAAACCACAATTCACTGGTTTAGAAATACCAAAGAAGACCTGCAAATGCTACATATCTCAGCTGAAGACGCCCTTAACAGAGATCTCTTCCGCAAGAAAATATTGACGAACGGGTTAAACCGAGACGAGCAACCGGAGAGAAGACACGGTGCCCCTTGGACAGAGGAGCGTAAGCAGGCCCACTCACAAAGAATGAGGGAAATTTGGGCTCTAAAGAAGGCCAAGTTCAGTGTCAAATGCAACAAGACTTAACGTGGTCGTTGATGGCCGCAGCGAATTATTTATATATATAATATGGTTGTATTATACTGGTGAGAAATACAAATTTGCCTATTTAGAAAGTATCATCTGACTTCCCATTTTCATACCAGGTCTGCTACTTCCCAAATCCTACCGATCCTAGCCCTTTCCCATCCTTCCGTCACCGAAAGTCTTCCATGTGTTAGTGAGACATTACAGTAAACTAGCAGCAAAAAAGAAAGAAGAATGTATCATCGTTTTAGTTTTCTCCGAGGGGGACCTGACTTTGGGCCACTCTGTATACTATTGCTGGAACTGAAACCGTGTATACCGACATGAAACCCGTATTAAGCTATGAATATTCTAGTCTGAATTATTAATTTTCGCTTCACAGGAATCTTTTATGATTGTTCTATAATATTACTACTACTTGATTCTTTATGCCCAACTAACTTATTAACACCTTTTTCGGTGTTTCTTCTTCTCTTTTCAGTACCTCTTCATCCTCTTGCTGTGTTCCTTTTTATATCGCTCAGTCCATCCTGTATTTATTAGATTATTTGTGTTTGTTAATTTCAATTCTTAATTTTATTCTATCTTGAATGGTTCCTTCATTAATGCCAATTTCATTTAAGTCTCCACTGATTTCTTTTAACTAATTATTGTCATATTTCCTTGATAAGGCTAAGTTTAAAATTTTCTTTGTGTGCCTGTTATTATCCATTCTATATAAGTGACCATAAAATTGTAATTGTCTTTTCCTGATCGTATCTGTGATTTTTTCTGTAACTTGATAGCTTTCATGCGATTTCATTTTTCATCCAAATTCCATTTCTTCATTTTGTCCCTAAGATTTTTCTGAGGAATTTTCTTTCTAGTTTGTCGATCATATTCATTCGAGACCTGTCTCCGATTATAATAGTTTCAGATGCAAGTGCTTCTGTTTTAACTACTGTGATATAATGTCGTAATTTTGCCTTTTATTCTTCTATTCTTTTATTGTATCTGTTCCAAGTAATTTTGTATGCTCTATGGATTTTTCAATTCTTTCTTTGTTAGCTTGCTTATTTAACCCTACTGGTTTAATAATTTCACCTAGATACATAAATTTGTCTACTTGGGTGATATTACCATATTTGGTGATTGATTGTTGATTGATGAAACCTGATCCACTCCCTTTGTCTTTTCATACGAAATAATTAATTATCTTTGTACATCCCATTATGGTGCCTCCATCGTTTTCTTTGACTTCTCTTTCACCACTCAATCTTTGGTGACGCTATCTGAGTATACAACGACCCTCTTGGCAGATGACTTACAATGCAGATAATTAAGATTACTGACCTGAAGGAAGTTTAATTATTCGAACATTAATTTAAAGTAGTCTCTGTAAGTAAAATGTAACTTACGGTTAATGAGATTTACGTTTCTTTCTTCTAACATTCTACATGTAATTTCCTACTTCTTGTCTGAATGGTCGGCATTGAAACTTTCGATTGAAATGTTCCCGGGTTCGATTTTCTTTCTGGTGGCTTAACATCGCACTAGCAATTAGGTTTCCGGCGACGCAAGCATGGAAAAGGGCTAAGATTGGGAAGTTAGCGGCCGTTTTCTCAATTAAGGTACAGACCCAGCATTTACCTGGTGTGAAAATGGGAAACAAGGGAAAACCATCTTCAGAGCTGCCGACAGTGGCATTCGAACCCACTATCTCCCGAATGCAAGCTGATAGCTACATGACACAAACCACGTGTCCACTTGCTTGTTAATAATAATAATAATAATAATTGTTGTATGTCCGGCGCTCCCTTTCTCGCTCCGACAGCCAGCTGCACGCGCGCCTGTGTATCATTCTGCTAGCTTCGACGCGCAGCCCTCAGTGCGCGTGCCTGACCATCGAGTGTACTATAAATAGGAGCTCCCTTCCTGCTCACTTGCCCACTTGCCCGGTGTCCAGCTCCAGAATACACCCTACGTCGAGCACGGAGGCTACTCCTCTTGAAAATGTGCTTCGACCAGGTGGACTGAATTTCTGGCAGTACGAGGTTTCACCTCTGGTCACCGCTCCCTTTCCTGTTTCCGCTGCCTATGTTCCGTAATTCTTTTACAAGCCATTTTCATTCCCTAATTTACGCAAGCTCCCTTAGTTTCGCTAGGTGGAATTTCTTCAATCAATTGAACTTGCTTTTTAGGAATTCAGGCACTTCAACAAACAAGGACTCTCAAAGACATTCATGTTAGTGTGCCAGATAGTTCTCGACTATCAACGTGTCAATTCACAAAGACTATCTTTTCAAGATAGAAGTGTATATAAAGACTGTAAACCTGTACATATTGTATAAAGACAGACTTTTCTCAAGATTCAATATTCCTTTTTGCTTCAAAATAAATTTCAGTTATTTGTGTAAATATCATAAAGTGAAGCAATAAAAGTTGTGTTTTGTAAATTTCAACCTTGGTTACAACAATAATAATAATAATAATAATAATAATAATAATAATAATAATAATAATAATAATAATATACGGTACATAAATCATTATAGACTGGTATGCCTTTCAGCGATCAGTCTGCAAGCTACTGCGAATTTTCTAACCGCCGCCACAATCCTTTATATTTAACTAGTCCTTTGGCCTCGTTTAGTTCTGTACCTCTTATCCATAAATTAATAGAAACTGAGTCTAACCATCGTCGTCTTGTCTACCTCTACTTCTCTTACCCTCCATAGGAGAGTTCATTATTCTCCTAAGTAAGCTATCCTCCTCCATTCGCCTCACATGACCCAACTGCCGAAGGCGGTTTATGCGTACAGCTACATCCATCGAGTTCATACGTAACCTACCTTTATCTCCTCATTCCGAATACCCTCATGCCATTGTATCCACCAGTTCGTACCAGCAATCATTCTCACTAATTTCATGTCTGTTACTTCTGAATATGATATCCTGAGTCCATCCAGCTTTCACTCCCGTAAAGCAAAGTTGGTCTGAAAACAGACAAAAGCAAATATAGTTTCCTCCAGGAGATTACTTCCTTCTTACAGAATACTGTTTATCGCAAATGCGAGCTCACTGTATTAGTTTTACTGCACCTACTATACTACTATCCTGGGAAACACATGTTCTAAATACTTGAAATTATTTACGTGTTCCCGCTTTGTGTCCACAAACTGACATTCACTTCTTAGATTTCTTACCTACTGACATCAATTTGGAATTGGAAAGGCTATTTTTCGTACAATAATAATAATAATAATAATAATAATAATAATAATAATAATAATAATAATGATAATAATAATAATAATCATTTTATCGGGATTACGTCCTGCTGACTACTTGTTGCGGCTTTCGGAAACGGCAAAGTGCCAGTATTTTATCCCGCAGGAGCTGTATTGCGTGCCAGTAAATCTACCGACACAAGACTGGTATATTTCAGTACCTTCTTCAGATATCACCGGACTGAGCCGGAACTAAACCCACCTTCTTGGGCTTAGTAGGCCAGTGCGCTACTGTAAATCAGGAGGAGACAAATTTCCGAAAAATGGTGAACGAACATTAATTTTTCGCCATTTATATTTTAACAAATGACAGATACATCCCAGTTTGTTTATGGCAGTACTGGTGCTCTGGACGTAAACATGAGCTAACGTGCAACCTCACATTTCCTCTGATGTTACATCGTGGATATAGTTACAGTATCCACAATTTTTACTGATAACAATTTGATTAGCCACTAGCTATAATATTATTCGGATGCTGGATTTAGATAAACACTTTTATAGCCAATAGGAAATATATATAAAAAAGAAATACCCGTTGTACAGACAGTACTTCATATTATTGATAATAGAGAAACTCCCTCGTAAAGTTATTTCTAACATTAAATTGGTCTAATAATATCCGTGACAGTAATGTCACGACAATAAAAGAGGCAGGGAAACAAAAGCCGGTCGGCGAGCGAGCGCTACGCTATTGTGCAATGGCCTCATAGGTGCTATTCAGTTAGTCTGAATAAATTCCGCCTGCTGTTTTTTTGTCAAATATTTCTGCCCTCCTCCCATCGGTTTATTTATATTTTACGTAAATATCAATGGACAGTAATGACGATATTCGTTACCTGGGCACTAGTGTTGAACCAATATGACCCTTATAAACATCTGGTCTTGTCATATTAACTGCCTGTTTTTTATTATTATCATGCTTCCGTGTTGTGATGTGGAAATACAAAACTTATAAAATGGATGCATATTATTTTTGGAACGTCCCTTTATTATAATGTCAGATTCCACTAGACAAAATATTTCGTTATGATATTTTTCACTTCAGTAATTAATTCGGAGCAACGTTCGTTTAATGCTCTTCAAAATATCAAGCACCTACATTCCACGTTTACAGATAAATCGTAAGATATTAATAAAGGAGTGAATATTTTTTACCACTAATCAAGGGTAAATATTCCAATAGAATTTTCCACAGGAAGGGTGAAGACAAACGTTACATGCGGAGTTTTATTACTACCATATACGACTGACGAAGAGCAAATCAACACCTCCATGTTTGAACGTTTTGTATCAGATATTCATCGGTCAAACTGACGTCATATTACGCAGCCTGAGTCAATTTTGAAGCGTTCCTTTTTACTCTACCATATAACGAAGTAACTATAGCTCTAATGGGCGACTTACGGCTGAAATGTGTCACCATAGATCTCTTGACACCTTCTAGAGTCGAAGGGTGTTATTGGCTGAAGGGGAGTTAGGACTGAATTTTGAAATGTCTACAGTTTTAATCCGATTTTTACTAGATTTTCTTGTTGCAGTTAGGTACAAAAGCAGATATTTTACCATATTATAGGTGTTTAGGTGTATAGGTTAAAATGTTATTTCAAATTTTTTTCTAAAAATAGTCCCGTAAAAATCCCTTGCGTATCAGTTTTCGTTTAATCAAGCTGAAATTTTATTGACATCTACCTAATGTATGCAGAAATAGTAATGGGTTTTAGTATTAGATGAACACTATTATGTCCAGCAATGTTTAAAATTTTGTTTCTAAATTTAAAAACATCATTCTTAATCCAACACTGAACATCAAAATTTATATTAAAATTTAAAGTATTTTAAAACCAATTAAAAGTGTAAATACTTTTACCTTTCAGAACAATCTCACCAAGTTAAAATACATTCTGATAAGAAATGCATCGCAAGGAGCATTTTGTACAGAGCAAAATATTGACAACGAATATCTACTCATTTCAGAACTTCCCTGCACCATATGACCGCCCTTCAGGCATTCTAATTCTTCCTTGGATATTTTCTGCCACTTCTGATGTCTTTTCATTTTCTCTTGATCACGGCTTATCTTTCTGCCCTGAGCCATAAAGTCATAACATATTCTGCTGCTTCAGGGTATGTCGTAGGCCTTTAAATACATAGCACTCTCCTTTTAAATGGTCGCTAAGGGAACTAAAAATGGCGGAGCGGTTTAATTGATAGCATTATCTGTTAGAGGAAGGAATGGTCTATATTTTTATGAATAAAACAAAAAATGTTTTTGGTCCATAAATCAAATATTTCAATCATAACTCCCCTTAGAGAATGAAAATCCACAGCCTGTTTCCAGTCATTTGACCTAGTCAGGTATGGAATGAATGGAGCCCCCATCTAGCGGCGAGAGGAATTGTGCCGGCTGCCGAAGCCTGTCGCACTCCTCTGGGGCAATGATTAATGAATGGCAGATGAAATGAAATGATATAGGAGAGTGCTGCTGGAATGAAATTGACAGGAAAAACCGGAGTATCCGGAGAAAAACCTGTCCTACCTCCGCTTAGTCCAGAACAAATCTCACATGGAGTGACCGCGATTTGAACCACGGAACTCAGCGGTGTGAGGCCGGCGCGCTGCCGCCTGAGTCACGGAGTCTTCAACTCCCCTTAGACCCATTTCTAAACTGAACGGTGTTATATCTTCCTAAAGGCTCCCTTCTTCATCAAACGGTGTCATTGGCTTCAAAAGGCCTATTTATACACTGAACACTATTATTATCTCCAAAACGACCAATTCTATACTGGAAACAAAACTTAATTTTCGTCTTCACCAAAACAAAATGAACAACAAGGGTCCGAAATAAAAGCGTATAAGCTATATCTTAATATAATAATCCAATGCTCTCATTGTCCACCTCCTGGAAAAACGGCTAGTGTCCGTTCAGAGGGTCTCGAGTTTGATTTATGCCTGGGTTAGGAACTGAACCGTAGCTTGTTAATTCCTTTAGATAGGGGACTGGGGATGTGTTTGTCTCAATACATACTTCTTTATTCTCTCCCTCTCTCCCCACCACATAAGCATGCAATAATTAACATTGTCGTTGCGCCTGCGAAAACCGCTATGCTGGGGAGAAATACTGACCAGCAGTACATGTCACCTAGAGCGAGAATTCAAAGTCCTAAGGTGAAATATTTCACATAAGCCTAGCGATGCTTGCAGGTGCAACGTCGATATACGCCCTCCACACAGGGTTGGGTTTAGGACGGACATCTGGCCGTAAAACTGTGTCATGTCTAGATACGTGACACATTTTGCACCAGCGGCTCCATCTCAGAATGAAAAATCTAACGGCTTATTATTATTATTATTATTATTATTATTATTATTATTATTATTATTATTATTATTATTATTATTATTATTATTATTATTATTATTATTATTATTATTATTATTATTATTATTATTATTATTATTATTATTATTATTATTATTAATCGTTTAGGCCTACGATGGACCACGTGGTTCTTAACTCTGGTGAGCTCTTTTCTTCCTCTTAGCCCAGTATTCCTTCATTCTAGCGCTATGGATGTCTTTTCTTTCTTGAGTCCATTTCACTCCTGTTCCTGGACGCAGTGATTTAGTTGTTAGTGACTGGAGAGAGACAGATGTCTTGACTAACTTTCTGAACTTATCACGGTTGTAAATGTCATTATGATCAATGTTTAGATATTGTAGGTCTTTCCGCACTAAATTCGTCCATTTGGCATTTGTTGCTTTACCTCTAGATACAGTGTTGAAGATCCTTGAAGTGAGTCTCTGACTGTCCATCCTGACTACGTGACCATAGAACATTAGTCTTCTCTTCCTCATAGCTGTTGTAATGCTCTCTATTTTACTGTACAGTTCCTTGTTGTGCCTAATTCTGTAGCCATCGCCTTCTTTAATGGGACACATAATCCTTCTGAGGATCTTTCGCTCTTTCAGTTACAATTTTCTGAGTTGTCCTTTCCGGGTCATGTTTAGGCATTCTGAGGCGTATAGTACAGATGGTTTTACTACGGTGTTGTAGTGTCTAAGTTTAAGGTTTAAGGAGAGGGATTTAGACTTGTATATGTTCTTACAAAGATGGTAGGCTCTTTCTAATTTAGTGCATCTACTCTTCATTGCAAGGTCCCCATTAACATTTGGGGTTAGACATTCTCCAAGATATTTGAATGAGTTGGCCTTGTGTATTATTTTGTCCCCCAAAGAAATGATGTTGGTCAGAAATTCTGTTTTATTGACAGCGATCTTTAGTCCTACTTTAGCTGCTATGCGTTCTAGGGAGGATAGTTGGTACATAGCTTCTTCCATACTTGAAGCTAAGAGTGTGAGGTCATCTGCGAAGGCTAGGAAAGTACAGTAACTGTTAACTTGTCTTTTTTGTAGCCAATTTTTAATCCAGAGTTGTCAGCTAGTGTGTTCCTCCATTCCCGAATGACCTTCTCCAGCAGACAGTTAAACAGGAGAGGGGACAAACCATCTCCTTGTCTAACACCTGTTTTGATCTCGAAGCGTTTTGACAATACCCCTCTGAATTTGACTTTGGACATGGTGTTCGTTAGAGTAGCCTTCACAAGATTCAAAGTCGTCTTATCCAGTCCCATTTCAGTCAACGTCTCAAAGACGGACTGTCTGTCTACCGAGTCGTAAGCCTTCTGGAAGTCAACGAAAATTGCTACATAGGGTGAGGTGCTGAGGTTTTTGTAGGTAAAGATAGTTTTGAGGTCCAGAATCTGCTCTGTGCATGATCTTGACTTCCTAAATACAGCTTGGTACTCTCCTATGCAGGAATCTAATTGTGCCTCCACTCTTTTAAGCAATGCTTTGGAGAAGATTTTGTAAGTCACTGATAGGAGAGACCCCTCTATAGTTGTTAGGGTCTAACTTGTCTCCTTTCTTGTGCAGCGGGTGGATGATAACTGAAGTCCAATCCCTTCGTAGTGTTTCTGTTGTCCAGATGTCAGTTATGATTCTGTGGATACTGTCAATTGACTCTTCATCTGCATGTTTCCATAATTCTACAATGATGCCATCTTCGCCTGCTGCTCTGTTAGATTTCAGTTCAGAGATGATCTGTTTGATTTCTTCTTTGGTAAGAGGAAGGGAGTCAGGGTTAATAACATTCTTAGATTGAAATTGTAGTTTTTCCTCTCGTTCTTCTGCATTGAGGAGGCCATCAAAATATTTTGCAAGGGCTGTAGTACAATCTTCATTGTTCATTTTCAGTTCTCCATCTGGTCCTCGTAGGTGGAGTGTAGGGGCTGAGTAAGCGTTTGTCTGAGATTTTAGAGTTTTGTACAAGTTACTGGTGTTGTTCCTTTGAAAGTCTTTCTCTGCCTGATCCATGATGTCGTTGTTATATTGCCTCTTAGCATTTCTAATGGTCTTGGCCGTGTTCTTTATGACTGTTAGGAAGGCTGTATGATTTTCCGTGTTTTTGTTGCAGTTCCATTTCACCCATACCTGTCTTCTCTCCTTTATTGCCTTATCGCATGTTGGTGTCCACCATGGGTGTTTACTCCTTCTGGTTGCAAGGATGGTTTTTGTTGCTGTATTTATCAATGCCTTCTGTAGGTTAGGCCAATCCGTTTTATTCTGATTATTGCTTAAGATCTTAGTAAAGTTGTTGTTCTCTTTCAACTGGGCTGGATTAAATTTTTGGATTCTGGACCTGGTGTAATTGTTACCTCTGCACTTCGTGAGTGGAATGAAATTTGCTTTGATCAAAGATAGGTAGTGGTCTGAATCAATATTGGCACCTCTCAATACCTTGACGTTCATTATTCCCTTGCTATTCCTTCTACTGATGGCAACGTGATCTAAATGGTACTCTCCGAGCAAGGGATTGGGACATCTCCAGGTCTTGGCTTTTCGGGGGAGGTGTCTGAATGCTGTAGATTTAGGAACAAGGTTGTGATTATTATTATTATTATTATTATTATTATTATTGTTATTATTGTTGTTTTTGTTGTTGTACCGGAGGTACACCTTCTCCGTGCATTTGAACTGAGCGTCTTTTACTATTTGTTATTTGCTTTACGCCGCGCCGACACAGATAGGTCTTATAGCGGTGATGGTATAGGAAAGGCCTAGGAATGGGAAGGAAGCGGCCGTGGCCTTAATTAAGGTACAGCCCCACCATTTGCCTGGTGTGAAAATGGGAAACCACGGAAAAACCATCTTCAGGGCTGTCGGTAGTGGGATTCGAACCCGCTATCTCCCGGATGCAAGCTCACAGCTGCGCGCCCCTAACCGCACGGCCAACTCGCCCGGTCCGAGCGTCTATTGGAAGGCCATCTGTGATGTAAACCCTGAACTGTGTGTTAGAATAAGTTTGGAACTTTAATCTTTACATGTCCTCACTGCCCACTCTTGTGGGAGGGCGGACAATTAATTTTCAAAGGATTTTTGTATTTCCTAAGTTTGTAAAACTGAAGAATTTGTAGATTGCTTTTTGTGTGCTAAGGTTACTAGCACTTTTATCACTTCCTTCTTCCTGAAACTTTTAGCCAATCAGAAATATTGGTATATATATATATATCTTGTAGCCAATCAAAGTTGGGGGGTGTGTACAGACCATCGGTCTAGAGAGTTCTAGATCTATTCCCTCTGCTACATAAGCTGGACGCTTTTGGATCGTTTATCTTCTTCTTCGCTCCAGTCCAGAGTGCATACGTTCGTGGAGGCAGGGAAAAATCCTTGCCCGCCGTCGGAAGGCCCACCAGCTCAAGATAATGGCAGACATCTTTTAAATATGTGATAGCTCCAGGAAAATGTAAAGTTCCGAAGTTTAACATCATATTTTAAATGTAAATTTTCAGTCAAGTCTAAGGACTATATTCAAATCCCTGCGGGGAAATATGTAGCTTAAGGAATAAAGAGTGTTCACCCTGTTTTAATTCCCATTCAACTTGGTATGGGAGTGACTCTGTTTTTCAAAGTTTCTAAATTGTTAACACTATTTTTTAAGTTCACATTTTCGCCATCTAGTAACCCTCTGTAGTATAGGCTTAGCCTCTGTAATTTCGGGCCATAAGCCCATATAGGATTTTAACTGTTTCTCAAAGTGTATGTCAAAAGGAGTGCAAGTGCTTCGCCTCCTAGCATTTTGTTCATGGCCAATTTTCTTAAAACTTTTCTTTCTGGACACTTATTGCCCTGTTTAATTTCGAACCTTTCTGTGAATCAGACTGTCGAGCGGAAAAGACAGAAGATACTGTTCTCAAAGTGATCTAATATAAAATTTGGATTAGAAATTTCTGCCTTTGAGAGGCCTGACTGTAGTGAATTTTGGAGCTCTATCTCCTAGAGTGTAAATTGTGTGGAGCAAAAGTGCCCTTTGAAATAGGGTAACTTTGGAGCTACAAGCTCATTTTGTAAATTATTGTTTAACTTAAGCCTTTCCTGTGATCGTAGCCGACGAGCTCATCATTTTCCATTTAACTGTTATTTGTTATTGCTTCATTCAGATTATTTATCAAGTTTAAAGTCAGAGGAAAAGAAAGGAAAGAAATAACATTTAAAAATTATAGTGTTTTAAATTATGCTCTCATCTTTTCTCTGTCCACCCATTCAGACCCGCACCTTCCTACACTTCTGCAATCCACGGGAAAATCCGTAATTATTATTATTATTATTATTATTATTATCATTATTATTATTATTATTATTATTATTATTATCTGGATCCTTGACTCAATAGTCAGCGTATTGGCCTTCGGTTCACAGAGACACAAGTTAGATTCCCGGTCATACCGGGAACTTAAACTGCTTATGGTTAATTTCTCTACCTCGGGGACTATATTACATTTTACATTTTAACACACTTTCTTCACCTACATACAACACACTATCCTACAAACCACCACAGAAATACGCAACAGTAACACATCCCACCAGGGACGACTGGGTCGGAAAGGGTATGCGGCTGTAAAACTAGGCCAAATACACTCAATTGCCTACCCCAATAAAGTGGGAAAAGACTAGGAAGAAGTTCAGATGTGGAAGCAGTCACGTAAAATATTAAACATTAAATATTAAACAAAATCTATATGACTAAAAACGCCTACAAAATTTTCTAACAGAACACAATATCCATTAACGTCCAAGAACACAGGGATTCCTGTCTTGCACATTTGTACTAAAAAATATGATTTTTTATATTGAAGTAACTGTCTTAAACTAATTTAAGTATTTAGTCCTGCTTTATATGTATGCTTGAATAAATGATTATTCTTCTTTTGACACACGTAATGCCGGATACCATCAATATCGTTTTTTAAAATTTGCTTTACGTCGCACTGGCAAAGAAAGGTCCTTTGGCGACGATGGGATAGGAAAGACCTGGGAGAGATGCGGCCTTGACCTTAATTAAGGTACAGTCCCATCATTTTCCTGGTGTGAAAATGGGTAACACGAAAATCCATCTTCAGGGCTGCCGAAAGTGGCGTTCGAACACACTATCTCCCGGATGCAAGCCCACAGCAGTGCGCCGCTAACCGCACGGCCAACTCTCCCGGTGAATTATCCTTTGCAGACAAAATTGTCATATTTGCTTGAATTATTAAGAAAAAGTACTTCTAATGACTTCAAAATGATACAAAATTTTACGAAGGATAAATTATTTTCCGGCGGATAAAATATCATTATTTTTTTATTTTTTTGTATCAACTTCGCGTGGAACTACCCTGGACTAGAAAGTAATTGGTTTCATGCGAGTTCTACTTTAAGTATTATTTGGTTTTGCTTACTGCCGCTAGACGATCATCTCTATTTCTACCTTCATGAACCTCTATCACATGATTGTTATTCTCATGTTATTACATTCCTAAAGGCTACATACAGATTCATTTTTGAACAGCTTTTTATTCTTTGTATAATACCAAGAAAGAATGTAGTCATATTGTTCCTTGGCTGTCACAAGCTTGAAGGAATTAAAGTCCGAAAGTTCAACTACTCGTCGTGCGTTTTGATAGAATTAAATGTGTAATTTTTTCAGATGTTAAGAACTTCTTTACGGAAATTCACTATTTCTATGAGTCTGTTATGGGCTACTACTTTTTTATTACATCAGAGTTGGATGCCGGTTAGTTCTGGATACCATATCGAGGTCCCGTGACATTCTTTTTATGTAGGTAGTATATATGCATTTTCTCTTTGTACAGGTATTATTATTATTATTATTATTATTATTATTATTATTATTATTATTATTATTATTATTATTATTGTTATTATTATTATTATTATTTATGCCCGCTAGGGAGTACTTATGACTAGTTATTTTTAGAGGTTCACTTTAGCTCCCAATATCTCTTGAGCCTTGTTAATATATATTTTACCTTTCTCTCCAGTGAGATTGGGGTATGGGATTTAATACTTTTGGGTAACGGAGACCATGAATTAACTATATCACAGATTTCTGAGCGGTCTGGGCCATCAATGTCAAAAATCTCTGCGGAATCTAGTTATTTTCGGACTTCCTTGAGCGAGAGGCCTCCAGTCTTATAGTTTTTAATCAGTGAGAAGATTTTTTGGTAGACCTATTGTTGTGCATTCGTGAAAGTTGCCCGTAGAAATCCGCCTACGTCACATGCTAGTATTGGCCATTTTCAGCGGTCATTGTAGTTAATAGTTCGCTTTTAGTCTATAGGTTCAGTCTGGAGGTACTCTGAGTCCTTGAATTTTCCTGAAGATACGTGTTTCAACTTTTTTCTAAGTCGTCCATGGTGCTTTTCTTGTTCATTAGCAAAGTCTACGAATAGGAGCTGGGGTTTGACTATAGTTATGTAGTAACGGATCTTGACATTCTTCGAAATACACTTCTTGTTGTATCGGTTCACGACAGTTTGTAGACTACAATGAGTGTCGTACGTCTTTCTGGGAGGAAGATGCCGTCTCTACCATTGGAGCGAACCAATTCACCTAGATACTTGAAACTACCAACTCTCTCAATGGTTCCATGAATGGTCATCAACGGGGGCATTCGCGCGGTGCAAGTTCTTGAATTATTTGGTCTTGGCATACGGTATCTGCAGTCCTGCCTTCACCACTGTCTCGTGAAGGATTTGGACAGCAACAGCAGCTTCCTCGGAGTTGGTGGCTAGGATCGCGATGCCATCTGCTACGGCCATATACCTGATTTCTATCATTATAGTTCCGGCTCCATTGGTTCCTAAAACAGGCAGAGTACTATGGTTTTGAAGCTTTACCAGCGAATCGCTGATTATGAAATGAGGACTGTAATGAAAGGGACGTGAGGTAAGTTATGGGTGTATCCGAGGACTAGTTGGCTATGAATTCCTACAATTATGTTCCCACCTCTTGATTTTACCACTTCATTCATAGTTCCTAGAAGCCATAGCACTCATCTTCACACAACATTTATTTAGCAAATGCTAAAAAAAATCCATGGTACCTCAGACGTCGGTAAGTCATAATCTGCTGACTGGCAGGTGTCTTGAGTTAGGAATATGACAACCGATTATACACGAAAACATTAAGATCTCGGAAAGCACTATCTTTCAATATACGTGTTTCAGAAAGCAACAATTCTTAGTCTCATAGGATGTTACTGGAATGTCATCCAGTAGGCTCAATACTGTAGTTTGGTATATAAATATCATGTAGTGTCCTCTTGACTGCCCTACGGTTATGTAAGGGGAGTTGCACAAACTGTAGGGGGTATTTCGTACTCCAAATTTCTATGCAAATCTCATAGTAGCACTGTCTTATGATACGTTTTTCAATTTAACCTATCACTGCATGAAATTACTAGACCTCAATCTAACACGGAATAGTGAGACAGATCTGTTAACAGAAAATGTAATAATGCTAAAGGTTGTCAACTATTGAAGTTGGATATACAGGGTGGTCGGAAAAAACGTGAACTGGGTGTATCAGCGTTGGACGGTTGGTCATACTGATACATAATTCGAAACATGTAATTCGTTATCTCGCGCCGCTTTCATGTTATCAGCTGCTGAACTTCGCCAATTAAATCACTTCACGTGAGATTTCAAACGGGCTTTGTGATGCGGTGTTGCCAAATGTGCACGTGGCTTACGGGTGGCATGAGGGCACCAATTGAAGAAAGCAGCTTCGCCCGAGGAGAGTTTTAAACACGGACCTCCTAGCTGACACCTTCCCACCATAGCAAGTGCACTGTGCTGACACCGGCTGAAACACACGGTATGTGTGTGTGATGGTGATTTCTCGGTATTGCTCTCAATCCGGTCTTAAGTCACGTGCAGATTTAGCAACATCGCCTCGCAAAGCTCATTTGAATTCAACCGCGAAGCGATCTGACTGGCTAACTTCAGAGTCTGATAAAACGAGAACGGGGAGTTATATTGAATTATTTTTAAAAATTATTTATCAGTATATCTAACCCTCTAACGCCCATGTACCGAGTTCACGTTGTTTCAGACCACCTTGTATATGAAGTTGTTAGCGATATCCGTACGTAGATTTCAGTGCCCTGCGGTGTTTAGTACCACACACTTTAATCTGATGACAGTAAACAAAATATTATATTCACCTCAGGTTCCTTGTGACCAGCTCATCCGTCACAGTTAGCGAGCGCTCCTCTGCGACCATTCATCATATCCCCGCCACACAACTCTCCTGCTCTCTTATAGGAGACCTCAGCAAATCGCACAGTTAGAGCCAGAACTGAACTTACCTCCACGTCCCGTTTAACAGAGATATATACAGTGGTTTCCGGAAGTTATTTAAGTTCTATTGTCACTTGGTATTGTATTATGTAGTTTACTGGAGTGGATTAATAACATATGCTAGCAATGATGTTACGTATTTAAGGAAGTGTTCAACGCGTTGTGCAGAGATAATTGTCTACTTAAAAAACTTAAAAAAACGGGCTAATATTTGACCCTAAAATTCGGCTTTAATGGGGCATTGAACAAGTAGCTGCTTCAAAGATGAAAAGAGAGAAATATGTGACCCAAAATCTCCATATTCTAGAAGTAGTACAACCTGCGAAGTATACGTGTAAGGTGCCTCATTACTGGTGCATGTGATGCTGTTCCGAAATCATTCTAGAATTTTCGCCACAACTACGGACTACCTACGAACCTCAGATCTGACATCGTCGGTATTACCTTTAAGAGGTCATCGGATTTTATTTCAACATGAGAGTACTCAACCAGAAGTGACATGTCGCTGACCTATTTGGACTAAATTTCTCGTATGCTTGGATACTATGTTTATCATTATTATGACAATATTTTAAGAGAGTATACTCAGTCCTTAGGGCTATATTTATGAGGCAGTAATATAATACTAAATATGTTTATTTACTAAAAATAAAGCTTTATGGGAACTATATGTTTTATTAAAACTTCAACATGAGGCTTCCAACATGGCCTTGCATGCATATGCGACAGACAGATACATACTAACGCGCACCTAAACACTAGATCATCGAGCAGTGATCGTCTTTGTTTTCTAAAGATTAGTAACAGATATCAGAGATGTATAATGAAGGGTCTCGCGAAAGGAGTGCGCCATTTAAATTCAGGAACTCTTCCTAACATATCAACAAACTATTCCGACTTCTAATCGCTTATGCCTCAAACGAATTCAACCCAGACTTTTAATGAATGTTTTACCGGGAGAGTTGGCCGTGTGGTTATGGGCGCGGAGCTTTGAGCTTGCATCCGATAGTGGATTCGATCCCCAATGTCTGCAGCCCTGATGATGGTTTTCCGTGGTTTCCCATTTTTACACCAGGAAAATTCTGGGGCTGTACCTTAATTAAGGCCACGGCCGCTTCCTTCCCACTCCTAGGCCTTTCCTATCCCATCGTCGCCATAAAACCTATATGTGTCGGTGTGATGTAAAACAAAATGTAATGAATATTCGTCAAGTTTGCGTCAAACACACTGTCAGTATGCATCGTGGTACAAAAAAGGCCATAGGAAATGTATAATAATAATAATAATAATAATAATAATAATAATAATAATAATAATAATAATATTTCCGGTTGAGATCTAACAAGGAACTCTATAAAACCATCGAGAAAGTTACGACGACGATGACGAAAAGAACACTGACCTTTTATGGATACACTTAAGGTATGAATTAAGAGAGGTTGGTCAAAATATTCCCCCTAAAATAAAAGTGGAAAACACAGCCTGGGCAGCTTATACAGATGCACAAAGACCTATAAGGAATGGGTGTCAAGGAGGACGAGATACAGGACAGGACAACATTTAGGGAAGAGATTGCGGGAGTGAAGGATTCACCCACAGAGCCACTTGCCAAGCTACTGAATATCTCGGTGGAAGAAAGAGAAAGGAGAATCCAACGTCTTAAGGATCTTTGGCGTGAATTCTAAGAGAAGGGCATTGGTTTGCGTGACAGAAGGGCGGGTAGACTGCATGAATTAATAACAATCCGTCGAGGAACCAGAAGTTTTGTCTCTCCGGAGGTATTTTACTTCCCGGTAAGTCTACCGACGTGAGACTGGCGTATTTGAATACCTCAAATACCACCTATTAAGTCGCGATCGAACCCGCCATCCAGATGTAGAAAGTCACCACTCTATCCTCTGAGCCACTCAGGCTGTCTACCGTACAAATAACTAATCGCTATGCGCAAATAGAGAATACGTACGTTGGCAACACTTATCTCCTCCAATTTCAAGCTCACCATAATGTCGTTTTAGATTTAGTGTTTAATGAAATTTTGTAAATGGATACAGGCCGGCTTCTTGTCTGAATGTCCGGCGAAGAGGTTTTCGGTTCATACGGTCACAAGTCCGATTCCCGGCTCGATCAAAGATTTTAATCACGTTTCGTTAATTCCTCCTTGTCGAGAATTGGATATTTGTCTTCGTCTTAATACACATATTCGTTTAAACGTGACATTATCATACCACCACAGTAACAAACAATAGTGAATATACCCCTTCATAAAGCTGGCGTCAGGAAAGGCATTCAGTCGTAAAAGTAGGCTTAATCTACATTAGTGCCGACCCCAGACAACTAGTAAAAGGCCAACAAAGTTGTAAATGGGGTCAGGCAGTATTCAAACAAGGCATCTCCTTTCCTCTCTAGCTTAGAACTCTCATCAGATATTTATTAGTAGTATCATCTTACTTTAGAGAGGTTGTATAAGAGAAACCTTGATTAATAATTTGTTCATAATTGGGAAAAATAAACTCCTTAACATAGGATATTGTTTCTTCACATAGGATACTGTTTCATAGAATCTACAAGGACAGGTCATTAAAGCAATAATCAAATCTACAAAAATAGGCTTCTCCATTTTCTCATTTAAATTAATCCAAGATACCCAAGAGTTTTAATTTAACGTCATAAATACCGAGCGAGTTGGGCGTGCAGTTAGAAGCGCGCAGCTGTCAGCTTGCAGTCGGCAGATAGTGGGTTTGAACCCCACTGTCGGAAGTCCTAAAGATGGTTATGCATGGTTTCCCAATTTCACACCAGGAAAATATTGGGACTGTACCTTAATTAAGGCCACGGCCTCTTCCTTCCCACTCCTAGTTCTTCCCTATCCCATCATCATCATATCGGTGCGACGTAAAGCAAATTGCAAAAAGAAAAATCTTGGATCGGTGAAGTTTTTGAAATATTACGTTTAAATTACGAGAGTGAGTCAAATGAAAACTATAAACCTGCAGTCAAATTTTTAAATATTGCACCTCGGTTTTGTCCTTTAGCATTACTGTTTAGAAGGCTTTAACGAATATTCCGTAGGTGTGAGCACCGAGCGGGCAAGCCAACAACAACAAAGTACCGATACAACAATGGCCGCCCTACTTCAGACATACGCGAAAGGAGAGCAAGGACTGTAATACGATTTTCAGCAGTAGATGTGTGGAACGTATTGAAATTCATCGACGAACGACGATTCTGTATGATGATACATCTTTGTCACATCAGCATGACAATTCTCGGTTCCATACTGCACATGCAGCAGCTGCGTCCGTCCAAGACCTGTATCCTGAGTGTCTTCCACAAGCGTCATATTCACTAGACTTAGCCTCGAGTGATAACCACATGTTTAGGCCACTCCAAAACACAATGGGAGGAAGACGTTTCTTTGGATGAAGATGAAGGTCGTGTATGTGTTGGTGCGTGGACAATCGAAAAGTTATTTTCTAGGGGAATCAGTGTACTTCGTAAACGCTGGAGAACTTGCATTGAATTTAACGGAGATTATGTACAAAGATTATACAGAGTCGCATCACTTTCACTGAGTGAAATATTGAAAATATATATTTATTCACTTCCCCTCTATAAAAGAAATTGAAAATTGACACTTTTTGAGTCGTCCTCGTAGATGACTTTAATTAAAATGGGTACCGCTCCTTCCCTGTGGAGAATGTTGATGACATCTTAACTATTTTGGAGTAAATATTTAGAAAATCAGTCTCAAGATCTTTAAAGTATGACATGAACAAATTTAATTGGAATTCTTTATCTAGAGATAAGATTTCAATCAAAATATATTACTTTTAACTATGTATACATCAATCATTCGACAAGTGGGAAATGAATTTATAAAGGCGACTAAAATGAAAATAAATTTTTCTCTCGGATGAACAGGCAATCCACTAACCTTAGGTGAATGGGTCATACACTTTTCATGACGCCTGTGGTTGTTGTGTGGTAACCTTTATGAATTAATGATGGAAGAAAATGAGCTAATATCGGCAAAAGTCTGCGTTGCAACGAACTTTCCTGCAGAATAATACATGCGTGAGTGGCCACCAATTTGTAGCGATTGTAAACGGCTTAATACGGTATCATATTGCAGCAATTTACAATTAGGAGTACATTTAATAGATCACAGTGAAATAAGGAATCAGATATCGTTGCCCCTATGCCAAAACCACGAATGTGGCAATGCTACTTCTATAGATTATTTCCCTTGAGACTGGTCACGCCTCCCAGCCACATATTCACATGTAGTCCATCAGAACGATTTTCGTTGAGTTCATTTTCGTATGCGCGTGTGTAAAGGAAAATGAACCTTAAACACATCATATTCTAGGAACGGGCAAATATGCCATGCAAACACATTCCTGCAGTACGGTACAGGGAGGTTTATTTTCCTTTACACGTTAGCAGAGGAAAATGAACTCAACGCAATTTGTTCTGACGGACTGTATATCAATATGTCGCTGGGAGGCGTGACCAGTCTTAAGGGAAATAATGGATAGGAAAAGCATTGTCACATTCACTATGACGATATATAATAGTAGAAGTCGACTCGGTTTTGAATAAATGTGTTAACATTTAACAACAATATTCAAAGATGCCAATGCAGAGTGGGACGTAAAATCGTCTTTTTCATTATTAGTCGTAATGAATAAACATATGCGTAGTTTTAATTTTCCATTATATTTTGATTTTCGTGTCGGAATGTAATGGATCGCAATTAATTGAAACGTTCATTGGAATTAAAAGTAGTTATCTTTGTTGCATTAACATTTACCAGTAATTGAAATTTGTGGTGAATCTAACGGCAAGTTGATAGTTGATAAATTTTTTGTAAGTTTGTGTCTAACTTATTATTTTCTGAATAATTTTTAAACACATTTCTTTTTACATTTTATAAAGCATTTTCTTAATTTTTAGGTCATATATTGAAGTTATTTTAAAATCTTTACGTGCATTTTTAATATTATTTACGTCATCAGAACCCAGGCCTTAGTGGCCATACAACAGTTCACTTTTATGTCGTCCGTCGCACTCTTTATCGTATTGGTTCTTGCGATAGTTTACAATGGTCAGAACATTCGATTCGACCTGCCTTAAAATTAAAACATATGCGTGCGTCTGAGCAGCTTCTCTCTGTTCTCCTGTAAAGTTAGAGAAATGTCACGATAGTTTACCTCTGACGTCCAGAATTACCTTCCAAATTTAACGGATAGAGTGCAAGGTATTTCCTAAATAGCCCTCTGTTTGGTTCCAACTGGAGGAACACGCTACGGACAAGGTTCTTGAAAAAAAAAAAACGAAACAGTAACTGAGGATTAAGATTTTTCTTCTTAGTATTTTTTAATATCACAGAAAACCATCATACCCCTCAACGCTTAAAAATATTGAACTCATCACAAGGGATGCACATCGTACCTGCTACGAATGTTAACATAAATCGTCCTCTTTCTCGAGTCTGCATCTTCTATTCTTAAACTGTTGCTGATTGCAATATTCAAGGTTCATTAGAAAAATAATGAGACATTTCTTACTGTAATGATTTTGACACATTTGGCTACCGACAAACGAAGTACCTGCACTGTCGCAAATGAGTTGGCCACACTAAAACCGTGATTACAGCTCTTGGGAGTGTCAAACGTTGTGACTGTGAGGTGGCCATATGGAGCCGTCAGCACTATAAATCGTCAAAAACCATTTCTGTTGCAACAAACGTCGTATCACAGAGCATGCAAAATACGAAGAATATTAGGCTACTGAACAAATAAGTAGCATCAGCATTATGTTTGCTCCTACTCTGTCGTCAGCATCCTTTGAAAATAGCAATCCAAGCGTTTAATTTCATGTGATGAACTTTGTAATGCTTACTCTTCATGTCGAAAATTAGAAGTATATAAATTGTATACATTAAGTAGCGATTCCCTATCGACCTAAGACAGGAGTCAATTATTAAACGAAGCACGCAACAAATGAAAGCTCGTGTCGCCATGTGAATTAACGATAAATACTGCAAGAAAATGGGCTGAGACTCATCTGTCCGCACCACGACCTTAAGTGCTACCCCCACTTTTTCTCTGTGGCCCCTTTCATTAACCTCCGTGGTACATATTCTTTCAGCTTCATTTATCACATATTTTGTATGGCTGGGGTCTGAATCAGATTCCAGTATATAAGCAGCAAAGTCCACCTTATTGTATGGCTGGGGTCTGAATCAGATTCCAGTATATAAGCAGCAAAGTCCACCTTATTGTATGGTTGGGGTCTGAATCAGATTCCAGTATATAAGCAGCAAAGTCCACCTTATTGTATGGCTGGGGTATGAATCAGATTCCAGTATATAAGCAGCAAAGTCCACCTTATTGTATGGCTGGGGTCTGAATCAGATTCCAGTATATAAGCAGCAAAGTCCACCTTATTGTATGGCTGGGGTCTGAATCAGATTCCAGTATATAAGCAGCAAAGTCCACCTTATTGTATGGCTGGGGTCTAAATCTGATTCCAGTATATAAGCAGCAAAGTCCACCTTATTGTATGGCTGGGGTCTGAATCAGATTCCAGTATATAAGCAGCAAAGTCCACCTTATTGTATGGCCGGGGTCTGAATCAGATTCCAGTATATAAGCAGCAAAGTCCACCTTATTGTATGGCTGGGGTCTGAATCAGATTCCAGTATATAAGCAGCAAAGTCCACCTTATTGTATGGCCGGGGTCTGAATCAGATCCCAGTATATAAGCAGCAAAGTCCACCTTATTGTATGGCTGGGGTCTGAATCAGATTCCAGTATATAAGCAGCAAAGTCCACCTTATTGTATGGCTGGGGTCTGAATCAGATTCCAGTATATAAGCACCTTACCTTTCTGCGGCCGCAGCACAGCATGGCGGCGTGCTTGACGTGTCTCAGCTTCCCGCGCAGCCGACGGCCCCACAGCATGGGTCCCGCTCCGTCTACTGCAGGTCATACCAAGCTCCTGTAAATATAAGCAAATAACAGACAATGTAGCTGACATCTAAGTTATATAATGTAAGAAACAAGCCCTCCTGCTGAAGTGTGTGTAAAGTATTTCAGGATATGCTAGAACCACGCTCATTTGCACATATTTTAGACTGAACAAATACGAAAATGAGGCTGGAGCTTTTATGTATAGAAGCGCTGTAAATTCGCACGTGTAAGTTTGATTGTGTTACATAATGTAAAGAATGACAAAAATAGTAGGAATATTATGGACTGCCCCTGATACTGTATGTTTCTGGTTGGGAGCGGTTTTAATTTACTAACACCTAGCTGTAGTACCCGACGTTGCCCTGATAGTTTCTGAATGTTTATCTCTAAGATTTGTATTACTGTTAGTTATGTGTGAAGGGAAGTTTTATAGAATTCCTTTTTTAGATGTTGATTTTACGATCTAATATGTAGTTTTAGAGTTATTTAGATGTATTTGATTTCAAATTTTAGATTATTTAATTTTAGAATAAAACTTCGTCCTCGTTAATTCAAACTGTGAAGTATTAGAACCCTTCAAGAAAATAATAAATGATAACTATATGTATTTATCCGTCGCGCTATAGATATGATGTAGACGTTTTCAACTGTAATTGAAACTGTCACCAATCAGACTTGTAACCCCAAACGCACTGGTTTCAACACTAATCTTGGTTATTTTAGACTATTTACTTTGAAGAAACTCCAAGGCCCCCGTCTCAATGGAGGCTTAACGTCGGCTTAGACGGTATCCTGAGCGTCACAATTTGCCTCAGCGATACATAAACAAGGGATTCGACGTTAATATACAGTAGGTTATTTTCCATTATTTTTACATGTCATCCCCTCCCATTTCCCACCTCCAGCGGGGATTGCGATGTTTCATCTCCATAGTAGTTTTTTCCCAGATGGAAATTCATATGTGTACCAAGATTCATTGAGAGTTATTCTAGAGCTCACATAATCTCGGTATTATTCATTTTCACCCCTTCTTAACCTCCATATCGATCAAAATTGTATTACTCACGAAGAAATAGTTCAAAATCATCCATAATCATACATGTAGAAGAATTTTTATTTATTTCCTACTGATTTAATGCAGTACTAAGTCAGATAGTTTTTTGACAACGAACGATAGGACTGAGCCAAGACTAGGAAGTAAGTGACTGTAGCCTTAATTAAGATACAGCCCGAGCGTTTTCTGGCGTGTGAATGGGAAACTATAGAAACGTATATTTAAGACTGCCGATGGAGGGGTAATAATAACTGCGTGTAGCCTCCGGAAAGGCCTGGTGCATTTCTCTCGAGTTGACGCTCATGGGTGACCTACAGTACATATGTACGACGACAGGGCCATGTTAAAACCTGAAGTTGAAGACAGCACTAATACCCAGTCCATGAGTCAGAAGAGAAAACAATTCCCGACTGGGAATCTTACCCAGGATCCTCTGGGCCGAAGAACGAATGAAAATCTGTTCGGAGCCGGACGATGGGGTTTCGAACCCACTATCTCCCGAATGCAAGCTTACAGCTATATGACCAGCACCACGCACCCAACTCCTTCAGTAGGAGAAAGTCGATGTTGAGCTTGTAATATGTTTTCCTTTCGTGGCCTTTTCCCAATCATCTGGGGTCGACACTAATGTGAATGAAGCCTATATTTATGGCCAGATGCCCTTCGTGACGCCAAACTTACGTGGAAGGCTGTATTCACAACTGCGTGTTTCTGTGGTGGTTGGTAGTGTGATGTGTTGTATGTAGCTGGAGATGTACATCAAGAAGATCACAAACGTCCTATCCTCAAACTAGTGAAATTTACGCAGTTAAAATCGTCGACGGGGCCGGGAATCGAACCCCGAACCCTCTGAACCTCAGGACATAACGCTGACCATTCAGCCAAAGAGACAGACAGAGTATATAATGATAAACAATAATAATAATAATGAATAATAATAATAATGAATAATAATAATAATGATCATGCTCCTTAAAGCACGTGCCTTCGGTTCAGAGGGTCAGGGTTTGATTCTGGGCCAGCTGCGTCCAGTTACACATAAGACTCTACACAGTGGTGGTGATTATTGTTTTAAGAGGAAGGAAAACTAGGCAATCATCCTCTATATAACAGTAATCAGAGAGAATAATGGAAGGGATCCGGCACTTCGAAAAATGAAGATATCGTTCAAAGAAAGACAAGGGCCACGAAGGGCGTGAAAATGAATGACTGGTTAGGCCTCCATACATAATACTGTCGGGGTCAGAAAATAACAAGGGTTGAACAAGGGGGGGGGGGTAGAATAAAACAGATGAAAGTGAGGAGCCTGGCACAAGTACGTGAAAGCAATGCCAGAACTCCGCTAAGGGCCCCCTAGTTAAGCACCAACCACCACAGAAACGCGTTAGTCGACTTCATCCCTCCGCAGGAGACTCGTATCGGGAAGGGCATCTAGCCTTAAAACTGGGAAAATGGAATAATAATAATAATAATAAAAAACATAAGAAGAAATGTTTAATCAGAGATGCTTGACTAACAATTTACAAATTAATGGCCGACAAGAACAAAAAACCAAATATATACTGTATTAATAATATCAGATGAGTTAACTCACGCCAATACCTTCCCTGGTCTCATTTTCTTGTAAATAATGTTTGGTTTGTATTTGGCATTGTTAAAATACTGTGTTGTTCGGGAAGTTAGGCGGTTTTTATCTGCTGTACATCGTAAAATCTGGAACGAGGTGAATCAAGCCTCAATAAACACGACAAAAAAATCATTAGTCAAAACAGGGGAAGAGAAGCAGGTATATTCTTGGTCATTTTAACAGTGGTATTTCTTAATTACACTTTTACTCCAGGTGAAGGGCGATAAAACACCTAAAATACGAGGCATTCCACGTCAAAGTGGACAAACTTTGCAGAAAATTAACTTGGGATTCAAAAATAAAAACAAGTTTAAAATAGACGCAGAAAAGCGTCCAACTTAGGAACATGAAAAAAAATTCCTAACTGTAATAGCGCTTACAAAAAAATCTTTATAATTATCTTATATTTTCACAAATTCCGAGGTCCGTATTTTATTTATCCTAAAGTATACAATTATTCAATTATTCACTTAAGGTCATTTCTTTAATGCGACTGGATACGAAAAATTAAAGACTTACTTTTATTACTTATGGGGTTAGAAATGGACTGGAACTGGAAAAAGTACCTCATATTGGGCTATAAAGCTGTGCCAACACGCTCCTACTATTGTGAGGGAAATTGATGAGTGATGTGAATGATGTGTAAAAGCAAAACAAAGGTTAAACCTTTTTACAGTACCTGGAATGAGTACTGTCCGATTCTACGACTTGAAGAGTGAATCCCTTTGTTTAACGAAGTACAAACACGCTCTGTCAATTATGCATTACGAGACAACCTGTAATTCCAGGGGAACGCCACCTGCATTGGCAGTCACAAAATCAAATTCAATTGTTGAGGATTTACAAGGTTTATAGTGAGGTAGTGGAACTAGTTAGCTGATTAGTGAGGCCACAGATCACATCACCAGGCCACAATACACACAGTTGCCACGACAGCGCAATATTGTATTAGACACGTTCACCTCCACAACCCCCCAAGACTACACTCATTGACTATTAATGTCCTTGTTTCCCTCCTTACAACAATAATAATAATAATAATAATAATAATAATAATAATAATAATAATAATAATAATAATAATAATAATAATAATAATCTTATCATCATAACAGGGATTTTAAGCATATACTGTGGCAAAATTACTTTCGTTATTATTATTATCATTATTATTATTATTATTATTATTATTATTATTATGCCAGACGTTTAACGCGACTATTGATTTCATGATCTTAGCCACGTAACCCTCAACATGGACGTGGATTTTCATCTCAAAAACCCCACATGCATTGGTCGGGAATCGCAACGTGGACACCTTCGTGAGAATCCAGTAAAAATACCACTCCGCTGTCACTCCAGTAGTAGTAGTAATAGTAGTAGCATTGAAAATTCAATTACAGTATCGAAAGAAACGTTTTGTGATTGTAGTGCTCATTTCAAGCTCGTGAATATCAATTAACACACAAATAATTTGCATGAATATAATGCCCATTCTAACAAAAATTAGACCTTTATATTCGTATACACACACCAGGTGAATAAACTGCCCCTACCAATATTGTTTCATGCACACCACAGTTTATATACGTCCTGAAAACATATGTCCTTCCCGTACTCACAGATAACACGGCAAAACGGATATCTTCGTATTTGCGGGCTACACAAAAGTAGGAATCTGTTATGCCATAATAATAACAAATAACAGAAACCACGAATCAGCTCTCTAAATGATATGATATTATGTAAACGAAAATTCTGTAAAACACGAAGTGAACATTGCGACCGAATAAAAACTATCACATGATCTGAAATTACGTATTGTGCCGTAGTGCAGTATAGCGTAGATGGTAACACGGATCTCTTCATACTCTTATGAGGGCATTTAGTGGTTGTAAAGGGTGATCAGATACGCTTTACTCTGCTGCGAGGTGTTTTTACTATGGGCGAGCGTATGCTCGTTTGACGCGTGCAGGTCGAGATCCGAAGCGGTAATTTGAACCATACAACAGAAACACAAACAATTTTTAAAAGTTCCTTGCTTAAAAATGTATGGAAAGAGGCGCTGAAACCGCCCTTCTTCATTATTCGTCACTCCCTGATATTCACGTTGAGAAATCCCGTATATTTTCTCACGAATATTATGTTTCAGTTTTTATATGAGGTGCGGGTTCATCTTGTACACGACATGTTTTTATTATTTTTTATTTAGGCTCCTTTCACACGATCCACTGCTTGCCACGCCACTCCACTCCACGCCACCAGAGGTGTAGTAAAAGGCCGGTAGCGTTCACACGAGACACTTCGTGTGGCGCAACCTCCGTCCACTCTCGTCAACAGCAGGCTGCTGTCGACCGGCCTGAAGTGTCTTCCACACTGGGCGACCGGAAGCTCACTCATTACTGAATCAGATTAGCTCGTTCAGACAGTCAACATATAAATGAGCTACAAGTTCGAAGATTTCGTTTCAAAATGTCGGTTCCATTCATAGATACTGAAAAGTTAATAATAGAAATACAAAATCGGCCTTGTCAGTGGGATTAACGAACGACAGACTATTCAAATAAAATAAAAGGCTTCAAATGTGGAATGAAGTTTCCCATGAAGTGATTCCGCTTTCTGCCGAACTGGACAACTCCTAAGAGAGAGAAGTTGATATCTACAGTAATAGGCTATATGTGTTATATGTTAACAATTTTCGATATTACAATTACATGGGTCATTGAAAAATAATTAATCAAGGCTTTTTAGCAGTCTTCATTTCAAAAGAACTGCTTCCAATTAAATTACATAATAAAATTTTCTTATTCGGACCGAACACGATAGCCGCAGTCGCTTATGTGCCGCCATTATCCAGTATTCGGAAGATAGTAGGTTCGAACCCAACTGTCGGCAGCCCTGAAGACAGTTTTCCGTGGTTTCCCATTTTCAAACCAGGCAAATGCTGGGGCTGTACCTTAATTAAGACCACGGCCGCTTCCTTCCCACTCCTAGCCCTTTCCTGTCCCATCGTCGCCATAAGACCTATCTGTGTCGGTGCGACGTACAGCAACTTGTAAAAAAAAAAAAAAAATCTTATTCGTGAGAACTACCAGTCTTATTTACAGAAGGTAGGTGTAGGTAGCAAGGCCATACTGGTAGCTCACTAAATCAGTCGTTCAAACGGTCAAAATTGTGTGCGTCACAAGTTTGAAGTTTTTGTTTCAAAATATCGGCGGAATACATTGTCTCATGTTGGTGTCCTGACGCTGTAAACTTGCTTCAAGGATTGACAACAATTCAAACAAATTCCCACTCATACGAAAGTAATTAAGGAACATTTTTAGATCATTGGTACGTTCATCTAGAAGAACGATGAGTTCCTCGTTCTAGGCGATATGAATTCAATGGATGGACCCAATGAACCTTAGTACTGTTCTTTCACCTCAACCTCAATCCCAAGGATAATGTGCGCGTCCATGGACCAGATTCAAACCGAGACGCAAATATGAGGTGAGGACGAGAAGTTGCCGGCAAGTTGACGGAAGTGGACAGCAAGTGTCTGAGAAGTGGAGTGGAGTGACGTGGCGTGGCGTGGAAAGCAAGTGGACCGTGTGAAAGGGCCCTTACGCCACAGATAACAATTGCCGGCAGATAAATCTGGGGATTGTAACGGCCACACATCCCTACTAATAACTCCGTTCTGTGCAAACACTTTCTGAATTTCTCTCACACAATTATTTGCTTGTGTGAGCACTGGCAGAGTCCTGTCAAAAATTAAGGAAATAAATTATCACGCTCCCTGTCGATTAATTATCTGAAAAATAAGGTTACTATGCTGCTCACATACATAACATAATTAATATTTTTTCAAAAGAATAGTTCTTATGATTCTTTCACCTCTGATAGCAAACCATACACCGATTTTTTCATCGTGGAAGGGCTCTTCATGTACGAAGTCAGGTTTAACAGCACTCCAGTAACTATTGTTTTCTATACAAACACAACCACGGACGTGGAACCAGGCTTCGTCCGAGAAGAATGTTAAATGTGGGTCTATTTGTCCATTTTATACATTTTTCAAACTACATTCGCCAAACTTGCGCCTAGGCACAGGTGCACCTGATTGACGACCAGGTCCGACAGTTATTTCATACGGCATTAAGTGGTGGTTTTTTACAAGTTTCTTTACGTCGCACCGACACAGATATGTCTTATGGCGACGATGGGATAGGAAAGGGCTAGGTGTGGGAAGGAAGTCACCATGACCTTAATTAAGGTACAGCCCCAGCATTTGACTGGTGTGAAAATGGAAACCACGGAAAACCATTTTCAGTGCTTCCGGATGCAAGTGTAATTATTTAGTGGCTTTTTCTGCACAGGCCCATATTAAATCCCCTCTTGATGTGAAACCCACGCTGCTTTTCTTGTACTGACTGATATATTCAGTTTCCCGAATGCTTACACCCTGCAGTCTTTCTTCAAACCGTCTTTGAACTATATTATCATTTGCTTTACGTCACAGGGACACAGATAGGACTTACGGCGACAATGTGATAGGAAAGGGTTACGAGTGGGAAGGAAGCGGCCCTGTCTTAAGATACAGCCCCAGCATTTGCCTGGTGTGAAAATGGGAAACCACGGATATCCATCTTCAGGGCTGTCGACATTGGGGTTCGAACCCACTATCTCCTGAATGTAAGCCCACAGCTGCGCGCCCCTAACCGCACGGCTAACTAGCCCGGTCGTCTTTGAACTTAACGAGCTGACTGAGTTAACAACACACATGCAATGCGACTGCAGCACGTGTGCAGGGTCAGGAAACAATACATGTGATGGCATACTGCGGCCACTGGAAATACACTGCGTTCGCAGGAGTAAAACATATCTGATCACTCCACAGAAATGATGTAAAGGAGAAGGCGTATGACTCACTGGTAAAATCCCAATCAGAGTATGGTTTCAGCGTGTGGGACACTTGGGACACCCGCCAGGATTACATGATTCGAAAACTGAAAAGGATCCAAACGAAATCAGCACGATTCCTTCTGGGGGATTTACGACAGAGGAGTAGTGTTATGAACTTTGAGATGAGAAGACATGCGAGTAAGGAGACGAGATGCTCGACTAAGTGATATGTTCCGAGATGTGAGAATAGTCTAAGTATAACGGTGAGTAGAATTTTTAAAAGTACAGTAGTAGAGATTAAACGAAGTTAAAGTTGGAATTCATGACGGCATTTTCGGGTAGATACGCATGTGTAGGAAAAAGAATTAGGGATTGGAATAATTTACCAAAGAAGATATTCGATAAATGCCAAACACTTAAGAAATTTTTTATGGAAAGGAAATCATCCAACTGGGTGACAGCCCTAAATGCATGTCAGTAGTAAATGAAAAATGATAATCAGAATATTTATAATACCGTATCTACTCTCCCGAGCCCTTGCTGGCGAGATGTAGGGTTTACATTGCTCTATGTCTTCTGGTATGGGCTAGAGCAATTTGTTACTTTCATTGACCTGTTTCAGTCTCATCCTTGGCTTTGACAATATGAAAGTGACCGAGGTATGAGCGATGCTAGTAATATCATTCCTTATGCAGCCAGTCCCTGTTACGATTGGTGTGAAAATATCGCCCATAGGGTCGGTTGGTGCATGCATTTCAGTGGGCTTGGCAGACTGATATGCAAAAACAACTTCTGGCTCGGTGAGGAAAGCAACGGGAAACTACCTCACTCCTCATTTCCGTAGTATGCCTCTTCAGTGACGCCTAGGCTGTCTATGATAGCCTTTGGTGGAACTGTGGACGATCACACCAGCCTTCGGGCTGAATACCCAACACAACATCTACTCTCCCATCGTAATTTTAGTTGGTGATGAACATTGTTCAAGTGGTAACTATTGTAAGTACAGGATGTTTGAAAAGTGATTACATGGAAGAAAAATTATACATAAATATTGAATCTTTTTTTCAGTTTGCTTTACGTCGCACCGAAACATATGTCTTTTGGCGAAGATGGGATAAGAAAGGTCTAGGAGTGGGTAGGAAGTGGCCGTGGCCTTAATTAAGCCATAGCGCCAATATTTGCCTGGTTTGAAAATAAATACTGAATAATAATAATAATAATAATAATAATAATAATAATAATAATAATAATAATAATAATAATAATCTGTTCGACATGAACAGAACAATCCTGTCCCAATGTACATCCTGCATCAAAATGAATATCTTGTAAAATAAGTTGAATTGACGTTTATCTATGTATTAGTTTAAGCACATGCCATGCTTGAACGGCTGATAAGAATTTATTGAAATGTATTTGTTATTTTCCTTAATAACCCAAGCGCAGTTATTGGTGAACAATTTTCAGATTGAAATCTCTGGAAATATAATGTACAATTCTTCTGTACATTATGATAACGATCACTTTCTTGGAGCGAATAGCCGCGTGGTTTGGGGCACGTAGCTGTCAGCTTGCATTCCGGTGATAGTGGGTTTGAATCGCACTGTCGGCATCTCTGAAGATGGCTTTCATAGTTTCCCATTTTCACAACAGGCAAATTCTGGGACTGTACCTTAATTAAGGCCACGGCCGCTTCCTTACCGCTCCTAGCCCTTTCCTATCCCATCGTCGCCAGAAGACGAATGTGTGTCGATGCAACGTAAAGCGAATTCTAATACAAAAAACTCTCTTGGATTAAAAATGTTTCGGTGCAATATAAAGACCTTGTAGACAAATGGTTCAATGTCCGTCCGACTTTATGCATGCGTTTACAAGTAAAATGTGAAGATGGCAGGGTATACGTTTATGAAGTTCGATGTATTTTTTAATCGTGTTGCCACAGATGTTATTTTCTTGCTGATATTTTGAAACTGAAAGCTTTATTTAAAAATGTTTCACCAGAACAGCGCTGCGTGTCTCTTTTACCGCAAGGGTAACAATGATCGCCTTAGAAACCTTACTTTAAATTTCATTTTAATATTGGTAGTAGGGAAACTTCTTTCCCTCTACCGATATAATCTACAAAGGGAGCTTTTAGAACTAAGGAAAAATAACATTACACAGACTGGTGATTTTTTATTGGCGTGAGCTCAGTCTCTTCAGCTACGACTCACCTCTATTAGATGGGAACCCGTCTACAACGGACAAAACGGTATACATTAACAACTGCGGAAAGTATAGTGTGTTCTGATAGGGGAAGTGATTAGCGCAGTAAATTTTCTGCCTAGTTTCCACTCAGAGCGGCCGAGTTTCGAATCCCACTGAATAATTATTGTCTAGCTCCGTGGCTAACTCGTCATCATACTAGCCTTTAGACCAAGGAATCCTAGGTTAGATTCTGGCCTCGTCGGGGATTTCAACCCGTATACGATATTTTCTCTGCCTCGGGGACTAGGTGTTTGCTCTGCCTTCAACTTCATATTTCATCCTAGGTAATGCCCCATTCTCACAGACAATGCAAGGGATCTAACCATTTAAGATTAAAATTTCCTACCCAGCCCGAAATTGAACTCGGGGTGGGGGAGCTCCGAACCAAAGTCCACTACGTTGACCATTCAGCCAAGGAGCCGGAGAATGATACGATAGGGTAAGGTATGATAGGTCCCGTGAAATATGTAAGTTCGTGCCAATCTTAAGATGCTACAGATTGATATATGGTAGCGCCCGTGAGTTAGTTGTAACGCAAGTTGTTCTACACTTCTGCTATGCGGGTAGCATATACAGCATTCAATGTCATTGGTTTAAGATCAATTTCGAGCGCATAATGCCTGGTATTAGAGCCTCCGTGTCTCTTGACGGCAGGGCGTCGGCCTCTCGCCGTGGATACCGTGGTTCAAATCCCGGTCACTCCATGTGAGACTTGTGCTGGACAAAGCGGAGGCGGGACAGGATTTTCCCCGGGTACTCCTGTTTTCCCTGTCATCTTTCATTCCAGCAACACTCTCCGTTATGATTTAATAGCATTTATCAGCCATTAATAAATCACCTTGGGAGTGGCGACCCCATTGAAATAATAGCAATAAATGGTTCATTCATCCCAGTCAAAGACTGGAAAACAGGTTGTAGGTTTTCATTTTCAATGCCTGGTATTAATAGCGAAGATTTACGCATTCCCTACAATCCAACGGTCTAACTATCATTCTTTACGGTCAGTCCAGGAGGAGAAACCGTATTTCATCCATTATATGTTGTTGTTAATGTAGTTTCAGTCATAAGTCCATAGACTGGTTTGATGGAAATGTCCATGTCACCCTTGGCTGTCCTAATCTTTTCATTACCGGGCGAGTTGGCTGTGCGGTTAGGGACGCGCAGCTGTGAGCTTGCATCTGGGCAGCTGTCGGCAGCCCTGAGGATTGTTTCCGTGGTGTTCCACCAGGTTTAACACCAGGTAAATGCTGGGGCTGTACTTTAAGGTCACGGCCGCTTCCTTACCGCCTCTAGCCCTTTCCTATCCCATCGTCGCCATAAGATCTATCTGTGTCGGTGCGACGTAAAGCAATATAAGTTATATATACGTATAACCATTTCTACGTAAATACTACACTCTACATCTACTCTAGTTCGTTTGTGATATTTATGTCTTTATGCCTCTACCATGTTTACCAACTACACTACCCTCAAAAACAAATTGAAGAAGTCCTACGTGTCTCAAAATGTGTCCTATCATCTTCTGGTCAAATTTCGCCAAGCTGTTCTCTTCTCATCAGTTCGATGCAATATCTCATGGATTAGCCCTTACCTTCAGCATCCTTCTGTAACATCGCATTTCAAAAGCTGCTATTCTCTTTTTTTCTGAGCTAGTAGTTGTCCAAGTCTCGCTTCCATACAATGCCAATCTCCAGACCAAAGCCTTCATAACATCTCTCTAATTTGTATACCAATGTAATTATGAGTGAGGAAATTTCTTCCTTTCTTATTCCAGTCTGCATTTAACATCCTCCATACTTCTGTGATTGCTAGTTATTCTGTTCCCCAAGAGTCATCCACGGTTCGACCAGTAGTGTAGCTCTGATACTAATTTATGGAATATCATGACAAATTTAATAAGTATATTGGAAGCAGAACATTTTCACAAACTTGCATAATAATAATTTGATAACACTTAAAAACAGTCGTCAGGGGCCACATCTTTGCAATATACACTAGTCATATTGATACTACCACAGTAAGTTCGTGGACTGGCGTCTAGAGTGTAAGTAGCCACGCAAAATGGCGTCCAGTTACACAAAATCACATCATTTTTCAAAATAGTCACCGTTGACCACTATGAATGCCTGTCTACTTTGGTATATGAGAAAGTGGCTGTGCGGTTTGGGCTATGTTGCTGTCATCTTGCATTGGAGATATTATAGGTTCTATCCCCACTGTCGGCAGCCCTGAGGAAGGTGTTCCACGGTTTCCCATTTTCACACCAAGCAAATGCTGAGGATATACCTGAATTGAGGCCAAGGCCGCTTCCTCCCCATTCCTAGCCCTTTCCTATTCCATCGCCGCCATAAAACCTGGACTATGTATATACAGTACATATAAGGCATGATAGCCACGTAATATCGTCACCTACTTCTCACACTAAGGTGGCTACGAATCTCAGTCAGTACACACAGTACACGGAAGAAATGAAATGAAATTAAATGAAAAATCCACTCCTTGTAGTTCCGTTTCCACATAAAACTGTAGATCCCGTGGCAATGATCACGATATGAACAGTCACTTAGTACGTAAAAAGCTTTTTATAAGTAAATCTGACTCGAACTGATGTCTTGCAAATATTTTAAGGATAAGTTAACAAAGACATCACTGCAGTTATAATTGTTGGCTATTCATGTAAATATTGGATCAATCCTAAACAAATTTAATAATATTGTACTATGCTTATCTTGAACACCAGAAAACCGTGTGATTAGTTGTCTCGTGCACATAGTTCGTGTCAACTGTGAGAAACTATGAGACTGAGGTGTCAGTATTATTGTACGGCACTTGTTTTAAGAGGTAGATTTTAGGAGGTACCTTGACCAGTATACTGTATATTATTTATTATATCAGCATTCGTCAGGCCTTTCATGGAAAAATGTTTGACTGTGGATGGCGACCACGTGACCTCAGGTGTGTTTGATATTTCTTCTCCAAATTGTCCCGGGTTCGTCACATATTATCTTCCGTCCTGAATGTATTAATTTGGAGACGTCATGAGAATTTTCCGTTTTCATACCCTTCATGGCTGTTTCCCTTTTTTACTCCGGTTCTTCTTCTTCCTTCCCGCCATGATGCTATGAATTCTGTTATATTTATCCTACCTACGAGCTTCTTTGCTATGTTCTTGTGTGCATAGATACGCCTCAACGAAGGGCTTAAGTAGATTGATCTCGCTTACTTCCAGTAGTTATTTCAATTAAAATTATCTCTATAATTCCATTCCCACTCGGAAAATATTAGGATGGGAGATATTGATTACCAGAGTTTGTACGACCATCATAGTTCCAGATAATTGCTGTTGCAAGGACTACTGCAGGAATAGATACACAAGAATGATGGCAGAAATGTCCATGAAGCAATATCAACAACTTGCGATACTGCAGTTCATACATAACGTATTAGAAGACAATAAATATGGCGGAATCGTTGTTAAAATCCTAATTATCTCTTTTTCTAAGAGGGTTGATTATCTCATTACTTTTCCCCCTTAAAACAACAGTCGTTAAATTAACAATAAAGAAACCTTCCCTATTTTATGGGACTATTCATCCAAGGTATTTTAGTAAAGATGCGTCTCGCTCATTTTTGGGTTTGATTCCCCGTCACCAAGCTCGATAGCTGCAGTCGCTTAAGTGCGGCCAGTATCCAGTATTCGGGAGATAGTACGTTCGAACTCCACTGTCGGGAGCCCTGAAAATGGTTTTCTGTGGTTTCCCATTTTCACACCAGGCAAATGCTGGGGCTGTACCTTAATTAAGGCCACGGCCGCTTCCTTCCAACTCCTAGCCCTTTCCTGTCCCTTCGTCGCCATAAGACCAATCTGTGTCGGTGTGACGTAAAGCAACTAGCAAAGAAAAAAGAAAAGATTCCCCGTCAGGAACCCGACAAAATTATGAAGGAATCTTCCACTTCTAAACAGGCCCTGGAGTTGCCTAGTCTTCAACAACAACCATGTTAAACAGTTGAAATACTAATATTTCACATGAAAAGTGATCGAAAATGCTTTTAGAGAAATCAGTATATTTTTTATATTTTAGGTTTTTGTCTTTCCGTTAAGGTATCAGTCCAGAGGCTGGTTGGATAATCAAATAGCGCCAACGCAGGTTATGTTTTATTTTTCTCGTGTTTTGATGTATTTTGGCATCGATGGGATAGAAAACGGCTAGGACTGGAAAGGAAGCGTCCGTGGCATATTTAAGATACAACTCCACTATTTGCCTTCCCGAACTACGTAGCCAGCTCGCTCGGTCCGGAAGTTATGTGGTCATAAGGAAACGGAAGGCAGCGAAAAGTGAGTAACAACTTCCATAGAATCTAGATGCACAAGTCGTGCATTGAATGTAATTACTCAACAGCTTCAATACTGTCATTTTACTCTGGCATGTGTCAGAAATAGATTCAAACATACTCCATTCTTTAAAAAATAAAACCAGATATGCATTTTCAGTTATGACAAGTGAAATGGCATGTTGCAACTAAGAACGTTTGAGTTATATTTTACATTCCTACCATAAATGAAGTGAGTTTGTGCTAGATCATTACTGACTACTGGGAAACAGAGTTTGTGTTCGAATTCCTGGAGCTGTCTCGTTTCCAAATTGTTTACCTTAAATATAATTCCAGTAACTGTTTAATGTGTTATCACATGCTTTTGAGTCTTAATCATCAAGAACAGGTTGACAATACTGTTCTTTCCCTCACATAAGAAGACACCATCTCGCTTACTAGTTTTCACTCTATGAACTAGATGACCAACTTTAGATGCAACGTATACATTGGAGAAATCACCTTCGGATAATAATACGGTCCGTAAACGCACCAGCACTACTGTTAAGGGTAGATGTATGTGAAATTACACAAAAAAGTGATCCTTACTTTGGTTTAAAAATAGTTTCGAGATTATACTTCCGAAGTTAAATAGCTATATTTCAATACTAAATGATTAAAATAAAATAATTCAGTGTTACGGCGCCACGCCCCTTATTTAGCTGTCATTGAATAGGGATGCGAGTATATCTTGTCTGTCATTTACAGGAACTTTTTATGCTTAGGTTTATAAGGCAGTGGACAACATAGCGCATGAAAGTTTCCGGTTGAGAAGATATCATGTGATAAATAAACACGGGTTGTCTGTGAGAATTGTTTGTTTTGCATATACTGTAATATTTATTTCTCAGTTGAATGATTGAGTTCTATAGTTCATTTCAATAAAAATATGGTAAGAATTAGTGTGTTTAATCGAGTGGAGATGAATCGGATACAACATGGAAATACAGTTTACATAATTGTCCAAGGAATTTTGAATAACAGTGCATCCACAAGAGAATCAGTGGAGGTATTTTATCAGACACAAGTGACAAGGGAACTTATATTAGTGGTTTAAGACTAATAGACATCGAAACACTCAGAGCACAATTCATAAAAGTTGTGCATGTGCTAATTGTGATTCACATTTTTATGACAATAAAGAAAGGTTGGGTATGACAACGTCTGAGTCTGCTTGCGATGAAGCAAATAAAGAAATGTCATGTTCGTCATCATTCGTGTAAACTCGGGGTTGCTCTTTGGCTAGTAGGAGAGAAAGGTATCAAGCTGTCATTCTGCAGGACACTTGAAGAATACAATTGGAGGTAACAGTCGTATTCCAATAGTGCTAAGCGTTGTTGTTAAGTTGTTAATTTTTGAACAGTGCTGTGGTACGTATCCCATTATTTCACGCTACATTCCTGACATTCGCTATAATTGTTAATGCACTTCTCCTCTCTTTGAGTTTTCAGGTTTAAATTCTTGAATCTGCCTTGCCACTTTAGGCTTAAGTAATAATACCACTAATCATCATCTTGTCGGAATACTTAACAAGCCATGTATAACAATTTCTCCTCTGTTACCGATTTCAAAAATACGCAACTGATTTGAGCAGAATTTAGTGACGGACATTTCATTTTTCCAATACACACACATGGTATTAACATCTTTGAACTATACGTGTGTAGCCTCAAGAAACCATGTCTTCAATTATTTTCAACTATCCAGTTACCTGCGTTAATTTCCTCATATGTTTGGGGGAAGGGTTAATCCCAAAATTTGGACTCTCCTTTCTTTGAGTGATATTGGGAAGAATTTATTTTCTACATTACTTCCTTGAAAATCTGTGATTTCGCTGATTGTCTCATAACTTGCCGCTAACTACCTAGAACTTATGTAGAGTCAGTGAGTGGGGCCCTTTAGTATGCCCGATACAAAATGAACTACCCTTGGAACATCATCATTCAAAGCTTAAAAATGAAATTATCCAAGGTGAGTGAGACTGCTTTTCAGCGCAAGCTTTGGTTCGGTTTGCATAGAGATTCCCAGTCCACATCTAGAGTGTCTGCTAATGCTTCTGAACGTGTGGTCGGACTGAATACGGGCAAATTTTGTGAATATAGTACTAGCAGGATGATGTTGATATCCAAGTCAGATTCAGTTCATAGAGAGAATAACATTTTATATCTAAGGAGTTGCAGACGAAGAATATCCTAGATTGGTGTATACAATTTTCCAGTCGATAAATATCAAAACTACCGAACAAATGTCTAGTATTGTAAAGGATATTAGTTCAGCTGTCAAGTTGCTTCATAAAGTCGGTGGAACGTGATATGGCAATCCCATAGAATTACAGAACATAAATTAGTGTTTGCTGTCTACTAACCGCTATTGTTATCGTGACTATATAAGAATATCTATGTTGAAAATATTTCTTAGCAGAAAAAGTAGGGGTCCGCACACTACAAAAAACGTTAAGTTGAACAATTTCCTTTTTTTTACAATTGGCTTTACGTCGCACCGACACAGATAGGTCTTACGGCAACTATGGGATAGGAAATGGCTAGGATTGGGAAGGAAGCGGCCATGGTCTTAATTAAGGTACAGTCCTAGCATTTGCCTGGTGTGAAAATGGGAAACCACGGAAAACCATCTTCAGGACTGCCGACAGTGGGGTTCTAACCTACTATCTCCCGAATACTGCATACTGGCCGCACTTAAGCGACTGAAGCTATCGAGCTCGGTGAACAATTTCCTCAATTGTGCCGAAAGTTGAAGGGTTAAATGGCCAGGAAAGTTTCAAATTGTGGGTCTCGGATAGCCCCATTAAACTGAAAAAAATATATGAAAATCACTTCCACGTTTGTGAAGATAGAGACAGTAAGGTAAAAGAACTCACCAAAAGAGCTGATCTTAATGATATCTCGAGTCAGGAGGAGAGACTAGTTTTTCAAGCATTTTCACCGCTTGACCCCGATATATACCTGAATGAATTCAATATGTTACACGTGTATATATATACACGTTTTATGTCCTTGGATGCGTGGCAGATGCGTGGTTTTTCTGTACTGTTATGCCTCGAGGTTTAGATACTACGAACCGACACTGATAAGGTCATTAGCACTGAATTTTCAGGAAAAGGTAATGACACAGAGATTTCAAGCTTTTTAAAAGTCACATAGTAAATGGGTAATGGGGGGCCTCGTAAGTGGCGATCACCGCATATGAAAGACGAACGGCTTACTTTGACAGTTATATTTCGGTTAATTTTCTGATGACTTGTATATTAAACATCACTTTTCGGGAACCACAGAAGATCTGTAGACAATGTTTCATTGTGATAACTGTCACTATTTCTTCTAAACTTAAATCAAGACGTTACATTCCGTTCTTTGTGTCTTAATAATGACTGTTCCAGAGAAGGAGGTAGAATTCCAGCGCACACCTAGCATAGTAGTCAGCGCTTGTTAGATATAAGATATACAATACAAGATATAAAACGATAAAGAAATTTAACATCTAGTCTATACAGAAATAAGGAAAAAAGAAAGAAAATTAATTTGAATAATGTAATTTTTCTTCCTATATAAACTATGCTTTTGTTAAGAATTTCGCATTGTGTTACAACATTGAATGAGCTAGTTCTGAAAATATTTTTGGGTAGAAAACATTTTCAGCGAAGGAATCATGTAATCAACAACTGATTACTGACAAATCTGGGGTGCAGAGGTGACATTTGCCTCTTATTCGACTCCCGACTCCTCCGATGATTTCAGGTCTGGTTCGAGGAAATGGTTTCCACTCAGACTCGTGAGGTTAATATTGACAAGTGGTGAAATCTCATCAAGGAATACAAATAACACATGAAAATAGACTGTTTTAAACACGGTGAAAGGAGTTAACTGACAGCAACGAAACTCAAATTTAGAATTTAAAATTCTCCAATTTTCAACTCTTATCGCCAGAGTAATTATTATTTCCTGAATTACTTGATGAAATATACCGGGTTAGTCTTCTGATCCTTATTTCTTTCGACGTTAGGCAACACTTCTAACGCCACTAATACGAAGGTCGAAAGTGCTTCGCCTAAGTCTGATATTGTACCAATGCGCCGTGGGTGAACCTTGCAGAGAAAAATAGTGCCAAGTGACAGGCTGCTACGTCACAGTGAGTCCGTTCTAAAAACATGTATGTATCATGTAGTTACATACTGCATCGAGCCGTCATACGGTGAAGTAAACTGATCATGACAAGCTATTAGGTTGCGCAGGATATGAAAGTAACGGTGGAAACGATAATAGGGATACAAAACGGGTATAAGTTGGTGAAACAGAAGTAGATGCATACAGATGCATACTGTGTATTGTTTCTGGAAAGCCTACAATAACTGTCGGCGTGGGGTCGTGGTATAAGTCCCAATGTTTACGGCTTACTTATCTTTCAGAGCGGGGGTGTTCGAATCCCTTCAGTACCAAATATTCTTATTCTCATTTGCAACTTCGACGATGAAAAGCTAGACTGCTCGTGTCACATTCGGAGAATAGCACACAGTTTTCGTTTACTGCCCTGACTCAGCGGGTGTATGGCCTGAGTCGTGCTGGCCATTCGTATCTATTCAGCAAATGATTACGTCTACATGCTCATCATCTATGGTGAGGCAAAAAGCGAACAAGTACAACGCCTGTACCAAGAGAGATTTTCGCACCGACGGCAACCAATCGCAAATACTTTCAACAGTGTGGAGCGACGTTTGCGTACAACGTCACTTTCCCTAATACTTCCTGTTAAAGAGGCGCCAGTGACGTTCGGTGATATTGGTGAGATAGTTTTGGACGCTATCTAAGGGAATCCTCGCACGGGCACCTGGGCAGGAGCACATCAGACCAACATCAGCCAATAGTCTGTCGTACGGATCGTATATGCCCATCTCCTTCACCCTTACCACCTACAGCTGCTTTAGGCACTCCATGGGTGAGAGTTTGAAGTTCGGATTGATTTCTGTGTATGGATATTGAGGTGAATGGCAAATGATCGCGCGTTCGTGTCGAAAATCTTGAATCCGGATGAGTCATGACTTCATAACGAAGGCACTATGAATCGCCATAACATGCACTACTGCAGTGTTGACAAACCCAAATGAGTAAGGGAGGCAGCATTTCAGTTGTGATGTCTGGCGAGGTATATTAGGACAGAGAAAGCACGGTGGACAACACAAACGCTGAAGGTGAATGTAAAGAAATGTCTAAGTGACCGTGAAAATTGGGAGGTTGTGGAGACCACTCGTCGAGAATGATTTCACCGCGCCCGTCAAGGGCATCTATCCTTTGAACTACATCGGAGAAAACTTCTGGCCGACGAACGCAATGCTAGGAAAGGGGATATGAATAGCACAAGTATCAACCCTCAAGGACCAGTGGCTACCCATTGTGGAAGAGTCTGTGGTTCCAGAATTAGATTATACGGCCATCAAAGAACTCATATGATTTAAACTTTACTTTTGGAAGAGAATCATACTTGTTAACGAGTGATAGCCTAATAACTGGGTAACCAACTAATTGGCCCACATTTCTTTCAGGACCATTTGACAGGAGTCCGCTACCTACAGTTGTTAAGGGATGTTCCAATTGGTAAATCAGCAACACTGTTGTTAGGGGATGTGCCCATAGATAAACGGGTAACCATGTGGTATCAACACGACGGAGCTCCATCGCACATGTAAATGATTGTTCGCAACCACCAGAATGCTACACATTCTGATGGATGGATAGAAAAGGGAGGATCTGTCACCTCACCTTTCGGATCCCCTGATTTAACGGCAATGTACTTCTTTCTGTGGGGCTACGTGAAACAAATAGTGTTTAGATAGTAACTGGAAGATTGTGGGAGCCTTTGAAATCCCATTTTGGCAGCCTCGAGATATGTAATACCTACCATTCTCTAACGAGCCTGAATACCAGTATGTGCATTAATGAAAAAGGCCAACTGTTCGATCACTTACTTAGCTAATAAACTGGTACTCAGTTACCCGTATTAAAATCAAATGACCTTTCTATCCTCGTCCAGCCCTGCTTGTTAAACGGCCCTTTTCATGGCCGCATTAACATACAGTCATGGAATAAAGATATCTATTCGAGACTACATAACCATTACCTGTATTTTCTTGTAGTTGTACTAATGTTCTGGTAGAGTAGAAGAGAAGGCTTAATGGCCTAACTGTACCAAAATAAATAAATAAATAAATAAATAAAGAAATAAATAAATAAATAAATAAATAAATAAATAAATAAATAAAACCCACGATATTAGGCAGGACAGACAAATGAAAATGCATTTTAACCTGCACCAACGTACGTTAACAGCTCAGATGATCTTGTACGTTCTAATTAAGCTAACCGTGCACACGACGCATACTACTTTTCAGTAGCGAATGGTTACCGCGTCCATTCAGAAGCGACATTATTCCACAATCCATGGCATGATGCCTACAAGCCACTAGAGAGTGTATGCAGCACCTTCCACACTGTCATGCACTAGCAGGACCCGGTACATGTGACCTTAAACTACAAAAATAGGGGGGAGGGAACAGACTAGTGCAGTACGCTCCCTTAGTTAATTTAATTTCTGTTTACAGATTGAAAGATCGTTTCATAGCATCTAAATCAAACATTTTACTTAACCTTTCTTTTGAATACATAGAAGTCTTAACACTACAGTAGTTTAATATATTTTACAGAATACAAAAATATTTTCGCCCCAGTACTTTTCATCAAACTCCTGAATGAATGCCCATTCAGTGTCGTTGACTTCTTAATGTTACCGCAGGAAAAGAACAAAAGGACTCGGAAACAATATCTCCGAGTGAAGTGTACCCGCGGGGCGCACAACATTAAAATAGAGTTCATGCAGAAGTGAGAATTTCCTAAAAGCTGGAAGTTGTTGTTAAAGAGCTTCTGTTGTTAATAGCATTAGTAACTAAAGTAACGTTTTCTATAAGGAATTGGTGTTTTTATTAAATTCATCTCTAAAATTATAACGCATCTAAGCAGATAAAACGTTACAAATTTGCGGTCTCGTCGGAACTTGTGTGTAAGAGACTAAAACACGGTAAATTAGATTTTTATGATTTGTGCTACCAACGCACTTACTGAATCTGATCTTATAATCACTCGTTTCAATAATCAAAGGGACAATTTCAGTCCGCACCCTAGTATAAGGCTTAATATTACAACTCTCCGGGCGGTTCACCCGAGATCGATTCCAAAATAACCCACAGTGTACCTTGTAGAATTATTTTTTAATCCTCATTACCAGTGGACCCAAAATGTGTGAATTCCATGTCTATTCAAGCTATAAGGATATGAATTATAACTCTTTATAGGGTAAAACTCTGGGGAACAGAAAGTACTACTACTTTTTTTTTTTGCTAGTTGTTTTACGTCGCGCCGACACAGATAGGTCTTACGGCGACGATGAGACAGGAAAGGGCTAGGAGTGGAAAGGAAGCGGCCGTGGCCTTAATTAAGGTACAGCCCCAGCATTTGCCTGGTGTGAAAATGGGAAACCACGGAAAACCATTTTCAGGGCTGCCGACAGTGGGGTTCGAACCTACTATCTCCCGAATACTGGATACTGGCCGCACTTAAGCGACTGGAGCTATCGAGCTCGGTAATGTACTGCTTAACCTAACCGCATGGCACTACAGCCCTGAAAGGCTTTGGCCTACCAAGCGACCGTTGCTCAGCCCGAAGGCCTGCAGATTACTAGGTGTCGTTTGGTCAGTACGACAAATCCTCACGGCCGTTATTCTTGGCTTTTTGGACCAGGGCCACTATCTCACCGTCAGATATCTCCTCGATTCTAATCACGTAGGCTGAGTGGACCTCGAACCAGCCCTCAGATCCAGGTAAAAATCCCTGACCTGGCCGGGAATCGAACCCGGGGCCTCAAGGTAAGAGGCAGGCACGCTACCCCTACACCACGGGGCCGGCTGAAAGTACTACTTATTCGATCAAATATCATGTGATATTTTGTTTTGGTTTTCTCCTCTGTTTGTGAGATATGGGGTGGTAAGTATTTTTAGGATTGTTTTTCAGCAGAGGTGTACACTGGTAAATGTATTTACCACTTTGCTCACATAATAACTTTCCACAGTGTGTAACACGAGTGAAGTAGTGGTGCTCTCTGGTAAACATACGTCCCACATTCGGAAGTGCAACGATCCAAGTGGCCGTGAAGTGCGATTTTTAAAAAGTTGTACTTATTCTTACTAGAGAGCATTACTAGACTAGGAAGCAGGCAGTTGAGGCCACTTACCGCAGACCATTACCTTCTGAACATTTTTATACAATACCCCAAGTGATAACTATATTTACCAGCAACCTATAAGGCGTCAAATCTATATGGGCTGGCCCCGTGGTTAGCTGGTTTGACTCCCGTTTGCTGGGGAAAAATTACCATCTGGATGTTGGTCAGCAGGGTAGGACAGATTGTTGTATATAATTCCTAATCACTCGGTAGTATGCCAAAAGCCTGGACTCATTTCCAAAATCGAGTTCATAAGCAAGTGAAGGCATATGATGTTGGTACGTAGTAATTCCCCCATTGGATGGGATCATTAAGCCTTGTGCAGACCTTGGTGTTATTCGAAAGAAGTAGGCTGTGTGCCGACACCGTATTTCACCCTCTCCCTACCTCGTTACCATCATCATCTCTCCATACTCACTATTTGCTTTACGTCGTATTGACACAGATAGGCCTTATGGCGACGATGGGATAGGAAAGGACAGGGAGTGGGAAGGAAACGACCGTGGCCCTAATTAAGGTACAGCATTTGCCTGGTGTGAAAAAGGGAAACCGCGGATAACCATATTCAGGGCTGCCAACAGTGGGGTTCGAACCCACTATCTCCCGAATTCAAGCTCACATCTGCGCGACCCGAACCACACGGCCAACTCGTCGGTCATCTCGCCATACCTAGCTCGCAGGTCTCTCATGAGCGTCAAATAGAGAGGCATGCACCAGGCGAGTCGAACTTGTCCTCGGACACTCCCGGCACTGAAAATTGTACACTAAATAAATAACTCGATGAATGTATGAAACAGTTCTGAATCGAATGCTGTGAAGTTGTCCAGTAATCTTAGGGATCAAGTGATTATTACAAGGCTTTATATCAAGAAAGTAAAACCGATTATAGGAACATTTCTCGCCGCATTGTTTGAATATTTCCACTACAGATTTTGTAACTTGCACCCGGGTATTATTGAGGGCTCTTCAGAATGATCGTTCGCTTTTCCTTCAAAGCTGATCCCAAATTTCGCTCCAGAAATTTGGGTCAGTGTCGAAAATTTTACACGATAACGCTCGAATGCACATCGTATTATTTAATATTGAGTTGTTCTGTGCCCTTGTAAATTTGATGTGTTTCCTGTAAAGAAATCATTTCTCGGCATTCGATTCAGTATTATTTCAGACATTTTTGATACGGTACTGACGATGTCAACGTCATCCTATAATTAACACATCACTGGGAAATTGGGAATGGGTATTACACTACGCCGTCACTATAACTGCAGGTAGTAAAACTTTTATGTAGGTATCTGTTCTATTGCTTTTATTTCTTTCCTGGCCTTTTTTTATCAATTATCTCGGGTAATCTCTAATATCGATTAGGCCTATTTTAGGGCTTGATGCCCTTCATGGGTGCCAACCCTATTTACTATTGAGTTTTTTCTGTGGTGGTGGTGGTAGGTAGTGTAATGCATGAAGACACTTGTACCACCCGGTTTCGAACTCGGAGCCTTCTAAACCGAAGGCCACTACGCTGACCATTCATCTAAAGTGCCGAACGTATCTATTCTGCACCCGAAGTAATAATATAATTACCATTATTAAGATTCTAACCCTAGTTTATAAGTACAATAAGAATGGAAGTGAACACTATCCTTCTCCATGTACACGGGTGCAATGTAAAAACTGAAATGTATAGGTGTAAAAATCAAGTTCGGATATACCAATGTGCAGAAGATCTGAAATTTAATAGGCCTCGCCCCTGCCTCCTGGCTCACGTGAAGTCACCCTGTTCACACTGGAGCAATTCAGGTAAGATGGCCCTGAAGTTCCCTGCTTTTATAGTACTTAAAGTCGAAGCTTCTAGAGCTCTTAACTGATAGGCTGGATTCCTGTACAAGAATCTGATAGGCTGATTACAATCGAGGAGGAACCAGCTGAAGTGTTGAAAACTTCGGTACATTAAAAGAAAAATCCTTAGAACCAGGTTCACAGCGTTCAAAAATAAACGTTACCCTATGAAATAATTAGAGTTTAGCCCGCGAGAGGGGACAAATAAACCGATGGTAGAGACATGTAACTGTAAAAGACGAAAGTTTCTGGGATTTCACCAGTTCAAGTCTGTTGACATAGATGGCCTTAGAGAAGCCGGAGAAAGGTGTACCTCTGGTACAATTATTATTATTATTATTATTATTATTATTATTATTATTATTATTATTAACTGAATATAAAACTAAGATAACCGAAAAGAAGTTCATAGAGTTCATCCACATTAACATAATCTGGAATATATTGAAAAAGAATTGAGCAAGTTGGCCAAGCAATTAAGGTCGCGGAACTGTTAGTTTGCATTCAAGAGATAGTGGGTTCGATTCCCAGTGTCCACAGTCCTGAAAATGGTCTTCAGTCGTTTCCCATTTTCGCACTAGACAGATGCTGAGGCTGTAAGGCCACGGCTGCTTCTTTCGCACTCCTTGCCCATCGTCACCTTATAGAAGACGAGGAAAGGTGTACCCTTGGTACAAGAACAGTCTGTGCGAAGTAAAGCAAATTTAAAAACATATTGAAAAGGATGTCTTGATAAAGAACTACAGAACCCATTGCCACTAAAGACCAGGATGTGATTGAAAAGAGCAAGCAACTCTGTCCGGAATCGTTTTAGCATCCTCTTGTACACAAGACATCTTAGCTTAACTACTGAACGCCTAGAGGATTTGAATTTTTCTCTATAATAAATACTAGCTGGTGCTAATAACGTAAGAAATGAATGAAGGAATTGATAATTCTTCAATATCGGGAGAGATTTTATCTTCCCAGAACAGTATTCTTTATACATTAAGATTATAATTCCTTTGTATTTCATCGATACAGATGATTTCATTCCTGAAGAAAATATTGTCCGCTATATACCAAGCAAGTGGCTGCGCTGTTTGGGTCGCGTAACTATGAGCTTGCATGCGGGAAATAGCGTGTTCGATCCCCACTGTCTGCACCTTTGAATATGGTTTCCCGTCGTTTCCCATCTTCACATCAGGCAAATGTACCTTAATTAAGGCTATGGTCACCCTTGCCATTCCTAGCCCTTTCCTATTCCCTCGTCACCAGAAGACCTATCTGAGTCGGAGCGACGTAAAAAAACACATCAATTTTATGAAAGCAATTCACACGGAAATTCGATATTTACAGTTAATTAGATCCTCAACTTTTGTATCGTTGAGAGGCAAGTACGTGCATAATCATATATAAATTTTAATTACCCTACTGTATTAGCAAATTATTATTAATGTAATTATTTTTCTTCTCCAAAATATGTATTAATCATGATCTATTCACGTTGCCGGTTTCTCCATTTCTTGGTAGAAAATACATTAAATTCATAAATGAAATAATGAAAAGTAAATCGATGTCCACAAAAATAGTACTTAGCAGCTTAAGTAAATAAATAGGTGTACTCAGAAACCAAACGAGGAGCCAATGATCTGTAAGTTTAGCCTCTTACAACTATCAAAACATACAAGTCGTACAAAGATTACCTGTTTAAGAATAACAGTTTTAAAGGTGTTGAATCATTGTTTAAAATTTCCTTTATAATAGGTCCATTCAATGATGTTCTCATCCACACTGTAGAATACCAGCTAGTGCCAATACAGTCTCTACAAGAAGCAGCAAGTTTTAGGCTCGAGTAAGTCAGCGGCCCGTCATTGGTCGTTTATATTACGTAACAGATATGTGCCGCCCTATTTTATAAATGAGCTGTGACGTAGACGATTGGCAACAGTTCGTTTGAACTTGAGATATGTGAGTCAGCGAGCCATGCATATTGCGACAGACTGTAGGTCATCCCGAGCGTCGCCACAGAAACTGGGGCGCCCCCTCGTCGCCGCGACGCCGGCCGGCTAGCTGCAGTACAATAACCTTAGTGAGTGGCCTTTTACTGGCTCTACAACTTAAGCCGCGTGCAGCTTCGGCCAGCTCTAATCCGTGGACATGCCCTTATTAACACCATCTGAAGTAGAAGGAAAGTATCACTTACGCTTAACACAACACATACACTACCGAAATAAATGTTTATTTACTTGTCCACTTATTAAAACGGAGGCGATTCCTTTTATTGTTAAAATTCTAGAGGCTAATGAAAGGAAAGACCGTTGTGAAGGTATTTCCGTAAGCATGGACATTTCTTGTATACTTTTATGAGAAAACTAATGTACGTAGACCCTACAGGAATGGCTTGTAGATCACAATTCTTTGTAATCGTATAACTCAATAAACTAACACCCTGCCCGACAAATAAATTAAAGTACTCAGAAGAAATGGTAGGATGACAATGTAACTTCGTACACCGAGCTCGATAGCTGCAGTCGCGTAAGTGTGACCAGTATCCAATATTCAGGAGATAGTGTGTTCGAACCCCACTGTCGGCATCCCTGAAGATGGTTTTCCGCGGTTTCCCATTTACACACCAGGAAAATGCTGGGGCTGTACCTTATTTAAGTTCACGGCCGCTTTCTGCCCATTCCTAGCCCCTTCCTGTGCCATCGTCGCCATAAGACCTATCTGTGTCGGTCCGACGTAAAACAACTTGTTAAAATTACTTCGTACACGTACACACCATCGGTGGGTATGTAAATGATTACATTTGTAATTCTTTGTGACAGGTGAACGGCCGCCAGAGAGCATTAGTGTTGTTACCAGGCCTGGTAGGGAATATAAAGGGCGCGAACAGCGTCAGATGTGGAGTGATCGCTGTGAAGGACAAGGAGATGCCGCGTACTCGTGTGAGAGCGTTATCAGCACCTGACAGAGATTGAAAGGGTGGGTCTCCATTTGGCCGGCTGGTCGAATTGTGCAATATCCAGACTTGTGGGGAGTTCGGATGTGACAGTGGCCTGATGTTGGACTGTATGGGGACGTGAGGACAGGCATACTTGTCGTCAAGGTTCCGATCGACCACGTCTGACCACCACAAGGGATGTTCGCTGTATTGTTGCACCAAGCACATTGTAGCCCCTTCATATTTGCGCCTGCCATTCGAGAAGAAGTAACAGATTCGCTGTAACTTTCTGAGTCACCCCGCACCAGCAGCAGCCGGACTAGGGAGTTACCGTCCCATGCGTAGGCTGCCGTTAACACCAAAACACAAACAGCTTCGTTTGGAGTAGTACCATGACCGGGAAGCATGGACTGCTGATAAATGATGTCGCATTGTGTTCAGCGATGAATCGCGGTAGTGCACTACCCCGGATGACTATCATCTGCGAGTATGTCGGCAACCTGAACAGAGGTTCCATTCTTCCAATGTTTTGGAGAGGCACAGTTGTGTGACTCCTGGCGTCATGGTGTGTGACTTCAGGGCACGGCTGATAGTGATTGAGGGAACTGACGGCACAACGGTACGTCACGGACATCCTGGATCCTCATGTGTTACCTCTCATGCGACACCATCGTGGCGCCATTTTTCAACAGGACAACGCTCGTCCACAAACGGCATGTGTCTCGAACTGTCAGCGTGATGTTGGGGGACTCCCGTGAGCAGCAAGATCCCCTATAGAACATGTGTAAGACCAGCTCCGACGTCGACTCCGTCCCAGTGCCCGTATCGAGGATATCAAGTACCAATTAGAACAGTTGTAGACCATTTTGCCTCAGGAGAGGATACAACGGCTTTATGACACGCTTCCCAACAGAATCGATGCATCAGACCAGAGGAGATGCAGCGTCATGCTGATAAGTGGGCTCGTATTGCCAAGTCCTTAGTAAATCCGACACTATTTTTAATCACCGAAATAACATTATATACACTTTCAAAACGTGAAGCTTCATTTCCTTTCTTCCTCCCCTTCTAGTTTCTGATTTATATTTGTAGATATTATTTCATTTCGTTCCCGATAATTTGATGGACGTAACTCTTTATGTATTTGTTTAGAATGTTAATAATAACATACTTCGAAAGTTTGAATTTTCCGTCCTTTGTACTTTTTGATAAAAGGTAAAATATGCAAAATGAGAAGAAATGAATTAACGTTTCTGCATTCATAACTACTATAAAATCCAGCTCAAACTTACCTAAAATATTCCTGGACATAATATGGTTCTGCTGCATCTATTTTATCTCCTTTCTTTAGTGGTATCATCTGACAATTCTCGACTCTTTTGTAGCATTTAGCATGGCACTCTCAGCTTTCCTGTTATAATTCATGTCAATGCTCCTCAGACCAGTCTCTGTGTTCTGTCAAACTTTCATACCAAGATTCTCAAAACACTTTTTTTTAGAAACTCCAGCACTGAAACACATTACTGCATCGTGAATTCCAAATTTTAATGTTTCTTTCTTACAAAACCGATTTAAAGGAGCCTTGTCCAGATTACAAATTTCAAACTCACATTCGGGGTTTGTCGTCACCTTGAAGACAATTTTCCAAGAGATCGTTTGATTAAGATATCTTAAAATGTGCTTAATAGCAAGAAAAATACTGCCGGCAAGGAATGCTTGTACTAGTACTTTGGTGTTGTGGCTGGGTGGATGAACGTGTACCGCAGAGATAATGGCGTGGTTGCTCATCGGTAGAATGTTTACGAAAACAAAAATGCCCAGCTTTACTCATTTCGTCTTCACTACTATAGTTATTTTTGACAGCCATGCTGTAATAATTCCCTTTTTTCCTTAATTCAGATTTGGTTATTAGTCCTTCGCAATTTTGTTTAATTTTCCTTACATACAGTACTTTCAAAGGGCTTGAATCCATTCTCTTTCGCACGCGACCAATGTATTGAAATGTATTCATTTGAAACACGGCCCACTTTATGGTAAGCCTTACTATCTCCATCACCAAGATACTGAGTGCCTAACACTCCTCTTGTCTGTTGATCTATCTTGAAAATATTTAAAACGTCTGTTATTTCCATTCCTCTACTTCTCCGATCATATTTCTGTTTCACGGACATGTGGAGACAGGGGATTAATTCAGTATGTGCCACAGAACTTACTCAAAAATTCAATGTATAAAATATTCCCGGTTTCAAATGAGATAGTAGATATAATCCCATTTAGTGACGTTTGCCCTCGTTTCTGTCAACTGCCATCAAAAGCAGCAGAAATGGATTCGATTTCCCAGAATTTACTTCAATTGTTTCTTTTGGTGTCTGTAGCACTGTAGACTCACTCATCTCAGCTACAGCAGTAACAGTACAAGTGTTTTAATCATCAAACTTCAAGATGTGGTGGGGTGAAGGTGGTGGAATATTTAACACTGCAGAAAGCATTACACCTAAAGCTTGCTGAATTGATCTAACCCCTTCAATAATCTAACATTGTTTTCACACATTTGTCTACCAAGTAAGAATTCATTGTATTACTAGTACTCAATTCCAACTGCTCATCACAAAAGTGGTATAATACCCTTAATTTTCCCTGTGTCCTCAGTCCAAATAATCTCCTCCCCTTATCAAGTACAACACGTGTAATTCTCCACAAATGTACGCAATAATATTAGAATGTTCGACTCGGTATGGGATATGTTACTTCTTTTTTGTTATAACTTACAGAGACTTTCGGCACCGAGCTCGATAGCTGCAGTCGCTTAAGTATGGCCAGTATCTCGTATTCGGGAGAGAGTGGGTTCTAACCCCACTGTCGGCAGCCCTGAAGATGGTTTTCCATGGTTTCCCATTTTCACACCAGGCAAATGCTGGGCGTGTACCTTAATTAAGGCCACGCAGCTTCCTTCCCACTCCTACGTCTTTCGTGTCCCATCGTCGCCATATGACCTAACTGTGTCGGTGCAACATAAAGCAACTTGTAAAAAATGACACTTTCGGCGAACAGAAATATGATTCCAGTTTCCTTTTTGTGTGTGAGAATCGTGAACATTGAGGTTAAATATATCACAATAATATTTGGTTCCTTCCGACCGTGGATATGTGTGCTTTTGTTCGATTAATACATCTGTTTCTGCTGGAGTTGCGTTGGTGACAAAGATCCCACTTCTTAAACCTACCCATGCAGTCTAAACAATTTATAAAAATACGAAACAATATTCTGAAACTGTTTATCAAAACACTACGGGTAACCATGAGCACACCACACCAAAATATTAAACAACTATCTTTCAACTGATTACGGATATTACAGACAGGCTGGTCAATTTCGAAACAACAGTTTTTACTCAAAATCCAGGCACTTGTTCCACTATAAATCATTAAATAGTGTTTTTCATGCCTCCTGTGCTACAGTGAATTGCAAATAGAACGTGGCATTTAGCTTGTCACATTCTCGAAAAATATTAATAACACTAGAAGTCCCATCTGTATGAATAAACGCCGTTTTGTAGCCACTAGTCTAAGATTCAAAAATCCAACTTTTGACCACCTGTTCACGATCTTTAAAATGTATTTTATTATTCAATAGTATAAATATGTTTAGTTAAAGTTTAATATATTTCTGAAGTGAATTATCACCTCTCTGTTATTCACAATACGTGTACAACTGTACGTCCCGTGGTTTTTATGAAGGACAGTGAAAATTGCTTGCTTATTTTCTTCTAAAACACTCTACGTCCTTGACGTCTTTGTCAACGGTGCATTTCTATTCGCCAATCTCCAAAATAACCTCTTTCATCTTAGTATTGTCCCATCTCTTAAGTCTCCATCCTGTACTCTTTCCTGTACGTTGAGTACTCAGCCCAGAGGCTGGTTTGGACCTCAATAGCTCCACCGTCAGCCGTTTGATGGCACAGGCGTCACAGAATAGGCGTACTAGGGAAAGGAGGAGTGATGCAGTTTCCCGTTGCTTTACACTCTGAGCCAGAAGTTGCAATTACGTCTCAGTCTGCCAAGCCCATTGAAATGCCTTCACTAACCGACCCATTGAGCAATATTTTCAGACCATTCATAACAGGGACTGGTTCTTTCCTTTGTACCTGTAAGCCGATCCTAAGTGTCTTAAGATGAGCCTCGCCTGTATTTTTTAACCAAATGTCTACCAGAATAACTTCTAAGCAGATTCCAGATTTCCTTAGCATTTTTGGAGACTGTTGTAATTTTCTTCGAAATATAAATTTAACAGTCTTCCTCTTCTCCAAAATTTGTCTTCCCAAAATCCATTCATAAAGTTTTTCCAGACTGTTTGTATTAATTCAGCAGTTCTCTGTAATGAAAACCTGCTTCTGCTTTTAATACTTTCTTTTTGCATTTTATTATTTGCTAAGTTTCTTTCAGCTGCTGCCAGTGTGGACTCGACCTTGTACACTATATTTACCGAGCAAGTGGCCACACGGTTTGGACCACGTGGCTGTCAGCTTGCATTCGGGAGACAGTGGGTTCGAACACCACTGTCGGCACTCCTAAAGATGGTTTTTACTTACCGATATATTTAAGAAAACTCTATTCCAGTTAAAACTCCGCCACTCTTTCAAGGCCTACAAGAGTTAAATAGACTAAAGCACACACGCAAACACCATTGTTATTAATTATTTTGTACATTCTAGACAATTGAGTCATCACATTTTAGCCAGATAATTACGTCTCCATTCCATCTTATGTAAAATGTTCCTACAGCGGGAGAGGTACTAAAAATGTACCGGTGAAGCGTGAATATTCATAAATTGTACAGGGACGTAAACTTAGAATAGGGACCGGAAGTGTTAATCGCCTGAATGCCATCATTCGCTAGGTGTAAAGTGTTTTAAATGTTTAAAAATAAAGCTTTAAATGCATTTTTGAAGAGTTTTCACCAAAACGTCATGCGAAGAATAAGTTATTTTTTTAATAATGAAACGACACAAACATGTTAATAATTTTTATTTTATATATTTTACTATCCGAATATACTCACTCCTTTGAGAGGAATTTTCAATTATCCAAAGTATCAGTTGCCGAGAGATTTAATTGGATGGTTTTCTTTATGGATAGCCAGTACCCTCGAGAAGCAAAATATACTGATCAGCTTCTCATCCACAAACAACCAGGGTCAGATCCTACCACACTCAGTCAATACACCAGATAAATTCAAACAGACAGTTGTAACGAAGGGCGGGTGGGGACAAATTCCGTCCCCGCATCTAATTTCGTCCACCTAGGGATTTCCCATTTGCACGGTTGGTGCCTAATGTTTGGCCGCGCGCACATGCGTAGCCTCATCCCGATGTCTTGTTGTAAGAGTTGGTTGTGTGCACCACGTTTAGTTTCCGTGTACAAGGAGGATAAATTTTTCATGCTGAACTGAGTTAGTTTAGCATTCAAATTAAGAGCCTGTTATCCGTAGAGTGAGCACTGATAGGTGTTTGAAATACTGGACTGCATTTCAGCCGTGTCGTGTATTTCCTGGCGTGTAATCGCTGCCGTGGGGTGGTTAGCGTGAGTTATTGTAGCGGCCATTATAATAAATCAGGGAATGTTCGTAATTTCGTCCCCTTCATTTTATTTGTTATTCATGAAGTTTATTATTATTTTCAGATGGGAAAACACAAGCAGTCGGATAAGGAGGTTATCAAAAAGGCTATTACGGCAGTGAGGGGCAAGATAATATGTTACAAAGGCACAAGTAAAGCGTTTAACATCCCACGAGTAACGCTGAAAAACTATGTTAAAGAATACCAGGAAAACTTTTTCATAAATGTCCTTCAAGTAATTCATTATATGGAAGGGGTTGGGTATGATTAGGAAGGAATAATATATTAAAATCAATTGCACTTTCCATAAATGTGGTGGGGAATGAAATTACGAACACGTTTTTTGTAGTGTAGTAGTTGTAGTGTTTATGTCAAACATTGACTGCCTTACGTTATATCAGTTGCGTTGTAACTTAACCGTAAGTGGAGAATATATTCAGTAATATATATATATACCATATACCAATTTCTAAGAAGAATCTTAAGACTATATGGGGCACCAAAAAGCAAGGTGAAATCTGGGAACACAGATCAAGGCAGGAATTATATGAGAGTATGACAGTAGGCTGACGAAGAAGATATGGAATGCAACCTGCCTAACTGGAAATAAGTGGATGAAAGAAGTCGGGGAAGATTGGGAGACTATTGGCATAAAGAAAAAATATCCATTGATGACAGTACAGGATAGGTCCAAATACAGAAAGCTCGTAGAAGGTCACATATGGACGGACACCAGGATCCAGATTCAGATCACGGAAGCAGAGAGAAAGAGGAGGAGTGAGAGAAATAAGGGGTATTGGCAAGTAAGAAGACGTGCCGAACAAGTCACCCGTGATCCTCAGGGGTCGTAACGAACCGAGTAGAATACCAATTTTTAGTCTTGTCCATAATATTCCTGAATTTCTATAAGTCCAAATCTGCTAAGGGGACGAAATATGGCCCCGCTACATTATATAAAATCACGTGTAAAAACTGCGAATGTTTTTACATTGGACGAACTGGGAGAGTATGTATTTGAAATCAGTTTTAAAGAACACAAGGCTTTTTTAATGTAGTATTTAATCGTTCAGCATAAATACATGCTATATCAAATTACTGTTGACAAGAGATAAAATAAAAACAACCAAACAAACAACAAAAAAATCTTAGTACAAAACAAAACAAGGTAAAAATAATCATTTTCTAAGGACGAGATTTGAAGTCGACCTCCTGTAGGCCCTTCTGTAACTAGAATAAGTGAGGAGAGTTTGTAATAAAGTGCTGGAAAAGATACACACACAGATAATAAAATAAAAAAAATAAAAAAGCATTTGGTCACTAACACAAAGGGATGTTCCAGTTTTTCTAGTCAAGTTAACTCTTATTTTCTTGGGAATGCTTGTTATACTGATATTTCATTGTAAAGTAAATTGGCAGTTGAATAAAAGAAGCACTGAGCAACAATAGCACTCGATTGGAAAGTCGTACACGTTGATTTATTTTATTTTTGATATACACAAACACTCACTGTTCATCTTCAGATTCTTCTCTTGGCGAAAGTAATAGATCTTGAGGAAGTCTACTTTTAATCCGGCGTGGAAGTGTGGATCGTTTTCCAAGGGCGAAGCACATAGCACCAGGCACATTTTGGAGTTTTTTGGAGTTTCTTGAAGAACGTCTTGGCGTGCATTTAAATCACGTGTTCCAAAGTGTCTAACTGAAGTTCACGATGTAACTGTTTGTTTCGGATGTACCAAGGAGCGTTGGTGATGATACAGAAAACTTTGTTTTGGAATGATTGCAGACGTCTGATAGTGGTTCGAGCCGCCCCTCCCCAGACTGGACAGGCGTAGGTGAATAAAGGACGGAGCAGTGATTTGTAGAGAAGTAATCCACATTCAAATCTGAGGGAAGATTTCCTGTTTAGGAGAGTATATAGTCTTCTTAGTCGTGCATAACTTAGATTTAATTTCTGATTTATATGGTATTTCCATGATAAGCGACGGTCAAGGAATACTCCCAGGTACTTCACGGCCTTGTCGTTAGGCGTCCATTGGATAGCTGTTCCATTTAGGAAGATTGGTGGTGGGAGAGGTGGACGTCGAAGAGTAAAGATCATGGTTTCATATTTTGGTACATTCAGTGAAATTCTCCAGTCATCTAACCACGTTGATATGGTTTGCAGAGAGGCTTGCAGTCAACGAGTGGCAGTTAAAATGTCATGGTGGGATGTGAAGACAGCAGTATCATCTGCATACATTGCGACGTTGACGAATGGAGGCGATGGAATGTCATGGGTATAAATGTTGAAGAGAGTTGGACCAAGAATAGAACCTTGTGGGACTCCGGCGTTAATGAGCCGAGGTGTTGAATACGTGGAATTGATACGTACGCGAAAGATACGCTCTGTAGATGATGCTGTATATATAATGTGGAATTCCGATTGTGTGCAATTTGTATAATAGGCCTTTATGCCAAACTTTATCAAATGCCTTTGTAAAATCTAAGAACGCTGCAAGAGTGTGATGTTTGAGCTCGAAACTTTGCGCAATGTGTTCCGTAAGACGTAGTAGCTGATGAGTTGTCGAATGCCGTTGACGGAAGCCAAACTGGTGATGTGGAAGGAGAGATGTGTCCTCTAAGAAATTAATTAGACGATTAAGGAAGATTTTCTCAAATAATTTGGATAATGTTGGTAATAAACTTATTGGTCGGTAACTCGTGGGTAGTGTCGACGGTTTCCCAGGTTTGTGAATTGCAATTATTTCTGCATGCTTCCATGTGTCGGGAAAGTACCCAAGACGAAGAAGAGCATTGAATATAGATGCAAGGAATGATAGTGCTTTTCGAGTGAAGTGCTTCAAGGCTATGTTAGGAATGAGATCATGTCCAGCAGCTTTCTTGACGGGCAGGTTCTTGATCAGATTTCGTATTTCTCCCGGTGAGGTAAATTTGATTCTTTCTGGAACTGTAGGGCAGAATGTTGGAAACGCTTCTATCTCACTGTTATACTCGTGATTGACTGGTGGGTTTGGAGTGAAGGAAGCTTCAAAAATATCTGCAAGTATATCACATTTTTTAGAATCATTCAAATAATGGGTATCAGATGCTTTCAGAGGAGGAATAAGGCTTGGTTCATGCAGTATTCGTTTGGTTTCCTTCCAGAGTGTACACTCATCAGGCGACAGACCAGAGAGATGATGCTGGTACGAAGCATAACTGTGATTATCTAAAGTTGTGCGTACTAATCTGATAAGCTGGTTTAATCTATGATGTTGCCAAGGTAGGCGCTGAGCCTGCCACAGACGTCGCATTTTATGTTTAGCCTTGATGAGTCTTAAAATTCTGAGGGGAAATGTTGAGTGAAGAGGTGGCTGTTGCGGCCTCCTTTGGGACACAGTAGCTGCTTTGAGTGAAGTAGTTATAATGGTGGTGAAGTGGCAAATGGCATTGTCAAGATCTTCTCTAGTCTTGAGGGGCATATTTGGTTGAAGACAGGAGTCAAGCTGGTGGTGATAAATGTCCCAATTAATATAACCATGAGTAAGAGTACGTGGTTGTTGAACGAAAGTTTCAGCAGAAAAGGATGTAATTACTGGACAATGATTCGAATCCACTTCAGCCACTGGTCTCATATAAATGGGGAAGGCGACGTTTTTAATTAGGGCTATGTCGGGAATATCCGGCTGGTGACTGAAGTTAGATGGGTAATGAGTCGGTTCGTCTGGAGCAGCGACGTGGATGGCATGAAGTTCAGTTGCTGCTAACAGCTGTCTACCATTAGGAGTTGTTACACGACAGCCCCAAATCTCGTTCTTGCTGTTAAGATCTCCCATTAGGATGGTTGGTAACTGGTCTTGAAACAATAATCTTATATCTTCAACGTGGAGTCAAGCTGATGGGGGTTTATAGGCTGCTATGACTGTCAAAGGGGTTCCATTGCTTAATTCAATTTTAACATCACAAGCTTCGATAGTGGTTAACTGTGGTTAGAATATCGGATAATGTTTAAGTCTTTTCTTTATGATGACTGCCACTCTACCAGAGGCAACAGGAGCTTGGCGATCACATCGGTAGATGTTGAAACCAGGTGCTGTAAAACGTTCATGTTCAACGAGATGAGTTTCACAAACGCATGCTACATCTATATTATGGCGGGCCATGAACTCCAAGAAGGAGGCACGTTTGACCTTCAAACCGTTAGCATTCCAGTTGAGAAATGTGAGATGGGAAAACAGAGGATTGGCACTAATAACCATTGTTAAGGAGTTCTGAGAGTAATTTCATGAGAAATGATTTGATTTGGGGGATGAAAGGCGTAAGAAAGCCTATAATCTGTTGGACAAGGCTGGAAGACGATGCAGGTTGAGAAGAATTTTGCGGTGGATTCTGAGCTGAATATACTGGGTTTTGCGGAGAAGGTTGAGAAAGCGGGCGTTGCCATGCTGATGGGTTAGGGGTTCAAACGAGCGAAGGTCGAGATGGTAGCGGAGGAAAGTTCGTAGCATTATTAGCTGGTGGTGTGGAGGCGATAATGTTGGGCTGGGTGCTGGTGAACATCGGTGTTGGAGGAGAAGTACTTGCACGTCTGAGCTTGTTCTTCATATTGTGCCGTTTCACAGTTCTTCATAAGAGCTGTAGGAACAAAAATGGAGTCTCTGCGATCAAAATGTCAAATAAAATGCATTTAACGTCAGTACGGGCCGAAATGTAAGTCCTTTCATCGGTCGATTACGGAAATAACCGCGTATAGAAGGCGCTGAAAAAAATGACAAATGGACATTATTTAAAACCATTATTCAAGAAAAATGTGCTCATCACTTATTATATAATCTGAACTCGAAGCTGTAAGAAGACTCAAGACTAGATTGAAAGGGATTATCCAGCGGAGCTAAAGATTATAAGTTGGAAACGAAAGATAATTCGCGACTACACGCCAATCAGCTGATATCAAGATTAAATCGTTGCGCGGAAGATTAAATACGTAAAAAAAAGGAGATGAATAGACTACAGTAGAACTACGCCACGAAGTGGCGCAGGGCTTCAATAAAATTTTCCCGATACTGTTTAATGTGGAAGGACACCTACTGATCAGTTGTTGAGTGCATTTACGCCAACAAAAAGATAGCGGAAAGAAATTTATTTTCAAATTGGAATATATACAGAACATCTGTCTTAGTCGATTTGGAACTAGTTTATTGGATCAACTGTACCCTAACGAAATCTATGCAATCTGAGCAACGCAAGAGATATATTAATTGGAAGATGTCAGCAATGAATCAAATATTCTATTCTTGTTCTGTTTCATACGCACGAGTCTCCACCATGGGTCTGTAAGGAAGCAAGGCAATGCTGCTTGGATCCTGACAAGGCGATACGATGTTAGCTGTCCCGGATGATCAGTGATCAGTGTCGAGAAGCTACGATGTACCCGACCACTTGTGGAGGAACCAGATGACGAGATCCTAATCTCAGATGACCGGAGATGAGGAAACATCGAGACCATCTTGAGCAAAGCTAAGTCCATTACCTAAGTCGTTTTCGTAAGTAAGAGTATATTATTTCCTTTATTGCATGTTGATGTTTGTTTTGTGCGAAGACAGTGCGTAGATAAACGTCTTGCTGATGTGATTGGAAGTAGGTATTCATCCATATGGTATGTTAATTCCACTTGTAGGCGTGGTCACCAAGTGATTTTCCGTTCGTAATGTTTTCCAGTGATATGTGAGGAGAGATAGCTAGAGTTATTATTATTACCAGTGTTGAGTAAAGAGTGAAGTTGGCATTAATACGTGTGTGTCCTAACTTAATCAATGTCAATCAGTTCGAGATCGTATATAGGATGTGTTTTGTGAAGGAATATGGCAGTATACTACTCCAAGTTCATGTTAAATTTGGCACTATGACTGTAGTAAATAAAGTAGGCATTTTATGAATGTCACGGCACGTTGATGTGCAAGTTAAGGTAGTGATTTACATATGATGAAGTGAAAGAGTTGTTATATATGAAATATGAGTATTAATTAACGCGTCATAGATATGATATAAGGATGTTAATGATTTATGATGGCGGTATTTATTGTTTTCTTCGAGAGAGAAATAGTCATAGTTGTGCGAAGTGAGATCTAGTCATTTCAAATGATGTTTCGGAGAGTGTCACAGAATTCTCGCCAATTCCATGTAATAATTCTGGATCATACGCATTGTACATAGCTTAGGATATGATCTCGAGACGAGTAGTGCAATGTTTTTTATCCATGTTAGGATTAACTAGAGAATCATATATGTACTCAAGATAAGATTTGAGCCTTCACTGATTTACTTAGGATGATCTTGAAAACTCTCACGGTGTATAACTTTATTTCTGGATAAATTTCAACCTAATAGGCTGATCACTGGTGACATAGATTTTCATGGGTGAATTATTTTTTTTCTTATTTGTGTCCTCTGACCAAGTAGATTTTCCGTTGAAAGTATGTGTTATGATAGCTACATATGATATGTGTGGTGACGTTTCTTTTTGCAACCATGTACGCACGTAGTCTGATAATTAGTAAGCTAAGGTCATATTACCTTAAGTTCATAAATTAAATCTTGCGATAACGTTGCTTGTAGGGTGATTACGACTTACAATGGACGTAGCTTAGCTTATGGTGTGACACAAGGAAATATGAGCGTCTAAGAGGCAACCAAGTAGGCGGAAGTGAATGTTTAAAATGTAAAACATACAAGAGAGTACTTGTCAAATCAAAAGAAGAAGAGCTTTGTGATAGCCTTTATTGAGAATTTTAAACCTGCATCTAGACAAACAGTCGGTGAAAATTTAGTGATGTGACAGTTTATAGAGTAAGGAATAGGTGGTAACTAACAGAATCTAATGCTTATCCCAAGAATAATTGATTCAGACAACTTGAACTCCATTTCTTGACTGAACATTAACTCGGCAATTCTACTAGCGTTTCTTTATTTTTTCAAGAGAGTATCACTAGAAATACTGTAAATAGTAGTTAATACCATTTTTATTTTTCTTCCTTGAGGATGCATCCTATATTCTTAGTATACTTGATTTTAATGTTTATTTTCTTGCCAGTATGGCACATGTAAATACCATTATCTGTAGTCACATTAATTTATTTTGTTATCGCCCAGCTTTGTAGGTGAGTTGTATACGAAGGAAAACATAGCTTTTTCAAAAGTTTCCCAGATGTTACATAGAATGTATTCTAATAATTTATGATTTTAGAGATCAATGGGCTTATGAAAGGAAAATATGATCCGAGAAGACATTTATTTAGGATGAGTTCGGAAGATGTAATTTTTCCGAAATGTCGTTGATGGACATAGACTATAGGGTTGACTGTGAGTCACTCATTTCAAGAACTATTTCATTGGTAAAATTGGAGATAATTTTCTTGAATATTTGACTTAATATTTAAAATAAATATGGAATAGTGAAACCTAAACATTCTTTCTCTGTGTTCTTAGAATAAGAATTAGTTGTAAGACTGTAGTAGTTTCAAGCGACGACAATTTCTATAAGAACTAATACGAGCATGGTATCTAACTGGATACGAGTAAGAGACGTCTTTCTGCGTTAGTTAGAAACTTCCATTAATCGACCTGGGCGTTCTTCTATTACGGAACTCACATCCGTAAAACTCAGTCACCGGATTAATTGAATTTAGAGCTAGTCAGGATCTCTTGTGTCCATGCCTGGACGCGGGAACGGCGCAATATTGAGATAATATGGGCAGCCTTTGTAATTTGCAGCATGATCTTGGCCGCAGTTGACACACGTTGGAGGTACTTGTCGTGGTTTATTGCATGCTGAATAGTGATGATTAATAGGGCATTTGACGCAGCGGGGACTTAACTTGCAGAAGTTTTTAGTGTGACCGAACCGTTGACATCGGGTACACTGTGAGATGTCTTGTGGTTTGCGACGAAGTTCGACCGAAATAATGGCACGCTGAATGTGTGTCAAGTCAAAAATTCTTTTTGCATCTTCCGTGTTGTCCAATTCAACGGCGCAGAGGGGCATGGGCTGCGTATCTTTGAAAAGAAGCCGAGTAACTTTGCGTACCGGTAAGTTAAGCTCTTGTAACTCTGAGTGGAGTTCCGAATCAGTAACAGAGTATGGGATATCACGAATGATAACTTCAAATTTTTTGGTGGTAGGGTCCTGGAAGGTATGAAATTGAAGTTCGGATTCTTCTAGAAATTTGGTGACGGAACGATAGTCGTTGATAGTGGTAGTATTTATCTTGAGAACTTTGCCGCGCTGTTGTGTAGTGTAATCACTGCTGATTACAGTATTCAAGTCTCTAATAATTTGCTGATGATTATTTACTTCGTGGAGAAAGATTGGTGGCACGTTAACTTGAGATGTTAATGGGGCAACATTGTCGCCTGCAGTGTTATCATCCATGCGTTCAAGAGGATCATACTTATTATGAGCGGCTGCGAGATCTACCATGTACTTATTGTTTAATCTTGCAGCGGATGCAGTTAACTTCTTACTGGGAGTCTGAAAACCATCGTCCTCTTGTAACGGGGGATCGGGAGAAGCAAGTGCTTCGTGCGCACGTTTAAGTTCCGCAAGTTTACTTGGTTGTAAAATAGGTCGTGTTGAGGTTGAAGACATAGAACGTTGATTAAGAATTTATGGACTTACATGATGTTGTTCCCGTCGTTGTGAAGGATGCTGCTGTGAAGCTGCTTGTTGCTGTAGATTTGAGGAAACTTTCACTAAAGGCTGGTTTGTGTTGACTTGTTGACTGGGTTGAATTGGTTGCGTTGAATCCATGTCCGCTGACGACAAATAATATGTTAATAAACTTTCTTTTAATATAGTCCCCGTATCAGGGTTTATTCCATTAGCCATGTTGAGAGAAGTGTAAGTTCGTAGCGTGAAAGCACACGAAGTTTAATTACACAAACACACTGAAGAACGAACACACAATACACGTTATGCTACACTGTCAACACAAGCGAGAGGTAAGAGCTCGGAGTGACTTGCTTCGAACACAAGGCTGTACTTCGGTCATATAAGCATGATAAATCAGCAGTTACACCTCATCTAGATAACACAGGACACGGAGCATCAGATATACAGTATACTCTCGCCATTTTACACACACATAAAAAGGGAAAAAACTGAGCATTTTTAAAACTCTAGAAATGTATAGACATCGACAATGTATAGAACCTCAACACATGTTCAATGATAAAATTGGAAATGACTACTAGAAACAATGTTAAGCTTTAGAAACAACTGTATATTTCTGAGACGACACACACCTATATCTGACCCAGCAAAGGTGTAATAAACTCAATGCACATTGATACATTAATATTATATAACTACAATATTTACAGTGTGTTTATACATACATACATACATACATACAAACATACATACATACATACATACATCATTATAGGCCGTTATGCCTGTCAGCATTCAGTCTGCAAGCCTCTGTGAATTTACCAAATGTCACCACAATCCTCTATTTGCAACTAGTACTGTGGCGTCATTTAGTTCTATACCTCTCATTTTTAAATCGATAGAAACTGAGTCTAACCATCGTCGTCTTGGTCTCCTCTACTTCTCTTACCCTCCATAACAGTCCATTATTCTTCTAGACAACCTATCCTCCTCCATTCGTCTCACATGACCCCACCACCGAAGCAGGTTTATGCGTACAGCTTCATCCATCGATTTCATTCTGAACTTAGCCTTTATCTCCTCATTCCGAGTACCCTCCTGCCATTTTTCACATCTGTTTGTACCAGCAATAATTCTCTCAACTTTCATGCTTGTTACTTCTAACTTATGAATAAGATATCCTCAGTCCATCCAGCTTTCCCTCCCATAAAGCGAAGTTGGTCTGAAAACAGACCGATGTAAAGATAGTTTCATCCGGGAGCTGACTTTCTTCTTACAGAATACTGTTGATCGCAAATGCAAGCTCACTGCATTAGCTTTACTGCGCCTTGATTCAATATCAATTACTATATTACCATCCTGGGAGAACACACATCCTAAATACTTGAAATTATCTACCTGTTCCAGCTTTGTATCACCAATCTGACATTCACTTCTCTTGGATTTCTTACCTACTGATTTCAGTTTCGTTTTGGAGAAGCTAGTTTTCATACCACACTCATTGTACCTATTAGACTGCAGGCTTTCTGCACAATCTGCCATTAAGAAAAAGTGTTTATAATTATTACTACTTTATTCTAATATGCAATTATTATTTGACCTAACAATGTTTAAAATACTCAAATAGATAAACAGAACATGCGGTATATATAGCGGTACCTAGGCATGTTTTCATACTCTGAAGTTATGAATAACTGTGGTTTATGGTACCGGTGATATCAACAAAGTACCCGTTGTGAATAACGCTGTTCGCGCATCTCTTCTGAATAATGTACTCTACATTAAAAATCTAATAACACAGAAAAGTACTTACATAAAAAACCAACAATATAGCGAGTTCATATAAGGCTAAGAGAGATAAAATAATTGTATTCGTCTGACTGTATATACAGCTGACCATAAGGATTCAGAATAGCTACAAAATTATTACAAATTTTAATAAAAATCTAATAGTGTAATACCCCCAAATCGATTCCAAATAAGTGAAATCAATTCTAAGCGTTATATAAATTATCACATATTATTTTCTCCCATTAAATATCAGTAGAGGTTAACAAGAATATATATAATAACTAACTAATTACTCTCTAAATAATTGATAATTAGATCATGGGAACCACATGAAGTACAATCAAATGTTACTATCAAATATGAATGTTTCAAAGTTAATTGCACAATTCAATGAGTTACGTCGAAAATGTAAACTGCGACAACGCGCCTTAATTAAGAGTGGTAATTTATCGTCGTTGCCATTGTTGTCGACATTATTACTTTACGCACGTGTTTTTGGTTATCGTAGCAAACCAATGAATAGCGATGAACAGCCTGTGAATTGACATAGGTAGAATATTTATGTCCTTTACATAGTGACGATGACAGTGTATAGAATTACACCGAGCTGTCTTTAACACAAACAGGTTAACATGGCAGAGCGAGTGCGTGTGATGTGACGAGAGCTCCGTATTTACCTTAATTTCTTGTGGTCTGAGGTTGCGTTGAGGCTTGGACCAATGTTTCATTAAAGCACTGAGTACTTTTGAAGCCGTGCAAGTATTTGCCATCTTACACCCGTCTATGATACTCATTATTTGTTGAAATCATTATGTTTTGTTTGTAGTGACAGAAACTAAAGTGAGGTCTTGTTTACACAGTGCTACCAACTTCTACTAACAACACAAGTGATATCGATATCGTTAACCTTATTGAATTAGGAGCTCCGTGTCTTTTCTCAAATGAGAGTGTGTTTTGAGTGTAACAAATCTGTTCCAACGGCAGATATTAGTGTTAAAATTCAGTGTAATATTTGTAATAACTGGGTTCATAACAACTGTCTTAATTTAAAAGAAGAGGATATTAAATATTTTAAATCGTCATCTCAGCAGTGCCATTGTCATTCTTGTTCGGTGTCGCGAAGGAGAAGCATGCATGAGTCACAATTACTGCTGACAAAACACCGAATATGGAGGAAGTTTATAATTAGTTGGTTGTGTTAACGAATGACGTGAAGGAACTAAAGAAATTAAATAAGGAGACTGAAAAGGACTTCGGGGATTACTTAAATGCTGCTCATAATAAATTAGATGACAATAGTGAATTATTACGAAAACAGTCTGAAATTATTAGTAATTGCCCTAATACTATTGAATACCTGAAACAGGAAAACAGTATGCTTAAAAAGGAAAATATTAACTTAAGACTAGTTGATTGTGAACAGTATTCTAGAATCAATATGATTGAAATTCATGGGATCCCGGTTAAGCCAGGTGAAAGTGTACATACAACTGTACAGGATGTAGGAAAGGCGTTGCATGTGGACATTAAATAAGAAGATGTAGATGCATGTCATTAACTTCCCCAGCGAGCTGACGCGCACGTTTTTCCTATAATTGTGAAATTTGTTCGTAGATCCTTTAAAGAATCTATGATAAGGAAAAGGGTAGTTAAACGTAATCTCTCTACCGCTGATCTCGTCTATACTTATAGTAATCCTGTATACGTAAACGAAAGTTTGCTAAAATGAGGAAATTGCTGTCTAAAGCGAGTGAAGTCAGACGAAATGGAAATATTAAATTTTTGTGGACTCGCAATGGCAAAATATTTTTAAGAAAAGGTGAAAATACCCGAATGTTCAGCATTAACGAAGAAAACCATACTGTAAAGTTAAAGAATCAGTGTACCAATGGCCAATGTAAATGTTAATAGTATATTAGAGATTTACTTTCAAAATGTTAGAGGGCTTAGAGCAAAAACTGGTATACTGTTTGACAATGTATTACTTAGTAATTTTTATACCATTATATTGAGTGATACATGGTTGACAGATGGGATTTATGACTGTGAATTACTTGACGATCGATACGTAGTTTACAGAAAAGATAGAGACTTACCTGCCAATAATAAGAAAACTGGTGGAGAAGTTCTAGTGAGCATTAAATATACATTATGTTCTGATAGGGTAAATAGTTTGGAATCAAGAAACGAATCACTGTGACTTAAAGTAATCTATAATAATAAATACTACGTATGTGTTGTATAATTTCCACCTAATAGTAACATAGAAACTTACATAGAGTTTTCTGACCAAGTCAAACGCTACGTCTCATTATTTCAAGATAGTAATATACTAATTCTAGGTGACTTCAACATACCAGAAATAAAAGGAACTGCGTATGAATATTGTCAATGGAAAGTACAAAAGCCAAGCTGTTATTTATAATTTTAAATCTGTTAAATATGGAGTCAATGAATGATGTCAGGAATGTTAATGACACTACACTTGATTTGGTGTTAAGTAATACTATTAATTTAGTGATAGGTGATGATGTTGTCTGGCTCATTGGCTGAATGGTCAGCGCTGATGCCTTCTGTTCAGAGGGTCCCGGGTTCGATTCCCGGTCGGGTCGGGCATTTTAATCGCCTTGCATTAATTCTTCTGGCCCGTGGACTGGGTGGTTGTGCTTGTCCCAACACTTTCCTCTTCATATTCACACAACACATTACACTACCAACCACCACAGAAACACGCAATACATCCCTCCATATAGGGTTGGCGTCAGAAAGGGCATCCGGCCGTAAAACAGGGCCAAATCTACATGTGCGACACAGTTCGCGCCCGCGACGCCACGGGTGTGGGAAAAGCGGTAGAAAAGGAAGAAAGAAGAAGAAGATAGTTGACGATGTTGACCCTTTAGTACCTAAGGATAATCTTCACCCTCCACTATGTGTTAGTTAGGCCTATAGATTGTTCAAAGTTGTTTAAAATAAATGAGGCAAGAAATTATAATTATAATTACAAAAAAAGCTGTTTTTTAAATTCTCCTTTCATCTGAGAAATTGCGAATGGGGGGGAAATGAAGGATCAAAATGTTAATGAAGCCGTTCTTGTCTTCTATGACAAAATTTACTGAGTATTTGATGAATGTATTCCCAAAGTAAAAAGTTATAAACGCAAGTATCCTGTATGGTTCACAAAACATATCATTATGAACTTTAAATTAAGGGATAAACTCAGGAAGTAAACATCTGTCGGAATACAACTTGACTCAGTTTAAAGCGCTTAGATCGAAAATCAAACATGATATAAAGAACGCGTTTAATGAATATATTAATCATATTGACATTGAAATAAATAGCAATGCGAGCAATTATTGGATTTTGGTTAAAAATAAAAGAAAGCAGAATGCATACAATGTGCAAATGGAATATAATGTAAAAATGCACACTAAAAATCAAGATATAGCAAATGCCTTTGCTGATTATTTTCAATCGGTATATTCAAAAGATGAAGCTCGTTACTCAGTGATAATAATAGAGGTATATAATCAAATATACAAAATAATTTACAAATCAAATCTATAAAGGCAGCAGAAATAGATAGAGCTCTAAGAAATCTAAAACCTAAAATGTCTGCGGGACCCGATGGGATACCTCCTTATATATTTACGGCTTGTAGGGAAATATAAATTGGACGTCTCCAGATATTATTCAGTCTTAACTAGTTCTACCTTTCCCAAACAATGCAAATATGCCAAAGTTACGCCAATTTATAAGTCTGGGAAGAAACAGTTAATAGATAACTACAGACCAGTTACAGTTCTATCGTCTCCAGGTAAACTATTTGATAGTATGCTATATATTCACATTTTTAATCATGTCAAATTAATTATCCCATGCAATCAGCATGGTTTGGTGCCGAAGGAATCCGCAGTAACCAATTAATATATCTTTTTACAGTATGTATCTAATGAGATTGATAATCGCTTCCAAGTAGACGCTATTTATACCGATTTTTAAAAGACTTTTGACGATTGTTTACACAGTAAATGAATGGATTATAATTTAGACCCGTCTCTTATGTCTCTTATGGTTCCGTATTCGAAGCATAGAAGTCAGTTTGTAAATTACAGAAACATGTTTCCTTTATTACATTGCAAAATCTGGGGTACCACAAGGCTCTAATTTGGGTCCTTTGCTGTTTCTCTTGTTTGTAAACGATATTCCTAACAAAATTCGGTTCTCAAAGGTACTGTTATTTGCTGACGATATTAAATTATATAAATCAATATCAAGTGTGCAAGATTGTTTAGAACTGCAAGTTGATTTATATATCTTGTCTGAACGGAGCAAATTTAACAAATTACACTTCAATATTAATAAATGCAGAAATATCACTTTTTCAATGAATAATGATAAGATAAATTCCACGTACTCAATTAATGATGCCCAATTGGAACAAGTAAATGAAATTAACGACTTAGGAATAATATTAATTAGTGATTTAAGTTTCACCACTCATATTGAAAATGTTGTGAATAAGGCATACAGGATCCTTGGGTTTATAATGAGACATTCGTATAGCCAAAGTAACAAGTCCTTATTTTGTCTGTATTTTTCATTAGTTCGATCAAATCTGGAATATGCCTCTATTATTTGGAATCCATCAACAAAATTACACACAGAGTGATAGAAAGGATCCAGAAAAAGTTCTTGAAATATACATACTTCAGGCAAAATGTAGAATATCCTAAATGCAGTATTTAACATATAATAAAATGATTGAACTTTTGATTTTGAGAGGCTTGATATCAGAAGAAAATGTCAGTCCATGACGTATCTCTATAAGATAGTTAACAATGAAATAGACAGTATTTATCTAACTTGTCAACTCCTACGGTATGCTCCTAGAAAACCGGCATGTAAATTTAGGAATTTGTTTTTCTTGCCAAGAGTTAACACAGACACACATGTAAGTTCATCCCTATACAGAATGATATCACTGCATAATAAATTACATCCTCTGAATATAGATTTATTTTAAATAAGAAATCCGAATTTTTGAAATCTTGTAAGCATGTATTACACATAATTAGGTAAATTAATGATGCCATGGTGCCTGTTTTTGTTTTGTTTGTATTCTGCTTTTTATTGTATTCCTATATCCTTATTGCTGTTGTTATTCTGTAGTTATGTAACTCTGTTTCATACCCTATTTTGTCTATATTTTATTTCTTGTATTTTTCTAATTATGTTTAATAAGACTATAGGTTATGAGCAAGTATTGTCATTGGCTTAATGCATGTATATTTGCATACATTAAATAAATAAATACATAAATAAATAAATAAATACATAAATAAATAAATAAATAAATAAATAAATAAATAAATAAATAAATAAATAAATAAACCTCATTGGAGTGCTTTCTAACTTATAGGATCAGCCATCCTCCGAAAAGGGAATTCTTGATGTTCAGAAGATAATTTTTGTATAATATAGACGCATAGAGAGTGGGTTTTGAATTGTGTTGTTCATTAAGAATGTTTGCGTTTTAAATTATGGTGTGTACGTATATTTTATATTGTTCTAGAGTGTTACGGGTTTATCTTTCAAAACCGATGTAGAAAATTTCCATATTCGCGTTGATGACTGTATATTTGCGTCCTCCTTTTAGCAGAGGTACTCTAGTATTTTGTCCACAAACTCATACGCAATGAATGGCCTAAATTCTATAACGAAGAAATCGTCCAAAATGTAAAAACGTGGTATATATAGTACAGAATCTACGTTAGCTAATACTTTATTAGACAAGGGACATGAATACCCGCACAAAAACATATATAAAGAAATTCTTCATTTTAATTCCAATAACAGCATGCAAGACAATAAAAGATTGGTTGAATATTAATATCTGTAAATAGGTGTCAACAGGTGTGGTCTTGTCAGTCATGACTGTCCCCCTCACGATAGGGAGTTACTTGAAATGTCCCTCAGCTAACTGGCTAACTGGCAAGAGAATATATGAATATACTGAATACTCACTAACTTAACACCTTTTATGTCCTATGCCTAGACGGCAGTTGCGTAAGTATAAAGTATTTTGTTGAATTTTTATCCAGTGGTATTTCTCAAATTTCATTATTTAATTTATCTGATTAATTTTCTTCTAGAAATAATTATGTCCACGCATTTAATGTTCATTTATGTACTCGCAGTTTTAGATCTAAATTCAGCACTGCAAATTTAAGCACTGGAGAAAATATCACTCTCATATAATGTTTATATTACCTTCTGTAAATTAGAATAACTCGTCCATCGCCTCATACTGGAAAATTATTGATCAACTACTCATGGTGTGTCAGTTTAACCTATATATGTGTGTGTGGAGGGAAAAGAAAGAGCAGGATAAAACGAAAACAAAGAAAAAAGAATATAAATACTGTACCGGGGGTACACCTTCTCCGGCCAGTTGAACTGCGCGCCTTCTATAAGGCCATCTATATAATCGAACTTGAACTGATATTATGCAAGATACTTCGGTTTTCAACTGTGAGATGTCTCTACCATCGGTCTAAGTGCCCCCTTTGGCGGGATCAGCGATAATATTAATTCTTAAGGGAATTGTTTTTTTTACTATTGGCTAACCTTAGGTTTTGAAGACTGTTTTATTCATGTATCTAAGTTGTCAATACTTCTGCTCGTTCCTTCTCCAATATAAATCAACCTACCATAATTTTATAAATATTTACTCTAGCCAATTATAAACGGGATTGTGTATAGGAATGCAGCCTATCAGTAAAGAGTTCTGGAATCTTCCCCTCAAAAATACTATAAAAGCTGGGCGTTTTAGGGCCGCATTATCTTATTCATTGCTCCAGTTATTTGAATGCAGCGTGTACTAAGGGGAAAGGGGCCGAGGATGGCGTTCGGAAGCCCCAGAAAACCAAGGTAATGGCAGAATTGTCATATACCTGCAGAAATATTGAGAGGAAGGTTTCAACCCACTTTATTTTGTGTAAACTTCTAATAAGTCGGTGGTTTAAATGTAGAATTTTCGTCCAGTCTGAGGACTTTCTTCTATTCCCTATGGGAAATATGTATGGAAGGATAAAAAAACAGTGATTACCCTCTGTTGATTTCCATTCAACTTGGTATGGGGTGACTGAAGTTTCTAATCCTCTAAAATTTTTCACACTCTTTTGGTATTCAATATTTCTCATGCAGTCACCCCGGTGCAGAATAGACGTAGCCTCTGTATCATTGGGCCATAAGCCCACTTAGGGTTTTAAATATTTCTAGAAGGAGTGCAAGTGTTTTGCCTCCTAGCCTTTTGTTCATTGCCAATCATGTTCAACATTTTCCTTTTACATTAAGGCCATTTAGTATTGTTTATTCGGTAATTGTTTCTGGAATAGTGTGTAACAAACTGTTGAGCGATAAATAAGTCCACATCAGGGCAACGATGTGTAAATACAGTACTTTGTCGACAAGGGAAGTGTGTATGTGAGGATCTTCAAAAGGCAGAAGTATTCAGTCAGCAGTTGGTTGCAAGAATTATATACACACAGAGGAGGTGACTAATACTAATGAAGTATTAAAATTTACCCATGACAACAACAACAACAACAACATTTACAATAAGATACAAAAGTTGAGAACTAGAAAAGCAGCTGGAATTGATAAGATTTCTGGGGATATACCAAATATAATGGGTGGGGATGTAGTACCATATGTGAAGTACTTAATTGATTATCGACTGCATGAAAGAGCTGTACCAAATGAATGGAGAGTTGCTATAGTAGCCCCTGTGTTTAAACGAAAGGGTGATTGACATAAAGCTGAAAATTACAGGCCAGTAAGTTTGACATGCATTGCATGTAAGCTTTGGTAAAGCATTCTTTCTGATTATATTATACATTTTTGCGAAATAAATAAGTGGTGCGATGAAAGGCAGCTCGGGTTTAGGAAAGGTTATTCCACTGAATCTCATGTTGTAGGATTTTAGCAAGGTATAGGAGATATCTTGGACTCAGGATGTTAAATGGACTGTATTGCGATTGACATATTTAAGGCATTTGATAGGGTACGTCACGGGAGACTACAGGCAAAAATGAGTGCAATTGGACTAGACAAAAGAGTCACTGAATGGGTGGCTAGATCTTTAGAAAATAGATCTCAGGGAATTAGAGTAGGCGAAGCTTTATCCGACCCAGTAATAATTAAGACGAGAATTCCTCAAGGCATTGTTATTGGACCTTTATGTTTTCTTATATATATAAATGATTTGAGTAAAGAAGTGGAATCAAAAATAAGGCGTTTTGCGGATGATGTTATTCTAAATACAGTAATAAATAAGTTACAAGATTGTGAGAAACTGCAAAATTACCCCAATAATGTTGTGAGATGGGCAATGGTATGATGATGATAACGGGGGTTAAAAGTCAGGTTGTGAGTTTCACAAATAGGAAAAGTCCTTTCAGTTTTAATTACTGCCTTTATGGGGTGGAAGTTTTTTGTGGGGAATATATAATATAAGGAAAGATATTTATTGGGGTAATCACATAAATGGGATTGTAAATAAAGGCTACAGATCTATGCACATGGTTATGAAGGTATTTATTGGTTGTAGTAACGATGTAAAGGAGAGGGTATGTAAGTCTCTGCTAAGACCCCAACTAGAGTATGGTTCTGGTGCATGGGACCCTCACCAGGATTACTTGATTCAAGAACTGGAAACAAAAAGCAGTTCGATTTGTTCTGGTTGATTTCTGACAAAAGAGTAGCGTTAGCAAAATGTTGCAAAGTTTGGGCTGGGAAGACTTGGGAGAAAGGAGACGAAGTGCTCGACTAAGTGGTATGTTCGGAGCTGTCAGTGGATAGATGGCATGGAATTGACATTAGTGGACGAATAAGTTTGAGTGGTGTCTTTAAAAGTAGGTAAGATCACAACATGAAGATAAAGTTGTAGTTCAAGTGGACAAATTCTGGCAAATATTCGTTTATAGGAAGGCGAATTAGTGATTGGAATAACTTACCAAGGGTGATGTTCAATAAATTTCAAAATTCTTTACAATCATTTATGAAAAGGCTCTAAATGCAGATCAGTAGTGATTGAATATGATTGTATAACACATTTTTAGCACGTGCCATGTGGTTTATAATTATTGGACTTTCCCTGCTTAACCGTCTTTGTATGGAAAACGAGCGATTGCATGAACACGAAACCTAAAATGCGTATTGCAAAGTTCATAGGGAAGAGAAAAAATGAATAAGCAATTCCAATAATAACATAATAATTTCGTGTGGCTCTTTCTAGCTGGATACAGCCCTCCGACGAGGGTGGGTAGAATATGCCATGTATAGGATACGGCGTGTTACTGTGGTAGATGGTAGTGTTGCATGTTGTGTGTGAGTTACAGGGATGTTGAAGACAGCACAGATACTCAGTCCTTGATCCAGGGGAATAAATCATTTAAGATTAAAATCTCCGTCAAGGCCGGGAATCAAACCAGGAGCTTTCTGAACCGAAGAGCACTATTCAGCCAAGGAGCCGGACGGCAATTCTAATGGAACACTTTTAATGATTTATCATTTCGTAACATGCCCGACTCGTTGGCTGAATGGTCAGCATACTAGCCTTCGGTTCAGAAGGTCCCGGGTTCGATTCCCGGCCGGGTCGGGAATTTTAACCTTCATTGGTTAACTCCAATGGCCCAGGGACTGGATGTTTGTGCTGTCCCCAACACCCCTGCAACTCACACACCACACACAACACTATCTTCCACCACAATAACACGCAGTTACCTACACATGGCAGATGCCACCCACCCGCATCGGAGGGTCTGCCTTACAAGGGCTGCACTCGGCTAGAAATAGCCACACGAAATTATTATTATTACGTAACATAGCAAAGTGTATTGAAAATGGTGTCCATCTGCATCCAGGTCAGTCCGACAGTGTATTACAGCTTGTTGCTCGGCTGTACGAAGCATCTCCATTGGTATGTGGTGGTGGTAGCGGTGGTGGTCGTTTTAATAGGAAGTACACTAGATAGCCATCCTCTATAAATAACACTATTCAGAGAGAAAAATAGAAGGGATCCGACACTTCGAAAAATGAAGGAATCTGTCAAAGAAGGACAAGGGCCACGAAGGGCGTGAAAATGAAAGACTGCCTAGCCCTCGGGGATCTAATAGCGTTGGGGTCGGAAAAGAACACGAGTTAACCAATGAAAGTCCGATAAGGTAGATGAAAGTGAGGAGCCTGGCACAAGTAAAGTGGAACCAATACCAGAACTTACCTAAGAGAACCGTGGTCGCCTACCAACGCTCACAAGTTATGAGCTTCTGGAGCCCTTTTTAGTCACCTCTTACGATAGGCAAGGGATACCGTGGGTGTCATTCTACCGCCGCCACCCACAGGGGTCCGTTTGTATACCTGATACCTCTGTTGATATGCTTCACTTCAGATGGCGCGTGTGCGCACGTTCCCCTGGTAAACCCTGTCTTTCAGGTGCACTGAACCATTCAAAGCTTGTGGTCCATAATTTTTACATTATTCCTGTCGAGTTTAGTACGCATACTGTGAATTTTTTAGTGTCCAGAGTGGGTTACATACGATGAGTTTAAATGTAAACACCCGTTATTTTAAATTATAAATTACTGAGCGAGTTGGCCGTGCGGTTAGGGGCGCGCACCTGTAAGCTTGCATTCGGGAGATATAGGTTCGAACCCCACTGTCGTCAGTCATACGTTTTCGTCCCTATTTATATCGTTGCACACACACTCGGACTTAGCGACACACGACTTTGCTCCTACATTGATACAACGTTTCTGCACCCGCACGACCCGTGGCGAATTTTAAACAAAAGGGAAAAGGCGCTTAACGTACAGTACATGTTTGCCAACATAACTTCCTACATGCCTCACTCTGACCGCATACTTCGTTTATGCACGGAAACCCAGCATTCTAGAAAAGTGGGGGTTACCACGTTTTTGCCGGCAGGTATTCAGGTGATCAATCAAGATATTCATGGTTTTCCGTGGTTTCCCATTTTCACACCAGGCAAATGCTGGGGCTGTACCTTAATTAAGGCCACGGCCACTTCCTTCCCACACCTAGCCCTTCCCTGTCCCATCGTCGCCGTAAGACCTATCTGAGTCGGTGCGACGTAAAGCAACTAGCAAGAAAAAGAAATAAACCATGACTGTGTAGTGCCAACATGCCAGATTAACAGTAACTGTAAGACGTCGTATCAACAAGTAGGGTTCCTAAACTGCATAGTTAGTGACAATGAATCGGACCCAACAGTTAGAACCTTCAGTTAACAGGGTCGAAAGAGTAAGGTTCCCTTAATGTATAGGCTTACGTGCCAGGGGGTATACACTGATGCGAAACGCTGGTAATTTCATGATTGAAAACGCCTGAAGAGCTTAGATATTTCTAACACTTGCAATCTATGAAATAAAATTATGGCTTCCTTCTGAAAACTTAATTTTTGAAATAATAATAATAATAATAATAATAATAATAATAATAATAATAATAATAATAATAATAATAATAATAATAATAATAATAATAATAATAATTCCAGTATTTCCAACCAGATAAAAAATTACGAAAGGAGGCCTAATTTACAGATCTCGATACCGGTCATTGTTAAGTAATTATAGGTCTGTTGCAATCACCGCTGCTATTGTGAAGGCATTTGTTCAAATCTTATACCAGCACACCTTTCAACAAGTTTATTTTCTATATATATATCTCAGCATGGTTTAATGCCCAACCGTAACACATTTAACGGAATTCACTCATACAGTAGAGTATCAATTGCTATGGATGATGGAGCTCAAATGGATGTGTTTTATACTGATTTATAGTAAAGTATTCCACACAGTGGATCATGACACACTTTTACAGAAATTATCCTATTGTGAATTTGGTAAAAGTATGTTGAAATTATTCGTACCATATCTTCACAAACAGCAGAAATATGTTTCTTACATGAGATATGACATGTCTACGTACTACACTCGATACGATGTTCCCCATGGTTCCAGTACAGTTAATTTTACTTCTAATCAATGGCTTTCCATTGTCTGCAAATCATTTTAATATTTACTTTTCACCGATGATGTAAACATTTATTTAATAATCCAATAAGTACGGAATTTTGGAATGCTATAGGAAGACCTTTATAGTATTTTAAACCAGAGTAGAGTAAATCATATGCACTTCAAGATTTTAAAATGTTCAGCTATTACATTTACTAGAAGAAAGGCTAAAGCCAACTTTGAGTATCAAATTTCAAACTCATATCTCCGTGTAGTGAGTTCTATCAAAGACTTAGGGGTACTTCTTTCTTGGTAGTGGTTTAACGTCGCACTAACACAATTCAAGGTTTTTGGCGACGCAAAGATGGGAAAGGGCTATGATTCGGAAGGTAGCAGCCGTAGTCTTAATTAAGGTACAGTCCTACCATTTTCCTGGCGTAAAAATGGGAAACCACGGAAAACCATCTTCAGGACCGCAGACGATGGGATTTGAACCCACCATCTCCCGAATGCAACTACACGGCTAACCACAGGTCAACTCGCTCGGTAGTATCATGCTAATGATCAACTCATTTGTAAGAAGCGGGATGGAATATGCTACTGTCATTCAGAATAATTGGCTATCGAAATGGTGCAGAATAATTTTGAGATTTCTCCAATACGAAATACCAGTTATTTACCAGCCGTCTTACTAATAAACGGTGTATAACTTTTATACAAGGTTTATACACCGTTTATGTGTAACTCGTTACTAATAAACCGTGTATAAGCCTCCTGTGTATACATCTGTTATAGTTATTCATTGGATTGCTTATACAGACCAGGACCCTTATATAAGCGTTGTATAGCAGCGAGTAGCGGAAAAAGAAACGAGTGAGCAGTTTATTTTCGTGGTATTTATTGTCTACAGTAACATAATCGTGGTGAAATATTCGACTTATCCATTTAACATTGAACACACATTGAAAGAATGGACGATAACGTTGATGATCTTCACGATATTTTAAACATAGAAGACATACACCATTCAGAGGTTATGGAGGCTAGACATCTTCGTAAAGTAAAACACTTTAAAGAGACGGTATGACAATGAATAACTATAAAAGAAATGATGGATGGGCGTATTTTTTTAAATAATGTGTTACTTCTTAATAGACTTTTGATATTGCGAGTTTATTATACATTATCTGCCCCTACAAAGATCTTTCTTAAATTTGAGTACCTATAAAAGGGGACATATTCCTCGAGAAAAAAAAATGGCATAACTTGAAAACCATACGTAATATGATTTCCATACTTTGTAGTCGAATACGCAGAAATATAATGTATAAATGCCTAATAAAAACCTTTTGATCAAACCTTTCTTTTAAGCTACAAAACAGTTTTTCCTTTCTCCTGAAAAGTAAGGATTTTGGAATGCGTACCCTTTTCAACTCGCCGATTTAATTACAATTGTTTACGTTTTCCGTACTACCCCAGTTAGGAGCTTTTGATCTTTTCTTAAGATTTTCCATCTCTTTTTTTTTTTTTTTTTTTTTTTTTTTTTTCGTTCATTACACAAGCAAGCTGAAGAAATGTTGATATCATTGTAAGCCAATTTCGAGCTGTCTCACTTAGTGTTGCCACTGCCTTTTCGATATGCCGTGCTACTGTGTGACTTTCCGGAAAGTTTTGCTCGTAGATAACCAGCAGAAGCGATCATAAAGGCGGTGAACGTGCGAAATACGTCAGTGAACTGCAGGAAGAGATTCCTACGCCTTGGAACGTGTGTATACGTGCTGTATAGTAATACAATGCGTATACCTCGTTTATTAGTAAGAAAAATGTAAAACGCATATACAGGGTTTATTCACTGTATAACTAAACAAGAGTAAAACAACTGTATAAGGACTTTTTATTAGTAAGACGGCAGAAGTATGATATGTATCTCAACATGGAGATATCATCTGGCTTGAAATTCAAGCCAGCAAACGAAAGGTGACAGCTCTTTGACTATTTATAAATTGTCCATATTTCCTTTCAGAATGTAAGTTACAAATTCCTCTATCTTCCCCACTTCCTAAATTCATATTATTCGACTTACTGCGATGTAGAACTGAGCATCGTATACGTTCAGCTTTTATGATTTCCTTAAAAACATGCAGTGACCGCCGCGTTCTGTACGATATTAAAATATGTTCTTTTAGATTATTTTCTTGAAGCACCTTCCAAGCTTGTACTTTAAATTTAAGCTGTAAGTTCAATAAGACAGTTTTATATTGTAGGTTAGGTGAGTTGTTTTTCCAACATTCATGTATGGCACCGGTATGCACAGATTAACATTACGGTTAGGCAAGAATTAGTGCCTTATACAGGATGGTCGGAAACGACGTGAATCGGGTATACGAGCGATAGAGGGCTTGTCATGCTGATAAATAATTCCATATATCGCACTGTTGTCATCTTATCAGCCAATCGGATTGCTAAATCTGTGCGTGGCTTAATAAGAACAATAACGGAGCTTGTTCCTCAAGTACATTTTTGAACGAGTCTTATGTACGGAGTTTTCAATAATATTCACAAATAAATAGAAAAATAGAACTTGATTCATAAATACATTTTTAAATAAATGTCCTATTACTGTATATTATGCATTAGAAAATGAAAAACCACAGAATTTTTCCAGTCATTTGACTGGCTCAGGAATGAAGTGAATAAAGCTCCAACTAGCGGCGAGGATAGGAATTGTGCCGGCTGCCGAAGCCTGTTGCACTCCTCAGGGGCAATGAGTAATGAATGACACATGAAACAAAATGATATTGGAAAGTTGCTGGAATGAAATATGACAGGGAAAACCGGAGTACCCGGAGAAAAACCTGTCCCGCCTCCGCTTTGTCCAGCACGAATCTCGCATGGAGTGACCGGGATTTGAACCACGGAACCCAGTGGTGAGAGGCCGGCGCGCTGCCGCCTGAGCCACGGAGGCTCTATTATGCATTTAATGATAAGAAATGTAAAAAGCTCTACCACCAGTCTGAACAGTCTCCATTGGGAAATGTAGATCACTGAAGGAAAGCACGCTTTCTGATCTCATTTTTTGATACAAAATCATCTACCAAGTTTTCCAGATTTAACCCCTTACCATCCACGGAAGACCACCAAACTCTACGTTTTAAAGGGGACGTAACATCGAGGAGGAGAATTTTTCTAGGGGGCAAAATGGCACTCTGCTCCCTAAGATCATTTGTGGGGGGAGGGGAGTTGCCACTGACACTGGCTGAAACCATCTGTGTACTTGTGTTTGATGCTGATTTCTCGGCATGGCTCTCTAGCCGGCCTTAAGTCACGTGCAGATTTAGCAACACCGCTTTGAATTCACCCGCGAAGTGATCTGATTGGCTAACTTCAGCATCTGCTAAAATGACAACGGTGTGATATATTGAATTATTTCTTTGAAATTATTTATCAGAATGACCAGTTCTCTAACGTTAGTATACCAGGTTCGCGTTGCTTCCGATCATCCTGTGTATGTTGTGTACTGAGCCCGAAGGCTGGTTTGATCCTCAACAGTTCCGCCATCAGCTGTCAGACGGCCTAGGCGTCACTGAAGAGGCGTACTAGGGAAGTTGTGTCAAACTTATTTAACGTCACTACTACAAATAAATAGTCAATGTAATTATGTAGCTTGAATATCACTAATATTGCAATTAACGTGTATATATTTTAAGAAAGCCGCCCCTGTGGTGTAGTGGTTAGCGTGATTAGCTGCTACCCCCGGAGTCCCGGGTTCGAATCCCACCGCAGCCATCCTCGAAGTGGTTCTCCGCAGTCTCCCACTTCTCCTCCAACGAATGCTGGGAGGGTACCTAACTTAAGGCGAGGTAATGGTCCTACTTCCAAGTTGTATCCCCGACCCAAAGTTTCATACTCCAGCACACTGCCCTTGAGGCGGTAGAGGTGGGATCCTTCGCTGAGTCCGAGGGAAAAACCAATCCTAGAGCCTGGAGGGTAAACAGATTAAGAAAGAAAGAAAGAAAGAAAGAAAGAAAGAACAAAAGAGGAAGATATTTTAAGAATTTCTGGATAGTACATAACTAAATAATAATGCCTGCTAGCAAAGCGGTTGAAGAAGGTCGTTCTTTCGTATTATTTACGTTTAAAATAAAAAGCAGAGAGAGAGAGAGAGAGAGAGAGAAATGTGAGCGAGTTGCTCAGATATAGGTGATTGCTAAACTCATCCATCTCGACTGAACGAGTCCAGGTGCTGTAATGGTGGCGCTCTTCTTGGCTCCGTTATTAGTGGATCTGCTAACAACCCAATTTGGCAACGAGCTTCTTTGTTTCACGGGAGATGAATGCCGTCCGCTCTATCTCTCAAAGAGTCCCTTTCAACCTCTTCCAGGAATGATGTTTTCGTTTTATAATACAAAAGGGAAAAAGAGGAAGAGAGATCTCAGAATAATCTTTTTCCTCTTTCAAGTTCGATAATTGTTGGAAATATATTGTAATTCTGTGACAGAGGAATGTAATAAACCATGGATTCCCACACTTTTAATCTCATATTTCTCTCATCGCTAAAGGAGAAGAATATACTGCGCGTCGAATAAAACTCATATTGAAATATGATGGGGAATGGAGGTTCAACTGGAAATAAGAAGAGAAAAAAAGAGCCCCTGAAATGTTTCATTGTGGAGAGTACAGTAGTGTCAGGCAGCTTTTACTGGGAATAACATGGAAAATGGATATTAGGAATCACTTAAGTTATGAACAATATTCATCACTGTAATAGAATAGCTTAATTGATTGTGACAAACTACATGAAACACACACACTAACACTTCAGAATTTAGTAAAATCTTTCCAGATTAGAATGCAAAACGTTATATTTTAACTGCATTTATTCTAAAAGAGCAAAACAAAACTTTTATTCAAAACAGATGAAGAACCAGCCAGCCCCTTATATTCAGTAATAATAAGAAGGTTAGCTGCCGTCCTCAGAGGCACGGATTTGGTTCCCGGTATTACCGGATATTTAAGAACGGCAAGAGGGCTGGTATGTGGTTAAACTTGTACATACAGCTCACCTCTCTTGGGGACGGTGCCTGAAAAGAGCTGCACCACCTCGAGATGACGACACGAGGTTGTAAGGCTCCATGGGCGAATGGCCTTCGGTTCAGATGACTCAGGGTTCCATTTCTAGACGGACTAGGGAATTCAATCTTGGCTCGAGGGCTGGGTGTTTATGGTTCCCACAACAACCCTTCAACTTCATTACCAAATGAAATACTATCCTTCACCTCAATAACCCGCAGTTCTTCACACACGGCAGTTGTCGCTGCTAACTACTTTTACCGTTTAGAGAGACCTCTCGGTGTCAGAAATTTCTCCTACAGAAATTCTTTTACACACCAGTGAATCTATCGACACGAGACCGGCGTATTTGAACTTATTCAAATACCACTCGTCTGAGCCGGGTCGAACCGGCCAACTTGGGCTTAGAAGGTCAGCGCTCTACAATCTGAGCTACTCAGCCCGGCTCTGGTATTCAAGATTAACAGATAAAATGCCAGCTCTGACAACTGCCGTTTAAGTCTACTAGGGAGGCATGATAACCGAGTAGCATAGTCACTGGCTTCTCACCAAAGTGGCTGCGGTTTGACTCCCGAACAAAGTGTGCGCGATTTTTTAAATGAAAATTCGCATCGCTGTGGTTCGGATTATACGTATAACTGGTGATTCCGTGGCGATGATCACGTTAATAACAGTCACGTAATATTAAAAAACTTGCTTTCAGTTGAGGGAAATATGTCATTAATTATTGCTGATGCTTGTTGTTTTAAGGGGCCTAACTTCGATCAACTAATCATAAAATTGTTAAGAACAAAACAGCATCCGTTTTATTACTTTCATTTATTTAAGGATGTTCCAATAAATGCACACTCACAATTCTAATCAAACATGAATGGCCACACTTACTAATTGCTGACTATTTACAAGTCTCTCTTCCTTATGGCACAGTAGGCGGTACGGCCCATTGCCACTACTCGGGGACGGCTAATCCTTACTTTCACTTCCCTAAGACCAGTCACCTCATACAGCAGGTGTGTGTAGACCGCTGGATTTGAACACAGTGGTTACACAACACACGATGACCATTCCTTGGTTCGACTCCAGACACAGTCACTAACAACCAAACAGCAACAGCTCAACAGTATTCAACAGCAGGATGATACAACTGTGAATACAAACACAGGTCCAATTACCCTCACATTCAAGATAACTGTTTCCCTCTCTGACTCACAACGATCCTCAGTCCGCAGAAATACACAAACAGTACTCTCAGATAGAACACAGTCTTGCACTCCGCGCGCAGCCTTCAATGCAGCTACTCTTTGGACATTCCGATACCAACAATCACAGCTCCTCCTTGACACTTCGTTGGGACACTAGCTAGCTACAGCCAACACCTCTGTCGTATCAGCCCAGCCGCCAAACACCAACACACAGTCTCACACTGACTCCATCATGGAGTCCAACACTGACTCTGAATCCAGTACCAGCTCTGACTCCACCACGGAGCCCAACACTGACTGACTGTCCGCGGCTAGCCTCCCTTTTTATAGCTTGGGTGATGTGAACCAGAATATTCACGATGTGGCCAGAGACGGAACATTCTCATTGTATCTCCAAGAAACTCACAGATAAGCCAGTCAACGAGAAAAATACACGAAAATGCCATCCATGCCTTCCAGGCCGGCTGGGAGCTTCACAGTCGGCTGATTTACTAGTCCCTTCCAAGAAGTACCGAAAGGGACTACTACAGGGCTGCCACGTAACTATATAAACAGTCAATCTACCAGTTAACAAGTAATTTTTATTTCTATATATTTTGTCCGCTTTAAGACCTTCCTCACTTCAGTTCTTTACATCAACGTCACATTCAAAAATAAAAATAACAATATCAATTATCAGTCCAGAAACATCATTAGAATACAATCATATCAAATGTACGTTCATAATAAAATACAACAAAGTATTTTAAAAAGCACAAAATGGGAACAAGGTAATGGTCTTAATAAACCACAGAATAATAATAATAATAATAATAATAATAATAATAATAATAATAATAATAATAATAATAATAATAATAATAATAATAATAATAACCGTTCTCAGATGGGTCCACAGGTGGGGGACAGGGGCAGCCTTCCAGAAGTGGAGGGCACCTGCGATATAAGCAGGGCGGCCGGACGAATAAACAGTCCCGGACCAAGAGTGACATTGCTACCAGGATATGGTGCGTCTGTAAATATCACAAAAGTCTTTTAAAAGTGCCATTTAGATCCCGAAGACGGCAATACGATAAGGTGAGTGAATACCGCTTTAAAATCACTCTGCCATAAGTAGCGTCTGTACAACATTTTGGAATAGGCTACGAAAGGCATCTTCTGCACACCACGTAAAGAGCGGCGCCAGAATGTAATCTCCAGCAGGCATATAATGCTACCGAGTTAAATAGTGACAATGGAAACACCCTAGAGGATGAATGTTAATGTTACTGCATTTTACGTCCCACTGCCTACTTTTGAAGGTTTTCGGAGAATTTTGTTCCTCAGGAGTTCTTTTACGTGCCTCTAAATGTACCGCCCCGAAGCTGACGTATTTGAGGACCTTCAAATACAACCGAACAGAGTCAGGATCGAACCTACCAAGATGGGGTCAGAAGGCCACCAATTAGCCACTCAACCCGGCCCCGGAGGATGCAATTGCTACAAAAATAGACACGGAATTTCAGATTTCTCTGACAGAGTATGAGGCGGCGGACCCCAGACAAAGGCCAACATTACCCCGCCAAATGCAAACAAAGAAGTTCACCAATATTATAGAAATATTAAATAAACCAACATCGCTATGTCATTTAGCAACTCATCAGACGTTCAACCAGACACAGAATGCAATTTACCGCGGAGCTGTAGCAGCTGTCAAGACAAATGGTAGGCAAATATCTCACAAGAAAATCATTAAACCATACCTAGAGAACCACCTTGGCAGCACCTTCAGAAGAAAAACGATTGGCCAATCTCCAACAAGGTGTCAAAAGATTAACTGAGTTCGAAGTTCTAGTCTTCCCACACATGTAAACAAACTTTTAAGTTCGCCTAATACCAATAGGCATTCAGACCGAGATCCAGAGAACATGACCATCACAGAACACCTTGACACCACGAAGCGAAAGCTCACCGCCCTTGCAAGACGTCTAAAGCGTTACACGACGGCAACTGAGAACAAAACCCAAAACACAGAAACCAAAAGCAATTTTGCAAAGAGTCCAGAGTACCTGATGCGAACCATGGTGTACCAACTGAAGAAAATGTCGCATCATACTGGTCATATCAATATAACATGGGAACAATTTATTGGTCCACCTTTTCAATACAAACAATGTTATAATGGTTGAATTACAACATTTTAATTAGTAATTAAGACTAGTTTCAACGCCAATTTCTGCGCCATCTTCAGCCAAAAATTGAGAACATACATGGGCACATATATAAATAACCATACATGGTAATGCGCTAGAACAATGTAACTCTATGTTTAAACTGATTGAAATGGGCTAAGGGTTAAAATGAGTGAACACGAACTAGGAGAAATTTGTCAACACATTTTAACTCAGTGTTGTCCATTTTCTCCTAGTCCCATTTTATTCTCAGTTCAATACGGATATATATATGATCAAATTTAGTATGGTCAACACCTGTCGAGGACAATGAAACTACACACTGTATTCCCCATGTAGAAAATTCGTCTAACCTGAAGCTCCTTCACTGAATGGTGGGGAAGCCGAACAGTTGTATGCCATAACAATTTCTAATATACCAGACCACGTTCGGTTCCTTACCATCCTAGCCTAACTGTATAAAGTACAGATCCCACATCAAAAGACTAAATGCAGACCAAAGACGTAGAGGATGGTATAGTCGAGCGATATCGTTACTGTCTACTCATCAACGTGACCGTGGCTCGAATTCTGGCCAATGCATATGAAGTTATAAAAATTAAATGCCTTGTCCCTGTACTTCAGACTCTACGAAAGACTGGACATCTTGTGGTGTCACGAGTCAGATAAAACAATAATACCGCTCTTTATACACCACGAATACGAGTATGAAGCAACAACAACAACAACCACATATACGTTCTCTGCATTGAACAGAACAACTATCCAGCAGACAGGATGGTTCCATTCAGCTCTCTACCAGTTGAGAGATATCATATGTACCTTTCACCATATATCACCTGAATCATGCTTTCTACGTACATAAATAAAAATAAAATACGACGTTTTAAATTTAATAAACTCCCTATTTCATCTCTGAGATTATCTCAAAATTGTTATTTACTGTTATTTTATTTTAGGTGCAGAGCAACGTTATTATTGTACTGTCGAGCTGATTGTGAGTGATATAGATGGTAGAGCGCTGACCTTCTCATCCAGGTTCGATCCCGGATCAGTCCGGTGCCATTTGAAGTTGTTATCCTCTGTGGATCAGTGGTAGAATGTCGGCCTCTGGATTCCAAGATCGCGGTTTAAACTCAGCAAAGGTAGTCAGGTTTTCGAAGGGAAGAAATAAATATATTCAGCACTCCATGTCATGCGATATGTAAAATATACCTGATGAAACATTTGGTGCTTACCTGACAAAATCAACTAAATCTCATCCATAGACCGCCCAATAGTTCTAACTTCTCATGCATCTGGTAAAGTAAACCGGAACGTTGACATTGACAAGCAGGCAGTCTCAACTTACCATGCCTGAAACACGGTAGCTGAATTATTATTATTATTATTATTATTATTATTATTATTATTATTATTATTATTATTATTATTGTTATTGTATGTTGTTCTTTCTTTCCTTCCCTAATCCATTTACCCTCCAGGGTAGATTTTTTACCTCGGACTCAGCGAGCGATTCCATCTCTCCCGCTTCAAGAGCAGTGTCCTGGGGCGTGAGATTTTAGATCGGGAATACAACGGGGAAGGAGGACCAGTACCTCACTCAAGCGGCCTCACATGCTATGCTGAACAGGGACCTTGCGGGGAGATGTAAAGATCCGAGGGGACGGACAAGGAAGAGGGAAGGAAGCGACCGTGGCCTTAAGTTAGGTGCTAATCCGGCACTTACCTAGAGGAGAAATGGGAAACCACGGAAAATCACTTCGAGGATGGTTGAGGTAGGAATCCAACCCCCCTCCACTCAATTGATCTCAGCACCAAAATTTTAAAAGCAAATCTTCCTGACTGAGGAGATAAAACGAGCTAATAACAACGTAGTGATGGTAATATGAAAGCTAAATAATAGCCACACCAGATGTTGTAAGAAATCTGACAGTCTGGGAGAGTGGGAGGGGACTTTTTATCCTACCTTCAGTGTATCCTATCACTTTGATAGCCTTTTTCCCCCTTCTCTGCAATTTGCGTGCACCGGCCAACAGTTTTCTCCGCAATTTACATATAGAATTAACAGCCGATATAATCTCATTTTGGATTCTACGAAACTCTCTTTTCTTATCATTGGCTCTTCTTGCATTTTATTCCATAAAGTTGAGACACCAAAGTGCCTTCAGCCTTTTATACACTGGATGACTCTATATATCGATAATAGTTAAACTACCTCTGAACAAGATAGTTCACATAAACGAAGAACTTCTTGATTCAACTGCAATAAGCAAGCGCTGAAGTGTGTTGGTGTGAACACAAATGAACGAAAGACTGGACAACTTCTCTTATTACAAACTCGCTGTGGAAGGAGCGGAGTTCGACCGAGTTTCACAATAACGTGCTCAGAACTTGGCTCCAACCTAAGTGTTCAACTTCCGCTTTAATTCTGGCCAATTGGAAAACTACTAAACATGGTGTTTTATGGCGCTCTGGGGGAAGGAGGGTGAAGGGTTAGTGGTAAGCTCCCAAGGTAGAGTCTTGGTAAGCAGCTGGTGAGTTTATCGCGTCTTTACACGAAGTAGACGGCTTCACATGCACTTAGCCCCATTTCCAGAAGAGTAGATACCGCACAGAACGTCACCCCGCCTTCCCCGTTACAGAAGTCTATTTTTCTGTCCTGGAAAATGTGCATTCGGAATCTATGTATCTATTATAAATTCAGAAACGGAATAAATTAGGAAGAACAGCAAAATGATGGTAATATGGGACAGGAAATCTAAACAAGGCGTGAATAGAGAAGATGCATGTAGCTAGCAGTAAGGAATATGCTGTAAAAGGCTCTATGGAAGTAGAGGAATTGTCTCAACGGTCTAAATTTATCTAACTGGTAAAGGTACGTCCAAGTAGTATTTATGGGAGAGATATATCATTAAATAGAACCTCCATAGCTCAGGCGGCAGCACGCCGGCCTCTCACCGCTGGGTTCCGTGATTCAAATCCCGGTCACTCCATGTGAGATTTGTGCTGGACAAAGCGGAGGTGGCACAGGTTTATCTCTGCGTACTCCGAATTTCCCTGTAACTTTTCATTCCTGGAACATTCTCCGATGCCATTTCATATGTCTGCCTTTAGGAGGGTGTCCCAGAGGAGTGCGACAGACTTCGGCAGCCGGCACAATTCTTATCCTAGCCGCTAGATTCATTCATTCCATTCCTGACCCGATTAAATGATTCGAAATAGGCGGTGGATTTTCATGTATCACTAAATCTATAAATCGTCACTGCGCGAGCAAAACTTAGTGTCCCACAATGCTCTTTCTTACCCATTATTTCCCTTAAGTCTGGTCACGGCTCCCTGCCACATATGGATATGCAGTCCATCCGAACATTTTCGTTGTGTTCATCTTCCTATGCTAATGTGTAAATGAAAATTAACTTTAAATATAATATTATGTAGGAGTGCGTAAACAAGTCATGCAAACAAACGTTCCTACAGTGCGGTACAGTAAGGTTAATTTTCCTATACACATGAACATAGGAAAATGAACACAACGAAAATTGTTCTGATGGACCGCATATCCATATGAAACTGAGAGGCATGACGAGTCTTAAGGGAAATAATGGATGGAAAGTGCATTGTGAAACACGAGGTTTTGCTCGTGCAGCGACGATAAATAAAACTCCTATTTTCTGTGTCGAGTACAGTGATACTGATAAAACGAAAATGTTGCAATAGTTGAAAATCGCATCAGGCTATCTCTTCTTTACAAAAAAAGTACAATGAAGCTGCCATGACCACGACTTTTTTTAAAGGAAAATCTGTTATTTTCATCAAAGTGATTGTCTCACATTCACCACGATGACGCACACAACTATATCTATCGACATGAATTCAAGCTACGTACATCCTGACTTCTGCTGCCTTTATTATTGTTATTATTATTATTATTATTATTATTATTATTATTATTATTATTATTATTATTATTATTATTATTATTATATTACTTTTTGTTGTAGTAGTTCATAGGGGAATAACATGTAGGTCATCGGCCCCTAATGGTAAAATAACTTAAACTGGTCCCAGATATAAGTTGCAAGAACAATGCATTGATGACTATTATACTCGATTTGTTCTGGGTGATTTGGGCTAGGAAGACTTGGAAGAAATGAGACGAGCTGCTCGAATAAGCGGAACTACTTTCCGAGCTGTCAGTGGAGAGATGGCATGGAATGACATCAGTAGACGAATACGATCACAATATGAAGATGAAGTTAGAATTCAAGAGGACAAACTGGGGCAAATATTCCTTTGTAGGAAGGAGAGTTAGGGATTGGAATAACTTACCAAAGGAGATGTTCAATAAATTAAATTAAGAAAAGGCTAGGGAAACGCCAGACAGGGAATCTGCCACCTGCAGTAGTAACTGATTGATTGATACTTGAACAGTATAGTGAAAAATACTATATTTCAGCGAAGTGAATGAATTATTCTTTTTTCATTCTGACGTATGAAAACACATTATCTCCGTCGATAAGCACGAGATAGAACGCCTTCCGCTGGGTTTGAGGAATGACATATCTAATGATCGCTGATACTTCGTTGTACGTGTTTTCCTGGTAGACTTTGCACTAATTCAGATAAATTTTCAGTAACGCTGGGATGCTGAGGGCTAGGACGGGGAATTTAGTGGTCATGGCCTTAATTAAAGTACAAATCTGGCATTTATCTGAAGTGCAAAGAGGAAACCACGCAGAACCATCTTCAGGGATACCGACGGTGGGATTCGAACCCACATTACCTCGAATGCAAGCTCAAAGATGCACAACTCAAACTACGTATTCAACTAGGTAGATTTTTACCAGTTTTTAATTGATGATAAGAAGATGGAGGTTCAGGAACATTTGACAGCACACTGAGCAATTGGGATGATATGTATATTAAGATATGGAGTTACAAATTTAATCATTCTCTGGAATCGAACACGAGTTCTCCTCCATTAGAAATGTCAACACATGAACATGTTACATAACACTAGCAAACTTCAGTAAAAAGATAGGAATTTAACACTGAATCAAATCTTTTTATTACAAACCTAGCAAATGTACCCGAGCTTTGCTACGGTAATCTACCTTGCATACGGATTTCTACGTAAATTGCTGTACACGCAGTGAGTAAGATTATATTAAATTGAATGTCTCTGAGCGCTATCCGAGAAAAAATCAGGGAGGACGCTATACGTCATGCCCGATGTAAGGTGCGCATTGGTGAAGGTTTGATAATAACCGCAGGCCACATTTCTTACTGCCGTTCACAATCGAGTTCGGGAGTTTCTACTATAACAGCAGGCTCACTTGGCAACTTCCATTCATAATAGAGATGGATATCTTTCATTATAAGGACAGGCTCCTTTTCCTAATGCCAGTCACAATCAAGTTGGAGAAATTTGACGATAATCGAGAAATGCAGCGCTATCTAACATATCCAACCGAGATATGACAATAAGTCATAGGACCAAAGTTGAAGATATCTCCAAATTGAGCAGCGATTGTGTAATTTTGTGATATGACTTAACGTTCAGCCAGCAGTTGCCCTGAAGTGAAGGCTTCCACCGTCGTTAAAATTGCCTCCATATTTCGATATTATCTAGGGCTAAAAAGTTATACATTTGAACAGTTCGGAATTTTTCCTCAAAGGAAAGAGTGTCCAGGTTTCGGGATTAGCACTCGCATAGATACGGAGTAATTAAGGGATAACGTAATACACTTAAGAAAGTTGAAATTAGTATAAAATAGGATTATAACTGAGGACAGCCGTATAGGAAGAATATGTAAATACCAAGTGGATGTATTGGAAAATTTCATGTCCCTCACTAAATTGTGATTATATGAGTTACGGATATAAGAAGGCGGTAAAATGAGAGAAGTTTAGGCGCAGGGATTCTTAGGTAAACAGATAAGAAGATGACTTACTCTGTTATTACGTAAGCCTAAAGAGGCAAGGCAGAGGCAAGTAATTAAAGCGGGAAACAGAAGTAGAGGAGAAATAGAGTAAAAATTATAACAAGTGCCAGAAAACACATTACGGCGTGGAATAATGGGCTACACTGCGCGGTAATATCCAAATATTAACAGCCCCTCTTTGTGCTATTGGAGGACGATTGTAACCTCCAACGGTATTCCGCAAGTATCCCGCAGAATGGCAGCTTGACGTCTCTCTCGCGCTCTACCCAAGGAACAACCACGAGTTCACAGAAATGGTGACGAAAATGGCAATACGTTACTTCCCTGCTGGCAAGCAGCCAAAGACGTTGCCATGGTAGCCGGTAGGTTCGTTGTCGGTCTGTCGGACACTCAATGCAGAGTATGAAACCCGCAGAAAATAGTAATTTTATCTTTTATTTGAAGAGTAAGCGAAATCGTGTACATAAAAAAAGTTGTTTAAAATGAAGGGACGTTTCACGTCAAGTCCAGGGATTTTACAGAAAATCAATAATATAAGAGCAAATGGAATAAAACTGTTCTGGTTTTCCTACAAACCCCCAGTCTGTTGAGTGATTTTTAAATTATGTGCATATTTAAAACTGACTCTGGATAAGTATACTCTAAATACGAAGTTTGGTCGAGATCTATCCATCCGTTTCGCCGTGATGGTGGAACAAGTAGACAAAGAGACACGAAAGCTAAAAACCACTGATACTGTCTTGACTTGACCTAAAACGGATAAATACTTTGAAAATTGGCAAAACAAACGAAATTACAGACAGCGGACTCCCTACAACTTGATTTATATAGATTAATAACTTAAATGTAAACAATTCATCAAATACCCTGATAACTTTCCAAACGAAATAATAATAATAAGCCAGATGATTAATATGCATTAAGCACTTTCACAGTAGTACTCAGAACAGATTACATCATGCCGTTTATAATTTGAACATCTCGATGTCATGTACCCTAAACAAAATACTATACAAATATATTTCTAGCATACTCGTTATTCTGAAGTCACTGGTGAGAGTGAGTGTCTGTACGATCGATTGGAGTCTTCTTGAAGGTAGCTGTAGTGTGTGTAAGGCATTGAAGTACGTGTGTATTCTAACGTGTATTTGCTGAGCTGAACTACAAAAGACGCCATTTTAGCCACCTGCTTCCAGCGTCCTCTTACGATTGCAGCCGTAAGTTTCGTCAAGTTGAATTCTGCGTCAAGTCTAAGTACTTGACATAACAAGACGAGACAAACCCTTTAATATTCTGTTAGTGTCTGCACCAGAAAGAACCTGAGTTCTAATTATGAGCAACGTAGGTGGCCTCCGGAGAGGCCCGGTGCAGGTCTTTTGATTTGACTGCCGTAGGCGACCTGCGCGTCGTGATGAGGGGGGAAATGATGATAAGATGGCATATAAACCCAGTCCCCGAGCCGAGGAATTAACCAATTATGATTAAAATTTCCAACCCTGCAGGGAATCGAACCCGGGACCCCTGTGACCAAAGGCCACCACGCTAACCACTTAGCCATGGAACCGGACAACAAGGTAGGTTGATGCTGTGTGATGTTAAACATTCCATCTTACATTTAAATAGCAGGAAGTACGGATTTCACAATGCGATAGGTCTAAATGAATGTATTTGACATGAAGTGATCAAAGTGGAGTTGAGGAAAATAATGACTTGCTGGTATTTAATGCATATATTCACACGTCACCTATCTGTCTTCTTGGTTGAGTGGTCAGCACACTGGCCTTCGGTTCAAACGACCCCGGATTCGATTTCCGGCCGCGCCGGGAATTTTAACTGCGAATGGTTAATTCTTCTGTCTTGGAGACTCGAGTGTGTTTGTTTGAACATATTTCTCTTCATCTACATATATCTACATATCACACCAATAAACATCGCAGGAAAATGCGATAGTAAATACATCCATCCACATCTAGCGAGCTGGCCGTTAGGCTAGGGTCGCGTAGCTGTGAGCTTGCATTCGGGAGATAGTGGGTTCGAACCACACTGTTGGTAGCCCTGAAGATGGTTTTCCGTGATTTCCCATTTTCACACTAGGCTGTACCTTAATCAAGGCCACGGTCGCTGCCTTCCCACTCCTAGCCATTTCCTCTCGCCATAAGACCTGCCTGTGTCGATACGACGTAAAGCATAAAAATACCCCTCCACGTAAGGTTAGCGTCAGGAAGGGCATCCGGACGTAAAACTGGGCCAAATCTACACCAGGCGCCGACCCTAATAAATTGGGAAAGAGGCCGAGAGGATTCATGCATCGCTTACAGTAAATATGAAAGGTCGAATGTGAAAGTCTGATACCTTTACCGAATATAATGTTCGATCTGTTGCTAGCGTAGGATAGAAAATAAGGAGTGAGGATATAGAATGGCATAAGCCCATTACACTTCGAGGTCGGCAAAGCACAATGTTGCTGGTAACGTTGAAAGCGTCTTACAACGCCCAGTTCACATGTGAAATATTCGCTGGTAATGTGCACAGGAGAACGCTGGGAAGCTCACCTTCGGCTAGTGCGAAATGCATCTGCTTCAGAATACAAAGATTATACATGATGACTATGATAATGGTGATGATTATTCTTGCTGTTTAAACGGGCCCAACATCTAGGTCATCGGCCCCTAAAAGGTTATACATAGAAGGTAGGAGTTACATTTCACAAATTGGACTTCGTCACAGTTCAGAAAATAAACATAGCGGACTTTTAACTGGCGCCATGAACAGTGAATGAACTTCACTTATCACTAATTCACTCCTTGTAAGTAAAAAACGAAGACCTTCGGTGTGGTAAACCATTCAGGGCAATCATATTTTTATAGCATGGCAAATCTGGCTAATTGAGGCCGGCTACTCATATCATTGTCCTGAATGGATTGCCATAACTAAGGAGTTTCGTTTCTGATGTAGGTGAAGTGAACTACTGTCACCAGTGCAGTAACTTGTTCTTCATTCGATGCACATGGTGCAAATTAAATGTCTATTTTGTGCACTGTCACGATGGCCACTTTGAAAACTCCCGTTTCATACAGATCATCTTCATAATTCCTTTTCCCCGAAGGTAAACTTTCTATCATTCTCCTGTGGACGAATTTTTCTATTAGCAGCTAATATTGCGTATACAAAGTAAACACTGAGTGTCACTTGAAAGCAGATAAACAGCACCGTGCTTCGTCGGTAGATGCAGAGTGGGTCTCGGCCCACAAGTGGCCACGGCTGGTCCGTGGTGCAACAGCTCTGCACTCTGACCGGCCAACCGAGCAGAGGAGGGATATTCACGGCTATACGATGGTTTTCCGTGGTTTTCCATTCTCCTGCACTAAGGCGAATGCCGGGACAGTTCCTAGTATAGGCCACGGCCGCCAGCCCCCTCACCTTCTCCGTGCATCTCCTTCACCGTAACAAATCTCTCGGCCTGAGAGACGGCGTCACCGTCTAAGAGGCCCGCCTCCCCCTTCAGGGGAGGAATGAAAACATTTTAGTAGTAGTACCGTGCTATCCCGGTCTGGAAGAGGAAGGGTTGATGCCACGTAGTATCATCGTAGGCTGGCATATCTCCCGTTTGTGTTTAATGCTAATTGTGTACGCAGAAGTGCCATTAGGGGGCGTACATGTCCCTCCTTTCATAGCCGCCATAGACGAAGTAAGGCTTTTGTAGCAGTGCAAGCAGTGTGAGCCACAGAGCTATGTTGAGTGAACGTACTGTATGCCCCTCTGCACACTCGACAAGACTTTGGCCAGTTAGATGAGTTTGAGAGAGGATACATCGTCGGACAGAAAGAGACATGTTGGAAGTGGCGGTGCAGTGATAACGTGAGGGTACAAACACGCATCCAGAAGGTTCGAATCTACCCCAGTGGAACGCCAGAAAGGAGGATCATTTCATCGTGAGACAGGGTTTAAGTACTGGCCAGGCGTCGCTGTGCACCACGCAGAGACATGTCACGGTAGCTTAGGATACGTCTATGTCCACCAGCACCATATTCAGGAGGCTGGCAGAGTAGAATCTATCGTCGTATGGTCGCGGCGTCCCTTACGACATCTGCCATTACAAGCTGATATCGCCGAACACGTGTGATCTTCTGCCAGGAACGGTGATCAGTGACGGATCACAGTTCTGTCTGGATACAGACGACCGGCGAATTCGAACTTGGAGTCGTCCTGGCCAGCTCAGTTATCCACACCACACCAATGAGAAGTGTCATGATGTGGGGTAACATTTCCTACGACACCCACTGCCCGCTAGTAAAGAGTGAATAAACTCGGTCGGCGAGGCCATACATCTGGGAAATTCTGTTACCGTGCGGGTTTCCCTTCCTGATGCAGTACGATAACCCTATTTTTCAGAAGAGTACGGGTATTTCTGGCATGCCCTCAGAATGTCAACGTGCTTCCTTAGCCAGCAAGTTCTCCAGACCTCTCACCCATCGAAAACATTTGGGACTATAGTAGAGTGGACGTCAACTTTGGCCAGTAACAGCTATGGCAGATTTGAAACATCAGTTGCGCCAGCTGTGTCAGTATCTTCCTCATAAGAACGCCCCACGTCAGCATACCTCCATGCCGATCCGTATTGCGGCTAGTATCCGTGCTACATGTGGTCCATCATCTTACTGATACATCCTAAGAATATTTCTCACCCTGCAATAAATACTCGCTGCAGTACAATATTTTAATGTTATTTTTATGTTACCCTGTCCTGTGCCCCCATCCACTTACGTACCACTGCGATATCTACTTCATGGCGCGCAATTTGTTTGAAAATGATAGTATTTTCTTTACAATATTTTGAAAATAATAGGAGTAGGCAGCTGTAACTCCTTCTCACAAAAATATTTAACAAATTGAAAATAACCTAATTGATCGTGCACTTCTATGTAACTACTGATACCGTGATCACGGGTAAGAAACCTCAGTTTAACTGGAATCCGAATCGTTTTTCAATTTAAAAACGTACGTGCATTGGCCGAGATTCCAACCATGGCAACCTCCGTGACAACGTTACTCAGTTATCACTCCCACTCTTAAGAGTAACGAACTGATCACCAGTAAGGGGTTTTGTCCAAATTAATATTTTATTTATTTATTTATTTATTTATTTATTTATTTATTTATTTATTTATTTATTTATTTATTTATTTATTTATTTATTTATTTATTTATTTATTTATTTATTTATTTATTTATTTTGCAAGTTGCTTTACGTCGCACTGACACAGATAGGTTTTATGGCGGCGATGGGACAGGAAAGGGCTATTAGTAGGAAGGAAGGTTTGCCGACAGTGGGGTTCGAACCTACTATCTCCCGAATACTGGATACTGGCCGCCCTTAAGCGACTGCAGCTACCGAGCTCGGTCAAATTCATATTAACCGAACATGTACTGTACTATAGCTTCTAGAGTACAACTGCGCTACACTGCTGGCAGGTAGAAGAGTTGTTTGTAGCCTTCTATTTCAATACCGTACTGTTGAAAGTGACATTTCCCGCACACAAATCCTTAGTTATTCCAACTATGAATAATTTCAAGGTAGGCGTTTGCATAATCTTGAAGACGGCTTCCCACTTAGTATAAGTATGCATTATACATGTAACAAAGTCTACTAGTCTCACAGTGAATGCTCTACCATGAAACTTTCAAAAATATTAGCATAATTCATATTTCGTACATCTCATACGAACTTGATAGTGAAAAAACCAAGTATATTCTGGATTTATCAGTTTTAAAAACATATCTCTTCATTTTTTACAATTGTGCTTTATATCGCACCGACAGACGTAGGTCTTGTGGCGACTATAGGATAAGAAAGGGGCTAGAAGTGGGAACAAAGCAACCTTTTAAGGCACAGCCTCAGAATTTTACAGGTGTGAACCCTATTCAGAGCTGCCGGCAGTGGCGTTTGGACCCATTATCACCAGAATGCAACCTGAAAGCTACAAGATCCGAACCGCGAAGCAACTGGGCTGTACCTTAATCAAGGCCGCGATCGCTTCCTTTCTACTACTAGTTCTCTCCTATCCCCTCGTCACCATAAGAACTGTCTGTGCCGGTGCGACGTAAAGTAAATTGAAAAAAGAAAAATCTTAAGTTAAATAGGTTACAGTTATCAATTTTATAAAATCTTTGTGAGCTTTTAAATAATGTAGACTGATTAACTTTCTCAGGTGTAACAAAATTCTCAGAGCAATAATTATCCATTAAAGTTAAAATTCTGTAATTCACATCGTTGTGACATACTTGTAAAAGACAGGAGAACTGAAACTCTCTCTACATAATTCCAAATCGAGGCGATAACGAGTCTTATGTAATGAAGGTGCTTAATTAAAGTGTCCTTCTCCAATAGCAAAAGTATGTGTCCAAGATGCTAATGAACACTCCCGTCATCTATTACAAAGATATCACCCTTTCTATCGCCGGTGAGCTGGTCTACCTCTCCGGACATTACTGCTAGCGCGGTCCAGATAGAGATCTTGGTCTCCATTATGTGAATGCTGGCACAAAATTAATGGACGTCCATTTGCTACGAGAATCCCTCCCACACGCTTGGAACAACTGTCGAGATGCTGCTCGAGTTTTTCTCTCTCTGACTGCTTGTTTTATGTTCAGATCTCAGAGCAATGTCACAACATTTGTTTATGAAGGACTAGAGGTTAATAATGATGGAAGGTTTAGTCAAGGGAACACCCACACAATTAGAGTTACAGCTCTACTAATGTACCAACGTGAGAATGGGAGTGGAACGTTCTTAGCTGTTACAAATGAGCAAGCAATTGCGAGTAAATAACGGGCCAAGCGCAAAAAACTTAATTCTTAGATAACTGAGGATTTATGTTTAAGACATGAAGAATGAGAAAAAATGCATGTAAAAATGACATGCACAGAGGTAGTAAATATTAATTGTAGGCTAATGTATAATAACTGATATCCCAACATTTTGCCTTTGCTCGCGAGACCTAGTACTTACGGTGCACTGTGCCTTCTGGTATAGGCTACAGCAATTTTGTTACTTTCAGTGACCTGTCACGGAATTACCCTTGGCTTTGAAGATATGAAAGTATGAAGGTATGAGCGATGCTAGTAATGCCATTCCTTATGCAGCCAGTCCCTGCTATGAATGCTGTGAAAATCTTGCTTATAGGTTCGGTTGGTGCGTGCATTTCAGTGGGCTTGGCAGACTGATATGTGATAGCAATGTCTGGCTCAGTGAGGAAAGCAACGGGAAACTGCCTCACTCCTCGTTTTCCTAGGAAGCCTCTTCAGCGATGCCTAGGCCATCTATGACGGCCAATGGTCGAAGTTTTGAGGATACAACCAGCCTTCGGGATGATTACTGAACATATATACTGTAGCCTACATACATACATCAAAACATTCAACATGTTAAATATTCTTAAATCGGGCGAGTTGGCCATGCGGTTAGGGGCCCGCGGCTGTGAACTTGCATCCGGGAGATAGTGGGTTCGAATCCAACTGTCGGCAGCAATGAAGATGGTTTTCCGTGGTTTCCATTTTCACACCAGGCAAATACTGGGGATGCACCTTAAATAAGGCCACGGCCGCTTCCTTCCAACTCCTAGCCCTTTCCTATCCCATCGTCGCCATAAGACATATCTGTGTCGGTGCGACGTAAAGCCACTAGCAAAAAAATAAAAATAAAAATGCAAACGTTCTAAACTCCATTAATTTGTATGTAAATAACGTGCCACCTGTGGGTGTCAAATATTGTCGAAAGACCTCCACCAGCCGAGCCGAATATGTCCTCGAACATTCCCGGCACTAAAAGCTATACGATGAAAGCTACCTTCTTGTTGACCAGGCTAACAATTTCGGTTGGTGCTGACGGGCTCAGACGGTTGAGGCGCTAGCTAGCTTGGCAGGTTCTATCGTAACTCAGTCCTGTGGTATTTGAAGGTGCTCAAATACGTCAGCATCGTGTTGTTAGATTTACTAGTACGTAAAAGAACTCCTGCGGGCCTAAATTCCGGCACCTCGGCCTATTCGAAACCCGTAAAAAATGCAGTTAGTGGGACGTAAAGGCAATAATATTAATTTAATTTCGACATTCCGATCGTGCTGCTATCTAGTAGTGAAAGCGGAATTCTACTGTAAAGGGTACTACTTCTGAGTTAATTTAATCTTGTCGCCTTTCACCAGAGATCTTTATCATGGAGTGTGGGTTTTTTTTACGGCTTTACGTCGCACCGGCACAGATACAGTAGGTGTTATGGCGACGATGGGATAGGAAAGGTCTAGGAGTTTAAAGGAAGCGATCGTGGACTTAATTGAGTTACAACCCCAGCATATGCCTGGAGTGAAAATAGGAAAACCGGGCTAGTTGGCCGTGCTGTCAGGGGCACGCGGCTGTGAGCTTGCACCCGGGAGATAGTGGGTTCGAATCCCACTGTCGGCAGCCCTGAAGATGTTTTCCATGGTTTCCCATTTTCACACCAGGCAAATGCTGGGGCTGTAATTTAATTAAAGCCAAAGCCGCTTTCTTCCAACTCCTAGCCCTTTCCTATCCTATCGTCGCCATAAGACCTACCTGTGTCGGTGCGACGTAAAGCAACTAGCAAAAAGAAAAAAAAGCATGGAGAACCATCTTCAGGGCTTCCGATAGTGGGGTTCGAACGCACTATCTCCCGAATGCCCAACATTTCTTACAGTCCTTCATAAATCAACTGGCTCTGCCGATATAGAGCCCCCGATCTTGGGTTCATGAGTCGGACTCTGTGCCGCCGATCTACCGAGGGAGTTTGTTTGCATAGTAACACAGGATCACAAAACTCGAACGGGCTGTCTCGGGATCACGACCGGAAGTTTCCACGTAGAATTGTGATACTGTTGAAATAAAGTATGTAGTCGGTACGAGTTTGAAATTGTATTGTTTACATTTTACTTCTTTGCCCGCCTTTGCGGTGTTGTCGTTAGTGTGATTAGCTGCCAACCCCGGAGGCCCGGGGTCGATTTCCGGCCTTGCCACGAAATTAGTAAAGTGTTACGAGGACTGGAATGGGATCCACTCAGTCTCGGGAGATCAACTAAGTAGAGGGCGTTCGATTCCCAGCTCAGCCATCCTCGAAGTGGTTTACCGTGGTTCCCCACTTTTTTCCAGGCAAATGTCGGGATGGTACCTAAGTTAAGGCCACGGATGCTTCCTTCCCTCTTCCTTATCTATCCCTTCCAATCTTCCCAACTCCGGACAAGGCCCCTGTTAAGCATAGCAGGTACGACCGCCTGGGAGCGGTAGTGGTCTTGTATCCCCAACCAAATGTCTCACTCTCCAGGACACTGCCCTTGAGGCGGTTGAAGTGGGATGCCTCGCTGAGTCCGAAGGGGAAAACCAAACCTGGACGGTAAACTCACTAATAAAATTTAAAAAGTAATTTAAAACATTTCTTAATTCTAAACAAATGTACATATCTGTAAGACAAAGTTGGAGTACAATGGGAAATTGATGTGTGAAGTAATATACATATAATGACGAGATCGACGTCAATATAACAGGCGAAAGTTAAATTTATATTTGTACCACTGGGAGTAAATGGGAACTTGTACGGGCTAACACTCTAGGCTGAAATGAGTTTCCATGAAGCTCAGAGCATGTAAGTTCAGATTTCCAGCACTGGGGCAGAATATGCGCTCGACTGCGACTCAGGTAACGGTGGTGGTGGTGATTATTGTTTTAAGAGGCTGTACAACTGGGCAATAATCTTCTACATAACATTAATCAGACAGAAAAATGGAAGGGACCCGACACTTCGAAAAATGAAGATATCGGCCAAAGAAAGACAAGGGCCACGAAGAGCTTGAAAATGAAAGACTCCGTAGTCTTCGTATGCTCTAATAGCGTCGGAGTTGGAAAAGAACAAGGCTTGACCAAGATAGGTCGGATAGGATAGATGAAAGTGAAGAGCATGGCACAAGTAAATGGAAGCAATGCCTGGTCTCAGCTAAGGGTTCCGTGATCGCCAAACAACGCTCCCAAATTGAGAGGCCTTGAGGCCCCTTTTAGTCGCCTCTTACGACAGGCAGGGGATACCGTATGTGTTATTGTACCGCTATGATAATGGTTCATTTTATTACCTCGAGATAGCGGCACCCGATGACAGACTATTGTTGCTAGATACATCTTTCCAATGAGATACGAAACACTGCCATCACTAGACATCGGATTTATATGCTAAATCACCAATATAAGCGTGCAAGTATGCTGAAAAAAGTGGTGAAATATTCATTTATGTATGTACTTATTTTCAAGGTGTAGTAAAGCTAACAGTTGCGATGAACAGCGTTCTGTAGGAAGAAAGTCAGCTTTTCTTCTTGCTAGTTGCTTTACGTTGCACCGTCACAGATAAGTCTTATGGCGACGATGGGACAGGAAAGGCCTAGGAATGGATAGAAAGTGGCCGTGGCCTTAATTAAGGTACAGCCCCACCATTTGCCTGTTGTGAAAATGGGAATCCACGGAAAACCATCTTCAGGGCTGCCGACAGTGGGATTCGAACCCACTATCTCCCGGATGCGAGCTCACAGCTGCGCGCTCCTAACCGCACGGCCAACTCGCCCGATAGGAAGTCAGCTCCCGGACGAAACTATCTTTACATCGGTCTGTTTTCAGACCAACTTTGCTTTACGGGAGCGAAAGCTGGGTGGGCTCAGATTATCTTATTCATAAGTTAGAAGTAACAGACATGAAAGTATCGAGAATGATTGCAGGTACAAACAGGTGGACACAATGGCAGGAGGGTACTCGAAATGAGGAGCTAAGGGCTAAGTTAGGAAAGAACTGGGTGGATGAAGCTGTACGCACAAACCGGCTTCGGTAGTGGGGCCATGTCAGGCGAATGGAGGAGGATAGGTTACCTAGGAGAATAATGGACTCTGATGTGGAGGGTAAGAGAAGCAGAGGGAGACCAAGACGACGATGATTAGACTCAGTTTAATGATTTAAAGATAGGAGGTATAGAACGAAATGAGGCCACAGCACTAGTTGCAAATAGAGAATTGCGGCTACGTATAGTAAATTCACAGAGGCTTGCAGACTGAACGCTGAAAGGCATAATGGTCTATAATTATAATGTATGTATGTATGTTATTTTCATGCTATTAAACACTTGTATGAAATGTAAATCAAAAATAGATTTACCAAACACACGCGATTCATCCGTACCATATATAAAATCATGATCATGAACAAACAGAATAAAAAACAAAATATCTTACTACTTACATTTTTTCTTTTTTTGCTAGTTGCTTTACGTCGCACCTGCACAGATAGCTCTTATGGCGACGATGAGATAGGAAAGGCCTAGGAGCGGGAAGGAAGCGACCTTGGCATTAATTAAGGTACAGCGCCAGCATTTGCCTGGTGTGAAAAAGGGGAAACACAGAAAACCATCTTCAAGGCTGCCGACAGTGGGGTTCCAACCCACTGTCTCCTGGATGCAAGCTCAGATCTGCGCGCTCCTAACCGCACGGCCAACTCGCCCGGTACACTACTTATATCTGTGGCTGTTCCACTTGTACAAACAATCGGTGCGTGGTTGGTGAGAAATATCAATCTATCAGTGTTTACTGTTAAAACAATATGTACACTTCTCCTAGTGCGTTAATTAATACACATGATAAATCAATTAGTAACGTTGTAAGGAAATCGTGTAAAAAAAACGTGAAAACATACTTAAATACACATTCCACATTAATTTTCCATATACACCCTACTTTTCCTGTCCATAATTTGCTCTGCAGTACACTAAAGCAGTCTTATCCATGTTTCCTGGCTTAAGTATGTGACGTTTGTTTGTAAAACTAACTTCAGCGAGGAGAATGATCGCTCTACATCTACGGATGTGACAGGACAGTACTTGAATTCGGGATCTAGTGTAGGTGTTAATCATTCCGGTATATCCACATTATCAGTACCAGCCAAATATTTGTTTATAGCTATCATGATGTATCCCGGATTTCGTTTAAGGATATCACGATATTTGTTTTGCAGACGGAGTCTGAGGTTTCCTGGGGTACCGTCCGTTTCACGCTTTACGATCCCCAAAATAATATTGTTTTAATGTTATCGGCTTTACGTCCCACTAATTACTTTCACGATTTTCGGAGACACCGAGGTGCCTGAATTTAGTCCCGCAGTAGTTCTTTTACGTGTCAATAAATGTACCGACACGATGCTAACCTATTTGAGCACCTTCAAATACCACGGACTGGGCCAGGATCGAACCAGCCAAATTGGGGTCAGAAGGCGAGCACCTCATCCCTTTGAGCCACTCAGCCCGCCGATCCCCATAATGTTCAGCCAATCACCAAGACGCAATCCACGTGTTTATAGCTTCCTGGTTGATTCTGGTATTATTTGGAAGTGTGCCTTGATAAGTGCCAGTTCCTGTTGGACCAATTCATAGCCGAAAGGGTTCACGGCATTAATTGCTTTATATTTTGTTGAAGATCTCTTGTAAAACACGTTAAAATATACCCTATTAAATGTAACCCCAAAATGCACAGCATGGCATATGTGGAAAGGAAAATGTACTTGCTTGTTACATCTGACTGATGATTTTACAAGTGTGCATTTTCTTCTACCTTGCAGACGAACTCGCTAGGGGTTGCTAGTCTATTAAAATGGTCAACCATTTATGATTTTTCTTGCCAATCAGCTGGAGTGAAGTGTAAATCTTAAACGGTTACTGCAAGGTAAAACAAACAAAATGTTTACGTCAGAGAATTCGTGAGCAAGGACATCACTATGATCGAAGTGTGGCAGAGCTACAGTAATCGTACATCTTTGCACAAACCGGTAAGTAAAACATTAAAAATGCGTAACATCTTGATTGATCCAAATAAATAAATAAATAAATAAATAAATAAATAAATAAATAAATAAATAAATAAATAAATAAATAAATAAATAAATAAATAAATAAATTGTCAATACTTTTCTGAAAAAGTATTACTTATGGAATGAAAAACCACCATATTTAAAAGAAATATTAAATTGTGCTTTTAAGGGTTAATAGTTAGTCCAACTTCACCTTCAAACGCACTTTTTTTTTATCGGTTTTGGAGGTCATCGGCAAAACAAAATACGCATTCGCTTGCAAATCTGATCATAGTATTTATATTTTAAAACTCCAATGCTTTTGTAACGTTCACCAGCCTAAGAACGGTTCAGAAATTATGGACGTATGTTACATAAAAATGGCCATATCATGGCACTGCGAGAGTCCATTAGGTCATCTTCAAAGACTATTCTGAATTACTTTGGCTGTGGCGAAGACCTTCTCTCATTACTCATCACTAGAGATGGGAATTACGGGGAGTCGTAACACTGAATCTTGTTAATGTTAAAGTAGCTGAATAAATGAACCTTTTTCTCGGTAGCCACTGAATGTAGAAAGGTGGTTTTATAGAATGATGTTAACTCGTGTCTTTTGCATACACTGATCTAGAATAGTTTCTATATATTTACTACGAAAAAGTTATGATTTTTTTAAATATTCCCCAATTTTAAATTTTCTGCAGACATTTTGTTATAAAAAATGAACTATTCACGAAATGTCAACCAAAGTAGATCCACACTACCACAAGAGTATCGTAAATATTTGGTAAACATTTCATGGAAATTCACCCAGTAGTTTCTGAGAAAAGGAGCGTTTGTTTCAGAAAAAGTGATTTTGAGTAAATTGCATTTAAATGTAAAAGTTTCTGTAAAGCTCACCTACTGCAGAATAGAAGCTTTAAAATCCTCCACCAAAACAACACTGCGTCTTGCGATTGCAGCTCAAGCTGGGTTACCAACTAATAAAACAAGTATTTCTCTTCAAAACACGTAATCCAGAGTCTCCTAGAATGAATAGTCTCTGAGATATGTGTAAATCAGTGATACATTGCACAAAACGTATCTTAAATTGAAGTGCACCAATATACTGAATAAGTTATTTATAATAATAAATATTCGAATATCTGAATGAAATAAATACATCAAACAGAATGTTTCACGCGTTAATAAAATGTAAAAGAAGTGAAAATGTCAAAATTTGCTGATTTGGACCATTACGACTTTCCTTAAAGGCATGAATAGGTTAGAATGCAAACGTATTTGAACAAGATGCAAGTGTCTGTTACCCGCACGACGGTTCTGCAGTGAGATTTGCATAAATATTAGTGATCTGAACTATCAGCACCCCTAAAATCTATGCAACTCATCGGCGTAACTGCAGAGCGGCTAGCTTACACTTGCGCCTTGTTCAAATACGTTTGAATGCTAACTCATCACCTGGTGTTTGGATTGCAGAGAAATGAGAAAATCGCAATGCAAAGAAGCCACCACAGGAAATACAAACCTATTACCATTTTATGAAATAGGCACGGAAACTTCTGGCTAGACTTCTACTACCGCTACAGAATAGAAAATATAATTAATGACACAAGTTTCTCGTATGCAAGTATTCTCAATTGCCAACCAGATGCGCCGGTATTCAGTTCTGCAAATTCCATTGCATTCAGGGAGCATTCATTCAGCTCAACTATGCTGCCGGATTCTACTGCAAGAAATCTCTTAAATAACGTGTGGTATGGTGTCTCGACTTCGTTGTCTATTTACTCTTCGGAGGGAGTGTTGAAGTGGCTATAGCCTGTGACAACAACAGCAATCTAGTCTCCATACATAGATTAATAATATAAAAACCAAGGAAGACCATTTCATCGTCAAACTTCTTTGGGACTCGAACCTTATTCTTCCTTTGTATTGATACAGGAAAAGACAACATTTTTTAGCAGTAGCGTGCTGTGAATACATTCGTTACACCAACTGCAAAAATTTAAAAAATCAAACGCAGCCCTACCATTCTCTCCAAAGCCAACAATACTATTTTATTAACTCACTCGATATCTAAGTGGAAATATAACAAGGAAAGATATCAGACAATAAATAAATAAATAAATAAATAAATAAATAAATAAATAAGACAATTTAGGTATTAAAGAACTTATGAAATTATAACTCACTTGGATAAGCATATTTTCAGCCAGGTACTTGCACATATTTCCAAATTAGTATTCACGGCAGTGACGTCACCATCATAACTTACAGTAAGCTACAGCAGGTTTTAAAAATGTATTTACAGTTTCACCCGCTGACGCTTCGTAACAGTACAGTTATGGTTTTCACACACAGGGGGAGAGAGAGAGGAATGCATTTATTTCTGCTTCCCCCATTTGAAGGCTGCCAAAAAGACGAAGTTTACATAACAAGTTGATTAAAAACGACAAGGTTCGTATAAAATAAGTATAACTGACGGGTACACCATATTACAGCCTACTTATTAAAAATCGTATTAGTCAATAATGTTGAAATCCATGACGAACTCCTTATAGCACAAAGATATAACTAAGAGTATAAAGTTTTCTTAATGGGCGAGTTGGCTGTGTGGTTAGGGCGCACAGCTGTGAGCTTATATCTGGGGATAGTGGGTTCGAGCCCCACTGTTGGCAGCCCTGAAGATGGTTTTCCGTGGTTTCCCATTTTCACATCAGGCAAATGCTGGGACTGTACCTTAATTAAGGCCATGGCCGCTTTCTTCCCACTCCTAAGCACTTTCCTGTCCCATCGTCACGATAAGACCTATCTGTGTCGGTGCGACGTTAAGCCTATTGTAAAAACAAAAAGAATGTTTCTTACTATAGTTAACGTGCCTCTCATGGCTGCTAACCAAATGTCCTTAATAAAGTGGTTATCCAAATTAAATTTCTTACAAAGGTTGTGGAATGTGTAACGGTGCCTCTTTCTCCTATCATCAATCCTAAAACTTCTATGGAGTCCAGATGATATTTCTCAGAGTAATATGTAATAAGTAGGTTCATGTATATCACATTTATCCTTGTGTACATTATGTGGTTGAGTGAATGATGCCTCGGTTCTAATTGTCTGGTATATGATGAGCCATTTACTTGAGCCCGGTGGTATAGCTATCGTGTCAATCCGGCGGTTTGACACAGCGTGAGACAGTCCATGTACCTCCTCGTAGACTCCTCTTAGGGATTCAGCAATCATAGATCTTATACGATGATATCGTGAATTTCGTAGGGTGTCGCTAAATGCGCAAGAACCCAAGACGTGACCAAGTGTTTCAGTCTTACTGTGGCAACGCCGACAGTGGTTATCGTCTTGGGATCTGCTAGGTAATGCACGAACTGGAACTACATTTGCTGTCAGTTTTAAGGCATTTCTCCATTCTCTGCCCGTTAAACCTTCGGATTTTCTTACCCACTGATAGGTTGATGTGTATTCTTTACACAGTATAACGCCCTTAGACTTTTGTGGTAAGGCACACCAGGCATCGAATTCATTCTCATGGAATTCTTGTCGTAGGAGCGAGACCTTGACTGATTCGTATTCAGGAGTAGGCCAAGTTTTTCGTAGCACTTCTCTCTTTCTGTATGGAGGTCTCATCGTTTCGTGTGACAAGACCATATGCTCCATGACATCGCCCATATCCATCCCGTTGAGATCCAACATGTCCATATGAGTCTCCCCCAAGAAAAATGAACTCATCTGGACGAATTGTTCCACGATGGGCAGCAAAACTGTTCCAGAACTCACCGTTCTCATCTTCCGTGCATCCAGTTTGAGGTGCATAGCAAGATATGATAGGGGCAGTTACTGATGCTAAATCAATCTTGTCAGACATGACAATATCCGACACTCTGATGACACTTGTGATGTTGTTGCTGTAGCGTAGGCCAACCACTATTGCCATACCATTCGATGTTTTGTTGGTGCCATGATAGATGCGTTTGTAGCCATCTCCATTTTCTTTCGCTTTAGAACCTCTTCACTTGGTCTCCTGTATACAGGCAATATCAACATGGCTGTTCTTGAACATTTTTGTTAGCTCACGATGTCGGCCAGTAAACGTTCCAATATTCAGTGTAGCAAATCTTACTCTTAATTTCTCTTGTCGGACTAACATCCTTAACCTACTCCGACCATGGGAAGGTAACCCTTGCAAATTTCTCACGTCACTCGGGCGCAATTGGCGCACGTCGCTTTGGGGGAACGCCCTTGCATGTTCCGAATTTCGAGAAGACATAGCCATAGATGCGACGAAAAATACCTCAACCGGCTGGTTGCTTAGCCTGCCGTTGAGGGCATTTTATACCTACTGCCAGGATTAAACGAGGCCGCCTCTAACCTGGGGTACTGAAGCCTTTGAAGCCGCCCCTAATATGGGGAACAGACGCTGTCTAATAGAAAGTTGTACTCTTACTAATCCCTGAGTACAGGGCTGCCTCTTTCGCCATCCCCACCATACTGAAATCCATATTCGCTGTAGATGCCGTTGAGTTCTTCACTCGTAACCCTGAGACGGGACCCTTACCAGATGCTACACACCGGCTCAGTGTGCTCTGGGACTCACATAGGCAGGGGCGCCACCCTCTGGGAGGGCTACCTCCGAAGAGGGTCCCTACCTGCTACCTGCTTGGTATTCATACTTCTCATGGCGCTTTATTCTAATAATAATGATTTTATTTTGCTTTACGTTCCACTAACTACTTTTACGGTTTTCGGAGACGCCCAGGTGCCGGAATTTAGTCCCGCAAGAGTTCTTTTACGTGCCAGTAAATCTACCGAACGAGGCTGACGTATGTAAGCACCTTCAAATACCATCGGACTGAGCCAGGATCGAACCTGCCAAGTTGGGGTCACAAAGCCAGCGCCTCAACCGTCTGAGCCACTCAGCTCGGCAGAGCGCTTTATTCTATCTCTCTTGGTCGCCCTTTCTGGACTGACTGACTGACTGACTGACTGACTGACTGACTGACTGACTGACTGACTGACTGACTGACTGACTGACTGACTGACTGACTGACTGACTGACTGACTGACTGACTGACTGACTGACTGACTGACTGACTGACTGACTGACTGACTGACTGACTGACTGACTGACTGACTGACTGACTGACTGACTGACTGACTGACTGACTGACTGACTGACTGACTGACTGACTGACTGACTGACTGACTGACTGACTGACTGACTGACTGACTGACTGACTGACTGACTGACTGACTGACTGACTGACTGACTGACTGACTGACTGACTGACTGACTGACTGACTGACTGACTGACTGACTGACTGACTGACTGACTGACTGACTGACTGACTGACTGACTGACTGACTGACTGACTGACTGACTGACTGACTGACTGACTGACTGACTGACTGACTGACTGACTGACTGACTGACTGACTGACTGACTGACTGACTGACTGACTGACTGACTGACTGACTGACTGACTGACTGACTGACTGACTGACTGACTGACTGACTGACTGACTGACTGACTGACTGACTGACTGACTGATTGATTGACTGATTGATTGATTGATTGATTGATTGATTGATTGATTGATTGATTGATTGATTGATTGAAGCAACTTTTTTCTCCGCCGTATGTCATAATATTTAACTGGCGGGTGTTTTGGACCGGGAAACTGATGCACGGCTTTGGATAAGAATTCCATGAAATTCTTGACATGATTACAATATAAATAATCGTCATTACCGATATTCTTAAATTCCAACATAAATTTTTTCATCGTTTCTTTGTTTGTCTTTGTGTTTTTATTGATATATATATATATATATCTGATAATAACATTTCATTTGATATTACCTGGAAGCAAGGCATCATCATTTGAAAGGGGTGCACTCCTCGCTGATTTCCATTCGAGCTGCTTAGCTATCAGTGCAGTTCTATGTTCTTGTGGATGGGATCGGCTAATGCGGATGCTCACCCCTAACTTCCCTTTATAGAGTTTACCACAGTGTGGGCAGGCTGTGGTGTTAACAACTTCATCGGCGTTAACGTGGGTCGTTGTGTTAGGTGATTCTTCCAAGGGTTCCATTTCAGGGTGTTATAGCACCCTTATTCGCTAGAACGGAATTAATAATGGCACGATATTCAATATAGCCGTATATATAGTATATTAACTTATGGTGTTATGATGACTAATTACCAACTAGGAAATTTGTATATATCACTGTAGAATACGATTAAGTTTATCTGTAGACACATGAAATCTAACAGATATCACCCAGTACTAGAGCGTTCATCATATGATGATGGGCGTGGGACCTCGCTGGTGTTTTCATCGTTATGTCTGAATGTCTATATTAAATATTCGCAAAATTTAGCAGGTATTTTCCGTCGCCAAAGTTTTACAATTTCACTCGCTAACTGAGCACGGGTACAGCAACGATAAACGAGGGAAAATATTCCTCACGACGTATACCACTATTATATTCACGAAGAATGAAACAGAACTCATGAACACTTCACCTGTAATCCAAGAGGAACGCTACAAATTTCACAGTATAGTACAGACAAACCCACTCGTACTAGCAACCAAATACAACATTCTTTTACTTTGCACTTTGGCTTTGTGTTCATGCTGGGCAATGTAAATATTTTCCCTCGTACATCGTAAAATATACTTTACACGTGCCATCAATGAACTGACCCCAAAATTTCATACATGCCAAAATCCAAAAATAAAATACAATACGCGAACCTTTTCTTGAGCCCTGAGCTCCCTAGTGCTGAATCGGTAGACCTCGGTTATCTTCGACATCCGTATTAGCAACTTTTGAAACACAAACTATGAATCGCTTATGCATCGCTGTGCGACATCTGGCGTACACTTTACGAACTAGTACTGTTGGTGTTTACACAGCAAAGTTAAACTACAGTATATAATTCATGCTAGGAACACGTTTCGCATCGAGAAATGGTATATAATGTTAAATAATGCATGTGTGACACAGTTGTTGGCGTAAGATAATAAATGTTTAGAAAATTCATATCGATCAATCATATCATCGATTCAATTCAGATTTCATTTCCATCCAGTTGGCAGTATAACCGGAACCGGCAGCGCTCCCTCCTTACTCCTCACCCCGTAAAAATCGGGCTTAAGGTTCGCGTATAATACTTTTATTACAATTGATTTTATAAAATAACTTTTTTTTTTAGCAAGACTATGTGCAAGTGGCTATACTGTTTTATCTTGTAGCTTCTGGTGTGTGGCGCTAAACACTCCGAGTGTTAACTATTACAACTAACATGTACCCAAGCTAGTTGCTTCACCGCGGTAAGACGTTGTGAATCATGAATCTCGAATGACGCCAACAGCTATCACCCCACCTCCCCAAGAGAAGTCGGCTTAAAACTCATGCGTAAATCAAGTGACTTGAATTTCACTGGAGTAGCTCTCCTTCGCGCCGGCAAAGAAGCCCAGCTCGCTGGAGAGACCTGGATTGCGGCAAAACGAGGGTTATCAAGACAGCTGTACTTGCCTTGACTTAGCTGTTTGCGGGTTTACTAACTTGATAAAGAAACGTTCTAAGGAAGAATAAGAAACTATAAATACAAAATCACTCGTATTTGGCCCAGCTAAATGGTTAAGTGGTCAGCGTTGAGGCTTTCAGTTCAGAGGTTTCCTGGTTCGATTCCCCGCCGGGTTCAGTACACGCCACTGATTTTGAGGAATATAAGTACGGACCATTGTGAACATGGGGTCTATACCGAACTGTTGCCGAGACAGCCCTGTTTGTATGTAAACGTTGAAAAACCTGTTCATTTCTTCATGTTCTTGTTAAAGTGACGAGATTACAATATTTCAGTAACATAATATTTTCTTCTTTTCTCAGGTCATTGCACAGTCGAGGTGGCAGTTACCATGGAGACGTGCTTTTCATACACACTTGACTGGTTATTGTAGATTGTGACTTCAACACTAAAGCTGATTACGGTATTGGTTGTGTTATTATAGATGTTTATTGTGATAGGAACAGTTTCCGATTGAAGCCTTCGGTTCAAAGAGTCCCGGGTTCAATTCCCAGCCAGGTCGTAGATTTTAATCGCGTCTGATTAATTATTATGTCTCGGGGAATGGGTATTTGTGTTTGTCCCAACACTTTCCTCTTCATATTTAGACAACACACTGCCAACTACCGCTAAAACACGCAATAGTGATTACATTCATAAAAAAGGACCAAATCCACATGTGCCACACAGTGTGAACCCGCCACCCCACAGATGAGCGGAAAGCGGTGGAAGGAGAAGATGAAGAAGAAGAATCGTGATTGGAACAGCCCGACTGCTTGGCTAAATGGTCAGCGCTGAGGCTCTCTGTTCAGAGGGTCCCTGATTCGATTTCCCGCCGCGTCGGGGATTTTCATCGCGTCTGATTAATTCTTCTGGCTTGGGGACTGGGTGTTTATGTTTGTCCCAACACTCTCCTCTTCATATTCAGACAACACTCCACACTACACTATACAAACACGCAATAGGGATTACATATCTCCAAATACGGTTGGCGTTAGAAAGGGCATCCAGCCATAAAGCAGGGCCAAATCCACATGTGTGACATGTACGACCCGCAAACTCACAAGCGCGGGAAAAGCTGTAGTAGAAGGAGAAGAAAAAGAAGAGGACTGTGATAGGAGCAGTATTGAAGAGTACAAGATACCAAACATCTTCACAAGTGCGAATCTTTTAGTCACGCTGAGTGTTTACGGCTTCTGCGATTGTAGTTCTAATGCGGATGTAGAACATGCTTTCCTAGGCGCACAATTCCCGATCGAGGAGTGCCAGATTTTCAATTTCCTTACGGGGAATCAATCCCACGGTCTTCCGGATGAACCAAACACGCCTTCACTACCTAGGCAGCCCTCAATGTTCCAAGCCCCTAACTTGAACAAGGGTAAGCTCATGTTGTACGTCACGAAGGAAAAGATCATGGTTTCAGCTTACCCCAGTTATTTCTGGGGTCGCCGCGGGGCTCAGTGGCTCAGACGTTTGAGGTACCGGCCTTCTGACCCTAACTTGGTAGATTCGAACCTAGCTCAGTCCAATGGTATTTTAAGGTGCTCAAATACGTCCGCTTCTTGTCGGTAGATTTACTGGCAACGTGATTTTTGAAATGGAAATCTCTACCCAGAATCGACCGGGATTCGAACCTCAGCCTTTCGGGTGGGAAGTCAGCAGCTAAGCCACTGAGCTAATCACGCACAAAGGTAAATTAATGTATTAAATAAGTGGGTAAGACGCAGCGAGGGGCTCCTTACAACACGAAGCTGGTGACACGTCTTTCCGTGGAGTGTGAAAACCAAGTAACGTTATCGCTGGATTCTCACAGTGACCCTGCTAGTTCGAATCCCGTTTAAGGTATTTAGTATTTTAGTATTGTTTTAGTATTTTCAAACGAAAAGCCATGCCTATATGGTTTGAATACCCTGCAAAATTATATACCAGGGGAGGTGGCCGTGCGGTTAGGGGTGCGCATCTTTGAGCTTGCATCCGGGAGATAGTGGGTTCGAACCCCACTGTCGGCCGCCCTGAAAATAGTTTTCTATAGTTTCTTTCTTCATATTTTCAGACAAGGAAAATGCTGAGACTGTACCTTAATTAAGGCCACAGCCGATTTCTTTACACTCTTAGGCCTTTTCTATCCCATGGTCGCCGTAAGACCTATCTGTGTAGGTGGGACGTAGAAACAAATAGTAAAAACAAAAAAGTTATATAGGCCTACACAGCCATACAAAACCGTACACTTTCTTATACCTATTAGCTTTGAAAATACGCCTCTAATGTAATATTTAAGTGTTCTCTTTCTGCGAGTGTGTAGCCGAGAACACTTACCTGACGTAACTTGAACTACGTATGAGTAAAGGATGAAAGGTATGATTATATATTAACTGCTTATCTCTCGATGAAGAGGTAGAAAACGACTGCCAATTCCCTCGGCGCCTACGCGTATTCTGTGATGCTACATGTAACTTTGAGAAGAGCAGTAGACAACTTTGTCAATTAAATTCTTCTGTTCCACTGACTGCGCTACGTTGACGAAGCAAGCGCGTTTGATAACAACATTATTGGTGTGAGTTATTCAGCTGAAATATCGTGCTAAGTGAAGAACACCTGCGAGGAAATTAACTTTCAGAGCTGTGGAAATCAATTATTCACAGTGCTGTGAAGCGATTGAAATAATTGCACATTCGAACAGAAATGTGGAACATTAAAAAAATAGACAAGCTCGACTCAAAACCATTAGGAGCAATAAATGTTTCATTTTAATAGAAACTGATACAAAGAATCGTTCATGTCAGAATGATTTAGAATTTCTTAAGTGTGGAGGCTACAACTTTATCGGTCAAAACGTCGCATTTTCAAATCAGTACTTTCTTCACAGATGATCTTTAAACTAGGGAGAACAATTATTATGTCCATTACTTCAAAATATATGTTAGTAAATGTCTGTGGATCAAACATTTATTAAGTCTCTAGGCATTTCCACCAACGTGACTCGAGGTTTAATATGCCTGTTTAGTAGTAAAACTGTACTCCCTGGGAGTATAGACACCCGAACATGACCGATTTCAATTCTTTATTTGTATCGAAGCGTTGACCCACAAGGAATGTCTTCAGTTGTGGCATCTGGTCGAGCAAAATTTGGGAATTATGTTTGGTGGGTTATTCAGTCATCCACTATTCAGTCCAGACAGCCGCACTTTCTAACTTTATTCTTCGGACTGCTAAAGAAATACTTAAGATGAACACGCTTTAGTTCAGATAAAGATAGGTCTTACAGCGACGATGGGATAGGAAAGAGCTAGGAGTAGGAAGACCAAGGCCTTAATTTCTTTACCAGGTGTGAAAATGGGAAATAATGTAAAATCTTTTTCAGAACTGCCGACAGTGGGGTCCGAAACCACTATCTCCCGAATGCAAGCCCATAGGTACGCTCGGTGGTTTAAAAAAGGGAAGATTCCAGTTTTATTACATGAAGGGTAGTTTTTATTTAGCTGAGTTGTCATTGAAAATTTTTATACCGAAAATGAGAATACATTTTAATAGGTCAATAACACTGATTACTATAATATAATAACGTTACCTGCTTCGAACTTTTCACGAGGAATTTTCGTGTTCAGCGCATGAAGATTAGTTAATATTTTATTCAGGTTATGAAGAACATTCAAATTTGTTGATAAGTGTAATTAGTAGTGCACAAAATGCAAAACGATTAAGACGTATTTCCTTAAGGATTATTTCAAAAATTCCAGAACATGTTGATTTAAATTCTTAAGTCATTTCAGCTAAATAATCATGTAAATATTCAATGAATTGTAGTCTTTTAGCGCAAAAGTTGTGGAAAATTAATACGTGAAGTTCATAAATTTTTCACAGGTAATTACTATGATTTAAGAAGTGTAAACATTAATGAATGCATAAAGATTTCATCCAATTGGTGCACAGACTGGTGTCTAGAAACTAACACTGAATGTAGTGGTGAGCACAAACTGTATCACAACAACAGGCTACTAATGGCAGTTCAATTTAGTCTCCAGATAATCATCCGCGCCATTCAATCACCTGTCTTAACGATAAAAAAGTGTTTTTCCACTCCACAAGAAAGGACGCTAGTTACAGGACGGAACACTCTTCTACGGCATCAGGGACCGCTTGATCGGTGGGGAAACGCTTCCTTTCCAGAGCCTTCCGAAAGGTATGTTGCTCACAAGGCAACATGACTCCACAGTAAGACAGATGATCCCTAAGACCCCAGCGAAAACGGGTCCGAGTGTCCATTGTTGCGTTAGCGTGTGGGGGTGCAGCATCGTGAATCATAAGCGCAGCTCGTAACAATATTCCTGATAGAAGCACCATCTTTGCACTAGAATGGAATCACGCCACGTTGTACTCATTTGAAGGTATTACTTACATACCATTGTCTTTTCGACTATTTCCTGTACTTAGCGGACTCCAGTCTCGAATTGACTACCTCCTGATCTGTTACTACAAACACCAAACCATGCAGTCTTGCTCGACCGAACGACTTGGCTTGGGCCGCATAGCTGCGAGCTTGTATACGGGAGATTGTTGGTTTGAATTTTAGAGAGCTGCAAGAGAGCGATACATAAAGATATTGAAGATCGGTTTTACCGAACTCTCTTCGTGCGTACCGAGCTCGCGTTCGGATGTGGCCTTCGCTCGCTCGGCATCGCCCAGCCGATCGCTCCCCAATGTAAGGAAAGAGAGAAGAGAGAAGAAAGAAGAAGATTGGATTTAAGTTCCACTAACTACGTTTACGGTTTTCAGAGGCGCCAAGGTTGCGGATTTCTTTCCGCAAGAGTACGTTCGTATGCCGGTAAATATACAGACACGAGGTTGGCTTATTTGAGGACCTTCAAATACCACCGGACTGAGACCAGGATCGAATCCGCCAACCTTAGCTCAGAAGTCCAGTCCTCCACCCTTCTAACACTCTTGATCCGGCAACGTGAAAGAAACAAAAGCATCAAGGATTAAATAGAATCAAATCAGATCTATTTACTCCCAACAGTGAGGAAATAGAATATGCGGATTGTTTTCTTACTTGGACAATGAATTGCCTAATGATGAATGAGCTACACATTACGTCTCTCAACATATTAAAATATGGAACATCGTCTATACGTGCGACTTTATCTACAATGGACAGACAACAGAATATCCATCAGGACCAAACTCCGAATCTTTCGAAGTAACATACTGTAAAGTCAGTATTGTTGTGTGACTCAGAGGCGTGGAAAGTAATAAGAGTGATCATTTCTATCCAGTCTGTGGACCTCCGTCAACCGCTATTCCCGAATAATTTTGAACGTCTACTGGCAGAAGTGATTTTCAGCCAGGAATTCTGGACAAGGGCAATAGAAATCGGGATGTCCATACATATGAAGCAGGGAAAATTAATATAGAAATGGATTAGGCACACTCTGAGGAAGAGAAATAAAGCCATCGAGAGAGAGAGAACTTAGACTTGAACAACAGGTGAAAGGTAGGAAAGGAAGACCTACGCACTCGTGGCGAAGATCTGAACTCACTGAGCACTGGAAGAAGAAAAGAGGTTGGTTGTCAGCAAGACGAGATGGTGATGCTTTGTTGAAGTCTTATGTTCCATGAAGGACAACAGCAAATAAGTCGGGTAAGCAGTGGCGGCTCGTGCAAGAAATCATACACGAGTGTCACTATTTCTGATTACAAAATTATCGCAAGTAAGGGGTAAAAAGCGAGAAAAAACACACAGAATAATATAGTACAAATGAATATAATACAGGGTGGGCCCAGAAAAACTGGCCCTGAAAATATTTATAATAGGACTGACGCGGGATTAGCCCTCGTTAATGAACAACACGGATGATGCTGGAAATGGCCACCGTTGACGTCGATGTAGCGCTGTGCACGATTTTTCAAACTGTGAGACACGCATAACAGCTCTGCCTGAGAGATAACTGCAATAGCTTTTTTAATGTTCTGTTGTAGTTCTTCCAGCGTGTGCGAGAATACACTTGACCCATCAATTCGCCCCACAGGTAAAAATCACAGGGAGAGAGATCAGGAGATCGAGGTGGCCAGTTATTGCACTGCTTTTACTGATTGTCTTCTCCTCGCCGAACACCTCATGCACTCGTGACAAGGTTGTCAAGGCGTTGTGTGCTGTTGCTCCGCCTTGCTGAAAATAACCATACAGTCGTTCATCTTCTGCAAGTTGATCTACATATGGATTAAACAATGTCTGAACATACCGATTAGCATTAACAGTTTGGTGAAAGAATCGTGTTACGATGCAGACACTATACATTGCGCAGCGCACACCAACCTTGAGATTATGCCACGGCTTTTCGACGCACTGATTGGGATTTTCTGATGCATAATGGCGCGTGTTCTGTGAGTTCATTTACCTCGACAGGCTGAACCAGGCCTCATCTGAAGAAATGAAAAATTGATGATCCAAAAGTGGTGAGTCCACTTTACTCAGAAACCACCGGCAGAACTCAACACACGAATGTTTGTCTGGACGTTTTAACGAATGCACAACAGTAAATTTGTAAGGATACAGATGTACGTCCTTTTTCATAATGTTCTGACACGACGTTCTCTTAACTCCCACTTGCACAGAAAAATGGCGTTGAGATTTCTTCGAACTTCGTTTCACGCTTTCCTTCACTCGAGCAATGTTTCCTGGTGTTCGAAGTCTTTCCGGATAGTTAAGGTTTTTTATTCGCTACAGAGCCCGTCTCGCACAATTTTGCTACTAAGTTTTGAACTGCATACTTTGAAGGTCCTGCAGCTAAGGTCATAACATCAAAAGTGACGTAAAACCACCATCTTACTTCTTTAAAAAGTAAGATCTGTCGAGCGAGTTTAATAAGTGAATTGTTTCTTCCAACACTCTGGAATTGTTTTATAATTTATACAGACTCTACAACCTGTTCCTTTGTAACTGTAAGAGCCGTTGTTAACAAAACACACACGCCCTTAAATAATGCATCAGTCTTGTATAGCGTGACACGCACGCTTTAAACGTGCTATCAAACAAACTAAAAAGACACTTGTATACGCTTCGTGAGAATTAAACGCTGCGAGCACGCAATGTTGTTCTATGACATATGACTTCTGCTTTCAAGATTTTCTGGCTGCGGTAATGAAAGAATACAATAAGACAAAAGATCCTTTTTCCGGTGTAACTGGAAATGTTCAAGTACTTCCGTGACTAACTCCTACACAAGAGCAATCGGTAGTGTATCAATTAGGGGGCTAAATGTGCATAGCATAGTCGAAATAAGAGGACTCGGAGTACCTGTAAAGAGGACATTTATCAACAGGTATTTCACTTATTTTGTCAAGATTCAGTACGCTAGTCACTTAGCGATGTGTGTTAATCCTCTATTCACACCTTGCACTGTTACATACTCATTTCTCTTACTTAAAATGCTTTTTTTTTTTTTTTTTTTTTTTGCTTTACGTCACACCGACACAGATAGGTCTTATGGCGACGAAGGGATAAAAATGCTTAGAAATGGGAAGGAAGCGGCCGTGGCCTTAATTAAGGTACAGCCCCAGCATTTGCCTGGTGTGAAAATGGGAAACCACGGAAAACCATCTTCAGGGCTGCCGACAGTGGGGTTCGAACCCACTATCCCCCGATTACTGGATACTGGCCGCACTTAAGCGACTGCAGCTATCGAGCTCGGTTTACTTAAAATGATTAAACATTGAGTCTCATGAATCTCCCTATCTGTCCCTCTTTTCTTCTATGTTTTTATTTATTCGTTATGCACCACTAAGGGGCGCGTTTGAATTTATGAGCACTTTTTTGTTTCTTTCTCCTTCTCTTTGCAGTATCATTTTATCTTTTCACTTTTTACGTTGTTCAATCCATGCTGCATTTAGCCGGGTCGGCTTCACAGAAATTTTGTGTATGTGAATTAAGGTACAGAATATGATTCTACCTTGATGGTTTCCTCATTAATGCCAATTTCAGTTGAGTCTTCACTGATTCCATTTAGAAAATTATTGTGATTTTTCATAGGTAAGGCTAAGTTTAAATTTTTTGTGAGTTTGTTAGTATCCAATTATCTCTTCTATTCTTCTTCTTCTGCCCGAATGGGTGACTTAGGACCACGCGAAATCAACATTTGTTGAGATTTCCTCCTTGCCTCCAACCAAGTACGTTGCGTTGGTTTCTTTCTCGTCTTCCTCAAATCCCTTTGTGTGAACAGTTTTCCTGATTACATTTCTATCCTGCAGATTTGGTGATCCTAATTCAGTGATATCTTCCTCTGCTTGCTTACCTGTATACCACTTTGATCTCGTACGTTTGATTTGCAAAAATTTGTGTATTTGGTAAGTAAGTCTATTGTTATTCATTCTTTCCAAATTGCTTATAAACTGAATTCGTCACAGTCGCATTGTATCGGTAAGTTTAGATAGCTTTAAGTATATTTCTGAGTTGGATTTGGGGTAATGTATTCCACTTTTAATTCTTGTCCCTATGATTTTTCTCGTTATTTTCCTTTATTTAATCTCTAATTGTTCCTTTAAATTTTTATGATGTAAATTGAGGGTTTCTGAAGCATAAACCGTTCCAGGTTTGATTACTGTCAAGTAATGACGAGTTGTACTGTTCCAGGACAAGCATTATTTTTATTATTATTATTATTATTAAAGTTACAAATGCAAATACAAGTTTTAAATCTTGTCTGTGAAAATATCCACTATCTCACGTCAAACCTTGACCCATAGCCGACTTAATGGTGTAAAAATAGATTCAATTTGGACATCAGTATCACACTGAACCATATATTCCTATGTCCGGCTCCATGGCTAAATGGTTAACATGGTGTTCTTTAATCCGGGAGGTCGCACAATGGTACGTCTATGCTGGGCGTAAGATTCTCAACGTGCGTTTTAATTTACATTCAGAAGTCTATATGAAGCATAATAAGAAATGTTTACATTTTTGAGCACGCATAACTGTGTCCCTTAGGAGGTGAAGTACCATTCCCTGATAAATTTGATTATTTTTATATTTTTGTATTTCAGCAACAGTAAAACAGCCACACATCCAAATGTACTCCTTCCATCCCTTCGATATTGACGCATACCAACCACCGTTTATTTTCTGTGGACCCTCCCCACCCAATTACTTTTCCCCCTACCATTTGCTTTACGTCGCACTGACATACATAGTTCTTACGGCGACGATGGGATAGTAAAGGGCTAGGAGTGGGAATGAAACGACCGTGGCCTTAATCAAGGTATAGCCCTTGCATTTGCGTGGTTTGAAAATGAGTAACCACAGGAAACCATTCTTGAAGACTGCCACAGTGGAGTTCGAAAACACTATCTCCGGAATCCAAGCTGATAGCTACGTGACCAAAACCGCACAGCCACTTGCTCTGTCCCATCCAGTTAATACAGGCCTCAGGAGTTCCTCAACCTCAAAGGCATTACAGACCTACGGTCTAGCAAGTGCACTTCCCTTTGACTGGCCAGTAGGGAGTAATGATCGATCCTTGAATTTAAAAGCTTAGAATAGTATTCAATAAAAACTGTTTATATATTCCATTTTAGCAAGTCACATCACATACGGGTGTTAAGGTATTAGTTCCATTTAAAATGTATTGGTAAATCTAATACGCTAGATGCAAGTTGAACTTTGAAGCTTGGAAATATCTCTCAGAAAACGAAATTTTAACTTGGAAAGTATAGTATCTAATTTTGTCTCCAGCGAAAATAGAAAAGCATGTTATCCATTTTAAGCATTGAAACTGATTTTACCTGCAAAGGTGGATCCGCCCCTTTAAGGGTTGTAGGGAAACCACTACGATATCAACATCTCGGGTTTAGAGATGGCTGTTTAATGATAGCCCTATCCCCCAATGTAGGTCGGAATTGATATTTAGATGGGCAAATTGACGATTTTTCAAAACCTTCCTAGTCACTTATTCCAAAAGTGTGCTTCTATTCACTGCAATATTACTTGTTTTGTTAGCCTGTCTATAAATACCTTACACTTCGTGATGAGGGTGCTAAAGGGCAGCAGTTCGCAGGCGAAGGCGCATGGCTATATACCACCCATTAAGCCAGTCCTGCAATATGAAGCAGCCGTATGGGATTCATAACAAACAGGACTCATTAAGGAACTTGAGATGACATAGAGAAAAGCTGCAAGATTCGTGCTTAGCAATTTCAATCCTAGAAGTAGTTTGACAAGTATGATAGAAGAACTTGATTGGGAAACATTGGGGACCAGAAGGAGACGAACACTATAATGTGCAATGTATAATGCCTACACGAATAAGCCAGCTTGGAGAAAGTTGAACAGTCGACTAGAAAATCGACTAAGACAGATCATCCGCATAAAGAAAAAGGTGGGTCGCAAAAAGGTAACTATGGTAAATATTCGTTTATAAATTGGGGAAATGATTATTGGAATTCATTATCTGCAGCTGTCTTAGAGCCTTTTACCAATACAATAAGATGCTTCAAGAATAGACTCCAGCATTCTGTAAATTTTGTGTAAATTTCTATGTGGTGGTGTCATATTTTAATGCACTGTAAATTGTAGTATTAAGGCATCTGAATTATTTAAGGTTATTACGATCGCCGAATCTACTCTACATATTCCTACCTTGTTTACTGCTGCTCGCTTCTACTTCCTTCTCGCCGCACCATGCACCTCACTCACCTGTCGTCTACTTGACTGATTACGTCATCTTCGCTGCACTTCGCTGTGCCTGTGCGCTGTGTAACCACGTGACATTATGCTTCTAGAACTCACTGGCTTGTAGCCTGCGTTCTTTTTCTGGAATCTTCCTTTCTACTATATATTGCTCTCTCCGCCTTTCCACCGTTGAGTCGGGCTTCGTCGCGGAGTGGTGGACCACACACTAAAACAGTGCTTATTGTAATCATGTCAATTTCATCTGGACTCTATCTACAGCGACTCGGTGAGCAAGACTTATAATATTTATCTGCATTTGGACTCAAAACTTTAATTCGGGCTATTGCCTGCTGTAATACTTTCTTCTGTCGAGTGGTTATGCTTCCCTTTAAAAACTCATAACTTAGACTGCTTCTATTCACGCACTGCGCTACGGACGATTGTAAAATATTTTCAGATGTCATCCTAGATCTATGCTATTACTAAACTTCAGCAATACCCGGTGAAGAAAATCCTTTCCCCGTCCTAATACTCATCCTACTTCCTTTCCCCCTCCCTTCCATGCTTTTTCTCTTTCAGGGTTCAGTTTCGATGTATATTGTACACTTCCAATTTATTCAACAGGCTTTCCTTTTATGTACCATTGGATAATTATTTGTAAATGTGGCACACCGTTTGGATTTTTTCCTCTACTTGCAATTATTTATCTTGTTAAATTTTGGTTGTTAAATATATATTCTATTTCGCATTGTTATTGGCCTAGCTTCTTCCTTACTGCGCGATTTTCCTTGATTTATATTACTCCTCATCATCATTTATTATTATTATTATTATTATTATTATTATTATTATTATTATTATTATTATTCTAGTACGCTGAGCTCTCTACTGTATCGCCATATATCTTTGCATATTCCTCTGCGTACTTCTGATTATTTATCGTTACTTGTACTTTTGTCTAATCACGCTACCACCTCGACTGTTATGGTAGCGCTATATTATAGTAAGATAGCAGAGATCCTCCCTCACTACAAGGTATGTGTGAATTTGCATATGAACGTGCTGCATAGTTAGTAATTGGACCCCTCAATCTACTGTAAGACATAGTGTACAGTTTTAAAATACTTGAGGTACGTATGAATTTGTATATGATGGTGTTGTAATGTTAAGCTAGTAGTAAGCTCTCAACCTATAGCATTGTATGTCGTAGTGTTAAGCACTGGAAATACTTAAGTTGTGTGTGAATTTGTATATGATGATGCTGGATTTAGTGTGTTAAAATAACAGTATTTCTTGTAATATATTCTTTCCATGGAATTGCTTGTTGTAATTTTGTTGTTGCAGTTGTTGTTGTTGTTGTTGTTGGATAATTATTGTTTTACTTCACTTTATTATCACACTACTGTAAATGACCATTGCCACCGGGATATTTCCCAGTTGCGATATATTTATTATTATTATTATTATTATTATTATTATTATTATTATTATTATTATTATTATTATTGCAAACAAAGCGAGACAGAATATTTTAAATCGGTCGACGCGTTCACTCACTACGGCACTCCGAAAGTGCTCCGAGAGCCGGCAATCGAGTGCACAAATCACGAGGCCCCCACGGAGATAGGTTGCAACATCGAGCTAAATTTATTTTTTGTAACATTTATCTGAGGCCTTTGGTTATCGAGCGATATCGGAATATGGAATGTATCAATTATATCTTATCAGAAACGGCTTGTTATAAAGAAGCTGAAATTCTCCATATTCGTAACCGATAATTCTTTGCCAATTTTCCGTACAGTTGCAGAGTGAGACCATGTCACGCCAATCAGTCTTGATGCACAACAGTCATGACTATTATTTTAAACTAAAAAGTGGAAATTGTCAGAAATTGTACTGGTAGTGTTCCGAAAGGGATAAAGTGTATGCTCCACAACTTGTATTAGTGGTTCCGATTTGGAAGGTGAAATACATTTTCTCTCAAGTGGAAAATCATAATTCATCCACGACGAGCTGAAATTGAAATCAGAAAGACCATCGCTTATATCAGACAGTGGACAATGACTAACTCAAACCAACCACCATCAACAATATGGTAGACTTAAGTAAGTAATGAGGCAGGTGAACAAGCAGTCGTTTTAATGCCAGAAAGACAGCAAAATTGCAAAAGGCCACATTTACCCATAACAAGACAAGATCTCTCCATATTATTTCTTTAAAAGGTAAATATAATGGTCATCAGTTCCTAAGGTATGATTCTGGTCGTGAAAGTCACCATATTCGTCACCAATTATCCTTTGCGATTTCTTTACCAGGGTCACGTGATGCTGGGAGACGGATCCTTCGAGACGGTGCCAGCTATATTTTTATCAATTGTAAACCTTTACGGGATCATTATAAACACTGTGTATTTTGCTGTCTTTGCACTCATAAAACAGGGGAAACATATTAAACCATTGTCAATTAATTCAATTCTGCACAGAAGTCGGGTACGAGTTTGAGTCACATATTACCTTCACAGACTTTTAAATTGCGACAACTGATACTATCTAAGGAGCTTTCCCCATGCCATTGTAAAGGGATGCCTTTTCCAGTGTGCGCAATCTATATGGAAAAATGTTATCAGCGAAGACCTGAAGCGTAATATAGTGATCGTTATTTAACGGTCAAAAATGAATTTCGACAATTGATTGCGTTGACAATTTTACATCTGGATGATCTGAAAAAAGATATTCGGTATATTATATGCAAATATCAGTGATTCAGTTTTACCAGTAACAAATTACATTGAACGAAATAATGCAAAGAAGAGTCCCCAGGAAGGTAAGAAACCCATTCCACCGCGTTCTCCCCCTAATACTTGGAATGTTCTTGAACCTATATTAAGCCAATTTCAGAAAACAAAACAGTCGAAGGTTGGCTTTGAAAATTTCAGCGGGTGATTGTCACTCAGCATTCTAAAATCTGGAAGCTTTCGGAAGCCACAAAGAAAAACCAGACAGATAATCAAGTTCCATTTCGCAACTCTTGGCAGGACACTGTAGAGTTCGGTATAGAGTAGAAGAAATGTTATATGACATATCTGCGCCAGACTGGAATTATGGCTTCCAACTATCAGCAATATAAAGAATGAGGAGAATTACAAATTATTTAAGATCTCTAAGTTATAGACTTAGACCTAAGTGAAGCGTGAAAAAATAGAAAATTAAGACAATAATGAAAGATCAACTTTTTTGTGCAGAACAAAAAGGATGAAGTGAGGTTTAATAATTGAAAGTGACGGCGATAATAATTAAGACCATTTGCCAATAAAACTTCGCATTTACAACTAACAATATTTTCTTCATACCATCACTATAGTACGAGTATTATAGATTATAGTTTATTTTTTACCGGACATTATTATTTTTTACATTTCGTGCATCTGCTGTGTTACTGTAGCGGAGGATAGTGTTGTATGGTGTGTGAGTTATAGATACATTGAGGATAGTATAAACACCCATCTCCGGGCCAACTGAATTAGCCATTAAAGGTTAAAATCTCTAAAAGGCCGGGAATTGAACCCGGGGCCCTCTGAATCAAATACCACTACGCTGACCACTCAGCTAAGGATACCGTCTACATTATTATGAACATACATACTGTATTAAAATATTACACATTTTAATTAACATCTGATCAATTTGTTTCTGTAGCTTTTAGTGGGTAGGTGTTTATTCAGTATTACCTCCACCATATTGCACGGTCTATATTAAAAACTCTGTGTGGTGTTGGTTAGAAAATTGTGCCTGCAACTGTACTTGCTAACACAACTACAGTAAACGTTCTTAAGAAAACATTTTACTAATTTTCATACATATCTCTCTGAGGAAAAAATAACCTGTATCCTAATTGTGTAAACATAAATTCACACATTGGTGTTGTAGTTATTTTCACGCTTAGCCAGAGAAGCACATTAGACATAGGCTCACAAAGATACGTTTTTGTATTTCTTCTGTAACATCTTCGGAAATATATTCGACAATCAAAATCATTTATGTTGACAATTGGACAACAGTGAGAATTGATGGTAGAATGAGTTCTTGGTTCAAGGTACTTACAGGCGTGAGACAAGGCTGTAATCTTTCACCTATTATTTTCATAGTTTAAACGGACCATCTGCTGAAAAGCATTAAGTAGCAGCGAGTAATTCAGTTAGGTGAAAATGTAGTAAGAAATTTATCCTATGCTGACGACCTGGGCTTAATGGCAGATTGTGCCGAAAACCTGCAGTCTAATAAATACATACAAACACACATTACATTATCATGATACACTGTTATGCCTTTCAGCGTTCTGTCTTCAAGCCTCTGTGAATTTACTAACTGTAGCCAGAAGCCTCTGTTTGCAACTAGTGTTGTGGTCTCGTTTAGTTCTATACCTCTTACCTTTAAATCGTTATAAACTGAGTATAACCATCGTCTTGGTCTCCTCTACTTCTCTTATCCTCCATAAGAGAGTCCATTATTCTCCTAGGTAGCCTATCCTCCTCCATTCACCTCACATGACCCCACCGCCGAAGCCGGTTTATGCGTACAGCTTCATCCATCGAGTTCATTCCTACTTAGCTTTTATATCCTCACTTGGAGTACCCTCCTGCCATTGTTTCCACCTGCATTTACCAGCAATCATCCTCGCTAATGTCAAGTCTGTTACTTCTAACTTATGAATAAGATATCCTGAGTCCACCCAGCTTTCGCTCCCGTAAAGCAAAGTTGGTCTGAAAACAGACCGATGTAAAGATAGTTTCGTCTGGAAGCTGACTTCCTTCTTACAGAATACTGTCGATCGCAACTGCGAGCTCACTGCATTAGCTTTACTACACCTTAATTCAATCTCACTTACTATGTTATCATCCTGGAAAAACACACAACCTAAATACTTGAAATTATCTGCCTGTTCCAGCTTTGTATCTCCAATCTGATATTAATTTCTGTTGAATTTCTTACCAACTGACATCAATTTAGTATTGGAAAGGCTAATTTTCATACCATACTCATTGCACCTATTTTCAAGTTCCATGAAAAGATGTTCAAAATATTCCCTCCACCTCTCTAGTGATTCCCTGGGATCTATTATGAGTTCACCTGAATTGCCCAAAACACTGTTCATTTCCTTTTTCCCTCCCTTCCCAAGAATATTACTGTCCAGAAAGGTTTCCCTGCTGCTTGACCTAGCCTTTCCAGGTTATTACCAAAATCTTTCCACGACTTATTTTTGGATTCAACAACTACTCGCTCTGTTTCTTTCATCTACGTACAGTTCCCTGTCTGCATCGGCCCTTCTTTGGAGCCATTTCTCATAAGCCTTCTTTTTACGTTTGCAAGCTGCTCCCACTTCATCATTCCACTAAGATGTTCGCAATTTCCCATCTTTACACACAGTTGTTCCTAGAAATTCCCTTGCTGTTTCTACTACAGCACCCCTGTATGTTACCTATTCTCTTTCTATATCCTGAACCTGTTTACTGTCCAATGTTCGGAAGTTCTCACTAATAATATCCATGTACTTCTGTCTAATTTCCTCGTCCGGGAGATTTTCTACCCTTCTTTGTTTGCAGACAGATTTCACTTTCACTATCCTAGGCCTAGGTATACTTAGTTCACTATAAATCAGATAGTGGTCCTTATCATCGAAAAAGCCCCGGAAAACTCGTACATTCCTAACAGATTTCCTGAATTCGAAGTCGGTTAAGATATAGTCTATTATGGATCTGGTACCTCTAGACTCCCATGTGTAGCGATGAATAGCCTTATGCTTGAAGAATGTATTCGTAACTGCTAAACTCATACTAGCACAGAAGTCCAGCAGACGCCTCCCATTCCCATTAGCTTTCATATCTTCCCCACATTTACCAATCACCCTTTCGTATCCTTTAGTTCTATTTTCAACTCTCACATTGAAATCGACCATTAGCACTACCCTATCCTTGCTGTTGACCCTGACTACGACGTCACTCAATGCTTCATAAAACTTGTCTACTTCATCCTCATCTGCACCCTCACATGGTGAATACACTGAGACAGTTCTTGCCTTCATTCCTCCAACTCCCAAATCTACCCACATCATTCGCTCGTTTACGTGCCTAACAGAAACTATGTTGCTTGCAATGGTATTCCTGATAAAGAGCCCTACCCCATACTCTGCCCCTCCCTTTTTAACACCCGTCAAGTACATTTTATAATCTCCTATCTCTTCTTCGTTATTTCCCCTTACCCGAATATCATTTAGAGGCTGCCTGGCCGAGGCGGTAAAGGCTTGCTCGGTTCGCCCGGAAGGACGTGGGTTCGAATCCCCGTCATGAAGTCGTAAAATTTAATAAAGGAGATTTCCACTTCCGGAGGTGCATATGGGCCTGAGTTTCACTCAGCCTACACCAAAAATGAGTACCAGGTTATTTCCTGGGGACAAAGGCGGCCGGGCGTAGAGCTAACCACTCTACCCCATCACGTGCCGAGGTTACGAATAGTGGAAGCCTTTACCCTACCTTCCACCACTCCAAGGGCCTTCATGGCCTGTACGGAGATGACTTTGCTTTGCTTTTTCGAATATAATTTACTCCAAGCACATATATATGCATCCTCTTTGCTGACTCAGCCGTTAATATTGATAGATCCTCATCGAATTCCATTTCGTTCGCCAAGTCGTTTCCAATGAGTCCCTCGCCTATCAAATGGGAGTAGGACTCCATTACTCCCATAGGTCTGAGGCTTGCTTAAAATGTTCTCAGCTCGGTAAATTCATGAATCAGGATACTACCATACTTGCATATAGTCTAAGTGAGGATCTCTCCTCTAACGGGTTAGGGACCAGCGGTGAATTGTATAATCCTAGCCGTCTGAGCGCAAAGAGGACCATGATTCCGAATATGTCCGAGACGCCCACTCCCATTCCATAGCACCTGTTATCCCGACTCTCAGGACTACTTACTAGGCCACTCAGCCGTTACCCATGGTTCACGAACTAGGATGTGACTACAGTAACCCACACCATGAACTTGAAAATAGGTGCAATGAGCATGGTATGCAAATTAGCCTTTCCAAGGCTAAATTGATGTCAGTAGGTAAGAAAACCAAGAAAACAGAATGTCAGATTGGGGACAAAAAGCTGGAAAAGGCAGGTTGTGTGTTCTCTAGTATAGCAAGTGAGATTGAATCAAGGTGCAGTAAAGCTGATGTATTGAGCTCACAGTTGCGATCAACAATGTTCTGTAGGGAGGAAGTCAGCTCCCGGACGAAACTATCTTTACATCGGTCTGTTTTCAGACCACTTTGCTTTACGGAAGTGCAAGCTGGGTGGACTCAGGATATCTTATTCATAAGTTAGAAGTAACAGACATGAAAATACCGAGAATGATTGCTGGCACAAATAGGGGGAACAATGGCAAGAGGGTATTCGGAATAAGGAATAAGCTCGAGGGATGAAGCTGTACGCATAAACCGGTTTCGGTGGTGGGGTCATGTGAGGCGAATCGAGTAGGATAGGTTACCTGAGAGAATGATGAAATTTGCTATGGAGGGTAAGAGAAGTAAAGGGAGACCAAGGACGACGATGGTTAAACTCAGTTTCTAACGGTTTAAACATAAACCACTAGTTACAAGTAGAGGATTGTGGTGGCGGTCAGTGAATTCATAGAGGCTTGCAGACTGAACGCTGAAAGGTTGTATGTATGTATGTATGTATGTATGTATGTATGTATGTATGTATGTATGTATGTATGTATGTATGTATGTATGTATGTATGTATGTATGTATGTATGTATGTATGTATGTATGAAAACGGGTCCGCATTTCTATCACCGTCGATTCGACTCCTGACAGGGTCGAAGTTATTTTTAATCGTTACCGGATAATTCTCTGGGCTCGCGGAGTCAGTGTTTGTGTGGTCCTCAACAGCCCTGCACCTTACATAACACATTCAACACAATAAATCGCAATTTCCAATACTCAGCAGACACCGTCCACCCTCACTGGAGGGTTTGACTTACAAGGGCTGCATCAATTTACCAATAACTACATAAAATTATTATTATTATTATTATTATTATTATTATTATTATTATTATTATTATTATTATTATTATTATTAAAATGTATTCTCAGAAATTAAGTTCAAATGAGGAGGGTGTATACCCAACCATTCAAAATAAAATCCTAACTTTTCCGTCACACTCTATTCCTCAATATTTTACACTCATTTGTTTTTGTATTTTTCTTTCTTACAAAACACGTGGGCTCGAGTTCTTTTGAAGGATTATCTAAATGCCTTCTTGAGTTGAGTCGATCGTGATCAAAACTAATCGGGATCAAGGAAGACCGCATGACTCTAAACGCTAGTGTAATCTCGTTAGTTACCGTATCAAAGGCAGAACAAGTGAGCAACGGCGCTCCCTCCGTAAAGGCGCTGCTGCCGCCGCAGGGCTCCCTCGCACTATGGCACTGTTTATCGAGCGCTCTTCTGTTCGTCGAGCGCCGGCTGGGGCTTAGAAATGAAGCAGTCCCGGATAGCCTAAGTGACGATATTATCTTCACCAGCTGCAGCACTTGAAGGACAAAAGAAGAGGAAAGAAAGTTTATTATTCTAACTGGGATGTTTAGTGGAAGGCCGGTGTACGAAGATTAAGATACGCGCGATAATTTGTGTACTTATCATTAACTGAAAGGAATCCCACAGAGTCTCACAATTTACGAAACGATCTCCGGGTTCCGGTTGCTTATGGCGTGATTTTACTTGCCTGTGCCAAAATCCTGCCGTCAACTTTCCTGTCCAGCATGTAAGGGCAATCCACGAACCAGTTCATAAGCAAACATCACGTAGTTCGCAACGAGCACGTAAATGGAGGCACAAGCGGACAGTGATTGTAGTGTCGACTGTTGATTCTTACACACAAATACTGATTACTAGGGCTCGGAATTATATGACCTAAAGAAGTACGAAATATGCATTTAAATATGTCATAAAATCTAGGTAAATATGACCTAAAAAGAGGTAAAATAATGACAAACATTTTAGGATTAGGTAGCAAGTATTTAAGTATGACTAACATTAAAGGTGAGAAGCGATAGTACAGCAGACACATTTGCTCATACAAACTGGCAGAGCTTCATTTAGTATCATAGTCCTAAGGCGCATTCCACACTCTGTTTTCCTTAAGGGAAAGTTTAAAAAATCGCAGCATTAGCATGCTTTTTCGTATCTGTCGGCATACGTTCGTACAGCATCTGTTTATCGGAATCATTTCTTCTAAACCTGTTACTTATCTGTTTTATATAAAGAAAGACAAATATATTTAGTACAGTATTTTGAAATCCTGTATTTAAAACTCAACGCACATAATATAATTATACATGTACGACGCCTCAGTTTACACTAAAATGCTCAAAATATAACCAAATATTACCTTATATAACTATAATGAGCAAAATATGTCCGAAACAATAAAAATGGCCGACATATGCACTTATATGCAACATAAAAATGGCCGACATATGCACTTATATGCAACATAAAATTGCCTTAAATGGGGCCAGGGACTCATCTTTCAGTTTTTTTTTCATATTTAGGATAAAATGAGCTCAGAAAAGAAATATGAGTTTTTTCTTAACATCCGAACCTCACTGATTACGATTTATATATCTACTATAGAATACAGCAAACAAATAATAAATTGAGAGGATTCACTTTTAATTAATATCTTGGAGGATTTCATAAAGATCTGGGTTTATTTCAGTTAAATCTATTTTCAGCTATGCTAACAAGTTCTCTTAGTCAAACGGGACCTGTATTTTAACTTGGCATAGTTTATAAAAGCAATTGTCCATGCAAGTAAGTAAAAGCAAAATAGCCAAAATTTTACCTGCAAATTTCAAGTGATTAGCAACTGAAAAATATTTGAATCCATTCACACGACCTATAACGCGGCAGATATGTTGAAAACCGTATTATTTTCAATGATATTAATATGTGGTATACTTTTAGGACGAGTGACGAATGAATGAACATTGGCATGTTGACCTTCCATTGTGCTATCACTTGTAGTATGTACGAAGGTCAATAGCCACTTGTGGTTCGCTCATGGATGCTGTAGAACCTCAGACCTCCTGGGTCACCACTTGTTCTTATTACTGCCACTCGTTCTAAATCATAAATTTATCATTTTTTCTTTTATAATAATTCAATGCAACAGGAACGCTTTCGGGTTTTCGGCGAAGACCGAATATGAACGGGCTGGGACTGGGAAAGAAGCACACGTGGCCTCTATACAATCAGTCACTTGAAAAAAAGCACATGTTCACTTCTTTCAAAAATGTAAGTGTCGGTAGAACGATTCACATGAAAAAGAACTCCATACATTTTTACCACCAAGCACAGGGTGCAGAAAATTGTTCTCTCCTTTACCTTCAACATCAGGTCGACTACTGAGAAGAAAGCACTCGCAGAAGCAGAATTCTAATCATCTTAAAGAAAAGCTATTTGAAGTTCTTATTTTAATGTAAAAACAGTCTGTGCTATAAATTTAAATTTACATTATTAGAATAAACTTCTTATAATGGTAAAAACAAGACGCAGTGAAAAATATTTTACATTTTTTTAAAATCAAAACATATTAGTCTACACTGTTAAAGATGTTTAAGCCTTTGCTTCCTAAATGCTAAAGGTTTATTTAAAAGTGAATTATTAATGCGATCGTATAGACAAAACAAAATTAATAGGACAAGGAGTGCCTCCGTGGCTCAGGCGGAAGCGCGCTGGTATCTCCTCGTGGGGTTCGTGGTTCAAATCCCGGTCACTCAGTATTAGATTTCTACTGGATAAAGCGGAGGTGGGAAAGGTTTCTCTCAGGGTACTCCGGTTTTCCCTGTCATTTTTCATTCCAGCAACAGTTTCCAGTATCATTTCATTGCATCAGTCAGTCATTAATCATTACCCCAGAGGAGTGAGACAGGCTTCGATAGCCGGCACAGTTCCTATCCTCACCGCTAGATGGGGACTTCAGTCATTTCATTTAAGACCCAGTCGAATGACTGGAAACAGGCAGTGGATTTTAAAGAAAAGCGCGGGTTTACCTTCAGATAAAAAATACGTTGTCGTTTTCCATCACAGATTGTATTGAAACCAGTATTTTGTAAACAAAAGTCGTTTTACTTCTTATAGACAGTGCCAAATTACAGCTTTCTTTAAGTTTCACTCATTCATTATTCATTCATTTTCAGATTATATCACGAAAAGGAACTACTGATAACTTGTCTGTAAGAGGATCAGAATGCTGCTTCTGCGAGGGCTTCCTTCTCAGTAGTCGACCTGATGTTGAAGGTAACCGAGTCTCTTGTGAAAATTACTTCAAAGTATATACCATCGTTGTGCCAAGAAAAATCGCTATGTGATTATATTTCAGCTTTGAAATCTGACCAGAAAGATTCTGTCATCTAAGGTTCAGTATTGTATGAACTAGATCGAAGTGGGTACATGTGCTGCGGGTCAGTATTTCTCCCCTCAACGTTGTCACAGCGGTATGCCTATTTCGAGGCGCAACGACGATATGCCCCGGCCAGGCCCACGGTACAGGAGTAGCAAGCCTGCCTCTTACCCAGAGGCCCAGCTTCGATACCCTAACTACCGAGCTCGATAGCTACAGTCGATTAAGTGCGACCAGTATGCAGTATTCGGTAGATAGTGGGTTCGAACCCCACTGTCGGCAGCCCTGAATACAATTTTCAGTAGTTTCCCACTTTCACACCAGGAAAATGCTGGGCTGTACCTTACTCAATGCCACGGCCGCTTCCTTCCCACTCCTAGCCCTTTCTTGTCCCACCGTCACCCTAAGACGTAAAGCAACTTGTAAAAAAGAAAAAGAATCCCGTACATGTTAAGGATTTTTACCTGGACCTGAGAGGGCTGGTCGGAGGTGCACTCAGCCTACATGAGTACAATTGGGAACTATCTCACTGTGAGATAGCAGCCCCGGCCTAGTAAACTAGGATGATTCGCCGTACTGACCATGCGTCGCCCGTAATCTGCAAGCCTTGAGGCAAAGCAGCGGTCACTTGGTAGGCCAAGACGACCGTCAGAGCTGTTGCACCATGAGGTTCAAAGAACTGACATCACTGATGAAGGGAGGATGATTTCCCTGAAACATGTATGGTAAACTAAATAGTTTTCTATTATTATAAGGTGTATTGACAAGGCGGACTCAAGTAAAACTATTTTAAATAGTTCTGTAATAGATTCAGACAAGTCAATACAGGATCAAACAACCATATTAACCTAATATGGTTAATTTAACAACAATGTTAACAACGTTGTATAATTTCGTCCATATATATTTGTATTATATATACAGCAAATGTCAGCGCCTGTTATAGAATAATGTACACTCATGTTCATAAAAAACAGAACATATTGAAATATTAGAGATTGGAAGTTCTTATTCACAGGACGTATTCCTTAGTATGTTCTGCAGAAACGATTAGCATTTCATTCAATTAGGTTCTGCAAGTGTCCTGTTGCCTAGTAGGTCCTCCATGGGCACTGATAACCTGTTCCATGTGTGATGGTATTTACCTGTATAAGGCGTGAATGGCGTCCCGGGGCATAGCCATACATGCTGCATTCACCTGGTTCCACAGTTCACCTTTGGTGGTTGGCAATGGGTCACAGCGCCTCACCCGTCGTTCCACTATATCACACATATTTTCGATTGACGACAAGTCCGGTGATCGGGCGGGCCAGGGCAACAATCTGACATCCTGTGACAACAAGAACGCACGCGTTCGTGCAACAACAAGTGGTTGCGTATTGTCCTGCTGAAATTGGCGTCTGGGGTGTCGTGCAGAAAGGGTATGGCTATCTGTCGCAGGATGTCATTCACGTAGGTCAAACTGGTGACAGTGCTCTTGGATATGAACCTACTGTGATTTGTGGTTGTACCCAATAGCACCCCACACCATAAGGCCTTGAATTGGCGCTGTATTTCTTGTGCGAATGCAGTCAATATGATGCCTCTCCCCCTGCCTGCGGCGAACCAAAATGCGGCCATCATTTTCAAAAAAAAATTGCTATTTATTTTACGTCGCACCGACACAGATAGGTCTTATGGCGACGATGAAATAGGAAAGGCCTAGGAATGGGAAGGAAGCGGCCGCGGCCTTAATTAAGGTACAGCTCCAGCATTTGCCTTGTGTGAAAATGGGAAACCACGGAATATCATCTTCAGAGCTGCCGGCAGTGGGGTTCGAACCCACTGTGCAAGCACACAGCTGCGTACCCCTAACCGCACGGCCAACTCGCCCGGTCATTTTCAAACAAACAGAACCTGAATTCGTCCGAAAACACTATCTGCTGCCATTCATGTCGCCAGTGGCGTAATTCCATATACCATTGTAGTCTAGCATGTTAATGCACATTAGTCAAAGGTAGGCGGGGAAGTGTACGACGCGCCGGTAACTCAGACCGTAATAAACGGCGACGGACTGTCACTCCTGATAGTGTACGATGTGATCCACTGTTCCACTGTTGCGCCACTGCCGAGGAGAACGCAGATCTGTCCGGCAATGCCATTCGGATGAGGTGTTGATCTTCTCGGTGGGGGTGGGGGGTCTGGGTGGTGCGACCAGACCCATCTCGTCATGTTCTACGACCATCTGTGAACCAGTCTGTATGCACCCATTGCACTGCCGACACACTTCGTCCCACACGAGCAGCAATTTCCCGGATGGATGCATCACGTTCTCTCACGCCAATAATGCGCCCTCTTTCAAACTCACTCATTTGACGGTACGGTTCTCGTATACGTCTGCTCAAGTCACACTGATCCATGTCCGCCTCCGTAGCATAACGGTTAGTGTTATGGGCTGCAGTCCTAGGGGGGCCGGGTTCCATTCCCGGTATTGCCAGGTGCTCAAATAAACCAGGCTTGTGTAGGTAGATTTAGTGACACGTAAAAGAGCTTCTGTGGGACAAACTTCCGACCGTAAAAGAAGTTAGTGGGACATAGAACCATTATTATTATTATTATTATTATTATTATTATTATTATTATTATTATTATTATTATTATTATTATTTCTTCACAGATATGACAAGCGATTGTAATTAATTTTACATGGGAAATTGCTCTATTATTCTATTATTTGTTTTATTTACAGGCTTAATACACCGTGGTCAATGCCTCGTATAAATACTACAAGTCAGCCTGCAATAATGTTCATAACCTATGTTACTGTGGTGATTGCTTTGGTGTGCGTAATTATGGTTAATTGAACATATCATTTGAAGGGAACCACCATGACGTCGATAAAGAATTATATTCCAGCATTATCCTGGAACAGAAATTAGGAACCCTTCGAGGATAATTGACAGATTTCGAAATAGTTGCCCAACAAATTGATTTTTAAAAAACTTACAGTGAAATAGGATTTTAGAAACATATTATAGTGAGTAACATTTTCGAAATTGTTTCGAGATAAGCAAATGCAGTACAGTATTTTTTTTGTATTTGTTTTACGTCGCACCGACACAGATATGTCTTATGGCGACGATGGGACAGGAAAGGGCTAGGACTGAGAAGGAAGCAGTCGTGGCCTTAATTAAGGTACAGCCCCAGCATTTGCCTGGTGTGAAAATGGGAAACCACGGAAAACCATCTTCAGGCTGCCGACATTGGGGTTCGAACCCACTATCTCCCGAATACTGGATACTGGCCGCACTTAAGCTATCAAGCTCGGTGAGTACAGTAATAATATTGTTGTTAGTTTTATGTCCCATTCTCTAAACTTTACGGTTTTTGGAAACGAAGAAGTGCCGAAACTTTGTCCCGAAGGAGATATGTTTCGTGCCAGTAAATCTACCGACACGAGGCTCACGTATTTGAACGCCTTCAAATACCACTGGACTGACCCGGGGTCGAACCCACCAACTTGAGCTCAAATGATCGGTGATATATCGTCTAAGCTTCGTAGCCGTGCGTAAGACCACAGAAGTATGTATCAATATGAAAAAATCGGGATTAATCTTGAAACAACATCGTTTTCCAAAAGTCACGATTTGCCGCTCACTAGTAGTTTCTGTCTTGAGTTGTCCCCTCAACTCAACATTAGTCACCGTATTACGCTATTTTTATCAACTCTTCCTACGAAGTCTTAGGAAAGGATGTCACTTTATCGCAGAGTGTCATCATGATGAACAATATTATTCTTTTTATTCAACTTTACAAATGGGCCTCTTTCTTTCAGCTTTCTTTCTCGGCATAGTCTTCATCTTCGTATCCGTCTAACTTTTCCAATTCATCTTCTTCCATATCCAACGCTTCTAGCCTGTGTCTCCTCCTTTTAAAAGGTCCAGATTTCACTCTTATGTCGAAATTTACCCCAGATGGTATGTTTTACGAACATAAGAGAATATTTCTGAAATTACTGCAAACAGTCAATAAAAAAATTACGGTGTAAAGGTCCTCTCATGTCTGTGCGTGTTTATCAGGTTGATCTTTTTTTAAATTCTGATCTTGGAACATTCGTCGCCATAAATTGTTCAGGATACAATTTCCAAAAGTCCAGATCGATCTATGGAGGGATATAGTGTTTACAGTCCGCTGTATATTCTAGTATGGGCCAGACTTTGTTACTTTCATCTATTTGTCTTATATCTGGCAGTATGAAAGGGACTCAGATACTTCTCTCGTGTGTGTTTACATCACACTAACACTGACAGGTTTTCAGTACCATTCCGATGGGAAAGGACCATGACTAGGTAGCAAATGGCCACGACCTTACTTAAAGAATACACCACCATTTGTCTGATGGGAAAATTTGGAACCATGGAAAACCACTTTCAAGGTATTCCAATTATGGGATTTAAATAAACCATCTCTTGAATGAAAGATTACAACTATATGACCCGTACCGCGAACCCAAAACTTTTATTAATACAAAAATGCACATAATCTATATATATGAGTATTGTCTGTACGTTACTCAGAATTTAAATCGAATGGTAATTTTGCATCGGTCGTGTCCATAGTAACATTCATTTTCCATCATCTGTGCATCTGTATGTTTATATGTATGCGCATCGCGATTAAATGGTTGAAGAGAATTTAATAAAAATCGGTATCTGAAGTCGGGGAATAATGCACTACAATCTAGGCTATAAATAATTCTATTCACTCTGAGTGAAATGGTAGTTTAGGGGAGGATCTAAAATGGAGTTCTAAGATATATATGTTATTAGTGGTCCTATCGATAAATACTACATAATTAAAGTTATATATAATAAAATTTCCGACCATACATTTTACCGTATTGGCTATGATGACGGAGATATTCGTGAATTTTGATTCTTGTTGCTAATTCGGTATCAACGCCGAACCACGAGAAAAATGGATGAATAAAATTTAATGAAAATCGGTATGTATGTAAAGTCAGGGAATAAAGCCGTACAGTATAGGCTATAAAATTTTATTCACGCTGGATAAAATGGTAGTTTAGGGAAAGGCACCTAAAATTAAATGTTTAAATATCTATTTTATTGGTCCTATCAAAAAAATACTGCATAACAACAGTCATAGGAAATACAAAAATACAATTTCCGATCATTTATGTCTTATACAGTTTTACCGTAACGACTGTTCGGCTCCATGGCTAAATGGTTAGCGTTCTGCCCTTTGGTCACAGGGGTCCCGGGTTCGATTCCTGGCGGAGTCAGGAATTTTAACCATAATTGGTTTATTTCCCTGGCATGGGGACTGGGTGCATGTGCCGTCTTCATCATCATTTCATCCTCATCACGACTATGGGCAACAAATCAAAACACCAGCACCAGGCCTCTCTTGAGGCCGTACGCTATTATTATTATTATTATTATTATTATTATTATTATTATTATTATTATTATTATTATTATTATTATTATATCATACCGACTAGGATAATAGAATTGATGAATTTAGACTTTTGTTGCTTAATCCATAACAGCCATCCCCGGAGGCCCAGGTTCAATTCCCGGCTCTGCCACGGAATTTGAAAAGTGGTACGAGGGCTGGAACGGGGTCCACTCAACCTAGGGAGGTCAACTGAGTAGAAGTGTGTTCGATTCCCACCTCAGCCATCCTGGAAGTGGTTTCCGTGATTTCCCACTTATCCTCTATTCAAATGCCGGGATGGTACCTAACTTAAGGCCACGGCCGCTTCCTTCCCTCTTCCTTGCCTGTCCTTTCCAATCTTTCCATCATCCCTCCACAAGGCCCCTGTTCAGCATAGCAGGTGAGGCCGCCTGAGCGAGGTACTGGTCATCCTCCCCATTTGTATCCCCGACCCTAAGTCTGGCGCCCAATGACACTGCCCTTGAGGCAGTAGAGGTGGGATCCCTCGCTGAGCCCGAGGGAAAAACCGACTCTGGAGTGTAAACAAACAAATAAAGAAGAAGAAGAAGAAGAAGAGATCGAATAGGCTATTCTTATTGTAATGCTAATTAAGTGGCATCTTAGAACATAAATGGAAATATGTTGAATTAGTATCATTCAAATTGATGTAGGTTAACTGTGTGCATAATGCGCATCATTACTCCATTCTGTTTTTTTCCTACTAGACGAAGTTATACGCAAATCAATGTCAATAACTTCTGCATGTGGAGACACAGTATACAGAATGTAACGTCCAAACTTTCAGAATACATTCGTCACACGTACAAGAAGAAAGTATGTCATATGAACAAGGGTCCGGAAAAGGTTTACTTCCATGTTAGAATCAATTTCTACAACTCTACATAGTACGTGTCTTAATCATTGGGAAGGTACAGGAACAGAACGTACCAGGACATCAAATGTTCAAAATGCTCTCCATTAGCACTGCTAAACGTATCAAGCCGCCACCAGCGCATTCTGGATTCAATGCCATGGCAATCTAGTCCATGTGGGCTCTTGGTCAATCAAGGCCTGCAGTTTACGAGGAGACGCTTGATCAGCGCAAAGAACTCTCGGCCGTAACTTTTAACTTCCTAGACCGGAGCGGCTATGTCAACGTCAGATAGCTCACGGATGGCCGTCGTGTAGTCTGAGTAGGTTTCGAAACAGCCCTCAGATCCACGTAAAAACCCTGGTATCGAAGCCGGGGCCTTCGGATAAGAGACAGATTCGCTACTCCTAGACAGTGCGGCTGGTTGCGTGTTCGAACTATAGCAGTCTTCACACGTAAATAAAATACTGTGTGTTTCAATACGCAACTCCTCCCGTAGCCTTCAAATTTTCTCTAGTTCATCAGTGTAGGCAATAGAAACATTATCTAGGGAGGAATATTATGCAGTGTTATTCCGTTCTGAGCAGTGGAACTGTTTGCAATTACGTGTAGAAAGTAGATAGAATACGATTGTGATATGGGGACATGATAAAGTAAATTTTAACCGTAAGAAAAATGTAGGCTATTTATAGAAATAGTACAGAGACCAGAACAGTACTTATCCCTTAATTTCATACATATCAGTAAAAAATAAATAACAGCAAAGCAAATTCATCTCCGTACAGGTCATGAAGGCCCTTGGAGGGGTGGAAGGTAAAGGCTTCCACTATCCGTAACCTCGACATTTGATGGGGTAGGGTGGTTAGCTCTTCGCCCGGCCACCTTGGCCCCAGGAATTAACCTGTACTCATTTTTGGTGTAGGCTGAGTGAACCTCAGGGCCATGTGCACCTCCGGAATCTCGTTTCTTAAATTTTACGACTTCCTAACGGAGATTCGAACCCACGTCCTTCCGGGCGAACCGACCACGCCTTTACCGCCTCTGCCAGGCAGCCCCTAAGCAAAGTAAATTTCAAATAAATTCTGTATAAAATAAAATGTTGCATTATATTGTTGTATTATATTTACCATGGTCGAGATACCGAAATGAAAAATCTCGGACCATTACGACGGGGAACCACTGCTGAATAAACTGACAGCTTTCCTATTCTTATTCGTCAACCACTTTTACAACACGGGTGCGAACTGTGTCTCACATGTGGATTTGACCCTGTTCTACGGCCGAGTGTTATGTGGAGACATGTGGTAATTGGCAGTGTGGTGTGTTGTCTGAAAATGAACAGGAGAGTGTTGGGACAAACACAAACGCCAGTCCCCGAGCCGGAAGATTTAATCAGACGCGATTAGGAATCGAAGCTGGGATCCTGGTCATAATTGTTAAGGCATCAAGTTTATACAGTCTGACATCGTCGTTAGACGGTCGGAGTCCCGGTTTGTCGAAAAAATTAAAAAAATAATCATAAGAATGTTGACCGGCAGTGCAGGAGAGGTGGTGGTTTATGATTTCCAATAATTAGATTGCGTGCCAAAAACCTGGATTAAATTCCAAACTCTCCGCACTGTTCATATGGAGTAAGGGTATATGACATCGTTGATAGCGGTTCGTCCGCCCGATGGAGACGTTAAGCCTTGAGCAGATCCTTTGGTGCTATTCAATAGGAGTAGGCTAGAGCAAACCCCTCAGTAATATTCGTCAGGAGTAGGCTACATGCCGGCACCCGGTTTCATCCTCTCCATTCCAGCTATCATATTTCACGTCATCCACTTAATCCCATTTTAAGTTCTATGATGACTCGCTCTGTGGGTGGGGGTGGTCGTAAGAGGTAACTAAAACGGACTGAATGGGCTCTGAACTTGGCGAATATGGGGCCCTTAGCTGAGTCTTGGCATTCCTTCCACTTACTTGTGCCAGACTCCTCACGTTCATCTATCCTATCCGACCTCGCTTGGTCAACTCTTGTTCTTTTCCGACCCCGACGGTATTATAGCACTCGAGGTCTAGGGAGCCTTTCATTTTCACGTCGTTCGTGCCCTCGTCTTTCTTTGGCCGATACCTACATTTCTGAAGGTTCGAATCCCGTCCATTTTTTTTTCCCTCTGATTAGTGTTTTGTGGAAGATGGTTGCCTAGTTGTACTTCTCTTATAATCAGCACCACTCCTATGGTGAGGTTGGCGCCAGGACTGGCATCCGGTCGTAAAAACCGGCTACGAAGATTCATATCAATTCATACGCGACCTCGTGCAAACACGGGACTAAGGTTGTACAATATAAATATATCGGTTTAATAACTCAGGAATATCATGATTCAGTACAAGAATTGTGAGATTTTACGATTTTGTTTAGTGAATCCAAACTAATATCAAATTATCTGCAATTTTAAATGATGTAATGGTACTGCTTATTTTATAAATCAATTATAAATAATGTTGCTAATTTTTATGTACAAATACGATTATCCGATGAGAAATGATCCTGTATGTTCAAGTAACCAGTTATGAATATCCAGACTGACTGAATGGATAGTTTCGAATTACATCGCTGAAATGCCTTTCCCTGAATGTGTACAGTATTTCAACTCCAGGAAAATGGTCTGACGATACCTATCTCAAAACGATTACTTCCTACAAATTTATTCATGAATAACCTACATGCAACAGTACAGATAGCACAATGGCTCACGTTCTAAGACAAGTAACTGAGGGTTTTGGTCACTATGTCCCAGGATTATAAATGAAAACAAAAAATAGAGTGGTCACATTCAAGAGCTTTTAGAAGTGTCCTTGGTTGAATGAAATCATTTTACAGCGTTAAGGAGTGTAAAATTACCAATCGGAGAGGCCGCACATTTTAACGCGCTAGAGCAGGGGTTTCCAATTTGTTAGGGCCACATTGGAAACCTTAGGTGTGATCACGGGCCGCACTTTAATAATAGACCAATAGTCGTGAAATCCCGCAAATAAAACGGAGGTACCATTATGAAATATTATGCGTTGTTCAATTGTAACGAAGGGTTAATCATTTTAATTGCTTAAAACACTATTGTACAATCGCACAAAAGAGTGAAATATAAAAATATAAACACTATTATGCCCAGGGAAATTGAATTTGGAAGAAGTGCGTCCAACAATGTCAGTTCATTTGAATTAATATTTGAAAAATGAAAATCAGAAAGAATAATATCCTAAGACGAACTGAAATTAATAATGTAGTCAAAACAAAACCTAAAAAGGGAGAGTTTAATGGGAGTAGTGTAAAGGGAACAATGATATACAGTTGTAAGAGTCTAAAATCCCAGCAATGTACTTCCAGGACTACTTCCCTGAACATTTCTTCGAGTGTTCAGCATTGTGTACCAGCCAGTACTAAAAATGAGAGAAGAACGAAGAATTGAAACCGCTTCTTACACCAATGGCAATTAAAATATTTGTTGATATTCATTAGCATGTTACGTTGCATAAAATGTCCACAGTGAAGTTGGCATGGAGTTCAAGATTTGGAATTGATCCCATATCAATTTTTATAACGGTTAAGACCTAGCACTGGCATTTGTGAGGACTCATTCTCCACCGAAATTTGGATTTTAATTCTTTTTAGTCAAAAATAATCTATTCAGACCAAATTAATACTTAAAAAAGGAAATAATATTAAAGCATGAATTAGTTCTGACTTGGGTCTATAAATGGTATAAAAATTCATACATTTTTGAACGAGCTATGAAATATTTTGTTATAAATTTTCTTCACACTTTTTAATATATTTTAAATGCCCTCGCGAGCCGCTAAATAAAGCTTCGCGGGCCGCCATTTGGAAACCCCTGCGCTAGAGCTATGGAGCTAAGTCCTGCTTTCGGGAAACATGTGGCTTCGAACCCCACCGCCGGCTGTCCTCAGAGTGGTTTTCTGTGCTCTCCCATTTTCACTTCCAAGCAAATGCTAGGACACTTCCTTCCAACTCCTTACCCAATTCCATTCACCAACATTCATTTCGTCAACTCCTCAACTGACGTTAGCGTCAGAAAGGGTATCCGGCCGTAAAAATATGCAATGTAAATTCATATCACTTCATTCTCGGCCCCACATCAAGAAATGGGACTAATAGGTAGACATACAACGAGTGTAACATTCGAGTTCCACACATTTTTTAAAGTATTGAAGATTCAAAGCTAATATTTTCGTGCTCCACTTTAGGCGCCACATTAACCCAGGTCATTTATCATCTCATGATAATATCGAGATCTTACTCCCTTGGGATAGTGTTTACACTGAACCGTGCCTTCTGGTATAGTTTACAACAAATCCAGTGGAGAGGTACCAAGGAATGGCATTAGTAAACGAATAAGTTTGAGTGGAGCTTTCGAAAGTAGGAAAGATCATAATATGAAGATAAAGTTGGGATTCAAGAGGACAAATTGGAGCAAATATTCATTTATAGGAAAAGAATAATAATTTATCAAGGGAAATGTCCGATAAATTTCCAAATTCTTTGAAAAATTTAAAACTGTGTAAACAATTGACAAGGAATCTGCCACCTTAGTGACAGTACTAAATACAGATTGATTGATTGATTGATTGATTGATTGATTGATTGATTGATTGACTGATTGACTGATTGACTGATTGATTGATTGATTGATTGATTGATTGATTGATTGATTGATTGATTGATTGATTGATTGATTGTGTTACTTTCATTGATCAGTCTGTATCATCCTTGATTCGACAATCTTAATGGGGAATGAGCGATGCTAGTAACGCTATTCTGTATGCATCCAGTCGTTGTGAGTATTCTATTGACGTGAAAGTGTTCCTCATAGGGTCGGTGTATAATTTTCAGTGGGAATGGAAGACTGATATGTAACAACAGCCTCTGGTTCAGATAGGTGAGATACGGGAAGGTACTTAACTATTTTTTTTAATAGTTGCTTTACGTCGCATCGACACAGATAGGTCTTACGGCGACGATGGGAGAGGGATGGGCTAGGAATGGGAAGGACGCGGCCGTGACCTTAATTAAGGTACAGCCCCAGCATTTGCCTGGTGTGAAAATGGGAAACCACGGAAAAGCATTTTCAGGGCTGCCGACAGTGGGGTTCGAACCTACTATCTCCCGAATACTGGATACTGGCCGCACTTAAGCGACTGAAGCTATCGAGCTCGGTACTTCACTACTAATTACCATAGTAGGCTACAGCTCTTCAGGAAGCATAGACTGTTTATGGTAGCTGATGATGGATCGGTTACGGATACAACCAGCCTTCGAAATGAGGACTCAGCATACGCACCTCTGTAATTCATTCCGAAGGGTGGCGTCATTCTTAATACAGAATCATAATTGGTTCACGTTCTCATTTCCAAACTTGATCTATTTAAAAGGCCTAATGAAATGACTCCTCCTGTTAACGCTAAAACATACAATCAATCAATCAATAAACAATACTAGATTCTTGTGGTAGCAGGGTCGTAATCGTCTACATGCCTCCCTCTAGTGATGGAGATTATGTAGTGAAAGGAACACTGCCATGAAAACACAGTCCCACAAAGTGTGTACACAACCATCTGCAATAAACAAAAGGTGATGGATACGTAAAACTAGACTGAAGCTAGAGGACAACGTTCTTACCCTTCACCAACAGCAACAATTATTTTACTGTGTTCACGAGTTTGAAAAGTCCTCGGGCTAATCATGGTGAGTAAAGTAAATAACTTTATAACACAAAAAATGGATGATAATAATAATAATAATAATAATAATAATAATAATAATAATAATAATAATAATTTATTTGAGATAAATTGTCGAACTTAACAACAACCAGTACAACTTTGCTCAAGACACCGGAACAACTAATGCAATTTCCGCTGCGCGTATACTCGTCGAACGTCGCCTGGAAATAAGGAAACCATTAAATATTTCCCCTATTGATCTAGAAAAGGCCTTCAGTTGTGCCCACACCATGTAGCCTTCATCAAAACATGGACTCAGTACACAGACAGTAGTCTGAATCACGGCAATATTCAAGTTAACGGCGAGGCTCTTATAACATCCACCTCCTTCAGATTTATAGGATAATTTTCACAGATTAGCAACAATCTGAATGATGAGGCACGAGCAAAAATAAACGGAACATGAATGAGGTAGTGAGAAGTCACTGATGTGCATTGTTACCGCCAATCGATCTTCCGTCCAAGATACATCGCACTGTGGTAAGTCTGAATCAGAATGTTGGCCATCAACGATGAGTGTACTGCACCAACACCACGTCATGCGGTCGTGGATGCTTCGATGAACTATTGGAATCACACGATTGGATCACGTCGAGTATGAAACAAGAAGACAGCGAACAGGTGTTGCATCAATTTGTGAAAGAATGCAGGAGAGACGCCCTCAGTGGTACGGCCACGTCAGACGTACAGCACACGAAACTGTCGCCGGTATAACAAACAATTTTGAAGCCGACGCCTGCGTGGAAGACCTAAGCAACCATGTCTGAATACGGTTAGGTTGAATTTAAAATGCATCACCTTTCACCTACCTGATGTATTTGATAGATTAAAATTATGTTCTGCTACCCGAAAAACGGGCCCTGTATCTGCTGAAGAACGTTAGGAAGAAGAGTATGAAGAAAATAATAAAATTAACCTATTTTAAATTTTATAAAAGAGAAATTTGCGTTTGTATTCAAAATTACGTTCAAGTGGGTCAGAGTAAGTTCAACTATGAACGTCGAGATTTGTTTTTCTGAGCATTAAAGTCTTATATTTCGTGTTCCTCAGCACACCTTATCCATTTATTTGACAAATCACAATGATCATTCACAAAATTCCAGTGAATAGTTTGAAAGCAACTTTGAAGGCCCTCTGTAGAAATGGATGGTCAAGAACTTCATTATACTGGAAATGTAACCTCGACAATAAGTGTGACAGAAGGTTATTTCTATACTTCCTCACTTTTACTAAAACTTAGTATCTGGTGTAGGCTGAAAGAACCTCAGGACCACTTGCCTGTCCAGAAGAAGAAGAAGCCTCGTTTCTAAATTTCTGATCATCCTATCGGGGAATTGAACCTACATCCTTCTGAGTGAATTGAACACGCATTTGGAGTCCCCTCTGTTTAATATCGCATATTTATCTTAAACTCATAGGTTAGGAACAATAAGAAAAAATAAAGTAACAATAGTATCTGGGCAGTTTATATTTTAATGTATTTATTGCCGGGCTGAGCTGCTCAGACGGTTAAGGCTCTGGCTTCCTGAGCCTAAGTTGGCAGGTTCGATTATGGTTCAGACCGATAATATTTGAAGGTGCTCAAATACGTCAGTCCAGTGTCAGCCGATTTACCGGCACGCAAAAGAAGTCCTGCGGGACAAAATTTCAGCACCTCGGCGTCTCCGAAAACCATCAAAGTAATTAGTGGGAAGTAAAACAATAATAATAATAATAATAATAATAATAATAATAATAATAATAATAATAATAATAATAATAGTTTACTGCTCATGCAAGATAAAGACACACACACACTTTCTCTCTCTCTCTCTCTCTCTCTCTCTCTCAGGCAGTCGAGGAGCATACGAAGCTATGTGGCATCTACTGTACTTACTGGTATCTTACTTTCACAACTGAGCAGAACACTACCCTTGCACATGTTTATCACATCAGGTCCACAAAACCGATACTGAAAGGACAAGAAATGCTCTTTAGTTCAAAGGATCTGGGTTAGAAACGCTGGCACTATTAAAGCACAACAGCTGTTCAGGAATTCTGTTAGCTATTTACTTAGCAGTAATGATTTAGGGATAAGCTTAATATGAGTGTGAACAAGGCAGGCGCAGACAAAAGCCTGCAGTATCAAGTTGGCGGGCGGCTCCGCCGGTATAACCAGGCCAAGATGAATGGGCAGCCGTGCCCCTTAACGGTAGGGCAACTTATCAGGCTGTCGTGTGCGGCGGGTTGCAGCACAATGCTCTCGCTCCGATAAGGCTTTGTTTGCTCCTTAATAATTCACCCAGCCCAAGGAGGTGTTGGGACACGAGCCGCAAGTACCAATTAGAAACTTAGGCCCCTTCGGTCGATACATTCACAACTTTCCTCGAACATTCCTCTAGTTCCAGCACCGATCGACAAGATGTCAACGTCTCAGAAATATCCAAACACAACAATGTGGCGAGAACTCGATGGAATGTCTCAGTTTTCAGGAATTAAGTCCTTAGCCCTGTACATACAACAAAAGCGTAACACTTACTTAACAGAACTATCGCATCTCTATCGTATTAAGGGTATCTCCGTAAAAAGAAAATTGATCGTAATGAAGGGAGATCATACTTGTATACCGTTAAGATAAGCATGTGTTCTCGAAGAATATTTATACATCTGATCGTCCTGGATGGTTTACCGCACCGAAGTAGTTCATAGTATTAATTTAGACGGATAGAACTTTTATGATCAGAGCAGTGACCTGTTATTCAATCGCTGCATATGGGTCAAGTTAAGAGTCCATCTTGATCATTTTATGAACTCTGACGATGACTACTTTGTGATATGTAATTTGAAGGTCCTTAAATACATCCGCCTCATATCGGTAGATTTACTACTACTAGTAGTAGTAGTAGTAGTAGTAGTAGTAGTAGTAGTAGTAGTAGTAGTAGTAGTAGCGAATTCTCCCAATATTGGAAAACGTTAAGCAAATAACTCAGTCAGTTCTTCTGTGAGTTCTTCTTCTTGTTCCAATAGGCTTTAATTCTTTCCGAGAATAATAATAATAATAATAATAATAATAATAATAATAATATAATTATATAATAATATCATTGTAACATATATGTTGTTATTATTATCTTGTTTAAAGGGGCCTAAAATCTATGCCATCGGCCTGTCTCCCACGATCATCTTCCTATTAAGAAAACACTCAAAGGTCATTTCCACACCATTTACCTGTGGCAAAGTGTCCCCAGAGCAGCTAATACTACACATGCGAAGGAGATGAGTGGTGCCTTTGATGATAAGAAGAGGAATGCCATGTTGTGTTATTAGTTTTATATCCCAATAATTAAATTTAAGAATTTTCGAGATCCCCAGTGTGCTGGAATTTTGTACCACAAGAGTTCATTTATGTATTGGTAAATCTACCAACACGAGGCCAGCGTATTCGAAAAACCTTTAAATACCATCGGCCTGAGACGTGAGCGAAGTTACGTAATTAGGATCAGAAACCTAGCAACCCACCATCCGAGCCACTCAGCTCTACGCTTTCAAAATAACAAGATCATCGTTCTTTCCCCACCTCGAAGTAAGAGGTGTTCCTCGTTAGCATAATCTACAAAAAAGCTTGAACAGCAACAAGTTGTGTTTCAGTGCATTTATGGACGTACTGAATTATGTTCCTAACTCCTCGTGTAACTGCTTACGTGCAGACGTAATGGTTGTACTGAATTATGCTCGTAACTTCTCAGTCATGAATATTTTTTCATCAAGTCAGTGTAGAGTGCATTGTTATGCTCAGTCTACGATTTCCACTCTTTTACATCTAATACGTATTTACGCCGACGATTGACAAATTTATAAACACAAGGGTATCAAACTACTGTAAATTTGAACTCTCTGAGTTTTTCTATCGGTTGCAATAAATGTATTTAAAATAAACCCAGAAAAAGTGACATTATATTATGACCTTTTTTGCCACCCATTTGGATCCATGCCAACGACAGAGCAGTTTTCCAAAAACCTCGCAGTAAATACTGGAGGAAAGATAAATGAGGAAATTATTAAGATAAGTTCTAGATTTCAAGTTACTAAACAGAAATAAACATAAATATTCTAAATATTTGAGTGTGGTTTAATAGAAACGTATCATGTTCTTTCAAGAACGAAACATGTCATTCTTTGTTTAATAGTGTGAATTTTTTCCTAGTTTAAAAATGTGCCTTTTTACAGGTATTTTATTATATTTATATTGAACTTGTGTGTTCCACAGACTGAATATCTTTTAAATTACATTCATAATATTCTTCTTGTTTCCGAATTTGGCCGCCTATGGACCGCATTGAATTTAAGGCTTCTTTTTTCTACTACTACTACTACTACTACTACTTCTTCTTCTTCTTCTTCTTCCCCTCCTCATCCTCCTCATCTCAGAACCTCTTCATCCTTTCACTTCTGATGTTCCTTTCTTTCTTAAAGCTTCTTCTTCTTCTTCTTCTTCTCCTCAACCTCATCCTCCTCGTCCCAGAACCTCTTCATTCTTTCACTTCTGATCTTTCTTTCTTTCTTTGTACGACCAATTTGGGTCTACATTTTGGTGGTTTCTCCTGGAATGTTTTGATGCTGTCCACTCGGCTTCTAAATTATATTCTGTTGTGAATCATATTCATTGTAAGTCCACTTTCTATTGCATCTCTTTTTACCCCTTCCACCCACTTCGTTGAAGCATTCAGTCCAGTGATATACTTGAATATTTTCTTAGTTAGCCGTTTCTCATCCATTCTTTCTAGATGCCTATAGAATTTTAGCCTTCGCTTTCGCATGGTGACAGTGATGTTTTCGGTGTATTTGTAGAGATCATCATTTTTTCTATTCCTACACTTCCCATCAGCATTTTTCTGTGATCCTTAAATTTTTCTTAAGATTCTCGTCTCCCTTTTTCGAGATCTTGAAGCTCACCCTTTTTATTCATTGTCAGGCTCTCTGAAGCGTAGAGACCCTCTGTCTTTACCACTGTGCTGTAGTGTCTAAGTTTTGCCTTGTAAGATATTGCTCTTTTGTTGTATCTGTTCTGGGTTAACCTATAAGCTAAATCTAGTTTTCTAATTCTTGCCCTATTCACCTCTTTATCCAATCCGTTAGGCTCTATCAATTCCCCTGGATATTTAAATTTCTCAGTTCTTTTTACAGTCCCATGCTTCAGTTCTAAGTGTCTCTCCCCTTGATATCCATATTCTATGTATTCCGTCTTCTGATATGAGACTTTGAGACCCGTTTTCTCAGCGATCTCATGTAGAGTATTCAACATAATTTGGGCATTTTCTCGGTTGTGAGCCAAGAGGGAAATATCATCTGCAAAAGCCAAACATTTAATTTCTAAGTTCTGTCCTTTCCTCACTAAATGTATTCCTCTTATTCTTTTCAGTTCCAAGGCTTTTTCTCAGGTTCCAATGGTTTCTCTAGAACAATGTTAAAGAGAATTGGTGATAGGCAGTCCCCTTGTCTGACTCCCGTTCTTATTTCAAATGGTTCAGAAATTTCACCGAAGAATTTGACTTTTGAGAAAGTTTCTGTCAACGTTTGTTTTATTAACATTATTTATAATATTATTATTTTGGCATTTACTTTAGAATTTGCTTTACGTCGCACCGACACAGATAGGTCTTACGGCGACGATGGGACAGGAAAGGGCTAGGAGTGGGAAGGAAGCGGCCGTGGCCTTAATTAAAGTACATCCCCAGCATTTGCCTGGTATGAAAATGGGAAACCACGGAAAACCATCTTCAGGGCTGCCGACAGTGGGATTCCAGTCCACTATCTCCCAGATGCAAGCTGAGAACTGCGCGCTCCTAATCGCACGGCCAACTCGCCCTGTCATTTATTATATAACATGTTATAATAATAATAATAATAATAATAATAATAATAATAATAATAATAATATGTTTATTTATTCTGGAAAATTTAGGGATGTACTCACTTTCTTACACTTAACCAGTCTTAACCTAGAACACTGTTAATAATAACTACTGATGACAATAATATGAAAACAATCTTCTTCTTCTCCACTTCCTCCTTCTACCGCTCTGGGGTCGCGGGTGAGAACTATATCGCACATGTGAATTTGGTCCTGTTTTTCGGACGGATGCCCTTCCTGCCGCCAACCCTATATGGAACGGTGAATTATTTCGTGTAGATTGTTATTCTGTGTACAGGAAGGGATAAATGCATGGTGCAGCAGGATCAGATATTTTTGTTATGGTTTGTGGAGAGAAGTCTGATAGGATAGCGGAGAGTGTTGGAACAGACTCAAACACCCAGTCCCCGGGTCATAAGTGTTAATCAGATGCGATTAAAATCCCCGACCCGGCTAGGAATCGAACCCGGGACCCTCTAAACCGAAGGTCTCAACGCTAGCAATTCAGCCAATGAGTCGGACAATAATATGAAAACAATATTAACAATAATAACAGTAACAGTATTAATAAAAGTCATCACACGTAAAAAACAAATCATATCATCTATATAATACACATCGTACGCAGAGTAAATTAAACATATATGGATAATGAGTACTATAAATACTACTTAAGAGAAAGTTCCGAAAATATATAAATTTCTACAATATACGAGATATCGCCTTCAATTGAAAGGGGAAGAAACGGATTAGTAAGAATAATAAGAATAAGATGTTGATATGTGAAAGGAAGGTGGAAAAATGATTAAGAGGAGGTAGGAGGTTGTTCTTTCAGGTCAAAATTTGATGATGCATGCGTGTTTACGTAACATTTCGACACTGGCATGTTTAAAAGCTGAGCTGCTGGCCATGCCTCTGACGTCCACTGGTAAGAGATTCCGTTGTGGTGACGGTGAATTATTTCGTGTAGATTGTTATTCTGTGTTCAGGAAGGGATAAACACATGGTGCAGCAGAGGAAGTATGATAGGATAGCGGAAATAGGCTGCTTGAGAAATTTTAAGTATATTTTGCAAAAATCAAAGAGTATGAAGTGCACGTCGTTCTTGTAGGCGAAGCCACCCGAGCCGTGTGTACGACGGTGTGACTTGGTCAGCGTAACGACAGATAAATCTTACACAACCATTCTGAGCACACTGTAATTTCCTTCCCCATTCTACTCCTAGGTTGTAAACTATATCGCAATAATAAAAACGTGGAAATGCGAGTGATTCAACAAGAATTTTCTTTAGTTTAAAAGTGACAGTTTTGAATTTACTGAGACAGTGCAGCGTTCCGCCCAGAATCCGGCATTGAATTTTACAAGTGTCTCTTGTGGATAGTACGTGTGAAGTATACATAATCCGGAGCATATCAACATCAGTTCACACAGCACATGCCCAAGAACTTCCCACCTTTAAATGTTGGAGTAGATAAATACTTCTATTGCACCGCCAGTGTTATTACTGTGCACAATGTTCACATGCAACTAGCCATTTCAGTCTTGACTGTATCAACTTACTATCAAGAGGACAAGTCCTTACTTCTGTAATCTGGTTCCTTAGTCGAATGGTCAGCGTATCGAGGCCTTCAGTTCAAAGAGTCATGGGTTCGATTCCTGGCCGGGTCGGAGATTATTATCACGTCCGGTTAATTCCTCGGTCTAGACATTCGGGTTTTCATGGTCGTTCCACCTCACTCCTCTTTATATTCACACAACACACCACACTACTACCGATCACAGAAACACGCCGTACAGTGAATACATTCCTCCACATAGAATTGGCGTCAGGAATAGCATTCACCATTAAAACTGGCGGCTTAATCCAAATGTCCTACATAGTTTACACCCACGACTCCAACAAAACGTTTGAAAAGCGGAAAAATAATTATTTTCTTTCGTAGGATTATACGTCAATATCATTAACATTTAATACTTTTTCCCTTGAGAATCGCGTCAGCTTATCAACAATATTCACGAGTGTCTCAAAATTTCACTCATGTTAATATGTGAAATTAACAGTAACAAGGATATCGCTGTTATAGACTATCTACTTTAAGGGTCCATTGACCAATTCGGCATAAGATTAGCAAGAACTTCAATCAACAGGTGTATTCGCGAAAATATTATCGATCTTGAATTTCACTCCTGCGTACACTTGTTTTTACATAAATTCACCACGATAGCGAAACCTTATTTGCTGTAATGTTGTGCTTCAATTGTCTTGAATTAGTTATTTACGCAATTACGTTACGAGTGAAATGTTTACCGGAATTTCGAAATGACTGACGAAAACTATAGTGAAATTTTTAAATTAATTTAGTTTTATATTATTTCGATGCGGTACGACACATATCCTACATGTTTGATCCATGCATTGACATTTTCTTGATTTGTTGTTTGTGTCTTGCTATGAAAATATTGGATTATATTGTAATAAAACATAAATAATAATGTTATTTGAAGCAACGAAGAGTCCACTAAGCTACTAGAGTCGTAAACATGGTCCTCTCGTCCTAGATTAATGCCGGTGATACGAACCTTACGATACACTGTGATATATGCGATATTTATATGTTGGAAGTGGATTAACATATACATTAGTCAGTATTGTGATGTCAGAAGATTACTTGAGCTGGGTATGTAGAGACGCCATTTTTGGTGTAGATGAGTACGAAACCAACAGTGCTGCTATCAAGCGGAGAAACCATTCATCAAGGTTATGCTTGGCGTTCCTTGACTCATGATCTCCCTGACTATACGTGTTTACGTTACTCTGAAGCCGAGTTCAACTGGTCAGAGACGATTTGTAAGAAAACAGTACGGTAAAGTGTCGTTTTCCGTACTATTATGAGTGCGGAAAGAAAGCAATTACGTCGTAGTATGAAATAAAATATTTTACGTAACTGTGTTATTCTGATGAAGACTGGCGCCCAAAGACTTTGAATGCTAAAATAACACAATATATTTTTTACTGTAAGTTTTGATCTCTGTGTAGGTTATGAATACCTACGTATTTGATTTATTTTGTATGTATGGGCTTTTATTATCATTACCTACTTAATATTGTATCTGTTCACTAAATAGACACAGTAAATATAACTCGAGCTCTAGATTGTATCGACAATACTATCCTGAAGTGATGAAAACATCAGTCACGTTGGTAAAACTCATTTATTAATTATATTATTTTCTTTCTTCTGGAAAAGCTAAATATTAACAAGAAGAAGAATCATATGTAGGTATCAGGCTGAGTGAATTCTGGCGCAACGAACATCAGTTCATTGTAAGGGTGAATCTTTTGACACCGCCAATAACTTAATAACTTTATATTTTCTATCTCGAAAGAAACCGCCTGTTCACCTTCTAGCGAAACGAAGAAGTCCGCACCAAATGGTTGACGGAGACTGAGAAGAACAGAAAAGCTGGTGTTGACAGACTTATAAAATAGACAGGCTGTGAGACACATTCAGAAGAAATTCCGTGGTTCTCAGGAAAAAACACTGAAGTTCCCTCTGGTTGGGGGAAAGGAAGGAACTACACCAGGAGAAGGAATGATAATACTGGGCAAAAATCAAAGCTCAAGAGTTGAGGAAGCGTTTTTCAAGTATGTCTAATCAAAAGAATACACAAAATTCCTTGGTCAAAGTTTACTCTATAATATTCTGAATGGGTCCTAAACTCTTGTACCTACCACCCATGTTTATCAAGATCACAGCCTCACAATTAACATCCGGCCGGGCAGAGAAAACATCCTAATAATCACTATACATTCTTCTACAACAACTCTCTAAGCAGCAACATCTCTTTCTAATAACATCCATAAATGATGCAAACATCAGTTACGTCAATAAACCACAGTTAATAGTTATAATACCGAGCGAGTTGGCCGTGCAATTAGGGGCGCGAAGCTGTGAGTTTGCATTCGGGAGATAGTGGATTCTAGCCCCACTTACGGCAGCCCTGAAGATGGTTTTCCGTAGTTTCCGATTAATTTTCTCAACAGACTGGAGGCTGTCTGTTAATTAAGGCCACGACCGCTTCCTTCCCACTCCTAAGCCGTTTCCTATTACATCGTCGCCATAAGAACTGTATCGGTGTGACGTAAAGCTACTTGTAAATATACATATATATATATATATATATATATATATATATATATATATATATATATATATATATATATTATTTGTTTTTCTGTAAAACTAAATAATAACAAAAAAGAATCATCCGTTGGCATCCGGTTGAGTGAACCCTGTTCCATCCCTCAAACCAGAAGTAAAATCCCTGGACTGACCGAAAATCAAACCCAGGCCCTCCAAATCAGAACTAAGAATGCTAAGCTACCCCTATGGCACAGGATTACAAATAATAATAATAATAATAATAATAATAATAATAATAATATGGCCTCAGCGAACTTGTTCTGACATTTTTATATGACACCATTAAGCCTCTTCGTATCCTACATCACATTCCATCGGTTAATGTGTCAGAATCCCGGCCATGTAGAATGTTAGAAATGATTTTGGAACATAACTAGTCTAACCTAATTCCACAATAATTATTATTTAACTTTTATTTTAAATTCTTTCTTTCTTTCTTTCTTTCTTTCTTTCTTTCTTTCTTTCTTTCTTTCTTTCTTTTCTTCTTTCTTTCTTTCTTGCATCTACTGGTATTTCTACGTGCTAATATATTTGATATAAAATAAGGAATAACATTTCGAAATAAATTTTAACCATGGCCTGCAGTACAATATGTTCTTGAAGCAAACATAACAAGACAATGTTTATTGTTCGATGTTTTCATCCTGTAAATTATCAGAATGCACCCTTGAGTGGCGTTTCTCAATCTCTGTAAGCGAATCTTGGCAGTGTTAGTGGTTGAAGCTAGTAGATAGTGGATGTTGGCCTGGAGCCACGGGCCATGTCATTGGAGCCAACAGCGGCTGGGAGGGCCCGTCACCATGGTAACCAAGACGGGAGACAGCGCTCGGTCTGGCCTGGCCTGTCCTGTCCCGTCTGCACAACATAATTATAACCAATTTCCTCGAGCCTTCTGTACCGGTGATACTAGCTACGAACGATGGCGATAACTTGTAAACCTAATACCATTAACATTCCGTCAATAATTATAACCGAACAGCTAATGCTTTAATACATTCCGTTAACTTTTAAAGTTGCTTCTTCAACATAAAGAAAAAACCAGAGCTGTTTTAAGGGTGACGAATACAACTTCTAATAACACTTTGTAACAATATAACTTCGTATTATCCGAAACAATCCTATTTTACTGAAAAGAGGGGAAAAAAGAAATAAAATTATAGCGAAGAAATCGGTATTGCAATCATCTATTGTCTAATAACTAAACAACAACTTAGCGAGGAAGAGAAGAAGAAGAAGGTATCAACAAAATAATATTATCCAATTCTGTATCAGTATCCGTTCGTTCTTCCTCACTTTAGCTGTCAATGCAATAGTTTAGATAAACTACTCTGATTACATGTAACTAACCACACAACCCACATAGATACAGTATATATATTTTAATAACTAGGTAAAATGTTAAGGGGAGTCGTGACTGAATGTTGCGATTTTCGACTAAAAAAAATCAAGTTTTAAATTTTAACCATAAAAATTCCCTCAATTCTACCTCTGTCAAATCCTGTTATGAGTTTTCCCTAACGCCATTTGAAAGCTCTGAATGCCGGACTTGAAGGGTAGCAATTCGGCGTATATCGAGCAGGCCACTTTCTCTCACGCTATCAGACAAAGTTCTTCGGACTACCATTTCAATAATTCTGCTGGAATATATTTACCTTGTAGTGGGCCTACGCTGTGCGTAAGGGGAGAGAGACATCTGAGAGAGTAATTTCCAGTCCAGAACAGTTTTAAAGCAAGTATGTAAAACTTTCAATTGCTTTTATACATGTTAAAACTTTTTCAGCTCTTTGCCATGCATAAAATGCTCCTTGCAACAGAGTTATTATCGGATTCACCTGAAATTTTCAGAGAATATTTGAATATGTACAGCAAATAAAAGTAGTTCTGTAATTTATTATTAGTTGAACAATACCTTCATATTTTTACTCTGGAAATAGCACGAAACTAGGTTTTAACCTATTGACTGAATAAAGAAAAATTTTAAAAAGAATATGTCCATTATTTTCTACCTGGCTGAAAAACTCAGAGTTGTTCTTAAATATATGAGTATATTTTACACGTCTGTCCCAAAAAATGAAAACTGTACCTCAAGGAGAATTTTCTATGCAACATTAAAAACTATTTGTCAATACCTTTGCAACCAATTTACTAATCAACTCGAAGTTGTGCGTGGGGCTATATTTTATTAATATGTGATTGTGTTTTAAATTTGGTTTTAATAGATAGAAGTTTTACAATGTCAGTCATGACTTCCCTTAACGGAGACCGAGACGGTAAAAGCGTATTCGGTTCACCCAGAAGGACATGGGCTCAATTCCTCTTCTGAAAATCGAAAATTTAGAAATGATATTTCCCCTTCTAAAGAGGTGCACGACCCTGAGATTCATTCAGCCTACACCCAAGGCGAGTACAAGATTAATTACTGGGGTAAACGTGCCCGGGAATAGGGCTAACTAATGTATCCCACATCGTACCGAGATAGCCAATTCTTCCACTCCCCCAGGGGCCTTCATGGCCTGTATGGAGATGTGTTTGCTTGCTTTACACTTTTAACAGACGACAATCATATTTTACCAGCACAGATTAAGCAAAAAAATATAGTGGCTAACAAGACCGGTTATCAATCAATCAATCAATCAATCAATCAATCAATCAATCAATCAATCAATCAATCAATCGCTACTGATCTGCATTTAGGACAGTCGCCCAGGTGGCAGATTCCCTATCTGTTGCTTTCCTAGCCTTTTCCTAAATGGTTTCAAAGAAATTGGAAATTTATTGAACGTCTCCCTTGGTAAGTTATTCCAATCCCTAACTCCCCTTCCCCTGCCCCAGTTTGTCCTCTTGAATTCCAACTTTATCTTCATATTGTGATCTTTCCTACTTTTATAAACGCCACTCAAACTTATTCGTCTACTAATGTCATTCCACGCCATCTCTCCGCTGACAGCTCTAAACATACCACTTAGTCGAGCAGCTTTTCTTCTTTCGCTCAATTCTTCCAAACCCAAACTTTGCAACATTTTTGTAACGCTACTCTTTTGTCAGAAATCACCCAGAACAAATCGAGCTGCTTTACTTTGGATTTTTTCCAGTTCTTCTTTCCCGAAAGTGCTGAAATCACGATATCCACAACGAGAGACAAAATGCATGTCTTTAATAAGTAAGACCTGTACTAACATATGACTGCGAGAGTTGGCTTCTTAAGAAACTAAGAGATTTCTGAAAGGAAAATTATGTGAAAAATATATGGATCAGTTAACGGGAATGTTGGATGTATAACAATAGATAATTTCTTCAAGGAGCCAGATGTTGTAAAATGTATCAGATTATGATTTTGGATGGACAGTGTGGGAGGGAAGGGTATTCTAGGACATTTCTTTAGGACACAAGATAAGGAGGAAAGTAAAAGACGAATTGGAAAACCTACACGGAGGTGGCTCGATTCAGAGGAGGAAAACAAACTCCCAATTCATGAACTGGGGAAGGAAGACTCAAGGTCGTGCGTTTGTAAAAGACATTATGAAAGAGGCCAAGGTTCAGAAGAAGAAGAAGAAGAAGAAGAAGAAGAAGAAGAAGAAGAAGAAGAAGAAGACGAAGAAGGAGGACTTTATTCGCACATATTACGCCGTTTTCGAAAGGATGTAGTCATAACTACCACCCCCACCCACTGAAATGGTGAAATTCCTCCTTTGAGGATGTATGAGTTATAATTTCACATCTGCTAAGGAATGAGGTTCTTCCTTGAAATCTACTACGTTGGTCTCATGATGTTTTGAAAATTAAATTAGCCAGCGTTTACTTATTTCAAATCATCTAACCCAGAAAAGTTCTTCCCGTTCAGTGGTCCCCTTTTTAAGTATTCCTAAGTCAAGAGGTTTTACAGGACATTCTCCATTTTGAGAACTTCAATAGGCTTCATAGTTTGGAAGCAGTCTGTCTCTGGGGTGCGGCGAGTTTTATGGCAGCCAGAAAGTCTAGTCATATCCTCAAGAGAGTCGTCATTCCGGAATGCAATTCAGTTTTAGATCCTTACTTGGAAACACGTGTTAGTGTTGTGTGATTTTTACTATAGTAATTTTAATACTTTTACAGTTGACTAAATCAAGTGCTTTTCGTATTAAAATAGTAAAACGTTCCAAAATGTTGTCAACAATCGTGGTAAGTTTTGTAATATCCGAATAGAAGCTTATTTGAAATCTGATAAAGAAAACATATTATTATAAAGACATATCTCATTTGTATTTGGGTTGCAATCTAAAGTATGGAGATGAATCATTTTCAGCCCACATTAATAATCGTAATTATTTTATGAATATACACAAGCGACAAGCTAAAAAAAAGCTGTGTGAAGTGAACAGACTGTTCGCACAAAGAAATGATAATTGTGTTTGGTCTCTTTAGGTATTGGCAAAAATAGTTCGATATACAGGGTGTCCTTGAAAAATGTTCCAATATTTACTGACCAGGCAGCACGCAACAAACGAAGAAAAAAAGTCCTATAAACATTGGTCGCAACCCAGTATCTTCGTAGTTATGGTCCGCTACCCCTACAATTAATGATCAGCATGTTCTAATAATTTTACGGAAGGTCGTATGCAACAAAGGACGGAAATGTGTTCCTACCTAATCATTGGTCGTAAACGGTTGCAAATGCAGTACGTGAATGATGTGGCACCGGCCCATCTTCATCGCAGTGTTAGGCGACACCTAAGACGGGTTTTCCATTAGTGATGGACTGTTCGAGGAGGGCCAATACGTTGGCCTCTCCGTTCGCCTGACCTTAAACCTTTAGAATTTTTGCTTTGGGGACATGTAACGACCATGGTGTATGCGGTCCCCATAAATGATGTGGATACACTACGAGAACATGTGTTCAATACATGTGAGGTAATCTGGCAACAGCCAGGGGTGTTCCAACGAATGCGTGATTTCATGCGGCGTAGGGTGGAAGGCTGCATTTCAATGGATGACGGCCACATCGAGCACATGTTGTGAAGCGTAGATCAAAGATGTGGTGATCATTGATGATAGTGGTAGCAGACAATAACTCCGAAGATATTGGGTTTGCGACGAAAGTTTACAGAACCTTTTATCCTTCGTTTGTTGCGTGCTGCCTCCTCTGTAAATTATACAACTTTTTTCAAGGATATCCTGTATAGGGGCCTACTTTAAATTACTCAAATATTCTCCCAGCCATCCGTCCCAATCATCGATTAATCGTATTTGTATTTCATTGTGCCTAAGACTAGGAAAGTATTTGTGATGTCAGTCAGTCAGGTACATTTCTTGACCTAATACGTGAGTGGATTCTTGTACGAAAGTATCAGCGCCAAACACTGCATACCTCAACCCGTCCTATGGTCCTTTACAACGAGATGTTTCTTGTTTTTCTTTTTAATCTACATTATTTGTCCAATACACACTTCACAGCGTAGTTCTGTTATGTCAGGAAACCAACAAGCAGCGTTTAGTGCAGTTTGTAGTGCATGTTACCATTTAAACTCTGTATGAAAGCATAAAGTCCGCCTCTGTGGTGTGGTGGTTAATGTGATTAGCTGCCATCCCCGAAGGCCCGGGTTCGATTCTCGGCTCTGCCACAAAATTCTGGGATAAGTACTGGTCCTACTTCGCAGTTGTATCCCCAACCCAAAGTCTCACGCTCTAGGACACTGCCCTTGAAGCGGTAGAGGTGGGATACTTCGCTGGACGGTAAACGGATTAAGAAAGAAAGAATGAAATCATAAAATTGCAACTCTTGAACGGAAAAGTGTAGAGAGACGTCAGTATATTAACTGGACAAGAAATTTCTGTGATAAAGTGTTCCCGTCTTTCAAGCATGCTCGGCGACTTCGAAATTTTCAACCGACTTTGGTGTGTGTGTGTGTGTGCGCGTCAAGAAGCATGTTTTCCTCTTATTCTACCTGAACTTGAAATCGGAGACATAAAGCTCTGCTAGAACAAATGAGAGGGATGCAAGAACCTATTTCTCCTCTCAGTTGTATTGAAACGACTGAGTATACATTGCAATCCTCTGGTGATTTTAACAATAAATCAATGGGGTAAAATCGCTATGGCTGAATAGAACCGGTTACTCAACACCAAACCATCAGGACAGAAGTCGTTTTATTAATTCCTATACGACAGCACCAACAAGGGGAAGGTGCTGTTGTCTTAAAGGCAAGACAAAAGGTTAATCAGTCCTTTTTTTTAAATAAACGTGAAAAATAGAGGAGAGTTCTGACGATTCGAAGAATGAAAATATCGACCAAAAGGAGGGAAGATGTGTGAGAAGTGTAAAAGAGAAAAAATCCTAGACCTCAAAAACGTAATACCATCAGGGGATGAGGAGAACAAAAGTTTTAAAATGGAAATAGGGAAGGGCGTAAAAATAACTTGAAAAAGGTAATCTGCTAGGATGGCAATTACAATTACACCTCAGCCAAGACCGGTGAAGCGCGCAACGCATAACGATATTCTCCTCTTCCTAATCTCTTACCTTGCTTGTCCGCTTCCGTAGCATAACGGTTAGTGTTATTAGCTGCCGTCCTCAGGGGCCCGGGTTCGATTACCGGTACTGCCAGAAATTTAAGAATGGCAGGAGGGCTGGTCTGTGGTTGAAATGGTACATGCAGCTCACCTCCAATGGGGGTGTACCTGAAAAGAGCTGCGCCACCTCGGGATGAGGACACGAGTTTACTTACTTACCTTGCTTCCTCACACGATCACCAATTGTTTACTTAGCTCTCGCATAGTGTATATTAATTACAGTCTGTGCATGACCTGACTAGTGACAAAACCTATTCGTCTAACACGTCAAGGATCCATAGAAGAGAGCGTCTCATATCAGACCATTGGCCTATAGAAAACAATCTGAAATTCTGAGAGTGACGCCACATTTAATATATTTCAGCCAATGCAAGCTTTCATTCCAAATGTACGGAACATGTTGCACTATTTCTGATATTTTGCCATAAAAATATTTCTGGGGTCGGTTGGTGGGTCCCTAGTATCGGCAATGAACACACCTCTCTCTCTCTCTCTCTCTCTCTCTCTCTCTCTCTCTCTCTCTCTCTCTCTCTGTCTCTCTATAATACATATTATACGAGGTACGATATCTAAGATTCGCATTCCTAAACTGTGTACTTCATATTGAGGGAGAACTGTATACCTTTACCTGGCAGTACTACAAGTAGAAGATTTGCCAGATTCAGCTGGAGCTGAGTGATCACTACACAAAACCGAAAGATATTATTTCATGAGTGATATATGGATAGCATATAACGATAACTATCGAAACGGTTAATACTTAATTTTTTTTTTTTGAGTCTGTCTTTTTTCACTCTATCTGTATATATCTACATACTGTATATAAAATTGGATGTTGGTTTGTTTGAAGCTAATAGACTCAAAAACTACTTGATCGATTTCGCTGAAATTTTCACAGTTTGTTCTTATTACATCTGAGAGGGATTATGAAGTGGTTTGAACGAAATATGATCGGTAGTTCGGCACTAAGGGGTGAAAAATAAAAAAAAGGGGGAGATAAGCAAACCGCAAGACAAGTCCGATCAGCGGGTTGCCTACCCAACTGTATGTGAAGATTATGATGTGTTCCTTAAAACTTATTTCTGCTTTTATCAAATAGTGTGGGGGCAGGACACCCCTCCCAGCGCAAGGGGAAAGGATGAAATGTAAAAGTAACCGAAAACGACCGATATTAGTGTCGTATCCATAGTTTTCGGGATCACTGAGATGAACTATGACATTCAAAATGCTGTTTAAGTCAAGTTCATCCCGAATGGCACCTCTATGGGTGGAGTTGAAAGGGGGTGAAATATTAATGTAGAATCCATAATTTTCGGGGTCGCTATATATGCTGAGGTAAATAAATGTACACAGGCAGGGCCACGTTTGCCGGGTTTTACTAGTAAATATATAAAGCAGAATGTCCGTCCACCGGACGAGTTGGCCTTGCTGGCAGGGGCAAGCGGCTGTGAGCTTGCATCCGGGAGACAGTGGGTTCGAATCCCACTGTCGGCAGCCCTGAAGATCGTTTTCCGTGGTTTCCCATTTTCACACCAGGCAAATGCTGGGGCTGTACCTTAATTAAGGCCACGACCGCTTACTTCGAACTCCTAGGTCTTTCCTATCCCGTCGTCCCCGTAAGACCTATCTGTGTCAGTGCGACGTAAAGCAACTAGCAAAAAAAAAAAAAAGAATGTCCGTCCGCCCGTCCATCTGTTCCTTATACAAACCCGTACCGTTTCACCAATCTGAACCAAATTTTGTATTCTTACCTTTTAGGACCCTGCGCGTAACCCCATCTGCAATAAATTTTAACAGACCTCTCAATTCCATATATTTAGGGCCTTTGGCACATTAACATAGACTAATGTAAGCGAAATATCGAATTTATCGTATAAGGAAAGGACAAAGCTCATTTTAAGCCTCATAACGCTATATATTGGCATCACAGTACCCCGCTTTAGGAATCGGATGAAGAAATGGCCAACCATAACCAAGGTAACATCAGCTCAAGGATTCTACAGTAGAATACAGGCCTGGTGGTCGAAATAGGCACGTGCGTAAATGCAGAGTAGACCAAGGAAAGATGTTGCTACACAAATGACTGACTGTAAAATGGCAGTGTGGGGATAAGTCGCCCCTAGGAGTGAAGGTGGGAAGGCTATGGAATAAGAAAATCAAAAATAGTGGCAAATCCATGAGGGGTGAGAAGGGGTGAAAAAATCCAAAATGGCCGAGATTGTGGATGTATATGTGGGCACCCTTCTGGGCGGGGGTGGAAAGGGGGTGATGTAGAAAAGTAATAGAAATCGGCCAATATTAAGGTAGAATCCATAGTTTTCTGGTTAGCTGAGATGAATAGTGACACTCCAGAAGTCGTTTAAGTCCAAGTTCAGGTGCATCGGCACGGGGGTGAGAAGGGGTGAAAAAGAAAGTATCAAAAAACGAGATTAGTTGAATTATCAAGAAACAAATAATCTATAAATAAAACTTGAAATTAAACACACAACCAAAACTCTGAAACTAGAAAATAGTTCTTAAAATATCAGTACACGTCACCATAAAGAAATCTACAAAAATTCGCTTCACACATAATTAATAGGTAATAAAACACCTAAAAGTAAACAATCAAGAAAGTGCCCGGGCAGCGCCGGGTAATACAGCTAGTAATACATAATTTCACATAATTAAATAGCTCATTTCAATTTTCACGTACTCAGTAATATACTTACTCTACGATGGGCAAAATGTGTCCATCCAGCCATTGTATGTGTGTCTCAAAACGCTGGCCTGCAAAGGAAATGAACGAACAGAAAGTCCATGTGTATGATGAGATGGGCTGGGGAGTTTATTTGTTTAATCGTATGGTGATTTTATACAATATATATACAAGGCGAAATCAAACTTTAAAGTCCGTCCTTCTCAGCCATTCAGTTAAACCGGGTGTGAGAGTGAACAAATCGTCAGGAGTGCCAGGGTACGAATCAAGAGGTCAGCGTTGGACCAGGTGCTCAATCGTCTGTTCTTTCACGTTATAATTAAACATTGGTGAACTGATCCAACCCCACTTGTACCTGAAATAATTGCAACAATCATGTTGATACGGCACCAGAGGTTCCTCGGTAGGTCAAAACCGTTTGGCTTCTTTGTGGGATCAAGATGGTGGACACTTCTTCACAATGACCAGCTTTCATTTAGGTCAAATCCATCAGCAATGAGTTGCCCTGATGCGGCTTTTTGTGGTTTTGCTTGCCAGTTAAACCATTCAAGATTCTCCAAGCTTTCCTGCTTGACTTTGCGAAGTTCATTTCTTTGAGTGTAGCTTCCCATTTCTCTCGTCTTTTCTTATTTAAAGAGTGGAGTAGCTGTGAGCCCACTGTTTGATTTCCAGAACTTTGGTATTCTTGGTATAAATCCTCACTATCTTCATTCCATCCAGGTACATATTCCTTTCTGTAACCTCTAGAAATGTTGGACTTAGCAGCTTTGATAACTAGTTTTACAAATTCGTCGTAGTTATTTGCTGTCGGCTGAAGATTCTCCGCAGCTAGACTGGAGTCAAGGTCTTTTGTGAATCCATCCGAGTTGGCTCGTTGAAAGTTTCATCTGGGTAAGGGCATTGAGTTTACAAGGCGAATTTTCAAACCGATTTCCACCATAACAGGTTGACTGTTGACTGTTTGGGGAGTTGGACAGAACAGTGCGAGTGGTGTTGAGTAGTTGGTTAGTTGATCTTTAGGCACGAATGTCAAGTCTGGGTTGTAATCCTTGTTCCAGCGTACGGAGTGGAAGGTTCCCTTGTCTTTTACATCAAAAACCAAATGCATATTGTCTGCCCATAGAACTAGGGACTCTCCATTCGCAACCACGGTGTCATACCGCCAGTTTGTGTGACGGCTGTTGAAGCCTCCAGTGTATATACAAGGGTGATTAAAAGCCGGCAGTACTGTAGGAGTCCAATTTACACACGGAGGCTTGTACAGACTGACAATTTTTAAGTCATTTATCTGAATTGCTATAGAGTAAATGTAGCCATCTTCAGTGCAACCAATTACTTGCACTCCATTTAAACTTGACTTCACATAAGTGGCTATTCCATATTGTGGATGGTGGATAGCTTCGACCAGTGTATGACCGGGTATTCGTCCTCTACGCTGGAGATCCTGTTCATCTTTGGTATGGGTTTCTTGAATGTTAACATCAATATTAAGGTCATGCTGTTGTTTTTGCAGATACTCGCATTTGGCAGAACTTATGCCTTCAATATTAAGTTGCATAATGCGGACTGGGTGTTTCTCACCTCTAGTTTGATGGTTCTGAAAAGAACAGTTACTTGTTATGTTTCTGGGCATATTGTACAGTATATTACTTTTAGCGCTGTTACTCGTTTAGCACCACCCGGGAGTCACGTGTAGGATAAGTAGATGTAATACATACGGACATGAGTAACGTTCAACCCCCGGCCGGGGAGTGATAAGGATCGATTAAATTCAAAATAATACCAATCAACAATCTCTGTGAGTGTATCTCTGAGAAATTGAGAGAAACTATTCATGATGATTTGGTCACCTTCAACAATGACCAGAGAAGTATGTGGCTCATACAGTGGTGAGACATGCAGTAGATGGCCAGTTAGTCGTAGGTCGACACAAAACAATCCAAGATGGACAGCCTGTGTTAAAAAAAAGTCCTCCTTTTCTCTTCTTCTTCTTCTTCTTCTTCTTCTAGTGCCTTATTCTTTCCGGATGTAGGTGACCATAGCGATTTCAGTCTTGTTGGTGACATTTCGGAACAGTCTCCTGAAGACCAGTCCCTCAGGTTCTTGAACCTCTTTTCACGATAAGCTGGAGTATTCGGTACTTTCCTCCATTTCTCATGATAAGCTCGCAGTATTCTAGCTTCCGTTCTCTTCATTCATTCTACTCAATACGGTTTTGTTGGTCCATGGTCAACCCATGATATTGAAAGTGGCCGCCTACATTTCAAACGCTTCTACTTCTCGGACATTTTGGTCGATGCCCACGACTCAAATCCATATGAAAACACAGGCAACACGTAGCGTTGAACTATTCTAGTTTTCATAACAAACATAAGGTCCATACAACAGAGCCTCAATTTCGTAAAAGTGGATCTGACCTTTTCTATTCTCATTCTCTTGGTCCGAATGCTGATTTGACTTCCACAATGCCATTCACTCTTCCAATATGACGATGTAAATAGAGCTCAGGATTGAAGCTTACTGTAGGAGGGCCACCAAGAAAGCCGAGCCCACCTGAATGAGAAGGAGAAGAAGAAGAAGAATAAAAAGCTACAATCTAAACACAGTTGTGATATTAAAATATAGATTATTTCAACATACTTAGTCACGTATGATCTGCCTCGTTTTGAAAACACCTTCACAACAGTAAACCATCTCCTGAATGCAAGCTTACAGCTACGCGACCATAACCGCGCGGCCAACTCACTCCGTGTTAGATATCTATACATTTATACAGGGTGAACCCGAACTCCACCGACAAACTTTCGGTGGTTGTTCCGCGATACCTTGTGAGTATATTGGTATAAGGGACCCGTGGTCTCTGGTAGCTCGTTATAGAGTAATAATGTAATTATGAATTATTCGGTTTGTTACCACAGTCAAGCTTGTTTTTTGAAAATAGCTTCACAACAGTAAAAAAATGTAATGTGCAATAACCCAAACGTAAAACACAAAACACAGAGGAATGCCCAGCCTGTAATATGCAATAACCAAAACGTACAACAAAGCAATGCGACGCATGTAATGTGTAATAACACAGACTAATGCAAAGCTTGTAATATTCAATAACCAAAACGTACAACACAAAACACAGAGCAATGCAAATCTTGTAATGTGCAATAACCAAAACGTACAACACAAAACACGGAGTATTATAAAGCCTCCAATATGTATTAACCAAAACGTACAACACAAAACACAGAGTATTACAAACCTCCAATATGCAATAACCAAAACGAACAACAGAAAACACAGAGTATTACGAAGCCTCCAATATGCGATAACCAAAACGTACAACACAAAACATAGAGGAATGCAAAGCCTCAAATATGCAATAAACAAAACGTACAACACAAAACAGAGAGTAATGCAGTAACCCCCAGACAAAATATGTACACCTTCATCACAGAGTGCTCAATTTGTACTGTCAGTGTACTGTATAGTAAAGGGTATTTTGAAGATAACAACTCCGTGTCGTTGGCTTTCGGCACGTTATAGAACTCCTACGGGGTAAAATTCCGACACTCCGGCGTTTGTCAAGAGCTAGCATTTAGGATCGACGTAAAGCGAATAACATTAGTCGTATTATTTTCAATGCAGTACAGATACAAAGCTAATTGGGGCAACAAACCACATGAAACGCAATTACTCTGTTACGAGCCACTAGGGACTACGGGTCCCTTAAACCAATATACTCAGAAGGAATCCCTGAACAACGTCCAAAAGTTTGTCGATGGAGTTCGGTTTCACTTTGTACATATATTAGTCGTTCAAGCAAGGAGAAGACTTCTCCGTCAGTGAAATGGGATGCATAAAGTAGAACATGATCTTTACACAGAGCTAAAGGTAGCGTTACTCTAGAGCACTGATGTGCAGATGCTGGGGAACTGGCAGCGAGCTGCTGCACGGGCAGCGGGCACATTGCTGTGGCATAGGGGTGTGATGTCACTGTCCGCTGTGCTCTCATGGTCTGTGTGACTGTAGTTTGCATTCGTAGTTAGTCTCAGTCAGCATAATGGAGTTTACTGAGGAAGGTACAGAGCGGAGACTCCTGACTTCGTTGTTGTTTCGACATGAGTGGGAAGTATTGTACTTATGTATGCACGCTCAAAGGTTCACTGATAAGTTAAAGGAAAGTTTAAAACGGTTCAACCTTTCAATGCTATTAAAATAAGAAATGACCGGGCGAGTTGGCCGTGCGCGTTGAGGCGCGCGGCTGTGAGCTTGCATCCGGGAGATAGTAGGTTCGAATCCCACTATCGGCAGCCCTGAAGATGGTTTTCCGTGGTTTCCCATTTTCACACCAGGCAAATGCTGGGGCTGTACCTTAATTAAGGCCACGGCCGCTTCCTTCCAACTCCTAGGCCTTTCCTATCCCATCGTCGCGATAAGACCTATCTGTGTCGGAGCGACGTAAAGCCCCTAGCAAAAAAAAATTTAAAAAAATAAGAAATGTAATTTTACATTCCTATTTAATTAAAATTGGTACCGGTTCCCACCAGTATTTTTGTTCATCATCAGCCGATCACAAATAAGTGTAAAACAACGCACAGATAAATAAATTGCGAAGTATAAAGAATTCTGTAGGTTGCTGATAGTGAAGCACTAAAATCTTTAGGGAGTACTGTGATTTGAAAAATGTTATGAAAAAGGCCTAAAATAAAATACGTATTTATCAGCTCCAGTTTATAAGGCACTTTGCAAAATGTTTAATTTGTCATGAAACCTTGAACCAATTGAAGAAATTCAATCTAAAACAACATTATATCATTTATCATAGGTTGTTCTTCAAGTTGTTTTACGTCGTATTGACAGAGTTAGGTCTTATGGCGACGATGGGACAGGAAACGGCTAGAAGTGGGAAGGAAGCGGCCGTGGCCTAATTTAAGGTACAGCCTCAGCGTTTGCCTGATGTGAAAATGGGAAACAACGGAAAACCATCTTCAGGGCTGCCGACAGTGGGGCTCGAACCCACTATCTCCCGAATACTGGATACTGGCCGCACTTAAGCGACTGCAGCTATCGAGCTCGGTGTTTATCATAGTAAGGATTATGATCAATATAAAGATCGTCTAGCAATAATAAAGCGACTACTAAAGAGGTAAATGATCAACCAAAAGGTAGATATTATAATCACAACTTCGTAGTTTCTTATTAATGTATTCCTATCATATTAGCCTAAAATATGGTTCAAAATTGAATACGCACTAACTTCGACGATGTAATTCTGTTAAGCATTATTAGGCCTAGCAAATTCCTAGATGGTTCGTAAATATGATTATTAAAAGAACTCAAACCTGACATTTGAGCCAGCCGTCCGCTTCTCCTACATAATTTCTCTTCGACTGGCAAAACAATTACGAAGTTCATCAGATGGAGATTTGATCAAAGGTTGTTTAAAAATGGGGACGGAAAAATTTAGTCCAAATATGATAAAACAATATGAATCATTAAACCTATCAAGATGGACTGTGAATCGACAAATTCAAGATCTTGGCGAAGAAGTGAAAATGAAAATGAAATGAAAACCTACAACCTGTTTTCCAGTCATTGACCGGGTCAGGGATGTAATGAATGAAGCATATCACTCCAGTGGTCGCGCGGATCACAATAGTGATCCAGCCGTATATATTTTTTCACTCCTGTTTTTTGGTATGACTGTTGACCTTGAGCATCTGTGTACCTTCCTCGCGCCCCATCCTCTCTCTGATAACGCAGTAGTCTGCTAATCTTGACTGATCGTTGTTGCGTTATAAAGCAATTTATTCTTGTGGATCACAACCGTGATCCATGCGACCACTAGCGTGACTTCTTTTGAGTTTGTTTTCTTATTACGGTGTCTAATCTCAGTTCATGTGCATATATCTACCCCATTGTATCATTGTATGAGTTTATATTAATTGTTGGTATGAAAATGAAAACCTACAACCTGTTTTCCAGTCATTGACCGGGTCAGGGATGTAATGAATGAAGCAGATATAGGCTATTAGTACGATGGGGTCGCCACTCCCAAAGTGATATATTAATAACTGATAAATGCTATGAAATGAGAATGGTGAGTGTTGCTGGAATGGAAGATGACAGGGAAAACCGGAGTACCTAGAGAAAAACCTGTCCCGCCTCCGCTTTGTCCAGCACAAATCTCACATGGAGTGACCGGGATTTTAACCACGGTATCCAGCGGTGAGAGGCCGACGCGCTCTTGGCGAAGAAATACGGGTTGTTATTGCCAGCCCGCAGGTCACCCCTGACGCACTGGCAAGCGGCTGCTCGCGGGCTGTTCTAGCGAACGAAACCTGCACATGCTTGCTGTAGAGGTGAGAGAATGAATGACAGTCACGCCGACTGACACGTGATCGCCTGTTTGTATGTGACAAGCGATACAAGCACGAGATAAGCCAGAACCTCACACGCATGTGTATTTTAGAACAGAACCAATTAGAAGTACACGGAAATTCCATTAATTTCCTATTGAAACGTATGTCTGACTTTTTTACAGCACTACCCTACACATCAACAAAACTTAAAATACTAGACTGGAATTTCCCATGAGGTTCGACGTTTTATGACTTCTCTTGGTCAGCGTGTTTTAATAAATAACCAGGAAAACCTAAGTACTTGGGAGAAAGAAACAAATGTTTTAGTAAATGAATCAACAAATAATAGCTAATGGTCGACTATTTCGAAATGTATCTTTAGTAATATAACGAGTACTCCAGAATTTATCTTGCTTTTTTTTTTTTTTTTTTTTTTTGCTTTACGTCGCACCGGCACAGATATGTCTTACGGCGACGATGGGATAGGAAAGGCCTAGGAAATGGAAAGAAGCGGCCGTGGCCTTGATTAAGGTACAACCCCGGTATTTGCCTGGTGTGAAGATGGGAAACTACGGAATTTGCCTTGAGAGAAACAAAAGAAAATACGTGTAAATTACTCTTCGGCCTTGTATTTCTAATCCTCACAGCGTATGGTTTGTATTCGGGAGATGGTACGTTTGGAAGGTCACTTGTGGCAGCCTTGAAGCTCACTTTCAAACCAGGCAAATGCCGAATTACACCTTTATTTATTTATTTTAAAGTTGGAAACATTTCTTAGCAAACAAAGTATGGGACTCCCAACAACGAAAAACGTAAAATTAAGCAATTTCCTGAATTGTTCTGAAAGTTGAAAGGCCAAAAGGCCCGGAACGATTTCAAATTGCGAGTCTTGGGTAGCGCTCTATCAAAATTAAAAAATCACCCCTAACCGCACGACCAACTCGCCCGGTACATCTTAATTACAAGCACGGGTGTTATCATCACATCGTAGCCGAAAAATACGAGTGTATTAATCGCTGTTGAGAACCATCAGCAGATATTTAATAGGCCTATTCATTCATTTGCAATAGATTTTGAGAGACGCAGAAGTATCGGGACTTTGTCCCACAAGAACTCAATTTGCCGAAAGACAATGTCCACGCAGATGTAGCATAACATCCTCAAATGCCGCCGATCTTAGGCGGAACCGAACCAGGTATCTTGTGAACAGAAAGATAATTACTAACTTACTGCGCCACTGAGCACGGCCTCTGTTAGTAGTAGTAGTAGTAGTAGTAGTAGTAGTAGTAGTAGGAGGAGGAGGAGGAGGAGGACGAGGAGGAGGAGGAGGAGGAGGAGGAGTAAGAGTAGGAGTAAGCAATGTATTATATTAGAAGAAGTGAGAACTGTTTGTGTGAACAATTGTATTTTGTGAGGTTAATCTGTGTACAAGTCATTTAAGCTACGTAAGTCGTGAGCATATGGTTCCGGGCTTTAACCAGCGATATATAGTTACCTTGTTGCCTCAAGCCCGGAAAATAAAACAACATATAACAACAGTTTGTAAGGTGATATCATCGCATTACAGTTTGCCTGGCTGAGAGAATTCTGCAGCAGTTTCAACAAATTGGAAGATTAAGGTCATGCGATATACACAGTACATCAGCAGTAGAACTATTGCTGGAACGACAAAAATAGATTTAATTTCGCCAAGTTGTTGAGCAACTTCATCCGTAATACCTTTGTAAAATTGCTGTGGCTGAATTTAGTAACTTTTAAAGAGAAACTTACAAGCCAGTAGTATTGGAAAACTCTGATTAGAGGAAATGCATCTCGATGGTGTTGGCAGCAGTTGTAGGGAGATATAGTGTAGTGTTAGGTAAGGATAAAGGCAGCCAACTGCTAATGAAAACGTCCACAACGACACTCCACTTGGAACCAGTACATTCGCCACCAAAACAAATGGAGACATTTACGACTTAAGATCAAAGGAGATTCAACTGCCTCCTGAACATAGGTCTCCTCTTCCAAGTTGTGGGAGATGCACACCTGATCATTCTCAAGTATTCTTATTGCATCCATTCTCGTTTTATAAGGAATTGGGTTTCATAACGTCAACTAACGATTTTCACATAACTCATGTCTGTAGAATGAACTCTACACCAGGTCATACTGTTCTAAATTTTGATAGGGGCGTACCGGTACTAATAAGCTGGCCCCGTGATCTAGCCTGCCTCTTACCTGGAGGCCCCAGGTTCGATTGCCGTTCAAGGCAAGGTATTTTACCTGAATATGAGGGCTGTTTCGAGACTCACTCAGCCTGTATGACAATAATTGAGGATCTGTCTGACGATGAGATAGCGGGCCTGGTCAAGAAGGCCAAAAATAACGGCCGAGAGATTTCGTCGTGCTGACCACGCAGTATTCAGTATTTATGATCGTCGGGTGCCACTTGCGTGGCAATCGGGTTGCCTTCTACCCAAGATCTTGGCTCAGTAACATCACGTTAATATGGAGCTCAATGCGTGGAAATTAAAGGATAATAATGCTGGTCCACAGAATAAAGATGGGAAGGTCACTAAGTGAAGAAAAAATAAACACAACATACGGCTAACGAAACTGATGAAAGAATGAGAATGCATAAATAACAAAAAAGTTCGTGTAGAAAAATGTTGTAGTAGATTTAAGAAGATGCCACACTTTTGTCTTATAAATTTAGAAATGTTATCATAGAGGTTTCTCTAATGATGCAATCTTAAATATCACTTGAAGTGCCGGTATTCGATCATGCAGACCTGAGCATACGAAGCATCTGCCTATATAACTACTGCGATCAAGACACTAACATACATCGTTGAGCTTATATTCGTTCAGTGAAAATCACTTAAATTCTGGTTAATAATAATAATAATAATAATAATAATAATAATAATAAAAAATAATAATAATAATAATAATAATAATAATAATAATAATAATAATAATAATAATAACAGGTTTGTAAATATCTTTTGAAAAGATGGAAGTAATGTCAAACATTAAAGACAACACAACCCAACTGAATGCGCATAAGTTTAAATATCTTGATGAGTGAATCCAATCAAACGGACTAGATAAAAAGGCCTTAGCGGCCAGAGTAAAAAAATGGAGGTAGTTTTTCAAACCACACGGGGCATATACAACAAAATGTGCTTTTCTATAAATACCAAATTTCACCATTACAACACTGTTGTCAGGTAGGTCAGAATGCCTTATCTTCTCTCAGAAATGTGCGCTCGCTGTTAGAGCAAAATAGATGAAGGTTCTCTACAACATAATTGGCCCAAACTACAAAAACGGGATCTACATAAGAACATCCTGACAAGGAACCTACTTTAAGACAGAGAAGATCGTACACAATGAGTAAACCCAGGACTCTCTTCTACGGTCACTTACGATGGACAAAACGCATCTTTAATAATTTTGACTCAAAACCAAAAAAACAACTTCCTGGAATGTTAACGTCAATAAATACCTCGAAGAAATAGGCCTACGACCAGATGAGGTGCAAAAAACGAGACTTTTTCAGAACAAACATCGTGACTTTTTGGACTTTTCGGGATGTGAAGTGGACAGCTGGTGCAAAGTGGTCGGATGACCGTCGTGCTCGACACAGTGAGCTGATGAAAACCTACTGGATCAATCGAAAACCCGAGTAAATGCCAGAATGCATCATGAAACTTATCGTGGACCTAGTTGGCCGATTTGCGAGTAATAGATAAATAAATAATCATAATTTCACTCAAAAGTATAACTAATGTTGAGATGCTTAGGAAAACAAATAAGGAGGTTTCTAGGTGAGCCTCATGGAAAGAAATATACAGCTGCTAAAACGTACACACACATACCCTCATATTTCGATGAGTTGCTTGCGGCAAAGTGGTGGACAACTCAAAACGAGACATGTATGATGGTAGATCATAGATTGGACCAGTTATACAGGCAGAGATCCCTGGTTTTATCCAAGAGTGTACAGTATCATTTTAGAGCTGCCTAAATATAACTATATTATGTACTGGCAAATGCGCCCGTGCTTTGCTACGGTATTCTATATTGTATTCGGATTTATCCGTAAATTACTGTAAAGGCAGTGAGTAAGATTATATTAAATTGCATCTACAAACGGACTTCACCATCAGACGCCTCGTTCAGTGTTCTACATAGTTGGTCCTCTGATATTTTCTCGTATCTCCTATATTTATGGGTTAAATTCAGTTAGGCATTGAATGGGGTGAAATCTGATGCAGTTTTTCACATACTACTTTATATTTTTGATACCCATGTGACACTGTAATCATAACACTTGGCGAACATATGGCCACTGGTCATGACAATGTGCATGCCCAATGTCATGACTGCATCTTTCCAATAAGTATGCCATACGATAACATATACGTGTAAAAGTACAAAATTAACTTGAAATGGAGAACTACAGCTCTAGTTAATATATAAGGGATATTTATGCGCAGGAATTCTTAGGTAAACAGATAAGAAGATGACTAATGGTGTTATTACTTAAGCTATACGAGGATGGTTATAACCTCCAACGATATTCCGCCAATATCCCGTAGAATGGACAACCACGAATTTACAGGAATGATGACGAAAATGGCAATACGTTCCTTGTCTGCTGGCAAGCAGCCAAAGACGTTGCCATGGTAACCTGTAGGTTCGTTGTCAATCTGTCGGTGTCCGACTCGTTGGATGAATGGTCAGCGTACTGTCCTTTGGTTCAGAGGGTCCGCGGTTCGATTCCCGGCCAGGTCGGGGATTTTAACCTTCATTGGTTAATTCCAATAGCTCGGGGGCTGGGTGTTTGTGCTGTCCCCAACATCCCTGCAACTCACACACCACACATAACACTATCCTCCACTACAATAACACGCAGTTACCTACACATGGCAGATGCCACCCACCGTCATCGGAGGATCTGCCTCACAAGGGCTGCACTCGGCTAGAAATAGCCACACGAAATTTATTATTATTATTATTCTGTCGGTCATTCAATCGAGAGCATGATACCTGCAGAAATAGTACTGTTCTCCGTCATTTGAAGAGTAAGGTAAATTACGAACATAACAAAAGTTGTTTATAATGAAGAGACGTTTCACATACAGTCCACGGAGTTTATATAAAATCAATAGTATAAGAGAAAATGGAGGAAAACCGCTCTGGATTTCCTATAAACCTCCCGTCCATTCAAATATTTTAAAATGATATGGATATCAAAACCTTTCCCGGCATGAGTATACACTAAATATGACGTTTGGTCGAGATATATCCAGCCGTGATGGCGGAACAGATAAACAGAAAAACGGACAAACAGACACGAAAAATAAAAACCACCGCTTCGGTATTGAGTTGATCTAAAACGAATAAATGTCTTAAAAATTGGCAAAACAAACGAAATTACAGACAGTGGACACCCTACAACTTTATTTATATAGATAATCAACATACACTACAGGACACTAATATCTGAATAACCTATTCTGAAATCAGTAGGATCCCCTGGCGTATGACCACAAGACTTAATTTAGAGTACCGGAAAACTATTTAGAGTGCCTCAGCGTGATTTAGAGGGTGGTCGGAAACAAGATGAACCAAGTATATGAATGTTAGTTCTTTGGTCATACTGACAAGTACCTAGATAATTTGAAAATATGATGTCGATATCTCGCACCGTTGTCATTTTATCAGCTGCTAAAGTTAGCGAATCAGATCGCTTCACGGGCGAATTCAAATGGGCTTTACGAGGCGGTGTTGCTAAACCTTCAAGTGGAGTGATCGGGCTTGAGCACCATGCCGAGAAATGAGCATCAAACACTAACACACCGTGGGTTTCAGTCAATGCTTTGGGCTGAGTCTATCAGCAGGGAGGTCCTTGTTCAAGTCCCTCCCCTGGACAAGGTTATTTCTCCTATTGGCGCACTCAAGCAGGTCACGAGCAGATTTAGAAACACCGCCTCGCAAGTCACCCAAGAAGTGATCTGATTGGCTAAATGTAGCAGCTCATAAAATGACAACAGCTCGAGATATCTAATAATTTCCTTCTGATTATTTATCAGTATGATCAACACTCTAATGCTCATATACCCGATTCACGTTGTTTCCGACCACTCTGTATAATCACTGTCCGAACTCTGTTACAGGATAGTAATACATCTTACAATCAAACATAAAATGTCAGTCAGTCAAAATGTGTCCCTTTCTCCCTAATTTCTACCTAGCCAGACTGTGATCTGGAACGCGTGACCCCCAGTGTATAGTAAATGACCATCAGTAACGTCCACCCGCATATTCCAGCCATATGTACCACTCTGACGTTATCACAGACAAGAACAGTATCTGACACTGCTTTCCACCCTCATGTACACTTTTATCATTCCTGGCAGCATTTTTCGTTAGTCTTAATATTTCTTGTCTGCGGGAGATTTTGTTTCAAAACATAACATATGAGCATGAAAGAACTAAAGGAAAATGTGCCCAAGTCACGTAAGGTCGCATAATATTTTAACGTTATGCTTTGTTGCGGTGTATGACTGCGAGCTGTGAATGGCCCGTTTGTTATGAACATGGTTCACACACGGTCTTGCTACGAATAATTTTATTAAAACGTAGTCACTAAACGAGTTTAAACAGTTCACATGAAAACATCATGAAGAATACTCTCTTTTTAACAAAGAAACGACGCAGATATGTAAACGAAGAATTGTATTTACAATATCGTACTATCTGACTTTTCTCACCACTTTGATTTTAGAGGAATTTTTCAACTATCATGAGTATATCAGCTACAAACGGATACATTTCGTATGTCAGCCTGAATGGCTCAGATGGTTCAAGCACTGGCCTTCTGAGCCAAGGTGGCAGGTCCTGGGCTCAGTACAGTAGTATTTAAAGGTGCTCAAAATCTGCCAGCCTCCAGTCTGTAGATTTACTGGCATGTAAAAAAACTCCTGCGAGAAATATTCCGTTACCATAATGTCTCCGAAAATCATAAGAGTAGTTAGTGGGACATAAAATTATTATTATTGTACCGGGAGGTACACCTCAAGGCCGCGCATTCAAATAAGCGCCTTAATGAACTCCTCTATCGGTCAAAAAGTGAAACTGATAACACAACAAGTTGGAACATTAATCAGAAGATGTCACCACTGAAATATTAAGTAATGAAGTTTCCTACACTGATTGTATTTCTCCTGGTTTTGTTTGCTATACATCAAGAAGTTTGGACACTTTTTCATGGATGTCAATAGCAAAAAATACTCCGATAATGCACTCTGGTGCAAGGTGAATGGTTTTATAAATTAAGGAAGTTTTGTATTTCTAGGTTTTCCATAACTGAAACTATGTTCATTTATGTTTGGGTTGGCTATACTTCCTTTTTCTTCCCGCCAGTTTTGAATCTGGCCAATGAAAACTTCCTGTAATTAATTTTCAACCTAGCACAGGCTTCTTGTTCGATTTTCAGTGTAACTTTTGAACTTAACCATTAAAATTAAGAGGGTGTGTCCTGATTAGTCTTGAATAACCTCGAACCTTCCCTGAGGGTATATAAACTGCGGCTTTTCATGTTTCCTGGCCAATTGATCGTCGTCTTTCTGAGTGTGTGTGTGTGTTTAAGCAGGAGGCGGGCGGCCTCTTTCGTCGGCAGCTAAAACATCTACAAGGTAATGGCCACATAATCCCATCTTTCTTGCTGTATCCGCAAATTTTTCCGAGAGGAATGTCCGAATCTTTAACTATGTAACAGTACTTTTCTAAAATATAACTTGCTTTCGGCTAATGTAAATCTTCATAAAATCTTTAATTGTAAATTGGGGATAGAGAGTGTTGCCCTCTCGAGCTCACCTTCATCTTGGTTTGAGGTGTGTGCGATTTTGTAACCGTTTGTTATGGATTACAGTAATTTCTATGCGAGTCACCTCAGTAGTTTGTGAATAGCCCCTGTTTCATTGGCCTAGAGCCCTGTAGGTTTTTAAATGTTCATTATCTTGAAGCGCAGTGTGCGCCTCCATTCATTTTGTGTTTGGGCCAGTTATCCAACTTGTTCTTTTTCCATGAAGGCCCAGTAGGTTGGGTATTAAATACCCCTGTAAAAGTAAGTTCAAGTTGTAAATGGTGGCTTGAGAGGCCAGAGATTGTAAACTTTGATGTAATGTTGCCTTGAGTGAGCAGTAAGGAACTGAGAGCATGTTTGCTCTTTTTCAAGGTTTTTGTAAGTTTATGATGATGATGCTTGGTGTTTTAAGGGGCCTAACATAGAAGGTTAGGCCCCTTTGTAAGTTTCTTTTTGCTAGGGGCTTTACGTCGCACCGACACAGATAGGTCTTATGGCGACGATGGGATGGGAATGGCCTAGGAGTTGGAAGGAAGCGGCCGTGGCCTTAATTAAGGTACAGCCCCAGCATTTGCCTGGTGTGAAAATGGGAAACCACGGAAAACCATCTTCAGGGCTGCCGACAGTGGGATTCGAACCCCCTATCTCCCGGATGCAAGCTCACAGCCGCGCGCCTCATCGCGCACGGCCAACTCGCCCGGTCTTTGTAAGTTTAACGAGTGCCTCTGGAACGCTAGATATTGTATTTTTGGGAGTAAGTGCTCTTGAATGAGGGGATTTCTGCCCTTAACTAAATAAGTCCTTGTTTTTAATTTTTTTTGTAAACTGGATCCGGTATCTCGAGAATTGTAAAACTAGTGGCTTGAAGCCCATAATCTGTAAAATTCACTATCTTGGATCTTCCTTGTCTGGTTTCAAGATGGCTTTTGTACCTAATATGTTGTTATTTGTTGAGTTGTTGATTTGTTTAAGAAATATAACCTTCAGTTCAAGTTTTAATTTTTATATTGTAGATAGACCCATTCACCCCGGCACCTTCTTTAACCTCTTTCTACTCCACGGTTATCCACCGTAACAAGTGGTAGCAGAGCGTGGTTGAATGGGCTTAAAGTAAGCCCTTTTGTTGGCTAGAATCGAAACCTATCCTAACTCTAAGAATTCTCTCGGTCGCTGGGTAGTTTTCTAAATTTGTAAATTTTCTATCATTATGTCTGGCCCTCGCGAAGTTCTCCATCCCGGGTACTTGCGCAAGGAAGAATCAGTTTATGAATTACTCATTAGAAATGTTCAGTCTGGAGGCACGGTTGCGGAAGATACGGCCAAACTAAAAGAATCCCTAGAATTGTCAATTAGTATCCCAATTTTGGGAGAAAAGGAAATTGATGAGGCTCTCTCCACTATCACGGACACAACCACCAAGCTAGCGTCTGTAGTCAGTTTTTTTGAAGTAAGTGATCCATCTCCTAATCAACTTAAAAGAGTGCAGGCTAGACTGTTCCATTTTTATCATAGGGTTAGGGACCTATTGTCTCCCGAACTAAAAGAAGACCATGCTAAGGAGGTTAGTAACCTTTTTGAACAACTTTCAGAAATGTCAAATAAAGTTAGTCAATTGTTGACTGGGGCAGCTGCTCCCAAATCCGATCAAGCCTCTTTAATCAACTTGCCTGCTGAGGAGGATTCGTCCAAAGGTGTAGAAAGTAGGAAATCTATGGCAACTCAACAAACTTCTGCCCCATTAGAAAATGAGCCTGATCATCGTACACAAATCCCACCTCTCTTTTTAAATAATGCTGTGGTATAAACTTCTCAACCTTCTAGGCCGTTACCTATTATGTCACCTGGGTTTAGTAGTTTGCCTCATCCATTGGCTATGCTGCTTAGGGGAATTTCAAAGTTTTCTGTAAATTCTACTAAGGAGGTCATTTCATTTCTAAGGTTTTTAGTTGAATTTCAAGATCACGCTCTAGTGTTTTCTCTTTCTCATTCCCAAATTCTCCAAATTATTTACCCTTACTCCATAGGTGTCCTCTCGGACAAAATAGTTAAAGCAATAGCTGAGGGATCGTCCATAGAAGATTTCCACGCCCATCTGTTGGCTAACTTCATTCCGGCTCGAGCCATGTCTTCATTAATCCAAAAGTACTATTTCAGAGTACAGCGACTGGATGAAAATCTTGCAGACTTCATCCAAGATGATATGTTTTACACCAGGGTATTCGCTCTTCATTTCCCTGAAGATCAAATTGTGCAGACGATTATTGAAGGTCGTATCTGTGTTTCGCGTCGCGTCCTCAAAACTTTTCAGAATTAGAGGCTATGGCGGTCTCAGCCGAAGGCTTTAGGTATGCCGACACCTTACGAGTCACTAAGGATCCCCCTACATCTTCTAGTAGTCTTCAGCCTCCTCCTCGCCGAACTTTTACCACCCGCAAATGCAGAGCAAGTCGTGCACCTTCAAATTTGCTAATAATTGTAAAATTCCTTTGCTAAAATGTAATTCTCTGTCATGTTCATCTGTTTCGCCTACCCTGGATGAGATGTTGTTAGACCTTAGACATCTACCTGAGGAGCAGGCTGAAAGTATTCGTAAATTGTGTTAGTCATTTCCCGATGTATTTTCCGATATTCTTGGTGTTACTGACCTTATCGAGTACAAGATTGAGGTTACGGATTCGATCCCAGTTAGGTTTCCACCCTATAGGTTGTCTCCACCTAAAATGAAGGCTCTTAACGAGATCATCGACCAGATGTTAAAAGATGGTATTATTTGACCCTCTAAGTCGGCGTATTCATCGCCCACTTTCCTGGTGCCGAAACCCCAAAGCGGCTTCAGGCCTGTGATTGACTATAGGGCTCTAAATCGTAAGGTGGTGTTACAATCTGTGCCTCTTCCCGACCTTCACTCTTGTTTTTCATGGTTTCGGAAAGCCACGTTCTTTACCATCCTAGATCTTAATCAGGCGTACAACCAGATCCCTCTAGCTGAAGAATTGAAACATCTAACAGCTTTTGCCGCGGGTTGGTACTTGTATGAGTACAACCACGTGCCTTTAGGGCTCCCCGCGGGGGCAGCTGTGCTCACTAGACTGCTAGATAGGGCCTTTTCCGACATCAAATTTGAATACTTGTAGCACTATCTTGATAATGTCGTCGTATTTTCTGAGACTTTTGAAGAACACCTAGATCATCTAAAGGAGGTCCTCAATCGCCTTCGTAAGGCCGGGTTGACTGTCAAGTCATCTAAGGTAGCTTTTGCTAAACCTTCTATGCCATTCCTAGGGCATGTTGTGTCGCCCGATGGTGTTTCTATCGATCATTCCAGAACACAGGCCATCCGTGATTTCAAACCTCCTAAGGACATCAAAGGTATTACCAGGTTCATAGGCATGGTGAATTTCTTCAGGAAATGTATTCCTATCTTCGCTAACAGAGCGGCGCCCTTGAACTTACTTCGTAGAAAATGCGTCAAATTTGAGTGGGGACCGTCTCAATATGCCGCTTTTGAAGACTTAAAATTAGCTCTTTGCAATGCCCCTGTCCTTGCTATGCCAGACTTTTCGAAGAAATTCATTGTTCAAACCGACGCCTCGTCATCGGTGGTGGCTGCTGTCCTTCTTCAGGAAACAGAAGGCGACCCATTGCCTATGCGTCTAGGACATTATCGGCTCAAGAAGATATGGATACATGAACTTCAGGGTTTGACAGTTTTATTTGCACTAGAGAAGTTCCGACTCTATCTGGAACATTTCAAGTTCGACCTAGAAACAGATAACCAAGCCTTAAGTTGGGTATTAGCTAGGCCGCGTCGTACTGGTCGAATAGCCCGTTGGACCATCAGGATTTCTGCCTTCCAATTTGATGTGAGACATATCAGAGGATCTGAAAAGGTTGTTGCGGATGGACTAAGCCGCATGTTATCTCAGGATGTGGAGACCACCGAACAGGAAGATAGTTCTTCTCTTCCCGCGCCCATACCTTCGGGTGTTAATGCCATTCTAACTGATTGCCCCATGTTGTTTCGGGACATTGAAAAATATCAACGTGAAGACCCTGTGCTGGCCCCTGTTATTGAAACCCTTTCTTCTGGGGAACATGTCGTCCCTTGTATATTGAGGAACGGGGTTTTGTGTTGCCCTTCGAGGCATGATCAAAAGATGAAAGGTGTGGTTCCAGTCGTGCTTGTGCCTATGATCTTCAAGTATTATCACGAGACCCAATTAGGGGGGCATTTAAGGATCTTCAAAAATCGGGAAAAGATCCGAGAGATGTTCATTTGGAAAGGTATGGACGGCGAAATTCGTGAATTGGTAAAAGCTTGTAAATCTTGTTTGTTTAGTAAACCCACCTTGTCCACTAAGCTAGGTCTATTATCATCTCACCAAGCGTCGCGCCCCCATGGAACGCCTCTATATAGACTACGTCCGACCCTTCCCCCAATCAAAAGGAAACGCCAACAAATTCATTCTAGTGTGTGTGGATGGTTTCACCAGATTTTTCTGGTTATTTCCGACTAAGCTAGCAACCGCTCAGTCCACCATTTCTTGTTCAAATACCATATTTGCTTCTTTTGGTCCCTGTCAATATATAGTTTCTGATAATGTTAAAGCCTTCACATCCAATCTCTATCATAAATTCTGTTTTGATCTGTCTATATCACAAGTAACTATTTCGGCGTATTATCCTCAACCATCTCTGGCTGAGCGGTTCAATTGTAATCTTAGACAGGCTCTCATCGCATTTCATCATGAAGATCATTCCAGGTGGGATACGTCCCTGCATTGGTTGGCCTTTGCTTTAAATTCGGCGGTTCATGAGTCCCATGAGTTTACTCCAGCTTCACTTATGTTTAAATTTGTTTCTAACACGCCCCTCTCTAACCTTTGGTCACTTAATGATGTATTACCAGAGACAACAGATCCCGTAATATTAGAGATCTATGGAAGAAGGCTAAGCACAACCTGAAGGTTTCTCAAGAAAAGGTGAGGGAAGATATGATCGTGGACGGAGGCCCACCAATTTAAAAGTCGGAGATCAAGTCATGATTAGGAATTTTGTTCCTGCGGGAAAGCTTGCTCCCAGATTTCATGGGCCGTGCGTCATTTTAGATTTTTTACCCCTGTTACATAATTGATAAGCAGTTCAGCCACAGAGAGGATCTTTAGAGTGCACCTCTCCCAGGTGAAACCTGTATAATTGAAGTACCTTTTCTTGCCACTAAAATTTGGCAGGAGTATAAGGTTATGCTTCTTCAATTTGATGCCTTCTGCCCTAATGGCTTTATTAAAAATTAGTATATGACCTTTATGTACGATCTTCTCCTCCGTTTTGCCTGCTGTTAATCCCTTGTGGTCATTACCAAGCCCCCGTCTCCTGCATCCACGCACTATTGGCACACAAGTACTTTCCACGCCGCCCGCCCCTCTGCATCACCAATAAAGATGGTACCCCTCCAATCTCCAGCAACAACACTTCTCTGTCGCCTAGATCTTACTGTTTCAGTGCCCCTCAGCTGTCTGCCGCCGTACTGTAACATCTTGTGAGGGACACAAGAGAGGAGAATGGTCCCATTCGCTCCAGTAAGGCCTCCTTCTGAACGACGCGCCGGAGTCCTTCTTCCCGGCAAAGGCTGAAGTGCGGTAACTCTACCGCTAACTCATCTGGGGACTGCACATATACTTCCAATCTGCGACGACCATCACCACGACTACCCCTCCCATAGTAGCGGGAGAGGTGTATCTGAAGGTACTTGGGGGGTCCGGGCGACCTTACCCGAGAATCGACAGCGGCGGCAAGATTTGCCGTCATACCTAATCATCATGCAATTAACTTCTGCTGTCACAAGAAGACTTCCAAAGTTATGTTGGTCAAAATTTTCTACTAATTTACTTTCAAAAAAACTTATATATTTTTCAACTTGAAATGTTTTCTCAAAAATTCTTCTGCGTCACCCCAAGGAAGGACATTTGGTGGGGAGGTCTGTACCGGGAGGTACACCTCAACGCCGCACATTCAAATAAGCGCCTTAATGAACTCCTCTATCGATCAAAAAGTGAAACTGATAACACAACAAGTTGGGACTTTAATCAGAAAATGTCACCAATGAAATATTAAGTAATTATTTTGTTGTGAAGTTTCCTAAGCTGATTGCATTTCTCCTGGTTTTGTTTGCTATACATCAAGAAGTTTGGATATTTTTCCACAGATGTCACTACTCTGGTGCGAGGTGAAAGAACTTATAAATTAAAGAAGTTTTGTATTTCTAGGTTGTCCATAACTGAATCTATGTTCATTTATTTTGGGTTGGTAATACTTCCTTTTTTTTTCGCCAGTTTTGAATCTGGCCAATGAAAAATTCCTGTAATTAATTTTCAACCTAGCACAGGCTTCTTGTTCGATTTTCAGTGTCACTTTTGAACTTAACCAATAAAATTAAGAGGGTGTGTCCTGATTAATCTTGAATGATCTCGAACCTTCCCTGAGGGTATATAAACTGCGGCTTTTCATGTTTCCTGGCCAACTGATCGTCGTCTTTCTGAGTGTGAGTGTTTAAGCAGGAGGCGAGCGGCCTCTTTCGTCGGCAGCTAAAACATCTACAAGGTAAAGGCCACATAATCCCATCTTTCTTGCTGTATCCTCAAATTATTCAGAGGGGAAAGTCCGAATCTTTAACTATGTAACAGTACTTTTCTAAAATATAACTTGCTTTCGGCTAATGTAAAAATTTCATAAAATCTTTAATTGTACATTGGGGATAGAGAGTGAGTTGTCCTCTCGAGCTCCCCTTCATCTTGGTTTGAGGTGTGTGCGATTTTGCAACCTTTTGTTATGGATTACAGTAATTTCTATGCGAGTCACCTCAGTAGTTTTGGAATAGCCCCTGTTTCATCGGCCTAGAGCCCTGTAGGGTTTTTTTCTTTTCATTATCTTGGAGCGCAGTGTACGCCTCCATTCATTTTGTGTTTGGGCCAGTTATCTAACCTGTTATTTTTCCCATGAAGGCCCAGTAGGTCGGGTATTAAATACCCCTGTAAAAGTACGTTCAAGTTGTAAATGGTGGCTTGAAAGGCCAGAGATGGTAAATTTTGATGTAATGTTGCCTTGAGTGGTCAGTAAGAAACTGAGAGCATGTTTGCTCTTTTTCAAGGTTTTTGTAAGTTTAACGAGTGCCTCTGGAAGGCTAGCTATTGTATTTTTGGGAGTAAGTGCTCTTGAATGAGGGGCTTTCTGCCCTTAACTAAATAATTCCATGTTTTTAATTTACGTTTTTGTAAACTGGATCCGGTATCTCGGAAATTGTAAAACTAGGGGCTTGAAACCCATAATCTGTAAAATTCACTATTTTTTTTTTGTCTGGTTTCAAGATTGCATTTGTACCTGGCATGTTGTTATTTGTTGAGTTGTTGTTTATTGAAGAAATATAGCCTTCAGTTCAAGTTTTAAATTAATTTTGATATTGTAGATAGACCCATTCACCCCGGCACCTTCTTTAACCTCTTTCTGTTCCACGGGTATCCCCGTAACAATTATTTTATTATTATTATTATTATTATTATTATTATTACCTTTATTATATTCACTGAGATTACGGTTAACTTTGGTCCTAAGTAGGACCAAGGTGATATTTCCGTTATGAAAGGATTAGCCGGCGATTTAGCCGTTGCTCAGGGAACGCTCGATTGCATCATAACACTTATGTGGGTCGCAATCTTCGAGGAGGCACCTTTCTTGTTACCTGGCTGGAATAGCGCCACCCTATGTATGCAGGAAAGTAGCTGCCAACGGGGAGAGGCTTACAGTGGAACACCCGCTGCATGGACGTAAGTCCTCCTCAGCAACGGCTGAGATCCAGGAAGAGCTACCTGAAGACATCTGAGGTGTTTACCGTCTCGCCAGAGAGCAAAAGGCTGGACCTGTGGAAGAAGATCCCTCACCTCCGCGGATGGATGCCAGCAGCTGAGCAGTTGCCAGTTACATAATTAAATCTGGCTAGTGTTGAAGTCCATGAGCAGACTACGATCAGGAGTGGGAACATCCAGGGATAACTTGAAGAAATGAGGGTTCAGTACAAGTGACACAAAGTATGAATGTGGATAATAACAAACCATGATCCACATGCTTCAGTGTCCTCTGTGCCCAACATCTTGCACAAAGAATCTCCTACAAGCCACTCTGACTGCATTAGACATTGCAAAATACTGGGCTTGTGTAACACGATTTCACATGTTATGTTTTGTGTACTTCAAACTAACCTGCACGTTACCCGTAAATGTGTATGTTTTCTACTCGAGTACAATAATTATATTCTAATAAACAATTATAATTTGCCCTAAGTGTTTAAAATGCACATTTAGATAAACGAAACATGTAACATCAATCACTCAATCAATCAGTCACTACAGATCTGCATTTAGGCCAGACGCGCAGGTGGAAGATTCCCTATCTGTTGTTTTCCTAACCTTTTAAATGATTTCAAAGAAATTGGAAATTTATTGATCATCTCCCTTGCTAAGTTATTCCAATCCCTCACTCTTCTTCCTATGAACGAATATTCGCCCCAATTTGTCCTCTTGAATTCCAATTTTTTTCTTCATATTGTGATCTTTCCTACTTTTAAAGACACCTCTCAAACGTATTCGTCTACTAATGGCATTCCACGCAATCTCTCCACTGACAGCTCGGAAAAGACCACTTAGTACAGCAGCTCGTCTCCTATCTCCCAAGTCTTCCCAGCCCATACTTCGCAACAGTTTTGTAACGCTACTCTTTTGTCGGAAATCACCCAGAACACATCGAGCTGCTTTTCTTATGATTCTTTCGAGTTCTTGAATCAAGTAACCTGGTGAGAGTCCCATACACTGGAACCATACTCTATTTGGGGGTCTTATCAGAGACGTATACATCCTTACTACAACCCCTAAACATCCGCATAACCATGTGCAGAGATATGTACCCTTCCTTTACAATCCCATTTATGCGATTACCCCAATGAATGTATGTCCTTATATTAACACCTAGGTACTGACAATGATTCCCATAAGGAACTTTCACCCCAAAACGCAGTAATTAAAACTGACAGGACTTTTCCTATTTGAGAAACTCACAACCTAACTTTCAACCCCATTTATCATCATACCGTTGCGTACTGTCCATCTCACAACATTTTTCGTTTACTCACAATCTTGTAACTTATTTATTACTCTACTAGCTGTAGTACCCGGCGTTGCCCGGATAGTATTTGAATGTTTACCTTTAATATTTCTATTACCAGTTAGTTAAGTGTGAAGTGAATGCTTATAGAATTATTTTTGGGATATTGATTTTGCGACCTATTATGCAGTTTTAGAGTTGTTTAGATGTATCTGATTTCAAATTTTAGATTATTTAATTTTCGAGTAAAATTTTGTTCTTGTGGAAGCTATACATATGATGTACACGATTTCAGCTGTCATTCAGACCGTCACAGTCAGCCTTTTGACCCCAAAAGCAGTGGATTCAACACCATCTCGGTCATTTTATATTATTTATTTTTAAGCCCTTCTCAGATCCTCAATATAGGCTGTACGTTGACTTGAACGGTGTCCAGAGCGTCACAGTTCTTATCAGAGACACATAAACAATGGATTACGACATTAATATCGGTTATTTACCATTATTTTTACACGTCAGTCCCTCTCATCCCCATCCGGGGTTGTGATTTTTTATCTCCATAGTATTTTTTCCAGATGGTAAGTCATATGAGTACCAAGTTTTGTTGAGAACTATCCTGGAACAAACCCCCATACATCCACCTCCATTATATTTACATTCATTTTCACCCATCCAGAGTGTCGCAGTTCAACTCAGACCTCGTAAAGAATGTATTCGACATTAATACCAGTCATTTTCGTTAATTTTTATATTTCACCATCTCCCCTCGGAATGCTAAGGGGTGTTTTACCTCAACGGTATTTTTCAGATAGTAAGTCGTACGTGCGCCAATTTTATATGAGGGCTATGCTAGAAGAAAAACACATACATTCGTAATTTCGGACATTTTGAACATTTTATTTTCCACCCCTTCTCATATCCATGCCGATGGGGCTGAACAACGACATCCAGAATGTCATTATTCACCTCAGGGACCTCGAAAACTATGGACTGTACATGAATATTTGTCGTTGTCTATTATTTTTACATTTCACCCGTCTTGCTGTGCTTTTTATTATTCACCCTCGCCCCTAGGGGTGCTAGGTGTATCTGACGCCGACAGTAATATTTCCAACATACACACATACGTCCTTAAACTCTGTCCCTTTGGACATTTTCTTTTCTTTACCACTTCTCACCTGTCTGTCGATTAGGACTGAACATTACCTTAAACGACATCCAGAGTGTCACGGTTCACCTCAGCAAGCCAGAAAACTATGGATTAAGCACAAATATCGGTCATTTTCGCCCCTACTTTAGAGGCTAGGGTCTCTTACCCCTAAGGTATTTTATCCATACAGTACGTCCAATTGGGTTGAGATCTATGCTGCAATATACACATATACGTCCATTCTCTCGGTCATTTTGGAAATTTTGTTTTTCACTTTTCTCACCGCTATGCGAAAGGAGGCAGAACTTGGACTATTTAAAAAATTCGGAGCGTTACTATTCATCTCAGCGACCCCGAAAAGAATGGATTCAACATCATTTTCGATTTTTCTACATCTCACCCCCTCGTGGATGTGCTACGGTTGTCATACCTCCACGCAGTTTGTCTCCTGATAATAAGTCATAAGTGACCAAGTTTGTTTGAAGTCACTCCTGCAGGCCCGAAAAGCATGGATTCAACACTAATATCGGTCATTTTTAGTCATAATTATATTTCGTCCCTTTATCTAAGGCTTCTAGGGGTGTCTTTCACCCACAGTATTTTCTCAGTTAGTAGGTAATATGTGTACAATGTTCACTTAACGAACATACAAAAAAAATCCTTAATCTCGGTCATTTGGATATTTTCTTTCCTTCACTCCTCACCCACCTGCCAATTGGGGATCAACTTGAACGAAGGTAACGAAGACCTATGTTGTTTCTCACATAATGGCGCCACTCGAAGGCAACGCAAACCCATGGTGCACCTCACATAGGTGTGCTATTCACAGGGACTCGTACTATCTCGTGTTGTTCCTCACATAGTGGGTACAAATCACAGGCAACGCAGACCAACAGTGTCGCTCATCAAAGGCAACACCCAGACCCGTGATGTTTCTCACATAACGGTACAATTCACAGGCAACGTAAGCCCGTGATGTTCCGCATATAGTGGCACTAATCGCAGGTACTGGAAACCCACAGTGAACCGCTCTCTGCTCCAACTAATTACAAACCTATCGTGCACCTAACATAGTGATACTACTCGCAAGTAAAGGCAACCCATGTCTTTCCCCGCATGATGGTACTAATCACAAGTAGTTTCATGGTTCTAATTCAATCATCCCTTTGTCGCCTCTTTTAGTCGCCTCTTACGACAGACAGGGGATACTTTGGGTGTATTCTTCGTCTGCGTCCCCCACACACAGGAGATACTTTGGATGTGACCTTACTTTTGATTATTTATATCTCACCCTCTCCAACACCTACCCCTATGGGGTGCTAATTTGCCATACCCCCACGCAGTTGGTCTCCTAATACTAAGTCATAAACATAACAGGTTTTGTTTGAATCGCTCCAGTAGTCCAGATAACTATTATTGTTCGCTTTCAGTTACGTATATAAATCACCCCTCCTCGGGACGAAGGCATCATCAGTACGGCATTCAGTGATACAGAGAGTGTTACGTGTCCTTGGGAGTTAGTTACAGTTGTAGTTTCCCGTGTAGCAGTTTTAATATAGTCAAGCCATGTTAAATATTATTACAAGGCCATATCAGTCAATCATCCAGATTGCGCCCTTGCAACTTCCGAAAGGCTGCTATCCCCCTTTCGATTAACTAATCATTAGTCCGGTCATTCGACAGATACGCATCCGATATCGTTGCAGCTGCAGCTCGGCTACCTGTTTCTTTTGGCAATCACAAAACTCCCTGCCGCGGCAAGGTCACGTGGTTCACAGGGTAGAAATACTAATACACTATTTCTAAAATTGGTAAAATATTCCGCAAAGACAATATTTGGTGAAGTGAGTCCTTAACATAAGTATAGAAATAGAAACGTCTAAAATTATAATATCGTAGATGACAGTGAACAAACTAAAATCATATACTAAAATGTAAACCGAGCAAGTGACTGAGCGGGTTGAGTCACGTAGCTATCAGCTTGCATTCAGCAGCCCTGAAGATAGTTTTCCGTGGTTTCCCCATTTTCACATTATACAAATGCTGGAGATGTACCTTAATTAAGATCACTGTCACTTTCTTCCCACCCTCCACCCCCCCATACACGCAATCACTGCCTATCTGCATTTATGGCAGTCGCCCAGGTGGCAGATTTCCTATATATTGGAAATTATTGAACATCTCCCTTGGGAAGTTGTTCCAATCCCTCTCCCCCCTCCCTATAAACGAATAATGTTATTGGCTTTACGTCCAACTAACTACTTTTACGGTTTTCGGGGACGCCAAGGTGCCGGAATTTAGTACCGCAGGAGTTCTCTCACGTGCCAGTAACCTACAAACGAATATTTGCTCCAATTTGTCCTCTTGAATTCTATCTTCATATTGTGATCTTTCCTACTTTTAAAGACACCATTCAAACTTATTCGTCTACTAATGTTATTCCACGCCATCTCTCCACTGACAGCTCGGAACATACCACTTAGTCTAGCAGCTCGTCTCCTTTCTGCCAAGTTTTCCCAGCTCAAACTTCGCAACATTTTTGTAACGCTATTGTTGGAAATCACCCAGAACAAATTGAACTGATTTTCTTTGGTATTTTTCTAGTTCTTGAATCAAGTAATCCTGGTGAGGGTCCCATACACTAGAACTATACTCTAGGCGCGGTCTTACCAGAGACTAATATGCCCTCTCCTTTACATCCTTACTACAACCTATAAATACCATCATAATCATGTGCAGAGATCTGTACCCACATTTCCTATTGCACCGACGCCATAAGACCTATCTGTGTCGGTGCTACGTAGAGCAGATAGTAAAAGATTGTTTCGATGTAAAACCACGGCTCGCGATATCCCGAAGGATGACGATATCAGGGTGCGATGGAATAAAATGGAATACATAGAATACGACTTAGATCACGAAGAACACGTTGGCTGAATGACATAGTGACTGGTTTCTCACTAAGGTGGCAGCGGTTCGAATACCGGCCAGAGCATGTTAGATTTCTGCAATGATAAGTCATCGAGAAGTACTCTTACGTGTTGGCGTGTTTGAGCACCTTCGAATACCACCGTGCTGAGGAGGGACTGAACTCACCAACTTTGACTCGGAACGCCAGTGCTTGTACCGTCTGGGCCACTCTGGTCGGCAGGTTCGGATCCCACGTAAAACTTGAAAGTGATTGTTGATAATCACGATATCAACAGTCATGTAAAATGACAACCTCGAATACCGCAAAACCCTCGAGTTCAAAAGAAAGCAACATCTTACCGAAGGAGATAGAGAGCCTTACATAAGTAAATTATAACATACGGCCACCACACTAGTTGCAGACTGTGTCGCATATGAGTAGTTAGTCCCGTTTTCCACCTGGATGCCTTTACTGACGACCGAACGGGTTAGCTACTCGGTTTGCGTCGCGTACTTGTGAGCTCGCATTCGGGAGATAGTGGGTTTGAACGAACCCCACTGTCAGCAAATGCTGTCAGCAGCCTTGAAGATGTTTCCGTGGTTTCTCATTTTCACGCCCAGCGAATGCTGGGGATGTACCTTAATGAAGTCTACGGCCGTTTCCTTCTCAGTCCTAGCTTCTTTCCTATCCCATCGTCACCACAAGACCTTTCTGTGTTGGTGCGACGTGAAACTAATGGCAACAACCAATTTCTTGTTGCCAGCCCTACACTGCGTGTTTCTGTGATGGTTGCTGGTGTGGTGTGTTGTGTTGTGTTTTGTTTTGGGTTACACACCATCACGTAGTCCTCGAGTCAGAAATCGAACCTGGTACCCTCTGAACAGAAGGTTTCAATCCTGACCATTCAGCTAAGGAGCTGCACTCAAATATAAATATAATTTTCTATGAATAATTAAAACTGTCTGTTAAATCATTAGTCCTGAGACTGGTTTGATCCCCAGATAGCACCACGATGGTCAAATATCTACATGGTTACGAGAAAACGCTGAAAAATTAAGTACACCGGACAAAAAATTACTCACCCCTGGAAAACTCATTGCAAGCATCATTTAATACCATTTAACCACCCGGATTATTTAGGAAGCGAGTCTACAAGGTCGTGCAGTTACGTCGCATCCAGTTAAGCCACTTTATGAGGATTTGATCACGGAATCCTACAAAATTGCGCGGATGTTGACGTCGGCGTTTTACCCGCTCATCCAACATGTCCCACAGATTTTCAATCGCATTCATGTTAGACAATTTTTCAGGCCAATCGAGATATAATAGGGTGGGGGAGGGTTCATAAAACCAGTCACATACGCGTCCAGCCCGATAAATTTTGCTGTTTCATCTTGAAAAATCGGGGTACCAACAGCATACTCATTATGCAGATGTTGACTGAAAGGCAATACCTGATCATCAAGAATGCTTAAATAAACATGCTCGTTTGCGTTAGTAGTCACCTCAATGAGCGGGCCCAATCCATGATCCGAAAAACACCCCAAAACATCACAGACCCACCTCCTGCTTTAATTTTTATTTACTCAAGAAAGGGCACCTGAGCCGAGGCTCTTAACAATGCAATACAAGGATTAAATATTGGCAGAATTAACAAAATATTTACAATACAATAACAACTTATTTCTAAATACGTTACAGTCTTAGAGAAGAGGAAACCCTTACAAATATATAAGACCACTGTACATTACTTGGGTTTTTTTTTTTTTTTTTTTTTTTTTTTTTTTTTTTTTTTTTTTTTAAGATTTACTGCTAATTTTCTTTTGTCCACTTATTATTTATTTTTTTATTTAAATTTTGAAATTTGTGTTGCCTGTTGTATATGTTTATAGAGATCATTCTACACCTTCACAGAGCAGTGCCATAAGGAGTTACAACGATGATATTTACTATATTTTACAAATTCGGTGTGGACTCTCTCTGCTCCTCGAGTGTTATATGAATGTATGTCAGAATTTATGATACAGATAGTGTTTGCATGAACCAAATTACGCTTAATTTTATATATAATCATAGCTGAATCTCTATCACGTAATATCTGGAGTAGTAGAAGTCTGCATTTCTTATACAAATAATACGTATGTGTTAAGGGGTGTAAATTATAAAGTATTTTTAGTGCTCTTTTTGTAAAATGGCATCATTCTCAAAGAATTCCTTATTGCAACATCCCAAACATGAATCATACAAGTCATGTGACTTTCAATGAGAGAATGATAAATAGCTTTTAAAAACTTATGTTTGAATTTATATCTTAGTCTGTGAAGCATTCCACTTGCCGGAGTTATTTTTTTTGCATAAATGGCTTTAACTTGCTCGTTCCAGTCAAGCATTTCATCTATTTTTAAACCTAGAAATTTAGTAAATAATGATCGAAAAATGTTAATGTAAGATCAAGAGGAGTTGCACATGAGGGCTTGTGAAATATCATGTAGTAGATCTTGCTAAGATTGATGGATAGTCTATTGTTTGAAAGCCAAGTTTGTAATAAGCTACTGTCATACTGTATTTTTACCCCAAGTTCTTTAGCAGAAGTACCAACATAAAATATATTTGTATCATCCGCAAAAAGAGAGAATTATCCTTGTAATTTTAGAGAGGCTATATCATTCACAAATATTAGAAATAAAATTGGACCCATTACTGAACTCTGAGGAATCCCAATTGATATTGGAAGAGAGAAACTTTTTGCATTTTTATATGGAACGAACTGTGATCGATCACTGAGATAATCCTTAAAAAAGTTCAGCGCTACACCTCTTACTCCTGCTTCTTCCAGTTTTATTTTCACTATCTCGTGTTCAACTGCGTCAACGGATTTTCTTAAGTCTATAAATGACACAGAAGCTAATTTTAGTGAATCAAGAGCTTTCTGAAGTCTAATAATAATATCCTCAACAGCATTCTTTGTGCTGGGATTTGGAATAAAGCCACATTGATACTTACAGTATAAAAGTAATTATCCTTAAGAAGGAATTTGATAATCTTATTTTAACATTTTTTCTAATAATTTGGCTGAAATGGGAACGATGGAGATCGGTCTGTAGTTTTTCATGTCTAATTTATCTAAGCCCTTACGGATGGGTATAACTTTGGCAATTTTTAACAATGGAGGAACTGTACTTTCACCTAACGATTTGTTAATAATTGCAGTGATGTATGGAACTAATTCCGTTGATAACTGTTTGATAATTGTGTTGCTTAAACCATAACAATCGCAACTACTGGAGCTTTTAGTTCTTTTATCATACATGCTACTTCTTCGTTTTCAGTTGAATACAAGAATAAATAATTTCTTGGAGCTGTGTGATACTATGTGGAATACTGGTATTGGCTGTATGCAAATTAACAGCTGTATCCTGACCAATACTAGTAAAATATTCATGTAATGTTGCTGAAATATCACAGGGTTAATGATTATATTATTATTAATTTCTATTTGAATATCTCTATTATTTCTATTTGTTGTTTTAACAACTCGTTAACTAATTTCCAGGGATTTTTACTAGAAACTAACCTGTTACTTTAATAAAGAACTTTCAGCTTATCTTTTAAGTTTAGTGACCTTATTACAGAGTATTTTATATTCAGCTTTTAGATATTCTAAGGCAAACTGGTATCCCCTTCCCAACATATAATGCTGTCCCTAAAATTTTCCCATATATTTTTTTTTTATGAGATTGAGGAGTTCAGGAGTCATCCATGGACATCCCGAGTTTATTTTCTTGATTCAGTTATTGTCTTAAAACTGGATATGCTGGCTTCTGCTCAGAGATTAGTTAACTAATTAACAGTAGTTTCACAGTTGTCATTAGCATCAAATATTAAAGGATTTTTAGATAAAGGTTTCCTGACGCTTTTAATGTCTATTTTTATGGTGTGTGTCGTGGAATATTTAAAAATACTACTACTATCTCTTACTAGAATTTCAAGATCACAGACGAATACATTGTGATCACTGAGGTCACTGTAAACATAATACGCATTTTTTTTCAGGGTGTATTAATATAAATAGGATCCAAATGTGTAGAACTCCTGTAACTCTAGTGGGGTATATATTATAACATGGCAGTTGGCCATAGCATGCTCCTAGTTTACTCAACTCAATAGATCGCTGATTTGCGATATTTTATCAATATTAAAATCCCCAATTGTTAAACAAAAGTGCCTACAATTATTGTTCCATATTTCTGCAAGTTCGCTTAGAAAGGACTTACTGAGTTTATAATGTAGGTTATAGCAAGATAAAGTAAGTATTTCCCTTTGAAACCCGCAGAGTTCTATTAAAATTATGTTGTATGGTTTATCTATACAGTTAACTGACAGTAATTCTTTCACTTGGTGGTCTGATTTAATATAGATAATAATTCCACCTCCCCTATTGTAATTTCCAGAGCAAGAATAACTGTCAGTTATTTAGTATAAAATATTTCTCTTCTTCAGGATATAGCCATGTTTCCACAATTATTGTAATATCAGGCACTTGGATTTGTTTTATTAGAGTACACAGTTATAGTCACTTATTACGAAGACTTTGAACATTAACATGCAGAATACGAGTGCTATGAATTTTCTGTTTTAGTCCTCCTAAATCATTTAACTGAATCTCTGAATCATCTAAGTTACCTATAGCATTCATCTTTAGACAATTAATGCCCTTAGACTAAGAATAACATAACCCAGTTACGGCGATTCTAATTTCAACATGTCCTCTATGCTCCGTATGGTTATTACCTGTGATGTGTCATTTACCTAGCAAATATGTTCCCTTCTCTGGGCCATATATACTTAAATCCTCTCGTTCTAAGGTCCTTTGCCCTCTTCAAGAGTACCTTTGCTTTGGGAGTTAAGTGTTCGTTTATATAGATCGGCTGGTCCGCAGCATTAATACCAATAGTCCGAGATGAATTTCGTGGACTTCTTGACGCTGAACAATTCGGCCCTCACAAACTTCACAACTGTCGGCCTCGGTAACGCTGGGTTTCTGGATGGTACCTATGTGCAACGTCAATATCATTTTTATTTACGTCACATCCGGACACCGCACCTATGCTACTGATAATACTGTAAACATCTTCATTATGTACTTCCGGCACAACATGACCTTGCACTCATCCAGGATGACGTGCTTCATTTGGCCTTCGGTGCACTCGACGATGTACGTCATTGGAATACAGGCAAAAACGTTATTCGTCAGACGACATTACGTTTCGCCAGTCACTAGCGTGACTAACTTTTTGTCCGGTGAGCTTATGTCGGCGCTGTTACGAAGCATACTAGGCAAGCTGAGGAGTGAGGAAGTTTGTCATTTCAGTTTCTGGCTAAGTGAGGAAAGCAATTACAGCACGGCTATCGCTGTTGAGGTCTCCTGGAAGGACGTAGGTTCGATTCCCCGAGAGGAAGTCGAAAAATTTAAGAAACGATATTTCCACTTCCGTAGTCTCATATGGTCTTCTGGTTCACTCATCCTACACCAAAAATGAGTACAGGTTGATTCCTGGGGGCAAAGGCCGCCGGGCGTAGAGCTAACCACTCTACCCCACCAAGTGCCGAGGTTACGGACAGTGGAAGCTTTTACCTTCCACCCCTCCAAGGGCCTTCATGGCCTGTACGGAGATGACTTAGCTTTGCTTTTTTTTGTTATCGCTGTGAGGAACACACGCGAAGACGAACTGTTGTTTTGAATGTCAGCTTCAGCCATACCTCACAAGTCAGCATCATCTATATTATAAATGAAATGGAGGCTCCAATTGAAACTACATTTCGTTCTGACTTGTTCCGAGATTCCAGTGAATATTTTGCCTGGTATAATAATCAATGAAATACCTCGATGTTTGTTACAATCCTTCCTGTTCCCTTACTTATAGATAGGTGTAATTTCTGCTTTTGTCCTATCTGAAGGTACCTTACCAGCACTCCATGCTAATCTTATTACTCTATGAAGCCATTTCATCCCTACCTTCCCACTATACTTCACCATTTCAAGTCTAATTTCATCTATTTCTGCTGCTTTATGACAATGGAGTTTATTTACCATCCTTTCCACTTCCTCCAACGTAATTTCACCAACATCATTTTCTTCCTCCCCATGAGCTCGGCTGTTCGTGACTCCACCAGGAAGATTTCCTTTTACGTTGAGAAGATTTTCAAAATATACCCTCCACCTGTCCAGTGATTCCCTGGGGTCTGTTATGAGTTCACCTGAATTACCCAAAACACTGTTCATTTTTCCCTCCCTTCCTATCTTTATTACCGTCCAGAAAGGTTTCCCTGCTGCTTGGCCAAGCCTTTCCAGGTTATTACCAAAATCTTCCCACGACTTCTTTTTGGATTCAACAACTATTGTTTCGCTCCGTTTCCTTTATCTAAGTACAATTCCCCGTCTGCATCAGCCTTTGTTTGGAGCCATTTCTGATAAGCCTTCTTTTTACGTTTGAAGCTGCTCTCATTTCATCATTCCACCAAGATGTTCGCTTTTTCCCATCCTTACACACAGTTGTCCCTAAGCATTCCCTTGCTTTTTCTATTACAGCATCCCTGTATGCAAGCCATTCAGTTTCTATATCCTGAACCTGCTTACTGCCCACTGTTCGGAAGTTCTCACTAATCGCATCCATGTACTTCTAATTTCCTCGTCCTGGAAATTTTCTACTCTTATTCGTTTGCAGGCAGATTTCACTTTCTCTGTCCTAGGCCTAGAGATACTTAGTTCACTACAGATCAGATATTGGTCTGTACCATCGAAAAATCCCCGGAAAACTCGTACGTTCCTAACATATTTCCTGAATTCGAAGTCGGTTAAAATATAGTCTATATATTATGGATCCTCCCATGTGTACCGGTGAATAGCCATATGCTTGAAGAATGTATTTGTAACTGCTAAATCCATACTAGCACAAAAATCCAGCAAACGCTTCCCATTCCCATTAGTTTCCATATCTTCCCCACATTTACCAATCAACCTTTTTTATCCTTCAGTTCTATTTCCAACTCTCGCATTGAAATCGCCCATTAACACTATCCTATCCTTGCTGTTGACCCTGACTACAATGTCATTCAGTGCTTCATAAAACTCTTCAACTTCATCCTCATCTGCACCCTCACATGGTGAATACACTCAGACAATTCTCGTCCTAATTCCACCGACAACAGAAACTATGTTGCATGCAATAGTATTCCTGATGAACAGCCCTACCCCACACTCTGCCCTTCCCTTTTTAACATCCGTCAAGTACACTTTATAATCTCTGCTAGTTGCTTTAGGTAGCACCGACACAGATAGGTCTTATGGCGACGGTGGGACAGGGAAGGGCTGGGAGTGGGAAGGAAGCGGCCGTGGCCTTAATTAAGGTACAGCCCCAGCATTTGCCTGGTGTGAAAATGGGAAACCACGGAAAATGGAAAGCCATCTTCAGGGGTGCCGGGGGTTCGAACCTACTATCTCCCGAATACTTGATACTGGCCGCATTTAAGCGACTGCAGCTATCGAGCTCGGTACATTTATAATCTCCTATATCTTCCTCGTTATCTCCCCTTACCCGAATATCATTTACCCCTAGCACATTCAGATGCATCCTTTTTGCTGACTCAGCCAGTTCTACTTTTTTTTTCCATAAGCCCCATTAATAATGATAGCTCCGCATCGAATTCCATTTCGTTCGCCAAGTTGTTTCCAAGGAATCCCTCGCCTGTCAAATGGGAGTGGGACTCCGTTACTCCCATAGGTCCGAGGCTTGCTTGAAGTGTTCTGAGCTCGGTAAACACGTGAAGCAGTACGCTACCGTACTTACACATAGTCCAAGTAAGGATCTCTCCTCTAACGGTTTAGGGACCACCGGTGGATTGTATATTCGTAGCCGCCTGAGTACAAGGAGGGCCATGATTCCGAATATGTCCGAGATGCCCACTCCCATCCCGTAGCAACTGGTATCCCGACACTTACTAGGCCACTCAGCCGTTGCACATGGTTCACGAACTAGGATGTGACTCCAGTAACCCACACTATGAACGCTGAAAGACGTAAGGGTCTATAATGATGATGTATGTTGTTCCAAGATACGATACAAAATATTGCTTCTCTCAAGAAATAGCAACAGGTAAATAAATATATTTATAAAAATAAATTGTTACTTTATCTAGAAGTACCAATTGAGCAGGATTCGCTTGACTTTTTACCCAATCAGATCAGTGTGCTTTAATTTAATTTGTAGAAATTAACAGGAAATAAAATAAAACGCAGCCATAAAAAAGCCTTTGTCAAGGCCTTTGGAAGGAAGAAATGATAGGGGCAAAGAGGGAGATGGAATACAAAGTAAGAACGCTAAATAAATTAGTCTGCAGCTAAAGAAATTCTGTACTCTGTTCCTTGTTTGCAATGTGAAATATGTATGCATGAATCAAGTACCCTTCACGAAGACTTGCGCTACAACTATGAGTCTTACAAAGTGAGAGGAATGAACTTGAAAAGAAAAGATAACAACAAATAACAAGGAAGTTAGAAAGAACAGTGCTGCTACATTTTAAAACATCCATCTCTCTCTCGTTTCCTTTTGAAGCTAAGCTATAACAGTTGTATAGTTAAGGAAAAAGAAAGTTGTTATATATTTGAATATTTAACGCGTATTTATGTAGTTATAATATTCTGCTCGTACGGTGAGCCATATTTTTTTAATACCTCTACCTCCCTCAATATTTCCATGCCAAAATTGCATTCTTTCACCACCACTTCCATCAGAATTCGGTTTTTTCTTTTAATCAACGATCTTCGTAAGCAAATAGAACATGAAATTTTCGTTATTATACATTCTGCGGTTCAAGTTGAAGAATACAATTCTTAAGCAACCATTGCTCCCTTTCTCTCAGTGAGACAGCTGTTCAGTGCAGCCAAATTGTCTGTAAATATCCAACCTTCTTTAGTAAACTACCGATCTAAACCTGAAAATCTGTAAACGAAACACCTCAGTTTGTTATTTTTCGTATTTTTTATTTTATTTTATTTTATTTTATTTTATTTTATTTTATTTTATTTTATTTTATTTTATTAATTTCAACAAAAAGAATCCGACTCCTTGACTCCCAGCTTCGATTCTCGGCCGGTCGGGAGTTTTAATCACTTCTGATTCATTTTTCAGGCTCGGGGACTGGTTATTTGTGTTTGTCCAAATACTGTCCTCTTCATATTCAAGCAACAAAAGCACACTATCAACCACTTCAGAAACACGCAATAGTGATTATATCCCTTCAGATAGTGTTGGCGTCAGGAAGGGCATCCATCCGTAAAACAGGGACATGTTGTTGTTGTTGTTGCTGTTGTTGCTGTTGCTGTTGCTGTTGTTGTTGTTGTTGTTGTTGTTGTTGTTGTTGTTGTTGTTGTTGTTGTTGTTGATGTCGTCGTTTGTATTTGTTTTATCAGTCAGTTAGTGAGTACCTGGTCGACTCCAAGCACATAAAGATATCAGTTATGTGTAAAATTACTCACAACGGAAGGAGAAAGGCAAATCCATCTATGTACAGGCCATGAAGGCTCATGGAGGAGAGGAAGGTAAGCTTCCTCCATCGTAATCTCGATACCAAATGGAATGGAGTGGTTAGCTCTACTCCCGGACACATTTGCCTCAGGAATATTCTATTCAGTTTTCGTGAAGGATGAGTGGACTTTAGGATGGCATGAGTCCGATACATGAGATCATAGAGAAGAACGAGAAAATTTGGAAAATGAATATAAACGCCAGACTCTACAACAATAACAAAGAAACAAGCTTGTAGTTTTACTTGTCTGTTGATATCATGACCAAAGCCACAGGACCTCAAGTCTTATGCAGAATCCGAACCACAATGACGTGAATTAATCACAAAAATTCCAACGAGCTTGAAACCGCAGCCACCTTGGTGAGAAGCCATTGACAATCCACTCGTCTAATACGTCCCTCAATGGATAATAATAATAATAATAATGGCGTGTGTCCTCCAGAGAGGCCGGGTGCAGGTCTTTTGATTTGACTCCCGTAGGTGACCTGCGATAATAATAATCATCATAATAATACCGATTTACGGTCATGCGGCTCCTGTGCTGAATAGTCAACGTTGGGACCTTCGGCTCAAAAGTCCCAAGTTCGAATTCCGGCCGTGTTGGGGATTTTAATCCTGTCTGGTTAATTCATCTGGGACGGTTTTTTGTGTTTGTGTTTGTCTCAACGCTCTCTTCTTCATATTCAGACAACACACTACCAATTAATAAGCTTCCTGAAAATTAATAAGGCTGCTACAAGAACTAAGCACAACAAGGACACAAAACATGGTTATACAATATTGCTGATAAAAGATTGGAACATAGTGGAAGAGATTAAGGACAATAATACATTAGTATGTAGCATATAAGTGATTTCGTAAAATCGCGATAGATCCCGAGATTGCAATATCTTTTATGGTATTATTAGGAATGCCTAGCATTTTGCAGGTCTTTACAAAAATGCTTGGTATCGTTCCACGAGCACCTACCATCAATCCAATCACCTCAGTACATTCAAGGTTGTACTTGCTTTTATAGCAGGGCACTGTAGGTTCGTAGATAGCCTTCTTCTCGCTGTCAACCTCCTGTGGCTCCACCACAGAAACTCGCAGCAATATTTAAAACCACTAATGTATTTGGTTTTTTTATTTTGTACTAAACTGTGGTCCAATAAATAAATGTATAACATACAAATATTTTCTTTGCAACACACTTCTTCTTTTATACTGTACATAAGAATATTGAGACAACACGTTATTTATTTCTACCATGTACTGCCCCGTAATCTGCAGGCCTTCGGGCTGAGCAGCGGTCGCTTGGTAGGCCAAGACCCGTCAGGGCCGTAGTGCCATGGGGTTTGGTTTGGATTTATTTATTTATTTATTTATTTATTTATTTATTTATTTATTTATTTATTTATATTCGAGATGCAACAAACTACGATATATGTTCATAAATTCTCAGGCAACAAGCCTTTTGTTTACAAGAAGGATGTTAAAAGACGAGAAGGTCCCTATGATGTCACAGGATGTTACGGGACAATATTCAATCTAAAATCTGCGATGCCCGATAACGTTAAATGTATGTGTTTAAATAACAGATTAAATGCTGCCTACGATTTTATTGGAGGCTGACAAATGATAACCGTCCCATCAGCTGGTAAAGTTGTATCTGATGCAACCCATCGCTTAAGCAGTACACTTCTTTCTAGCACAATTTTCCTTCGATATCGTTGATAAAGCTAATTCCAATTTAATAATTTTCTTATGACCAACAGCAAGCTGTTCTACAGTACACTCTACACACAGTTTCTCTGGCCTGTCAGTGTAATAAAATAAAACATTATAATCTGCCACGTTGGCAAGTAAAAAAATATATAAAATTAAATTAAAATGTCTTTATTATTGTTGACAGGCGGCGAAAATTGAGTTTAGGGAGCACAAAGAAGTCTATCAACACTTCCTGTAACCTCCACGCGATCATATCGCAGTTTTCTCGTGATAACAGCTAAAATCTTGTGAAGCAGGCAATATAGTGGCGTCTTATTTTAATTATGCCTTTTTTGCAATCTCATCTGTCATACGTGGAACATACCGTTTCCACATTCAGCAATACCTTTAATTATGGAGTGCTTTGTTGGCTGCCGTGAAATTACCCACGATATTTTCACCGACAATAGTCTGAATGTTGTCAAATTGTAATAAATAAAAATTTTAATGTTTTTCAATATATCCTTTCTTCTTTACTTAATTTTTCTATTTTCCGTGTTCTTAATCATGTTTCAAGCACTTCAGAAAATTCAAGATTTTCTTTTATGTGCAATAAAAGCGGACTTATGTAAGAAACAAATCTGCATGTATATGTACTATAAAATTTTGTCCTAGGTTGCAAATAACCTGAAACGTAGTTATATAATGGTAGTATACAATTTGCAGCTAAGGGCTTAAAAAATACAAATATACTAAAATCCACCCCGTATACGTAACTAACTCCTGTTCTTTCGCCGGAGATCCACCTCTCACGTGTTGCACGCTTATTTCTCCTCATTGTCTTTTACCATTTGGATTTCGATGAGACGCACAAGTTTAACCACAGATCAAATTTACACGTGGAATCACGTAACAAGCTGTGTCGTCATTACTCTACGATACTCATTCTCGTATATAACCTACTACTCAATTTGAGGACCTCGGTCACACTCATGAAATACCCTACATTACTGTATAATAAAGAGTTTGTGCGTACAATAAATAATAATAATAATACAATAATCCAAAACATCTACAAGACATACAAAAATTCGGCATTACAACACAGTCATAAAACCAACAGTTCTTTACGCAAGTGAAACACTTAACTCAACAGAAAACAAGAACTTGAAGAAATCGAAAAAAGAAGAGAGGAATTTCATTGGGAACATCTTAGGAGCAAGTTACATCCAAGACGGTTACAGGTTACAATCAATCAAAAGAACAGAGAAGTTCTCAAACATCGAAATTAACATTAGGAAAAGACGAATGAAATTCTTCGGACATCTCACTAGATTACCATAAAATGATTAACAAAATGGATAATAGATAATGTAACCTCACTTAAGAACTCAACACCCTGGCGTAACGAACTTCGAAAGGACCTCAAAAACGCAAACATAAGTTTAACAGACATTCTAGAAAGAGACATCTTTAGGCACGAAGTAAACAATTGGTAAGCTACATCAGAGCAACCACAACAAAAACAGTACAGACCAAAGTGGTCGGAAGAACGTAAACAAACCCACAGAAGAATTGATTCATTTATTTGCTTAACGTTTTCCAATATCGGGAAAATTCGCTAATAATAATAATAATAATAATAATAATAATAATAATAATAATAATAATAATAATAATGATATCCCGCAAATTAAAGATTATGTTATTGGTTTCTACGTATAATTAGCTACTTCTATGACTTTCGGAGACGCCGAGGTGCCGGAATTTTATCCCACATAAGTTCTTTTAGCAGCTAGTAAATCTACTGACACGAGGTTGGAGTATTTGAGCTCTTTCAAATACCACCGCAGTGACCTTGGATGATCAAAACCGAGCTGGCGTCAGAAGTGCAGTGTCCTATTGTCTAAGCCAGTGGTATTCAACGTATTCGTTGGCTTACCCCCCAAATCCATTTTTTTTAACTTAACTACCTCCGAAGTACGAGTATCTTGCGTTTATACCAGAAATAGCAAATGATTGTTGCTGGATGCCAATAGCTTTGATTCATATCCACTGTGTCCTAACATGCCATGCTAACCCAGTTGGAAAGCCGCATACTATCTACAATGATATTATTATTATTATTATTATTATTATTATTATTATTATTATTATTATTATTATTGCCATCCCGTGGTCTAGGACTAGCGAGTCTGCCTCATATCTGGAGGCGCCTTGTTCGGTTCCCTGACACATCAGGGATTGAGGACTGGTTCGATATTCACTCAGCCTTCCTGAAAACAATTAAGAGCTTTGACGGTGAGACAGCAACCTCGATCTAGAAAGCCAAGAATAACAACCGAGGGGATTCGTCGTACTATCATTTTATCATTGTAACTTCATATTCGCCTTTTCGCTTCATGAAATTAAGTTCTGAAGGACTAAATGGCAAAATATTTCTCTGCAGCTGCTAGTAATCAAGGAAACGTTGAATGTCGTGGTTGTAGTTCATGATAGATTTCTGCAAAAACTATTACAGGTTAACACATTTCAGCTGTTTGTAAATCTGACCTAGATGATACCAGTGACGGGCACTACAGTACTTTGGGGTACGTGGCATAATATGCAGTCTCATTTCAACAACTAATTCTCTCCGCCTGTTTCGTACATGTACCTATTTGTATTTCGAGAAGAAATTGTGAGAAAGTGGTGTTTCTAGAGCGCTCCTAGTATATCACGTATCACGACCTCTTTATTATATTGATCTCTAATGACACTAGACCAGTTACCTGGTATTTTTCTTCCGTCTGTATTACATGGGGATTGTTACGATCGTTGCAGATACGGAATTGTCTAGGTAACACAATGTATTGAATTACGCACCGACTGAACAAGTTGGCCGTGAGGTTAGGGTCGCATAGCTGTGAACTTGCATTCGGAATATGGTAGGTTCGAATCCTACCGTCGCCAGCCCTTAAGATGGTTTTCCGGGGTTTTCTATCAGGAAAATGCTGTCGCTGTGCCTTAATTAAGGCCACGTCCGCTACCTAACCCTTCGATGTGTTAGTGCGAATTTAAACACTAGCAAAAAATATATGGATATATATTTACTCACAGTAGAACCTATACTGTATGTACCTAAGTATATCTCCGTGCGGTGTGCGAGAGAAGCATTCGGCTTATTTTCATTTTTATCATTGAAACATTTTGTGCTGGATTTGAATTAAAATGTAGCGCGAGTAAGGAGTTTCAGAAAGGGGAAATCTTTCTGTGACAATAATAATAAACTGGTTAGAAGTATTCTTGGTCCATGGACAACAGAAACAGAATATAACATGCCACGATCTAATGAATAAATCTTTTTACATGGGGTGCATATAGTACACACGATGCCTAAAAGAACATAGTCGTTTTTTTCGGACATTTGAGCATAATGAAATAATGACAGACTGACAAAAGACATTTTTAATGAAATCATAAATCTTAAAGTACACAGACATTAAATGATCTCAAAGAAGCAAACATTGGCATTAAGGATACACATAATAGGATATTATTTAGGAACAAAATTCAAAAAGTGATCTTCAGGGATGAACAAGAAAGAAAAAGAAAGCAGCCACATAACACAGAACAGCTCCGGAAACAGAGATCAGAACGAAGGAAACAGATGTGAGCGGAGAGGAAGAAGGAACATAGCAAGAATTATTATTAATAACGAAAATGCGCACAATGTGCAAAATACAAAAACTATATTACATTACTCTAGTCCTAGGTTTCTTATTGATATTTGTCTTTTACTGAAGATATTTGCATGATATCCTTCACAATGTTCATTGTACAATTCATACACACAATTTTCATTGGGGTAATGAAATCTCTTATTTTGGCAGAACTTATGATGAAAACCATGTGTTGCATATCTCGTCATTACGTGTCGAAGCTCGTTTCCAATCATCCGCCATTATGGCGTCTGTATTCAACAGATATACGTAGCTGCGTTTTTCTATGAGAATTTGTAATGTGTTCTCGTAGGCCTTAGTGTTTAATAGGTAGATCTGCATTCTGATGGCTTCTATGAAGAAACTTTCTTTAGTAAGACAAAGGTCAGTTTTGATGGTGCTGTCTTCGCGATACCCAGGATTCGTTTCATGTAACTTTCTCTAGCGTTATCAGGTCGTTAATTTTAAGTTTATGCCTCGTATGGATCTCGTAAGTTGTTATTCGTGCTATAGCTGTTTTAAATAGCATCATTGCTGTTTTTGTTGAAATTTTTTGTGGTTGTTGAATGTTGTAAATTGCTTTTATTGCTGATATTGTTATTTCTTTGATATGATTGTTAAAAGATGCCAATTTCGTTTGAAGAGTAACTCAGAGATATTTGAATTTTGGTACTAGTTCTAGAGGGTTATTTTGAAAGGTATCTTTTGGAGAGAGTTTACCACCTCTTCTGAAAGTAATTTGTTTAGTTTCGTCATGATTTATTTGTAAGTCATTTTAGGGCCCATGAAGTCAGTCTGTTGAGTACCTTGTCTGTTTTTTGAACTTATCACCATATCATCTGCATAGAGTGGAAGTACTGCTGAACTGTTCCTAACGATATTATGTAATGTCTGCTGTCATGACATTGAACAGTAACGGGATAATCGGATCTCCTTGTAGAACACCATTAGTTTGAATTAAACTCTTGGATAAGGTGATACCATCAGATGTTTGGATTAAATTGTATTTTAAGATTTCTGAAAGTATTTTCGTTATTTGGCGTGCTTCGCCAATCAACAGACTGAGTTTTCGGTTGATTGTTTCCCTATTTATGATATCGAAGGCTTTTCTGTAATCTGTGAAGACTACAAAATATTTTCTCACTGCGTGTCTTATTGTATCTTGAAAATGTTCTAGGAGCAGTTCACAGCATGGAGAGCGCTTCTTCCCTTTCTGAAACCAAACTGATTTTCTGGTATTAGGATATCTACTTCATCAGTAAGCCTTTCATTTAAAATTTCCATGAATATTTTGAAGGAAGAGTTTTCGAGGGCTATCCCTCTGTATGAATCTGGGTTACAGGGTTACCCTTTCCCTTTGAAAAGAACTTTTATTGCTGATGTCTCCCATTGTTCAGGTATCTTTCCTGTACTCAAACATGTATTGAATAATTATATCCAATAGTCTTCCATCAGATCGTAAGATTATTTGAGCAGTTGGTCCTGAAGCCTTGTTGTTTTTGCTTTTGTTATTGCATGATATATTTCCTGTCTCGTTAACGGGGTGATATTTTCTGTTGTGTCCGTAGCATAATATTCATATGTTGTGCCCTTATGTTTAATATTTATAATGGTGTCAAAATGATTTTCCCATGTGTCAATGGAAATTCCTTTCTTTGTAGGTGGTCTTGGTTTCTGAGCAAGAACTGAAGTATTGATTTAACGTGCTCGGTAAAAGTGTTATTCGATTAATTAAATAAATAAATAATAAACAGATTCATTAGTATGGCTAATAACATCGTCTACAGGATTCAAAGTATATCAAAACAACGCAAGAATGTGTAGTTTCTATTGTCTAACACAGAGAGGAGAAAGTAACATATTATTCTCAAAGTTAACAACAACACCTAAAATGAGTACGCAAATACTGGAGCTTAAGTGATTCAGAAAATAGAAAATCACAGCCAATGAAAATGAAATGTCGTATGGCTTGTAGTGCCGGGATATCCCAGGACGGGTTCGGCTCGCCAGGTGCAGGTCTTTCTATTTGACTCCCGTAGGCGAACTGCGCGTCGTGATGAGTATGAAATGATGGTGAAGACAACACATACACCTAGCCCCCGTGCCATTGGATTAACCAATTAAGGTTAAAATCCCCGACCCGGCCGGGAATCGAACCCAGGACCCTTTGAACCGAAGGCCAGTACGCTGACCGTTCAGCCAACGAGTCGGACATCACAGTCAATAGGAAATGTGTATCATAAAGCTGCATATAATGAGCGAATATCTCGAAGGAAACAGATACTAGCGACTTAGAAAGAACAGCTACGAGTACTTGTGGACGGTCGCATTTACCGATGAAGTAAATTCAATCCTTGTAATCCAGACGGGCAAGAAATGACGTGACGGAGAACAAATTGTGAATTATACACGAGAAATATCACAGCTACAACTAAGCATGGTTAGGATTCCTTACTTGTTTGGCAATGTATGATGCTAATGAAGTAGGCAAGTTATGTTTCATCGAGGGTGCCATGGATCACAAATACTTCAATGTCATTCTTAAGTTTCACCTTCCTGTGAGTATCAGCGATATGGTTCTTACATGGAACTTCGTGTTCATCCAAGATAAAATCCTGACTATATAGGACACAACATGGTACTGTGTTAGCTGTTCAACATGCCACAATTCATGGCAATACTGCCACAATCGTCAGGTATCAATCTCTGAGACTTTGTGGTATTTTCGGGAATGAATAATACCAAGTCCGCCTCTGTGGTATAGTGGTTAATGTGATTAGCTGCCACCCCCGGAGGCCCGGGTTCGATTCCCGGCTCTGCCACGAAATATGAAAAGTGGTGCGGGTCTGGAACGGGGTCCACTCAGCCTCGGGAGGTCAACTGAATAGAGGGGGGTTCTATTTCCTCCTCAGCCATCCTGGAAGTAGTTTTCCGTGGTTTCCCACTTCTCCTTCAGGCAAATGCCGGGACGGTACCTAACTTAAGGCCACAGCCGCTTCCTTCCCTCTTCCTTGTCTATCTCTTCCAAACTTCCCATCCCTCCACAGGGCCCCCGTTCAGCATAGCAGGTGAGACCACCTGATCGAGGTACTGGTCATCCTCCCGAGTTGTATCCCCCGACCCAGAGTCGGGAACTCCAGGACACTGCCCTTGAGGCGGTAGAGGTGGGATCCCTCGCTGAGTTCAAGGGAAAAACCGACCCTGAAGGGTAACCAGATAAAGAAGAAGAATACCAAAGCACATTTCCAAAAGAATTATCTCTAGAAGATATTACTGTACGAGTATAAGAAAACACTAGGTAACCCGCCTGGTGGCCATGATCGTTAACGCGTCAATTCTATATGGTCTGATACCGTGGTTAGCCGGTTCGAATTCCCTTGGCTAAAATAATTTTCACCATCAGAATGTTCGCCGGCAGAGTAGGGTAGGAGAGGTGGTGGTGTACAGTTTATAATGACTATATTGAATATCAAAAGCTTGGTTTCGGTTCCAAACCCCTCCGGAGTGTCCATATGGAGTGAGGGGAAAATTCAATGTTCATGGTGATCCGCCCCCCGTATGGAGACGTTAAGCCTTGATCAGACACCCCTTGGTGCTATTCGACAAGAGTAGGATATGCGGCGGCACCAAGTTTCACCCTCTAAGTTATTGTGATATAGCAAACCATTCGTTTCATCTCATTCACTCCTTTAATGAGGCTATCACCCGGGAGGGACATTCAGTTGTAAAAACTCGCTACAAAGATTCATCTCACTTCATACCCCATCCCGAAGAGAAACGGGACAAGGTTTCGACACACACACACACACACACTTGTAGACAATCGAAAACTACCAATCAGTCTTATGAAGGTTACAGGAAATCATGAAGAATAAATGGCCCAAAGGTATTAAGGCTGTAATGGATTACCTCAAGAAATGCTTTTATTTACTTCAGACGAATTTGATTCGAATGAAATGTTGTAAATCTTTTTTTCCCCTTAGAATGTGTTTATGTCACGTATTTTTGGACTTACATCACAATAAATAATTATTAAATGTTAATGCACAGAAGGTCGTTCAGGATCTCTGGTGACGAGTGTGAAGGCCGCTGGTGGCGCTGTTATCAACTTGAGCTCGTCAAAACGGGAAATGATGATTTACGTCAGTACCTAGAGAGAACGTGTGTGTGGAGTTTCGTGACATTAGCTGCAACGATGGTGAAGCGGATTGATCCTTACTGGAAGGGCTATATAACAGCACTTTCCGACGCTAAATATATCTATTCTGCAATCCAAGGAATGTGCAAGAAACGTGATTTATTGATATCAAAGAACGGAATCAGTGCTGTATTGAACAAAAAAGGCACTGGCCGACTGGGCTTAATTCCATAGGGGAAAGGAAACAGGGAAATCCACGACCAGCCATCAGCCGTACACTAGAAGTGGTGAGGAAAGTGAAGGCCCTTGCCTCAGGTGGTAACCCTTCTTCTCAAAGGACTATCGCACGTAAGTTGGGGATGTCTGTTTCAACAGTGAACACCATAATCAACAAGGGCCTGCAATTAGAAAATCAGCATAAGCACCGAGTTCACAAGCTGTTGCCTCGTCACATTTTGGAACGTCGCACTAACGCAAAAAAAGCTGTACGAGGGCTATCTGGCAGGAGACAGATGGGAAAATGTGGTGACATTAGACGAAGGATATGAGTACCTTAGTGACTGTAACAAACTCCGCTCGATTTACTGCCGCCCAAGAGAGAAAAAAAATATCAACCATAGTATACAGAATGCCAGGAAGTTTTCCAAGGGGTTTCATGATCATCGCTGGATACTGCTACAATGGCAAATACTTGTTTGAGCCATTGTACATATAGACAGTATGGCTGTCTGGAGTGAGGTGCTCGGTTTGTAATTCAGTGCTTCATTGTGTGATTATACATAATGCATTACTTTGATGGCATTTTTTACATTTGATATTTTTAGTATGAAATGTACCTGTATCTCTCAAATTACAGAACGGAGAATTTTGATCACGACTTTAACACAACTAAAAGGGATCACTGAACTAAAATCGTAGTGAGAATTTTCTTACTAGGTACTCTTACGTTACATTTTATTCCTTCCGCGAAATTCTTCCATTAAATCATATATCATATTCAAATCAGAAAGGTCACTTTATTTATTCAGATTTACAGCTGAGAATATTTCAGAGATCAGTAAATTCGACAATTGTAATACATGAAAGTAGGGTGTTCCAATTCCACTTGAGAGGAATAAAATCTCTTAAAAGAGAATACTGACCGCTATATTTTCCCCCTTCCTAAATTTTGCTTTACGTCGCACCGATACAGATAAGTCTTATGGCGACGATGGGATAGGAAAGGCCTGGGAGTGAGAAGGAAGCGGCTGTGGTCTTAATTAAAGTACAGTCCCAGCATTTGCCTGGTATGAAAATAGGAAACCACGAAAAATCATCTTCAGAGCTGCCGACAGTGGGGTTCGAACCCACTACCTCCCGGATGCAAGCTCACAGATGCGCGTCTCTAACTGTACGGCCTACTCGCCTGGTGTTACCGTTATCAAAGTCACAAGTTGATCTTAGAATTATAGAATACTCTTTCAATAATATATATAGAGCACTTAGATATTACTCAGTTTATTTCATTTTCCGTGCCGGCCTCGTGGTAGCGTGCCCTGCCACTTACTCGGAGGCCCCGGGTTCGATTCCGAGCCAGGTCAAGCATTTTTACCTGGATCTGAGGGCTGGTTCGAGATCCACTCAGCCTACGTGATTACAGTTGAAGAGCTATCTGACGGTGAGATAGCGGCCTCTGTCTAGAAAGCCAAAAATAACGGCCGAGAGGATTCGTCGTGCTGACCACATGAGACCTGGTAATCTTCAGGGCTTCGGGATGAGCAGCGGTCGTCTGGTTGGCCAAGGCCCTTCAAGGGCTATAGTGCCATAGGGTTGGTTAGTTTCATTTCATTTTCCGAAAGGATGGGAGGTAACCCTTAGGAATATTACTTTGGTTATTTTTGATAGTGTTTTGACGCAAGAAGCTTTTCTGTTTCATTCTCAAACGATGATTTATTCCTTAAGAAGAAATACACTCACGTTGGGACAATGTTCCTCTGGGTATTCTCCAAGACAGGTCATATATTCAAATAAACGTAGAGGGGCCAGCTGTAAAGTAGGAAGCTTTTAGTTCAGCGTTCTGAGCTGTACTTTGCTAGTGGCTTTACGTCCCACCGACGCAGACAAGTATTTTGGCGACGATGGGATAGGAAAGGCGTAGGAGTTGGAAGGAAGCGGCCGTGGCCTTAATTAAGGTATAGCCCCATCATTTGCCTGTTGTGAAAATGGGAAACCACATAAAACCATATTTAGGGCTGCCGACGGTGGGATTTGAACACACTATCTCCCGGATGCAAGCTCACAGCCGCGCGCCCCTATATGCACGGCCAACTCGCCCGGTCTGAGGTAACACATATCAAATTCAGCTGTCTGCAAAGTGAGGAACACGACTTCTATAAAGAATACACTCGTGAGAGAATGAGGAATAAATTGTGTTTAATCAGACCGTAAATCTCAGTTTAAAGCAATGCGGTATTTGGGATATTTAAATTAGTGCAATTAATAAAGCCCTCACAATTTGTCTAGCATATCCTAACTAGACGTTATAAACGTCTGGTATTCAGTAGTATTATTTATATTCATAAAGTATTTTAAATGTTAATACGTAAACTTTCACGACCACTAAATGACATTATGATAATTATTTGGGGATATTAGGTCGTGTAATAATAAATAAATACCAGCTGACGCGTTTCAATCCTGCGACCAGGATCGTCTTCAGAGCAACAACAAAGCAAAATGGCTACGGTCTCTCCATAGTAAACAGACTTAAGATAGAGAGACCCTATTAGAAATATAGTTCATTCCAGGGCCTCCGGAGTCACGGAGAAAGATGTTGACGAGTTAACTATGGAGGGTAGCCATGATCTACTCAGTATATAGCCGTCACCTTTGTTAAAATTATTCGGGCGTTTAGCAATTTCTATCGCCTCACGAATGATTCTGGGAATAAAATGTTTCTCTTTACAAATGATAGAAGTTGCATCAAAAATTATTTGATGGTCATTATGCATGGCATGTTCTGCCACAGCAGACTTCTCTGGCTGGCAAAGACGTAAGTGCCTGCGATGTTCTTTAACCCTTGTTGCTACTTTCCTACATGTTTGGCCGACATAAACCGATTACAGGGTATTTAACTTCACTGAAGAAGAGTACAGATGGGCCTGTTGTTGGGAGTAGGCCTACGTCTTACATGACAGAATAATGTGGTTCAAGCCGCTATTTCTCCAGAGTCTTCTGGGCAGTGACGGTTGTCGAAGACCTTGATCATGTGTAGATGACTCGGATAGCATTCATGGCCCAGACGCATTCTTGTTAAAGATGAAAGGTGTCTGCGAGTTAGTTTCAATTCCTTGAACTAGATTTGCGTCGGTATGGTGGGCTGAATTTTAGCATAGTGCTTTCCTCTTGTAAGCTGTGACATTTTCCAGTACTCAGACCATTTCCTGCAGACCTGTTGTTTGATTATGGGCAGGGAATTGTAATATGGCAACTGCTTGTAAAGGCGAAGTTCACAAGTTGTGGCTTATTTCGCTAGCTGGTCTACTATCACGTTCATCGTAATACGAGCGTGGCCTTTGATCCATAGGAGATGCACTTCCTGAGCTGCTTTCTGGGCGGTATAGATTAAGTTCAAAATGTCTAAAATATACTGATGTGTATACAGGTCCCAACGAGAATTTTGTAGCTTTTGAAGGGCACATAGTGAGTCAAGAAATATTAGGTTTTGACGGAAGTGGCGAATTCCATAGCTAATGGCTGAGTGGATATCTAAAATTTCTGCAGTAACGATAGATGTCTCCTGAGGTAAGGAGTACTTTCTTGACACCTGAGATGCAACATAGAATTTCCTGTGGTTTGCATCCGTCAGAGAGAATACTATGAATGTGTGGTGAGGTGATATTAGGCCTACATCATTCTTGCAACTAGGCCTGATGAAGGTTGAAATTATGGTCTACCAGGGTTCTTAGTTGTTTCGACTGAAGAATGTCTGGAACGGAGCCTATATATTCCAGCGTCAGTAATGTCCTCGTAGATTATTAATGATGTCAATAATAATAATAATAATAATAATAATAATAATAAAAATAATAATAATAATAATAACGTATTTACATCCAACTAAACCGGGCGAGTTGGCCGTACGCGTAGAGGCGCGCGGCTGTGAGCTTGCATCCGGGAGATAGTAGGTTCGAATCCCACTATCGGCAGCCCTGAAGATGGTTTTCCGTGGTTTCCTATTTTCACACCAGGCAAATGCTGGGGCTGTACCTTAATTAAGGCCACGGCCGCTTCCTTCCAACTCCTAGGCCTTTCCTATCCCATCGTCGCCATAAGACCTATCTGTGTCGGTGCGACGTAAAGCCCCTAGCAAAAAAAACATCCAACTAACTACTATTTGACGATTTTGGAGACGCCGAGGTCCCGTAGGAGTTATTTTACATGACACTAAATCTACCGACACGAGGATGACGTATTTGAGCACTTTGAAACACCACCGGACTGAGCCAGGATCGAACCTGCCAAGTTGGAGTCAGAAGGCCAGCAGCGCCTCAACCTTCTGAGCCACTCAGCCCGGCAGTATTGATGTTTACCGATGATATTCTTGTATTGCCTCACAAGGACAATTTCCTTTCTCATGTGAAGTGGAGGAATATGGCTCAGGACCGATGTTAGGGTGGATTCGATTATGAAAGGTGTAACAGCGCATGGCTTTTAGTGCCGGGAATGTCCGAGGACAAGGCGCCAGGTGCAGGTCTTTTGAATTGACTCCCGTAGGCGACTTGAGCGTCGTGAAGAAGATGAAATTATAAATAAGACACATGCAACCAGCCTCCGTGCCAGCGGAATTAACCAATTATGGTTAAAATTTCCGACCCTATGGGAATCGAACCCGGAATCCCTGTAACCAAAGGCCAGCACGCTAACCATTTAGCCATAGAGCCGGACATCCCATTTACAATCCGCATTGTCTGATTCAAGCTGAGCATATACCAGCGTAACGTGGCAACTGTTCATCCCGAAAGGGCTGAAGTATTCCGCTGCAGAGTACACAAGATCAAGTGCTGATGAACATAAGATGGACGCTGTAAAATCTCATGGTGTACTACATATTATTTTTTATATTTGTTTTACGTCGCACCGACAGAGATAGGTTTTAATGCGAGGATGAGATAGGAAAGGGCTATGAGTGAGAAGGAATGGCCGTGGCCTTAATTAGGGTACAACCACAGCGTTTACCTGCTGTGAAAATGGGAAACCACGAAAAACCATCTTTAGTCTACCTGCCGACAGTGGAGTTCGAATCCACTATCTGCCGAATGCAAGATTACAGCTACGTGACCCAGACCACGTAGCCAACACTCTCGGTGACCATATATTTTGCCTCAAATGAGTGTACAATAACCAGGTTGAGACTTTCACTTACAGCGATGGCTGAAAGAAATCATATGATATAACAGGATACAGCGTGGAATGGGACAGATGCGTATGCAAAATTTCTCTCTTGGAACTCTCGATAGTATCACCGTCAAACACCTGGGACATTCTATATATGAGATATCAATAACTATCAACATCGCTTATCGTAGCTGCATTTGATCACCCTTACTGTACGGGACGCAGTCAGACTCGTTGGCTGAATGGTCAGCGTACTGGACTTCGGTTCAGAGGGTCCCGGGTTCGATTCCCGGCCAAGTTGGCATTTTAACCGCTTCTGAGTAATTCTTCTGGCTCGGGGACTGGGTATTTGTGTCCGTCCAAACACTCTTCTCTTCATATTCACACAACACACTACACTACCTTTCTTTTTTTTGTTGCTAGTTGTTTTATGTCGCACCGACACAGTTAGGTCTTATGGCTACGATGGGATAGGAAGGGCCTAGGAGTTGGAAGGAAGCGGCCGTGGCCTTAATTAAGGTACAGCCCCAGCATTTCCTGGTGTGAAAATGGGAAACCACGGAAAACCATCTTCATGGCTGCCGACAGTGGAATTCGAACCCACTATCTCCCGGACGCAAGCTCGCAGCCCCTGATTACATCACTCCATATAGGGTTGGAAGGGCATTCGGCCGTAAACAGGGCCAAATGCACATGTGCGACGCAGTTCACACCCGCGACCCCACAGATGTGGGAAAACCGGTAGGAAAAGAAAAAGAATATGAAGATTGTACTGGACGCAGTACTTATCTTGTTGATATCCAGTCCTTTTGCCAGATAACATCAGCATAACTTTCTATCTGACATTCTATTTTTCTGCTTTCCATTTGGAATTGTAATCGTGTAAAAATACGCTGCATTTGACTCTCTAAAATTAAATTTTACTTTTGTATCCATGCACGTCCGCCTCTGTGGTGTAGTGGTTAGTGTGATTAGCTGCCAGCCCCGGAGGCCCGGGTTCGATTCCCGGCTTTACCACGAAATTTGAAAAGTGGTACGAGGGCTGGAACGGGGTCCACTCAGCCTCGGGAGGTCAACTGAGTAGAGGTGGATTCGATTCCCACCTCAGCCATCCTGGAAGTGGTTTTCCAGGAGCATAAATCAAAAAGTTCGATGCTGAATCAGCACACTGGTGTTTCAAGATGCTCAAATACGTGACCTTCATATCAGTGGATTTACCGGCACGCAAAAGAACTCCTGCGGGACAAACATCCGGCACCTCAAGGTTTCCGAAAACCGTAAAAGTAGTTAGTGCGTAGTAAACCACGTATTATTATTATTATTATTATTATTATTATTATTATTATTATTATTACACTGACTGACAGAGCAAATACAACACCAAGAAGGAGTGGTTCGAAAGGGATGAAAGTTGGGGAAAAAACAGAGACGGCACGGACGAATAATTGATGTTTATTTCAAACCGATATGCAGGTTACACAATGCGCGCGGCATCGACTCAGTAGGATGTAGGACCACCGCGAGCGGCGATGCACGCAGAAACACGTCGAGGTACAGAGTCAATAAGAGTGCGGATGGTGTCCTGAGGGATGGTTCTCCATTCTCTGTCAACCATTTGCCACAGTTGGTCGTCCGTACGCAGCTGGGGCAGAGTTTGCAAACGGCGTCCAATGAGATCCCACACGTGTTCGATTGGTGAGAGATCCGGAGAGTACGCTGGCCACGGAAGCATCTGTACACCTCGTAGAGCCTGTTGGGAGATGCGAGCAGTGTGCGGGCGGGCATTATCCTGCTGAAACAGAGCATTGGGCAGCCCCTGAAGGTACGGGAGTGCTACCGGCCGCAGCACATGCTGCACGTAGCGGTGGGCATTTAACGTGCCTTGAATACGCACTAGAGGTGACGTGGAATCATACGCAATAGCGCCCCAAACCATGATGCCGCGTTGTCTAGCGGTAGGGCGCTCCACAGTTACTGCCGGATTTGACCTTTCTCCACGCCGACGCCACACTCGTCTGCGGTGACTATCACTGACAGAACAGAAGCGTGACTCATCGGAGAACACGACGTTCCGCCATTCCTTCATCCAAGTCGCTCTAGCCCGGCACCATGCCAGGCGTGCACGTCTATGCTGTGGAGTCAATGGTAGTCTTCTGAGCGGACGCCGGGAGTGCAGGCCTCCTTCAACCAATCGACGGGAAAGGGAAATTGTTCTGGTCGATATTGGAACAGCCAGGGTGTCTTGCACATGCTGAAGAATGGCGGTTGACGTGGCGTGCGGGGCTGCCACCGCTTGGCGGCGGATGCGCCGATCCTCGCGTGCTGACGTCACTCGGGCTGCGCCTGGACCCCTCGCACGTGCCACATGTCCCTGCGCCAACCATCTTCGCCACAGGCGCTGCACCGTGGACACATCCCTATGGGTATCGGCTGCGATTTGACGAAGCGACCAACCTGCCCTTCTCAGCCCGATCACCATACCCCTCGTAAAGTCGTCTGTCTGCTGGAAATGCCTCCGTTGACGGCGGCCTGGCATTCTTAGCTATACACGTGTCCTGTGGCACACGACAACACGTTCTACAATGACTGTCGGCTGAGAAATCACGGTACGAAGTGGGCCATTCGCCAACGCCGTGTCCCATTTATCGTTCGCTACGTGCGCAGCACAGCGGCGCATTTCACATCATGAGCATACCTCAGTGACGTCAGTCTACCCTGCAATTGGCATAAAGTTCTGACCATTCCTTCTTGGTGTTGCATTTGCTCTGTCAGTCAGTGTATTATTATTATTATTATTATTATTATTATTATTATTATTATTATTATTATTATCCAGGTGAATGCCGGGATTGTACCTAACTTAAGGCCACGGCCACTTCCTTCCCTCTTCCTTGTCTATCCCTTCCAATCGTTCCATCCCCCATCAAGGCCCCTGTTCGGCATAGCAGGTGAGGCCGCCTGGGCGAGGCACTGGTCATCCTCCCCAGTTGTATCCCCCAACCCAGAGTCTGAAGCTCCAGGTCACTGCCCTTGAGGCGGTAGATGTATGATCCCTCGCTCAGTCCGAGGGAAAACCAACCCTGGAGGGTAAGCAGATTAAGAAAAGGAAGAAAGAAAGTATCCATTCACACATGCTGTACTTAAAGCTAAGCGAAATCATCTCCATATACTGCAGTCATGAAAGCGCTTGGATGCGTGAAAAGTAAAGGATTCCCCCTTCCGTAACCTCGATACTAACGTAAGTAGGACAGTGGTATGGTTGGACGGGTTTGCCCCCAGAAATTAATCTCACACTCATTCCTGGAGTGGGCTGAGTCGTTAAGACGATAAAAACGCTGGCTTTTTGAGCAAAAATCAAAAAGTTCGATGCTGAATCAGCACATTGGTGTTTGAAGATGCTCAAATACGTGAACTTCATATCAGTGGATTTACCAGCACGCAAAAGAACTCCTGCGAGACAAACTTCCGGCACCTCAAGGTTTCCGAAAACCGTAAAAGTAGTTAGTGCGTAGTAAACCCCGTATTATTATTATTATTATTATTATTATTATTATTATTATTATTATTATTATTGGACTCGTACCGCTCCGCAGATTTCCTTATAAATAAGTCGGATAATTCTTCTTCATATGCCCGTCGCGGTCATATTGTTTTGCTGGCCCTTTTCAATAGCTTTATGAACATACCGGTACATAATAACTGATTCATTCGCAATGTAATTTCTAACACATCTTTCCATACAATATTCTCTGTGCATCGACCATTCGGCCGTATCTGATTCTTAAAATTTTCAAACGATCGTGCCCGAGATAGTGCAACATGCATTTGGTCGTGGCTGAATACTTGTTCGGTTAAGTAGACACCACTTATTCAAGAGGGTGTCCCTGCGCTTTATGAATGGTCATACAGAAGGCTAGTCGACTTGATACCTCCCCGTCTGTGCGTACCTCGACTGTTTTCTTTTAGCAGCATGTAAGTTATTAGGAACGTTCTACCATCTGTTGAGTACATTCAGAAGCTGGGGAAGGTCAGAGAATCAAAAGATATCTAGCAGAGAATATTATTCTTCCATCATCAGAGGAAGTGTGTACTCTCTGGTTTCACATGTAGTAATCAAACATGGTTGAATGCAATGATATTATTATTATTATTATTATTATTATTATTATTATTATTATTATTATTATTATTATTATTATTATTAAATATCCAAAGCAGTTTGGAACCCTATTTTGCATAGTATACTATGGTTATAGTTAAAATACGTATTCAGTTTTACAATGAAAATGAATTCATGTATCTAATTAACAGAAAATGAAGTGGATGAAGTTAATAAAATATTTGTAACAGCATGGCTTCTTAAACAAATGATACAGGGATTTTGCTAATGCAATGTTGCAATAATTCAAATGAGATTTCAAGTCAAGCCTTCTTCTTTCAAATGCAGCACATTCAAACAGTAGGTGGTCCAATGTTTGTAAGGATCCGCGAACACACGTAGCCATCAGGACGATTGATTGCAAATCGATGAAAATAATAACCAAATTTTTCATGACCAGTCAAAAAATGAGTAATTTCAAAGCTTGGCACCAACACGTTTACTTTGCAGGCGGTTGAAAACCTCATGAAAGAATATTTCTCTGGTGACTTGGCCTCTAGTGGAAGAAGTCCAAATGTTGTTCCAGTGATGGGTTACGTGCTTCTTCATGATTTCTTTATAGTAGCTAGGTGACGTTTTGTCATAAGAAATTTCCAAATTAGATGTAGCCGCTGCTTTTGCCAGAAGATCAGCTTTCTCGTTTCCAGATATTCCACAATGACCGTGTATCCAGTCAAAACAGATGTGCGGACTCTGTTGAGCTGTGGTTCTAATAGCTACAGCTATTTGATTCAGATTATATTTATTATTTATTGCATTCAACGCAGCTTGCGAATCACTTAATAACCGAGATTTCTTATTGATAGATTTGCACCATTCAATCGCAGGTTTGATCGCCCACAGTGCAATGATATTAGTAAGGATGAAAATCACATGTATCAGATATATTTTTTTTTTGCTTTACGTCGCACCGACACAGATATGTCTTATGGCGACGATGGGATGGGAAAGGCCTAGGAAGTGGAAGGAAGCGGCCGTGGCCTTAAATAAGGTACAGCCCCGGCATTTGCCTGGTGTGAAAATGGGAAACCACGGAAAACCATCTTTAGGGGTGACAACAGTGGAGTTCGAACCCACTATCTCCCGGAAGCAAGCTCGCTGGTGCGCGCCCCTAGGCGCACTACTAACTCACCCAGTATATATTATTATTATTGATGATGCTTGATGATGATGCTTGTTGTTTTAAGGGGCCTAACATCGAAGGTCATCGGCCCCATTATTATTATTATTATTATTATTATTATTATTATTATTATTATTATTATCTATAGTGTTGTGCCCATATGTGGAGCGCGATAGAACTTATTTAGCTAATGCTGATTTTCTTCTTCTCCCAAAATCTGTTCATCTGCGACCTGAAAATTTTCCTCCGTTCTTCAGTCCATGATTTATTGATCCTGGTATTCATTTTCTCAGTAAAATTGGAGTCGATCTTAAATAATAATTCTGTGAGATGCCAATTTTCTGAAGGTCTTTTTCTATTTCACTAAGCCAGTTGTTCTTGTATTTCATTGAGAGAGCAAGGTTGAGAATCCTTTTGGTGAACCTGTCATTGTTCATTCAGAGAATGTGGCCATAGAATTTTAATCGCCTTTTCCTGATGGTGCCGGTGATCTTTTCAGAATGCTGATAAAGCTCCCGAGTTTTCCGTTTCATCCAGATTCCCTCTGAGTAGACTGGACCAAAGATTTTCCTCAATACTTTCCTCTCTTGTTTCTCTATGCCTTTGATAAGTGATCTGCCTCCAGCGATCAAGGTTGCCGGGACGTGTAGTGTTTCTGGTTTAATAAGCGAGTTGTAATGTCTTAATTCTGCGTTCCTGGACATTGATTTTTTGTTATATCTGTTCCAGGGGAGTCTATAGGCTTTATGCAATTTTGGGATCCTCTCCTGATTTGCTTCAAGATTCAAGCTTGATGGCTTAATTACTTGTCATAAGTACTTGAAATTCACTTGATTAATTTTGCCGAATTTAGTCTTTATAGGTTTGGAATCTAGATAACAAGCGGATCTTTTCCATATGCTGAGATTTTCATACGATACATTATTATTATTATTATTATTATTATTATTATTATTATTATTATTATAGGCTGAGTGAACCCCAGGGCCATGTACCTCCCCACGTGTGGAAGTCCCATTTACATATATTTTTCGACTTCCTGATGGGGAATCGAACCCTTGTCCTTCGGGATGGACCGAGCACGCCTTTACTGGCAAGGAGCTACCCATCGCCGCCCTCCATAAATAGATAGGCCTACTTCTTGAGAGTAATCACAAATAGGATAAATACATCAGTAAGTGTCCCTTTCATCTCAGGTATATTGATTCTAGGAAGAAGCACATCCAGCTGAAGGATTAGGAGAAGGGAAAGAAGGGAGATTGGAAGGCAGAACTTGGTCACTGACTATTAATTTTCATCCAGTAGTGATAACCCTGTCGCAATGTGATCTCTGAAGTGCATCATTCCCGACCAGTGTTGTACCCCGCCTTCTTCACCTGAAGTGGAAAGTGCGGGCACTTCCAGGTGCTTCATTATAGCCCAATTTAATTGTTCTGTATTCTTTAACGGAAGATGAAAAAAAAAAGAGAGAAATATGTTTAGAAAGTATTATGATGAAATGAAATGTCGTATGGCTTTTAGTGCCGGGATATCCCAGGACGGGTTCGGCTCGCCAGGTGCAGGTCTTTCCATTGACACCCGTAGGTGACCTGCGTGTCGTGATGAGGATGAAATGATGATGAAGACAACACATACACCCAGCCCCCGTGCCATTGGAATTAACCAATTAAGGTTAAAATCCCCGACCCGCCCGGGAATCGAACCCGGGACCCTCTGAACCGAAGGCCAGTACGCTGACCGTTCAGCCAACGAGTCGGACTAGTATTATGATAATAGTGAGACATGAAGATCGTTTCAAGTCGGAAGGAGCAGCAAAGTCAAAAGGGAGTTATTATGAGGGTGCAAATCGTGAAGCAAATAATATAATGACGTGAAAGAATTGTGGCCAAATAAAATGCGTGTGATAATTTAAATTTTCCTTCTGAGAAATATAACAAAAAGTATTCTAGTTTCTTCATCCAAGACTGTATTTTATGCCAGATCCATGGTGTCGGGGATATGTGTCTGTTTCTTATTCTGTGAACCTGGATTCAATTCTTGGCTCGTCCAAATTTTTCAATCCTGATCTGATGTTTGAAACGGGTTTTGTTCAGTCTCCTGCAGTCAACTAAGAAGCTATATTAGAACAGCGAACCTAATCAAGAAAACTAATTTATGTGGCTGCGGAAACTGTGATGGCCACGTTAACACTCCAGTATCTACAGGCCACTTGCTTGGTTAACACTCGCTTTGGCACGGAGAAGAGGCCAATGAGTACGGCTTACTTTATTATTATGTCTGTATGTTAAGTCATCCATCCGAAGGCTGTTTAGAAGCAGAAGTGGAATCTCTAAATTCACGTGGGATCACCTAAAGAATATTCGAATTACCCTGAATTATTTAAGGAGTGTACTAAGAGAAGTTATTAATGAATCACTCATCATCATCATCCCTGTTTTCTTTCTTTCTTTCTTTCTTTCTTTATCTGCTTCCCTCTAGGGTTGGTTTTTCCCTCGGACTCACGAAGGGATCCCACCTCTGCCGCCTCAAGGGCAGTGTCCTGGAGCTTCAGACTCTGGGCCGGGGGATACAACTGGGGAGGATGACCAGTACCTCGCCCAGGCGACGTCATCTGCTATGCTGAACACGGGCCTTGCGGGGGGGGGGGGCAGGATTGGAAGGGATAGACAAGGAATAGGGTAGGAAACGGCCGTGGCCTTAAGTTAGGAGGAGAAGTGGGAAACCACGGAAAACCACTTCCAGGATGGCTGAGGTGGGAATCGAACCCACCTCTACTCAGTTGACCTCCCGAGGGTGAGTGAACCCCGTTCCAGCCCTCGTAGCACTTTTCAAATTTCGTGGCAGAGCCGGGAATCGAACCCGGGCCTGCAGGGGTGGCAGCTAATCACACTAACCACTACACCACAGAGGCGACCATCCCTGATTTAATTAAATCGAATAAACAGTTCTTTCTCGTTTTGGAACTCTATATTCTATCGTATTCTCTGAGTTATAGAGAAGTGAAGCTTCCTCTCAAAATTCCTGCTTACTGTCAGTTTGAGAAGATACGTAATATATCATTTCAATCGAAACGAGGAACAACTACGATAAGTAGACGTTCAGCACACCAAATTCTGTACCACACTTCTGAGTTGCCAAGTCTCTAAATAAAGAGCAGAGATCAGGAAGCCTTTTAAAATAATTAAACATCAGCAATTTGCACTGTAAATTTTATGAAGACTCTCACAGCCCTCAATATTTGCCTATACGATTACATTTTGTTAAGAATATGTCAGAGAAAAATGTTAAATGTAATCTTGTTAGGATCATTTTCTTCACTTAGCAACAGTATGGATCCGGAACATCTACATTCCAAATTAAAAAATAACGAACATTTCAATTATCTTGTATAAAATATTAACAATGATATGAATATTCTTCTTCATGATTATTTAGATAAATTAGGATATGGTTATGCCAATCAACCACGTATACATATCTTTGAATTTTAAGTTCATCCAAACAGATTTGTCTCTTCTATAAATTAGATTTTATCCGTAGATGTAATAGCTACATAATTTTGTACTGAGTGCGTTATGATGAATTGATTCATTCGAGTTATGTGGGATATTATTGCAGTTTATAAAGAAAACAAATATACTATCATGCTGAATCATTTACAGTAACAGTCAAAATTATATGAAATATATCATTAAGACTTCAAATTAGATAAAAGGAAACTACACTGTAATATTATCAAATACCATAGCGCCACCTCGTTAAAAGAAAATGTTGGTACTTCAAGATTAATCTCACAAACTGTAAGATAAGCTTAACCTATAAATACTCCCAACATGTTAACTTGTTAACAGTGTTTTTACGACGAAAAATATCTTTATTTTAAAGCACAACTCCTTCCTTGAATCTTATCGACTTCAGCCGCTCAAATTTTGGCAGGTCACAGTCACGTAAAACAGGGCGCCATTTAAAACAGATCTCCGTACATTCAGCTTGAGAAGGAGAAAGTTTCAAAATGAGATATTAATATAGACGATGGTTAAACTGTATTATATGTTACATATCCTGCTTGTTATATGTAATGGAAGATTTCAATGAGAGCATGCTTGGTACTCAAACAATGAAAATGTTAATTATCATAAGACGTATTTAAATAGATTTAACCAACCTGTGTCTGGTCATCTCAGAAGATGGGAGGTTGACGACGGAGATGACAGCTGTTGGTGAACGTAGATATCAAATTCTTCCGGACAAAAACTACACTTTGAGCGAATAGTTGGTGTTCATAGTCACTTCTGTTCATAATATCTTGGTTATCACCCGAGTATACGGCACCATAATCGTCATATTCTTCCGACCGTTTATCATTATTATAACTATACGAATTACTATTATCACTAAACTTTATTAGAGCACGTAGCATTGTTGTGAATTGACTTACAAGGATGTGTGTATTCGTTTTGTTAATGTTACATCGACTTCCTGCTTGCGTAAAAACCAAAACACTCTATAAATTTCTGGTGTTCTATGTGTATACAAGCGGAATTTTAATGTTTTTTCTATGCCGCTGTAACGTGTGTGCAAACTGAGGAAGGGAGAAAACGACCTCCCTCTTGCATCGATCGCCCAAGCTAGCGAGACTCCGTGCGAATCGGCCTGGCCTGGCCTGGCCTGGACTGGGGTTACAGCTACACAACCGCAGGCGAACTACATTAGTTTACTAGAAAGCAATTTAATATCTATTTTAACAATATATTTTGAGGGAGAAAACGACTAAATAATTTGTATAATGTACGGAAATAACACTTTTCGACGTCACTCACATTTCACCAATAAACGAACACTTTCTCTTATTATAATTTCTCTCTGTATGTCACACGCACCACTTGTCTTCTCAGTTGGTTTAATTTTTGTTATTAATTAACACAACCACTTTCGCACGCAGTATAGTGTCCAAAACAAACGATTTGTTCCTCTAAATTGTTGACGTTTTAAATTACTCTACAGATATAAATCTATAATAATGTTTTAAAAAAGAATAATGTCATAACAATCACATTCGAATGTGTCTACTGAAAGAGAAAATTAAACATAAATCAATTAACAAATAAATGAATTAAACTGACATAGTATTAGAAGTAGAAAAATTATGGTGGTAAAACAACTCTGTCTGGCTAAACTAATGCGGCTGTCACCCTCCCATGATTCTTTTAAAAATTGAAAAACAACAACAAACAACAAAAACTGTTGTTGTTCCCGCTATGTGATAGCTTGTGCGAATGGTGGCTGATCCTGTTCGTCACCAGAGAGAGATAGAACATATCTACGAGTCCTGTCGCCAGAGCGCAGCACGGGTCGCTCAAGATGCCCCGCCCTCCCCGCTTCTGTAGCCACTTGTCTTTTTTGGCGGGCAGCAGAGTAGGTACACATGCATGTACATACACAAGTTTGTTGTACGTGCTGTACATGAATGGAAGTCAGTTTCAACCTCTGCACATTCCCTCGTTCCACGACTCATGCTAAGCTTGTCGCTGACGCACGAAGGGGGTGCTAGTTAACTCAATGAGTGCGTTAGCAGCTCTCTTTACTGGTACAACTCATTAGAAAGAAGCGTACGGTATGAGCGTACACAGTGTCCATTAACGTAAATGAGGTAACTGCAATTTTCATACCATGCTTTGCACCTGAAGACTATGTGTTGATATGATAATGATAAATATAATATTTTGTAGCACACTATGTCTCGAGCACGTTGACCTCTTGGAACGATTTAACTTTCATTGGGAATGAGCGGAATAACTTCCATGACAACAATACTATCCCGCTGTATTTTGTTATCAACAACAGCCACCTCAAGTCTGCCCTCGGACGAAATGGACACATTTAACAGCCAATTCAAAGCGGTTGTATTTTACAAGTGCTGCATGCTAACTACAGTAAGAGACGAATGGGATCGTAGTGGGCAACTGTAAAGTTATTAATAAATAAATAAATAAATAAATAAATAAATAAATAAATAGAAGAAAGAAAGAAATAAAAGAAAGAAATAAAATGAAAATTGAATAACTAATTTTATCCCTACAGCTATTACGTCATTAATTTATTTATTGTATGGCTTTTAGTGTCGGAAGTGTCCGAGGACATATTCAGCTCTTCTGATGAAGGTCTTTCTACTTGACGCTCATAAACGACCTATTGGTCTGGGTGTGATGATGATGATGATGATGATAATGATAATGATAATGACCAGTAGCTTAACGAATGCGATACGGGCCCGGCTGCCGAAATAAAAATTCGGGCTTCCGTCAAATAAAACGTGAAAACATATGAATGACAAATGTAAATTCAATTACAGCAGGTAAAAGTGATGCAATATACTGTCGAGTTACTTTATATGAATAAAGGGAGTATTCGTTATCATCAGATTATTAAAAATAATGTTGTATAGGTTTCGTTTGTCTGTAACCGTGGCTTAACGGCTGAACTGCCAACCATGAATCACTAGACATTAGTACTTAACTTTAATTGGTTTCATTTTTCAGTAACTACACAACAATACTCTATAATCAATACCGAAATCTCGGTTACAATAATTTATTCGATTACAAAGAAAAAGAACGAAATTAAATAAAAAAAAAACTGTTCAAATAAAGTTTGGAAAATATCAAACCGGACAGCTGATGAGCCTAGAGAGAGCTCGTTCGAAACTGAGTTGACTGATTGCTACTACACCAACTTCTTATTGGCATTATACACTTGTCTAATAAAGGTATATCAAAACTTAAATGTTCAGCAAAATTTGTGCATAATACGATCTCAGGTGCACTACACATCAATAAACTATCATTTTTCTAACTAAAATATTGTGTTTTGGTATCAATTTTCATTCTTGCAATTATTTTTCAATAATAAGATGCAGGTATTTTGTGAAGAGCGTGTCACGGTGTTGCGAGAGATGGCAAGAGCAAACATGTATTGTTTACAGCTGTGCTGTGTTATACTCAGTACAATAAACTGCTGCGCGGTGTAACAAGTGGCAATTCCTCTACGTACAAATTGTAAAAAGCAAACAACTATTTCGACTGATTGTACAGAACCGCCCTGATTATTTCAGTGCAGAGTTTTCTCTCTCTCTCTTTTTTTTTTTTTTTTTTTTTTTTTTTTAGGAGTGTACAAGGTCCCTTAAAGGCCCGGGTCCGCCTGCATTGCCGGCCCTGCAGACCCTAACGCTATGTGACTGATGATGATGATGATGATGATGGTGGTGGTGGCGATTATTGTTTTAAGAGGAAGTACAACTAGACAGCCATCCTCTATATAACACTAATCAGAGAAAAATAATGGAAGGTACCGACACTTCGAAAAATTAGGATATCGGCCAAAGCAAGAAAAGGGCCAGGAAGGGCATGAAAATGAAGAACGCCCTAGGCCTCTCTAATACCGTCGGGGTCGGAAAATAATAAGAGTTGACCAAGAGAGATCGGATAGGATAGATGCAAGCGAGGAGACTGCCACATGTAAGTGGAAGCAATGCCAGTACTCAGATAAAGGCCCCGTGGTTACCAACCCACGCTCGCAAGTTGATATTTCTTGGTCGCCTTTTAGTCTCCTCTTACGACATACAGGGGATACCGTGGGTGTTATTCTACCGCCCCACCCACAGAGGGTTGATAATGATGATTATGATGATAATCAGGTAGGGAAAGGGTGAAACCCGGTGTCGGCATATAGCCTACTCCTATCGAATAACACCAAAGGGTCTGCTTAAGGGTTAACGTCTCCATCCGACAGACGAATAACTATCAACAGCGTCATACGAACATAACAGAGAGGTTTGGAATTCAGTCCAGTCCTTTAGCATGCAATCTAATGATTAAGAATTATATAGACCTATAATACCTCTCCTACAGTGCCGGCCAACATTTTGATGGTAAAATTTGTTTGTTCTGCAACGGAACTCGAACCTGCTAACCACGGTGTTCGAACATACAGCCTTCGATCATGGTCATCAGGTGCGATTATTAAGTTAGCGATATTGTTTATTGTGAACTAACTCACCTGACTGGTCGCCTAGCAACGCGGAAGGCTAAGTATATAGCTCGATCATAATTCGCTCCTAGGCTGCAACAGTGACAAAACTAAAAAAAAAAGTAATCGGAGTTATTGAAGATTCTAGCATTGTCAGTAAATTTATTTCATTATTATCAGCCGCATACTCCCAGGATGGTCCAACATAAGCTATAAAATAGCATTGCAGCAATAGTGACAAATCTCAAAACGTTCAAATCATGGCTTCGGTAAGGGGAATGAAGGAACAATTTTTAATAATAATAATAATAATAATAATAATAGTGTTATTTGTTTTACGTCCCACTAACTACTTTTTAAGGTCTTCGGAGACGCCGAGGTGCCGGAATTTAGTCCCGCAGGAGTTATTTTACGTGCCAGTAAATCTACCGACACGGGGCTGTCGTATTTGAGCACCTTCAAATACCACCGGACTGAGCCAGGATCGAACCTGCTAAGTTGGGGTTAGAAGGCCAGCGCCTTAACCGTCTGAGCCACTCAGCCCGGCGAACAATTTTTAAGTAACATTTTTATTAACTAAACTCGTTTCGAACCATTTATTACCGCTTGCACATTATTCCATTGATTAATCGTATGATTTCTGCATTTCACTACCAAGGGAAACTTTCTACTAATTTATCTCTGAACTTGATCTTTTGAATTGTGCCATTATTGCTGCCCATGAACGAATTATGTTTTAATAGCTTTGGTAGTTCCGTACATCACGTAACATCTGTCCTAATTTTCATAAAACTACTGTAATTGTTCCGTTTTGTCGAGTGTAAGATTCTCTATTCGGTGATACCAACATGTGTGTCCTACGGGGTCGGGTATGAAATGAGATGAATCTTCGTAGTGACGTCAATATAGTCAGAGCTGTTAATGAAATTACATGAATGGCGTGATACATGATAGTAGGAAGGGAGATTGTGAAACTCTTCCTGTCGAATAACGCCAAGGGGTATGCTCAAGGTTTAACGTCCCCATCCGACAGACGAATCACCATCAACAGCGGCATATGCCCTCGTTCCATATGACCACTGAATAGAGGTTTGGAATTGAATCCAGGGTTTTGGCACGCTATCTAATAATTTAATGTTACACCCATCATGGGTCGAAGTCACATTTGAGAAGTCGATATGAGACAAAATAAATTCTCACATTTTTTACCCCTCATAACTTTGTCCCTTCAGTAGAGGTACCATTATATTGAGCTTAAGGGATATGTTTTATGGTACCCCATATAACGCGACGGAAGTTATATTTAGACGGTGAAATCGCCGAATTTTTCAAAACTTTTGTTGAAAAAATGTTCAGAGTACTTATTTACATACTATACTTGCATTTGCTATAACGTCACTAATATTTTTTATACTGTCTGCAAAAAAAAAAAATATTTTAAATTTTAAATCTTTTAAACTAGTATTTAAAAAGAAATATTGGCAGTGGTACTTGACGAATTAAGTTGAGTGTAAATACATGAAATGTGTTTTCCTTTATTTCATTCCGTGTGTTGCTAAGTTTTACTAAATTTGTTTTTAAAACATTAGGACAATAATAATAATAATAATAATAATAATAATAATAATAATAATAAATTGGTTGAAGCGTTCACTCACTACGACACTCCGTAGGGGGACACTCGAACTGAGCAAAATATTTTAACGGCGCACACGAACTGAGGGAATTCTACCTGCCTCAGCTGAACCCGAAACTCGAACTGAGCGACTTGCTGCCCAGGTAAACAATATGCCAGTGCACGGCCTTGTCACGTTGACTTTCCCCTCCCCCTTCCGTTCCCATTTAGTCTGCCCTGGAGATTACCCTCGTCATTACGTGTTGTACCACGAAAAATGTCTCTTTCCATTCAGTTAAAGTTGTTTTATTTTTGTAAATAATTCAAGCCACGCTGAGTGGCTCAGACGATTGAGACGCTGGCGTTTTAGATCCTGGCACAGTCCGGTGGTACTTGAAAGTGCTTAAATACGTCGGTAGATTTACTGGCACGTAAAAGAACTCCTGCGGGACTAAATTCTCGCACGTCGGCTTCTTCGAAAACCAAAAAAGTAGTTAGTGCGACGTAAAGCCAGTAACATTATTATTTATTATTAAATAATTCAACAGTATTAGTGTTATTTGTGAAGTATATTTTAACAATTCCTACGACTGAAGCAAGTAGTGCTATACAAACTATGTTCAGTGAAAGAAACAAATTCTCGTTTACAAAAGCTTCCAACATAAGAACGGTGTTGAAGCTGTGCTATAAATAAATGCAATGCTATTATTTTACTATAGGAGATATGATAACACTTTCTCGAGCTGAAGGCGTCCATAGCCATAAACAGATTACTGACGAGGTTATTTGTCGGAAATCAATCACCAACACTATAAAACGAAAAGCCGAGTGAGACCTAGACGAGAGATGATCAAAACTAATTCACTCGGAAATTGAACAATCACCTCAAGCTGTAAACTCGTTTATAAATTAAAGGGCGTTGTGTTTGTTGGAGATAATATAACTAATGCAAGATTACCAGAGTTTGGAGGTAAGTGAGAAAAACAATTGAATTACTTATTATGAATTTTTAGTAATCGTTGCTTTTCACAAAATGTAATTTTTACTCGTAATTTTTTTCTGGGGTCCACCCCTGTGGTGTCGAGGTTAGTGTGATTAGCTGCCACACCCGGAGGCCCGGGTTCGATTCTTGGCTCTGCCACGAAATTTGAAAAGTGGTACAAGGGCTGGAACGGGGTCCACTCATCATCGTGAGGTCAACTGAGTAGAGGGGGCTTCGATTCACACCTCAACCATCCTCGAAGTGGTCTTCCGTGGATTCCCACTTCTCCTCCAAACAAATGCGGGGCCACGGCCGCTTACTTCCCTCTTCCTTGTCTATCACTTCCGATCTTTTCATCCCACCACAAGGCCCCTGTTCGGCATAGCAGTTGAGGCCGCCTGGGCGAAGTACTGGTCCTTCTCCCCAATTGTATACCCCAGACCGAAAGTCTCACGCTCCAGGACACTGCCGTTGAGGCAGTAGAGGTGAGATCCCTCGCTGAGTCCAAGTAAGAACCAACCCTGGACAGTAAACGGATTAAGAAAGAATTTATTTCTGGAAATAAAATTGTAATCGTTATATTCAAGTAATCGATATACTTCGCATCGAAAGTTTGGCCACTTTGGAGCCTCAACAGTCGCAAGACGTCCGCTAAGGGTATAATGCCCAGGATACGACGCACACTCGTTCATTCACTCGCAGGTTGTTGTAGTTACTGGTTGAGATTTAGATAGCCCTAATCTTGTACTACGTGATCAATCAATCCATCAATACTGATCTGCATTTAGGGCAGTCGCCCAGATGGCAGATTCCCTATCTATTGCTTTCCTAGCCTTTTCCTAAATGATTTCAGAGAAATTGGAAATTTATTGAACGTCTCCCTTGGTAAGTTATTCCAATCCCTAACTCCCCTTCCTATAAATGAATATTTGCCCCAGTTTGTCCTCTTGAATTCCAACTTCATCTTCATATTGTGATCTTTCCTACTTTTATAAACGCCACTCAAACTTATTCGTCTACTAATGTCACTCCACGCCATCTCTCCGGTGACAGCTCGGAACACACCACTTAGTCGAGCAGCTCTTCTTCTTTCTCTCAGTTCTTCCCAACCCAAACTTTGCAACATTTTTGTAACGCTACTCTTTTGTCGGAAATCATCCAGGACAAATCGAGCTGCTTTTCTTTGGATTTTTTCCAGTTCTTGAATCAAATAATCCTGGTGAGGGTCCCATACATTGGGACCATACTCTAGTTGGGGTCTTACCAGAGACTTATAAGCCCTCTCCTTTACATCCTTACTACAACCCCTAAACACCCTCATAACCATCTGCAGAGATCTGTATCCTTTATTTACAATCCCATTTATGTGATTACCCCAATGAAGATCTTTCCTTATATTAACATCTAGATACTTACAATGATCCCCAAAAGGAACTTTCACCCCATCAATGCAGTAATTAAAACTCAGAGGACTTTTCCTATCTGTGAAACTCACAACCTGACTTTTAACCCCATGTATCATCATACCATTGCCTACTGTTCATCTCACAACATTATCGAGGACAGTTGTTCACAATCTTGTAACTTATTTATTACTCTATACAGAATAACATCATCCACAAAAAGCCTTACCTCCGATTCCACTCATTTAATATCATTTATATATATAAGAAAACATAAAGGTCCGATAATACTGCCTTGAAGAATTCCCCTCTTAATTATTACAGGGTCAGATAAAGCTTCACCTACTCTAATTATCTGAGATCTATTTTCTAGAAATATAGCAACCCATTCAGTCACTCTTTTGTCTAGTCCAATTGCACTAATTTTTGCCAGCAGTCTCCCATGATCCACCCTATCAAATGCTTTAGACAGGTCAATCGCGATACAGTCCATTTGACCTCCAGAATCCAAGATATCTGCTATATCTTGCTGGAATCCTACAAGTTGAGCTTCAGTGGAATAACCTTTCCTAAAACCGAACTGCCTTATATCGAACCAATTATTAATTTTACAAACATGTCTAATATAATCAGAAAGAATGCCTTCCCAAAGCTTACATACAATGCATGTCAAACTTACTAGCCTGTAATTTTCAGCTTTATGTCTATCACCCTTTCCTTTATACACAGGGGCTACAATAGCAACTCTCCATTCATCTGGTATAGCTCCTCCGACCAAACAATAATCAAATAAGTACTTCAGATATGGTACTATATCCCAACCCATTGTCTTTAGTATATCCCCAGAAATCTGATCAATTCCAGCTGCTTTTCTAGTTTTCAACTTTTGTATCTTATTGTAAATGTCATTGTTATCATATGTAAATTTTATTACTTCCTTGGCCTTAGTCTCCTCCTCTATCTCGACGGTTCTTCGGGAATGAGCCGGAAATAACATGTAATGGCGTGGGGGTTAAGGAATTTCCATTCCCCTATTTGAACAAATATTTTGAATTAGGTATCTTGAAATGAATGAAAACATGAATGTGACATACAAACGTTGCTTGATAGCAATAATTATTTTAAGTTTGTTTACCACGAATCTACTACGCTGTCGTAGCAGTGGAGGGGAGGGGGGGGGTGATACTCCCACGTGGCGCGTCCCAGGTGGCGGATAGAGGATGCTAATCGGCTTGCCGGTGGACTTAAGCAAAATAAAATAGATCTCGCGGACCAAACACATAACCCCCTGTGCGTTGAGGAAGAATACGAAGAATGCACCCACGGTATCCCCTGCCTGTCGTAAAAGGCGATTAAAAAAGGGCGACCAAGGGATGCTGAATTTGGAACCATGAGATTACCCGTGATTAGTACCATCACGCGAGGAACACTACGAGTCGAATTTTCTTGCGATTAGCACCACTATGTGGGGAATACCATGGGTCTGCGTTTCGAGGAACACCACGGGTCCAGGCGTTGCCTGTGATTAGTACCACTGTATGAGCAACACCGTGGGTCTGCGTTGCCTGTGAGTGGCGCCATTATGTAAAAAAAAAAAAACACCATAGATTTGCGTTACCCGTGAGTAGTACCACAATGTGAGGAACACCGTGAGTCTACGTTCCTTGTGGTTAGTACCGCTACATGAGAAATGCCATCATTCTACTTTACTAGTGAAAGGTACCATAATGAGGGGCCGTTGACCTGAATTTGGGACCCCTTTGGACAACAAGAATCATCGATTCAGATTTGTGCTTTGGAAGTAGCCCCTTGGTCAGTATATACCATTATTTAAATTTAGTTTCTGGGAAGGTGCGGCGTTGCGGGTCGGATCCACTGATTGTTTTAAGTTCATAATCATTGTTCATCGTCGTCTTTTTGAATTCTAGTCAGTGGATCGATTAGGAATTATTATTATTATTATTATTATTATTATTATTATTATTATTATTATTATTATTATTATTATTATTATTATTATTATTATTTTAAATTAATATTCATCCATTCGTTCTTCATCATCAAGTTTGGAATTCTGGTCAGTGGAGGAACTTTGGAATTTTAAGTTGTAATTACATTTCGTCTCATTTCGTACCGTTAGGGGCCGATGACCTGGATGTTAGGACCCTTTAAACAACATGCATCATCATCTAAGTTTGTTTAGTTTCACTTAGTGATGATAGCCACTTAATATCTCAATGCTAAAAGAACATAGAATTAAGTAATGTCGTTTTCCTTGCAAACTTCGGTATCATTCCACCCCATGTGAAAATAAATGTCAGTAATTTACTAAGGACTGGCGTTCTGTGGAATAATTGTAATTGTAATTTGTCTGTATTTCTATTGAAATGGTCATTAGCAATTTAATTGAGTAAAGTATTTCTCAGCTAACTATAATTGAGCTCAATTTTATTTTGAACTTTTTCTTCTTTCTTTCTTTCTTTCTCTCTTCTCTCTTTCTTTCGTTATGTCTTTCTTAATCCGTTTACCGTCCAGGGTGGGTGTTTCCCTCGGACTCAAGAGCAGTGTCCTAAAGCGTGAGACTTTGGCTCTGGTATAAAACTGGGGAGGAGGACCAGTATCTCTCCAAGGTGGCCTCACTTGTTATGCTGAACAGGGGCCTTGTTAGGGGATGGGAAGATTGGAAGGAGTAGAGAAAGAAGAGGGAAGGAAGCGACCATGGCCTTAAGTTAGGTACCATCCTGAAATTTGCCTGGAGGAGGTGTGGGACACCACTTCGAGGATGGCTGAGGTGAGGAACTGAAACCCCCTCCACTCTGTTGACCTCCCTAGGCTGAGTGGACCCCGTTCCAGTCCTCGTGGCAGAGCTGGGAATCGAACCCGGCCCTCCCGAGATGACAGGTAATCACATTAACCACTACACCACAGAGGCGAACACTTTTCCCTTCACTGAAGGTTCTATAATTTTCCTAAGCTTTCGAAATCAGCACAAGAGGTCCGTGAAACAATAAGTACTGAGCTCGATAGCTGCAGTCGCTTAAGTGCGGCCAGTATCCAGTATTCGGGAGGTAGTGGGTTCGAACCCCACTGTCGGCAGCCCTGAAGATGGTTTTCCGTGGTCTTTCACACCAGGCAAATGCTGGGGCTGTGCCTTACTTAAGGCCACGGCCGCTTCCTTCCCACTTTCATCCCTCTCCCGTCCCATCGTCGCCATAAGACATATCTGTGTCGGTGCGACGTAAAACAAATAGCAAAAAAAAAAAAAGAAAGAAACAATAAGTTACAATGACAGTGACACCAAAAAAAAGGCGACGATTATTTTATGAATAATGGAGTATAAAACGGCACGGTGATATATTCTTGCAATTCAAATGTAAAATCCTTGTGTGAGCAGAATGTCGTTTTAATGGATGGCACTTTTGAGTGCGCACCGAAACATTTCCTACAACTAGTCCATTTACCACCCATGGATATTGCAAAGGAACACATATTCCAGTATCGTGGCGTGGGAATTTCGTGTTGTCGGTTGGAAACTGATAATGTCAAATGTATAGAATTATAAGAATAGTTGAGCTAGGCTGAGTGGCTCAGACGTTTGAGGCGCTCACCTTCTCGATCCTGGCTCAGTCCGGTGGTATTTGAAGGTGCTCAAATACGTCAGCCTCGTGTAGGTAGATTTACTGGCACGTAAAAGAACTCCTGCGGGACTAAATTCCAGCACCTCGGCGTCTCCGAAAACCGTAAAAGAGTAGTTAGTGGGACGTAAAACAAATAACATTATTATTATGTTTCACTTTTGTCTTTTTGTAGGTGGCCTGTCAACAAAAAAGAAAAATCAAAAGAAGGAAAGTGGCTCCATTATTGTTTTGGACTAACCTATCTTGACGCTGAAAACGTTGGTGAAGCTTCGTTTGATCTCATGAAGGTTCAACTGTCCGACGAACCAGCACATACCTACAGAACTACCAATGATTGTGAAATATTTCACGCACGATTTAATGCACGATTCCTCGCATCCCAACATGTTTTGTGTTTTTGAAGAACCTCAAAAGAAGTCAAACGACATATATTTTTTTTAAATCAGCGTTTGGGTTCTTCATGGCCAAACAAGGAAACGAAAAATAAGCAAGACTTCATTGCAAACAAAATGAAAATGAAAACCTACAACCTGTTTTCCAGTCATTGACCGGGTCAGGGATGGAATGAATGAAGCAGATATAGACTATTAGTACGATGGGGTCGCCACTCCCAAAGTGATTTATTAATGACTGATAGATGCTATGAAATGAGAATGGAGAGTGTTGCTGGAATGAAAGATGACAGGGAAAACCGGAGTACCCGGCGGAAAACCTGTCCCGCTTCCGCTTTGTCCAGCACAAATCTCACATGGATTGACCGGGATTTGAACCACGATATCCAGCGGTGAGAGGCCGACGCGCTGCCGTCTGAGCCACGGAGGCTCCTGCGAAGAAAATACATCGTGAAAATGGCGAGACTGACAGAGTGACTTCTATTAAATACATCTCATACAAACTACCTTTCAATTTGTAGGCTTGTAACAAACCAATCCCTAATAATATTTTTCAAGGCACATAACAATAGTTCTGAGGTTCGTGTATTTGCTGGGGGAGGCAGTTTCTTGTCAGTTGCGTAGCTGCAACTCACGAATGTACAGTAACTCACAGATACGATACTATCAGCTTGCATTCGGGCGATAGTGGGTTCGAACCCCACTGTCGACAGCCCTGAAGATGATTTTCCGTGGTTTCTCATTTTCACTCCAGGTAAATGCTGGGGTGTACCTTAATTAATGCTGTGGTCGATTCCTTCCCACAACTAGCCTTTTCCTATCCCATCATCACCATAAGACCTATCCGTATCGGTGCCAAGTTAAGCAAATTGTAAGAAGAAAATAGAAAGGTTACGTGGCACAAACCACGTAGCCAACTCACTCGGTACAAGTTGTACTGCTGGCTGAAAAATGTCAACGTTAAAATTAACATCCCTTCACTAGAACTGGTTCTCAACAAGCCATCAAGATACGTACAACGCGCCACAGTACGCTACAAGTCTTCCTGCAACAGCTGATGGGCGGTTGTACGCTGAATACGATTGCAATGCAGGTTGACGTGTAATGAACGGGACTCCGTACCTAAATGAAGTTCCTCCAATCGAAGATATCATCACATATTTACATGTTAAGTATCTTAGCAAAGTAATTTAGATTACAATTGTCTGAGATTTCTAAAACCGTTCAACTTTAGGAGACTTAGAGCCCAGATAGTGATGAAGCCTCTAAAAACTAGTTGTTTCCACTCTTAGTGTCCAAGGTACCGCAGGTTTAATAAATGCCATGGATTTAGTTTAGGGAGAAGAAAATGGAATAACTGACGCACAGATTGTCACAAATTATTAGCTTCTTGTAAACATAATTTCTTTTGTTCCTTGTTCACTTCCGTGACATCATATGACGTGGAGATAAGTTATTCGTGTCATAAAGTTTGTTTCGATGACAAGAAATAAGCTTCACACGCGAAATGTGATGTATATGCTGGTGTTTTTGTAATTACGGGTAGGATGAGGAAGGAAACGGCAGTTGCTTCTGTCACACTTTACCCGAATTCCCTTAGCGTTGAAATGGAAAACCTCGGAAAATCACTTCTAGAATTGTTGATAGTGATTTTCAAAGCCAATTATCTTCTGAGTTATCAGACAGACTTCACCTTCTCAGAAGTTAAGCTACGATAACAGAAATTTCGCAGAATACAAGTATTATTATTATTATTATTATTATTATTATTATTATTATTATTATTATTATTATTATTATTATTATTATTATTATTATTTTAACATTCAACCGTCGTAACAGCTATGTATTTCACTTTGACCACCCCTCAAGCATCATTCAAGACAGGGTAGCGTCTGATTTCACCAAACACACGGTGCTCCATCAATAATTATTATTATTATTATTATTATTATTATTATTATTATTATTATTATTATTATTATTATTATTATTATTCGCTAATCGGTCAACTACGGACCACGATAAGTTTCATTGTACATTCTGGCGTTTACTCGGTTTTCGATTGATCCAATAGGTTTTCATGAGCTTGCTGTGTCGAACACGGCGTTCATCCGACCACTTTGCACCAGTTGTCCACTTTATATCCCGGAAAGTCACAAAAGTCACAATGTCTCGTTTGTGCGCGTCTTTTGGTCTTAGGCCCATTTCTTCTAGATCTTTCTTGATGTTAACCTACCAGGGAATTGTTAAATTTTGATTTTAAGTCAAAATTGTTAGAAGTGCGTTTTGTCTATCGAGAATCATCCGTCCGTCGTAAGTGACCGTAGAAACGAGCTCTGCGTCTGCGCGTGATCTTCTCTATCTTGGAGTACATTTCTTGTCTGAGTTTTCTTATGTACACCCCGTTTCTGTAATTTGGGCCAAGAATGTTGTGGAGAATAGTTCTCTCTCTTTGCTTTAACTTAGCGAGCGCACATTTCTGGGAGAGGATAAGGCATTCTGACGCATAGAGAAATACCATCTTGACAACAGTGTTATAATGATGAATGTTGGTATTAACACAAAATCACCTTTTCTTATATGTTGCGGGTGGTTTGGAAAGTTACCTCCACTTTTTTGCTCTGGCTGCTAAATCCTCTGTATCTAGTCCTTTTGACTGGATCGACTCAAGGTATTTAAACATGCACATGATTCATTGTTCCATATTTGGTGTTCATTTGGATCGTGTTGTCTTTGATATTTGCCTTTGATATTTGTCTTTTTATATTATTATTATTATTATTATTATTATTATTATTATTATTATTATTATTATTATTATTAATCTGGTTATCGTCCAGGGTCGGCTTTTCCCTAGGACTCGGTGAGGGATCCCACCTCTACCGCCTCAAGGGCAGTGTCCTGGAGCTTCAGACTCTGGGTCGGAGGATACAACTGGGGAGAATGACCAGTACCTCGCCCAGGCGGCCTCACCTGTTATGCTGAACAGGGCCCTTGTGGAGGGATGGGAAGATTGGAAGGGATAGACAAGGAAGAGGGAAGGAAGCGGCCGTGGCCTTAAGTTAGGTACCATCCCGGCATTCGCCTGGAGGAGAAGTGGGAAACCACGGAAAACCACTTCGAGGATGGCTGAGGTGGGAATCGAACCCACCTCTACTCAGTTGACCTCCCGAGGCTGAGTGGACCCCGTTCCAGCCCTCGTACCACTTTTCAAATTTTCGTGGCAGAGCCGGGAATCGAACCCGGACCTCCGGGGGTGGCAGCTAATCACGCTAACCACTACACCACAGAGGCGGACAATTTTATTATCATTACATTTAATTTTATAGTTATTGCTAAATTGTCAAATTGAATACAACTTGAGCTCCAGAATATCTCCAGATCTGGGGCTCTTGTTATATTACTACAAATAATATGTATTATAGCTTTTAAACTACAATTGATGTACAATTTTATTTTAGTTTTTACCATTTTTTCTTTACGTCACACCGACACAGATAGGTCTTATGGCGACGATGGGATAAGAAAGGCCTAGGAATGGGAAGGAAGTGGCCGTGGCCTTAATTAAGGTACAGCCCCAGCGTTTGCCTGGTGTGAAAAAGGGGACATCACGGAAAATCGTCTTCAGGGCTGCCGACGGTGGGGTTTGAACCCACTATCTCCCGGATGCAAGGGCACAGCTTCGCACCCCTAACTGCACGGCCAAGTCGCCCGGTTAGAATTTTATAATGATCCAGACACTTAATAATGGGATTCTTAAAATTAACATTATTTGAAACGCACAAATACCTTGCTTTAGATTATACAATACGCCCTTCATTTTATTTTTATTTCTATTTTTTATTTCGAGATACGCAACCGAACTATCTCTTATATCATAGCTGAGCTGAAAGTATTGTTACCTGATCTTGTATCGTCTTCCTTCCTTCCTTCCTTCCTTCCTTCCTTCCTTCCTTCCTTCCTTCCTTCCTTCCTTCCTTCCTTCCTTCCTTCCTTCCTTCCTTCCTTCCTTCCTTTCTTTCTTTCTTAATCCGTTTACCCACCAGGGTTGATTTTACTTCCAACTCAGCGAGGGATCGCACCTCTAACGGCTCAAGGGCAGTGTCCTGGAGCGTGCGACTTTTGGGTCGGGGTATACCAGTGGGGAGAACGACCAGTACCTCGCCCAGGCGGCCTCGCCTGCTATGTTGAACAGGGACCTTGTCGGGGATGGTCAGTTGACCTCCCGGGGCTGAGTGGACTCCGTTTCAGCCCTCGCACCACTTTTCAAATCTCGTGGCAGTGCCGGAAATCGAACTCGGGCCTCCGGGGGTGGCAGCTAATTACACTAACCACTACACCACAGAGGCGAACCACCTGATCTTATTCTGCCTTATAGTAACTACGCCGTTGAGTTTAAGCTCGAGAATATAGATGAAAACATTAGCGCTAATGTTATTTCAATTATGTAAGCTATAATGAATAATTAAAACGATCACACTTGCCAATAACACTACCTCACGTTTGGATAGGAAGTGTCCATTAGGACTACGAACAGATTCCGTAAGTGTCAGTCATACGCCTACGGTTCTCCATAGCTAAGGTGGCTAAATCACCGTATCGCCAATGTTGCGGAGCAAAGCTGCCAGGAAACAGGTTTAATTCCCAGGCTAGTGCACTTCCTTTTCGTTGTATGGCATTTACATTGAATACGAAATGGCCATATATCTAGTGGTTCAACGAGTTAATATTTAATTGATCATGGAAAGGACCATTGATATCGGATGTTCGTAGTCATCTTGGACTACGACAAGATGGTCTGCAGGTAGGAAGCAGGGTACTCTGCACATTCAGAGCAGTAAGTCTGGTTTTTACAGATTTCAGCCCGACGTTTTAAAGACGTTCTTGCTCGTTGTAACATATGAGGTGTAATAGCTTGGCATGCCTCGGTGATCAGTTGCCGAAAGTGACCAGGATATTTAGGCTCCTGTGCATACACTATCTTATTTAATTTACCCCATATGAAGATGTCAAGTGATCTGGCGAGCCATTTATTAGGATATGAAGCATGAAGATGGTTCCAAACGACTACTGGTCCGTCCTGCTGAAACCACATTCGTAACCGGTCGAGTAGTAACACGTTATCCACCAACTGTGGGAGTTCATTTTGAAGATAATGAAGGAAGCGTGCTCCCACCAGATGGCTGTTGAATAGACATAATCCGATCGCCCAAGAACCCATACCAGACATTTAGTCCCCACTGAACTTGAAATGCGTCCTTTCTTCATCATCATCATCATCATCTGTTTACCCTCCAGGTTCGGTTTTTCCCTCGGACTTAGCGAGGGATCCCACCTCTACTGCCTTAAGGACAGTGTCCTGGAGCTTCAGACTCTTGGTCGGGGGATACAACTGGGGAATATGACCAGTACCTCGCCCAGGCGGCCTCACCTGCTATGCTGAACAGGGGTCTTGTGGAGGGATGGGAAGATTGGAAGGGATAGGCAAGGAAGAGGGAAGGAAGCGGCCGTGGCCTTAAGTTAGGTACCATCCCAGCATTCGCCTGGAGAAGAAGTGGGGAAACCACGGAAAACCACTTCGAGGATGGCTGAGGTGGGAATCGAACCCACCTCTACTCAGTTGACCTCCCGAGGCTGAGTGGACCCCGTTCCAGCCCTCGTACCACGTTTCAAATTTCGTGGCAGAGCCGGGAATCGAACCCGGGCCTCCGGGGGTGGCAGCTAATCACGCTAACCACTACACCACAGAGGCTGCGTCCTTTCTTACCAATGGAAATTCTCCGCGTTCTAACTAACAATACATACTGTGCCAATTATTCATAGTGCCGTTGTTGTGAAGCCGTGATTGATCTGAAAAGAGGACTCTTGTTAAAAAAAAAAAAAAACTGCAACATTGGTCACACTGCATAATGCCCACTGACACAATGCTACGAGCATCGAAATCACGTCCGAGGAGCTGCTGGTGTAACTGCAGATGGGACGGGTGAAATGAATTGATATGCAATATTCGCATAACAGACGACCGGCTGATGATGGTCTGTCATACAAGTGTCCGTGTACTAATATGAGGATTATTCCGGACAGAGTCCCGAACAGCCTCTTCGTTTTGGGCCAGACGTTATAGGAGTACATCTAGCAGAGGTACCCTTCCAAATGTCCTAGCTGGCCGCATGCGTCGTTCAAGATTTCGGAACTTATTGGTAGTCGGTAATTTTCTGTCAGGAAACCGCTCGTGATACAGGCGTTGTGACTCGAATGCCTTCTGCTTTGTTTCTCCATGAATTAGAAACATATTGGCGTATTGAATAAGTTCTGTAATGTGACCTGGTAGGTATGTACAAACATTGTGTCCGCTTAAAATGGGACACGATATGTCGTTCAAAAAATTGCGTAAGTTTGGCTTCGAACTTCTACACTACCTATACATCAAGTGGATCAGCACATTACTAAGCCATAAAGACAACATACGCAACATGCGCTAGAAGTGCAGGACTAAACTATGGCCCTTCCACTTGGGAAGCTAATATCTATTCAAGAATTTTCAGTCATAGTTTACGGCGTTCATTCAACATTTTACCATTACTGATCACGTGGCATAACCTTAATTAGATCTGTTACGGGAACATGTGTTATTTCAGGGAGCAATAAATTGCATATTTGTACACTGGTACATAGGACTGGGTGGGGAAATCATGCATGGTCGTTTTTCCTTCGCTATGTAGTTCCATGGTTTATTTACATTTCTGACACGCAAGCAGGATGTAGAACAATATCGAAGTTTAATGTTGATTGGGTTTCATAAAATTATATAATAAGGGGCTGCTGAGTCACCCGGTATAACGGATGGAAAAACAAAATAATGGCCAATAAATAATCTTTGTGTCTACCTCGTTGGGGTAGTGGTTAGTGTGATTAGCTGCTCCAAAGGCCCAGGTTCGATTCCCAGCTCTGCCACGAAATCTGAAAAGTGGTACGAGGGCTGGAACGGGGTCCACTCAGCATTGGGAGGTCAAATTAGTAGAGGGGGCTTCTATTCTCACCTCAGCCATCCTGGAAGTGGTTTTCCGTGGTTTCCCACTTCTTCCCTAGGCAAATGCCGGGATGGTAACTAAAGGCCACGGCCGCTTCCTTCACTCTTCTTTATCCATTCCTATCTTCGCATACCCCCCCCCCCCGAATAGGGCTCCTTTTCAGCACAGCAGGCGAGGCCGCGTGGGCGAGGTACTGGTCGTCCTCCCCAGTTTTATCTCTCGACCCAATGTGTCACGCTCCAGGACACTGCCCTTGAGGCGATAGAGGTGGAATCCCTCGCTGATTCCGAGGGAAAACCCAACCCTGGAAGTAAATGGATTAAGAAAGAAAATAATCACCAATAATAATCTTAGTACGTTACAAGAGAATTGACTAAATCCATTGCTCATTTACATTTCTGACACACAGGAAGGATGTAGAGCAACACCGACCTGGAGAAGTTCAATGTTCGTAGGGTTTCATAAAACTAAATAATAAGACAATAATCTTAGTACGTTACAAGATAATTGACTAAATCTTCAGACCTTTCTGATTCACACTATTTTATTTTTATTAGCTTATTGCATTTCATTCGTTCGAACCCCACTGTCGGCAGCCCTGAAGATAATTTTCCGTGGTTTCCCATATTCACACCAGGCAAATGCTGGAGCTGTACCTTAATTAAGGCCACGGCCGCTTCCTTCCCACTCCTAGCCCTTTCCTACACCATCGTCGCCATAAGACCTATCTGTGTCGGCGTGACGTAAAGCAATTAGCAAATTGTAATTACTGTACATTTCATTGTTGTATCCATTCGGTCATGCTATTACTACTGAGATGGCTATTACTACTTCTCTCATAAATTCTAGATGTTATATTCGATTTTAATTGTCAGTAATACAATGTTATAATTACGTTATCAATCCGCGCTTTGGTTCATTTGTAACATTAATAAACCAATATATGTAATTATTTTATAGAGCTTGTATTATTACGATTGACGCTAGGAAGCGAGCGAATAGCTGTTGTAGTAGCATAGCTCTCGTTTCTGCATAATCTGAATAAAATTAGATATCATCCTTTAGAATTGGGTATAATAAGAGTGATACATTTGTACCCTGCCTGCTGTCATTTCTTGATGGATACAGTACTTTTGCATCCATCTCTTGGCACAGGCCAGAGTAAAGTGTAGCTTCCACTGAAGTCCCAGTCAACATCCATGGCTGTGACAATATGGAAGTTGCTGGGGTTCGGGTAGTGCCGAGTAATGACATTCAGAGCACGGCTAGTGCATCCGAGTGTTATGAAAGGTGCTGCTCATAGGGTCAGTCGTGCTGCAGTAGTACTTTCTGACCCAGCGAGGAAAGAAATGGCAAACTACCTCACTCCTCATCTTGCCTAGTACGCCTTATTTTGGTGCTGCTCTTGGTTTTTGGGGTTTCCATATAACCGTATAACCTTTGGTGGTGCTATTTGAGGATCCAACCAGCCTCTGGGCTGATGACCTAACAGACAGACAGACTTTTGTACCATGGTTATACTTCACAGAATAGACGTTAAATTACAAAGAACGGCAGACAATAACAATTATTTACTTTTTCAATAGTAACGACATAGTTAGGTCAGTCCCGTGGTGTAAAAGTAGCGTGTAGGCCCCGAGTTTCTGCCCTGGCTCGTCCAAGTATTTAATAGTAGAACAGAGTTACCCTCAATCCCATGTGGTCAACTGTGAAGTTGAGTGATTCGACAGTCAATGTACTCGATTATCAGTACACTTTTCCAGCTAGTCTTAACGGAAAAACTTTTATTTTTATCTCATTATTCTCGCTTATTCTTACGAATTTTGATTACCATGATGATTACAATGAATTGGTAGTTTATATCAGTTAAGGTTTGAATGATCAATCATTTGGAGAAAAATCTGAGGAATCTTCATAGCTTTCTGATTCACACGATTTGATGCTTATTAGCATATTACATTTCATTGGTTCGAACCCCACTATCGGCAGTCCTGAAGACTAATCACTAACTAATCACACTAATCACTTGATACTCTTAAAACCTTCAGGCCATTTGGCCATCGTCTTGGAAAACAAAGGCTCTTAATGGACAGTACAAGCCACAGTTCCTTCTATCAGCACAGCTTTCGCAGTTGTGAGATACTTGAGTTTTAAGTAGTATCAATGTGAACATGTTGCGTGAAAAATACTTTCCCTGAGATGTACATATCACAATTCGCATGGTTTGAAAATAATGTTTTCTACCGTACTATTTGTTGTTATTGGTTTTCTCTATATACTCAAATAAGATACTTTAGTTCAACATTTCATACACATCGTAGTCTAAATTTATATGTAGCCTACGTTTTTAGCTCTTAGCGTCACATTAAAAAACCGCGATCGACTCGACTCTGATCAGCTGTTTAAGTCAAGTAGGCTGCTATTTAAGGTTAACAGAAGCGGCATTATATTAAAGCACTAATCTCCAATGGTCATTAGTAATCATTATTCAAATCACTGTTAAGAAACTCTCTTAAGTAGAGATGTGTATATTAGTGGGGTTTTTATTTGCTTTACGTCGCACCGACACAGATAGGTCTTATGGCGACGATGGGATAGGAGAGGCCTAGGAATGGGAAGGAAGCGGCCGTGGCCTTAATTAAGGTACAGCCCCAGCATTTGCCTGGTGTGAAGATGGGAAACCACGTAAAACCATCTTCAGGGCTGCCGACAGTGGGGTTCGAACTGTGCATTAGTACCAGTGACATTATCTAGCTATGGAAAAAATCTATACCTATGAACAGTTTCTCAATTATTCTACTCATAGTTCAGCTATGTCTAAGAATCCCCTAAATGATAAGTCTACGGCCATTGAATGAAATGTAAATATTGCCAACAATAATAATGTAGATAACTTTATTTTTCACCAACCTCTTCCGAAGTTTATGTGGAGTCAGCGGAGCACTCTGGCTCAGTTTCCGTCGTGGTAGGGAGACTATACTTCTCACCAAATTATGTTCCCACTCGAAAGCGCCAGAACTCAACCAAGGACATTCGGATTAAGAATCGAGTGCCGGAAACGGATTTTTTCCTGAAATGTTCTGTTTAACGTGTCAAAAAATTTACTAATTCGAGTCTGTCGCAGGAATGCACAGTTAATTATCAACTGACTGCACAATGATTTCATTCCCATCCTATAACATAGAACAATTACGCTACAGTTCCATATTACTGACAGGTTATTTTGTTCCTAGGTAGCAATCCCACAAGGAGATTTAAATTCTTGGTTACTCACGTGAAATTGACTCCTTTACAATAAGAGGCCCATTCTAAAGGCTCTGTAAGAAAGGTGTTTTTTTGTCATATGTGATAGTTTTTTAGTCGGACAAGTTAAAGCAAATTCCATTTCAATCACAATTTAGGACCGATTACCTATCACTTGTCTGCAATGGGACTCGCTCTGCTTCGTGAGGACTCTTAAGCGGCTATCTGGTATGATAAGTTGGTTAACCCGGTGTCAAAATGGTAAACCTTAAAAGAGCCCTTTTCAGGGCATCTACCGAATGCAAGCTTACAGCTACATGACTCATACCACGTAATTAACTCACTCGGTAAGTATATTATAATAATCTTTAGTTTGACAACATCTAATGTTTGATCATCCGTCTGATCGTAAGTCCTGAATGACTAACGTGAATGAATGTTAATTTACTGTAAAAATCTAACAAGTAGAATATTTTCTCTTATCGAGCGTAATTATATTTTCTTCTTACCGGATTATAAAGAAATACTTCCGTGAACGAAGTTATGAAAACATTTTACCGATACTGTTCCAGGCCAAGAAGGAGACGAGCAATATCTTTAACATCCCTGGAATTCTATTCTTCGAGGCCTCTTTGGAGCTCAGGTCTTTCCTTGTGAACACAATTCCCTTAGCTTTTATTCCATTATTTTCAAGCGGCATTCAATGCACACAGCGCTAGGCTTTCATCTCACTCTGGAAGACTGGCTGGGTTAGCAATGAGTTCCTTCGAACTCTCTAGAACCGTGCAGTCATGCTAACGTGTAGTACCGTTGCGAAGGCTATTCACTGTAGGTTCCTTCCATGACACAATTCCCATTAGTTCGCATATTGTGCCCACCATATCACTGAACTGCTACTTAAAATATTTCTAATAAATAATACATGCAGGAATTAATAATCTATAGTCCTACGTAACTCTTAAGATATAAAGTGTGGTGCCTTATCCATACCAGGACGCTGGTAATCCAGCTAAGCCAGGGGACCATTAATCAGGCACCGTTAGTCAGAGTTTCTTTGCGGTGAGATACCAGTTACTTACTGCTTCCCCTACAGACGACAGAATGCAGTCTATTCATCCGAACGGAGATCATATCCAGTGTTGCGAAATGTCGAAGACCTCGTAGGATCCGGGGGTTTCGACATGGCAATGCGGTTGACTACCGGAAATTAATTAAACTATCCTTCTCACTTGTTTCTCACTCGGTAGTTGCTTTCTTTTCCATAAATCTAACTCCATAGCCGAACGGTTAATAGTTATTTATGTGTAGGGTTCCATTATTGGTCATGTGACTTCCATCGGTTAATATACGAGGATGATTTTCTTCAATTATTTCCCCCAACTCACTCCAGAAGAATGTTAGTATGGTGTTGCAGGTAAACATTAGAATATATAGGCAAATGTTCGTATAGTAATAATAATAATAATAATAATAATAATAATAATAATAATAATAATAATAATAATAATAATAATCGTCATCATCATAATCCAATTCGCAACACAATTAGCCTTATGTTATGGGTTAGCTCTTAAAATTATTGAGTTTACCTTGGTTTAGTGTAAAAGAAGGCTGGCTTTTTAGCCTTACCTACGCCAAGCAATACAAGACAAATAAATAAATAAATAAATAAATAAATAAATAAATAAATAAATAAATAAATAAAAATATAATATTCTATTCGATATTATCATTCCTAAATACACAAAGTTCAAATCTACCTACTCGCCCCCCACCCGCCCCTCCTCAACATCCCTCCTCCAATCCCTGCCATCATAAGCTATACTCCTGCTCCCTCTCAACAATCTAGGGATGGGTCCAGTTAGTTCATTTGCTTGAACTTGTTCAGTAGATACCGTTAATACCCTTGAGTCGTTCAAATGAACTAGTTCAAATGAACGAGGTAGTTCATGAGGTAATGTCATAGAAACAGCCCTCGCGGCACTTCGTTCAAATGAACGAGTTAGTTTAATATGAGCACGAACAGAAAACAGCTACACAATGCCGCCGCCAGTCTGCCTAAGTGAAGAAATGGTATCTACTAGAGACGGAGAAACAGATAAACTTTCTAATTTTGTATAACTCCTTCTCCCCCAGTTGAGATGTGAGTATGATGTGCTGTTACGTGGCCATTAACACGGCACGCCATTGGCCATTCGTGTGCAAGCTTATTTGTCGTTCAAATGAACGAGGTAGTTCATTATTGTGCTGTCTTCATGGTAACAGCTCTCGCGGCCCTTCGTTCAATGAACGATGTCGTTCAAATGAACGAGGTAGTTCATTTGTGCTCTCTACATGGAAACAGCTCTCGCGACACTTCGTTCAAATGAACGAGGTAGTTTATTATGAGCGTCTTAGCAACAGCATAGCAGTGCGAGCTAGTACGTATATTTTACAATAGAATGTGCTTGCTTAGGTCCTCGTCATCCCTTAATATGAACGACAAACCATATAGTCTTCGTCCGCACCCCACTTCTTACGCTATTTAAAGCTCGGCGATTCGAGGGGCGTATTAATCAGCTGTTTGAGTTTGAGAGAGAAGAAGCTATTTACGTTCTTTTACGTGCCAGTAAATCTTCTGACAAGATGCTGTCGTATTTGGGCACCTTGACATTTATGAGCGTTTACTATGTGGTATGAAAAATTTTAACATATGTTGTTATTTTAGTTGATTATTCGTCTACGTCAATACACTCATCTTAAATAGCCTATGCGTACTGAATACAATACCGTAATCTCGTGTCGGTTACCATGTGATAACATGATTTTGCTTCTCCGCTCCAAGTGCGTGTGATTATTTTGTGTGTAGACAAAATATTTATTTACCAGTGCCCGTGTATAATTCCCACAACTGTCGTGTATTATAGAACGCTTACAGTACGTAAGTGCTAGACTGTAAAGATGTTTCTTTTTATTTTTTTCGTAATGTTTTAAGAGGTAAACCAGCGACATTATCACCATATTGTGTGTATTGTATCTTGCATAAGACCGGACTCGAATAAACATGAGCTCAGGTATAGCTAGCAGGCAAGTCCCGGTACAACATTCTGCGAACTTGGAATTTGATTGTCGTCTTTCGGAGCTCCTAGCACGAACAGAAGCACAGCGCCGCCGCCAGTTGAGAAGTGTGAGAGGAGATGTGTCGCCATGTGATTATTAACACTGCACGCCATTGGCCATTTATGTGCGAGCTTATTTTTGTCGTTCAAATGAACGAGGTAGTTCATTTGTGCTGTCTTCATGGAAGTAGCTTTCGCGGCTCTTCGTTCAATGAACGAAGTCGTTCAAATGAACGAGGTGCGAGCTAATACGTACATTTTACAATAGATGGTGCTTGCTTAGGTCTTCGTCCTCAAACATGCTGTATGCTCGCGAGAACGACCCGTTCAAAATATTTGAACGAACTCGTACCAGTTCAAATAAAAGAGTCGTTCAAATGAACTAGTTAGTTCATCCTCTACAACAATCAGTCTGGTGTTGGTATCTGTACCAAGTGCACGTAACTTACGAACAACGTAGGGGTGAGTCTCATATAGCTATACATATTTATCTTGATCTTCTTGCTTCCCTTATATTCTCAAGTATTTACTTCAAATTATTTTCTTTTCAGACATTCACCTCCAAATAAATTAAACAATAGATCAGTACATTGATAAGGAAAACCTATTCAAAGTACGAATGTTCCCCTTAAAGCTACATACGTCTTGACCCTTATTACTATTGAACAAACATGAATATCACTCAAGTTGCTCACCTACACAGGAAAGGATACCAACTCCCAGATCAACTAAAAAACAATGGCTGCTGTAGAAACGACAAAATAGTTCGCCATCAACCACAACACTCTGGATGTGTTATTTAGTTTAAAGTGTAGATATGGTATTCAGACTGCATCAATGATTTAAATTAAGACTATAAATTGTGTCATATCAGTGCTTATATCATTATTATTTATTTGTGTGCTTATGTCATCCAATTGGAACATGGCTGAAGATGACCGAATATGTATATGGGGTCGAAACTAGTCCCAGTGTTATAAGACAATATACAAACTAATAATATTGAATAAGCGGACCCATCCTACCCTTTGATAGCGATCAATTGTCAATACGGACCATAATGAAATTCATAACTTATGAATACTGTTGATCTCAACTGCGAGCTCACTGCATTAGCTTTACTGCACCTTGATTCAATCTCATCACCATCTTGAGAGAAAACACATCCTAAATGCTTGAAATTATCTACCTGTTCCAGGTTTGTATCACCAATCTGACATTCAATTCTGTGTCCGACTCGTTGGCTGAATGGTCAGCGTACTGGCCTTCGGTTCAGAGGGTCCCGGGTTCGATTACCGGCCGGGTCGGGGATTTTAACCTTCATTAGTTAATTCCAATGGCCCGGGGGCTAGATGTTTGTGCTGTCCCCAACATCCCTGCAACGCACACACCACACATAACCCTAAGCTCCATCACAATAACACGCATTTACCTACACACGGCAGATGCCGCGCACCCTCATCGGAGGGTCTGCCTTGCAAGGGCTGCAGTCGGCTATAAATAGCCACACGAAATTATATATTCAATTCTGTTGAATTTCTTACCTACTGACTTCAATTTAGTCTTCGAAAGGCTAATTTTCATACCATTTTCATTGCACCTATCTTCAAGTTCCAAGATATTAAACTGCAGGCTTTCGGTACAATCTGCCATTAAGACCCAGTCGTCAGCATAGGCCAGACTGCCTCCTACATTTTAACCTTACTGAATCCCTCCCTGCCACTTTATACTAGTCAGCAGATGATCCATGTAACTACGAACAACAAAGGTGAGAGTACCCTGAACCAAGAACTCATTCTACCATCAACTCTCACTGCAGCCCAATTGTCAACATAAATGCCTATGATTGATTTTAAAAATCTACCATTGATCCCATAGTCCCCAATTATGTTTCTGCCGTATGCTTTCTCTAGATCTACGAAACATAAACACAACTGTCTATTCCTCTCGTAGCATTTTTCAATTACCTGGCGCATACTGAAAATCTGATCCTGACAGCCCCTCTGTGGTCTGAAACCACACTGGTTTTCATCCAACTTCCTCCCAACCACTGATCACACTATCCCTTCCAAGATGCCAGTGAATACTTTGCCTGGTATACTAATCAATGAGATACCTCGATAGTTGTTGCAATCCTTCCTGTTCCCTTGCTTATAGATACGTGCAATTAACTGCCTTTGTCCAATCTGAAGGTACCTTGCCAAAACTCTACGCTCATCTTATTACTCTATGAAACCATTTCATCCCTGCCTTCCCACTATACTTCACCATTTCAGGTCTAATTTCATCTATCCCTGTTGCTTTATGACAATGGAATTTATTTAGCCTCCTCTCCACTTCATCAAGCGTAATTTCACCAACATCATTTTCCTCCTCCCCGTGAGCTCCAATGTTCGCGACACCAAGATTTCCTTTTACGTTGAGAAGATTTTCAAAATATTCCCTTCACCTGTCCGGTGATTCCCTGGGATATATTATGAGTTCACCTGAATTACCCAATACACTGTTCATTTCCTTTTTCCCTCCCTTCCTAAGATTCTTTTTATTGTCCAGAAAGGTTTCCCTGCTGCTTCCCCTAGCCTTTCCAGGTTAATAATAGATCTTCCCACGACTCCGTTTTCGATTCAACAACTCTTTTGTTTTGCTCTGTTTCTTTCATCTACGTACAATTCCCTGTCTGCATCAACCCTTGTTTGGAACCATTTCTGATAAGCCTTCTTTTTACGTTTACAAGCTGCTCTCACTTCATCATTCCAACAAGATGTTCACTTTTCCCCATCTTTACACTCAGTTGTTCCTACACATTCCCTTGCTGTTTCTACTACAGCATCCCTGTATGGAACCCATTCTCTTTCTATATCCTAAACCTGCTTACTGTCTACTGTCCGGAACTTCTCACTAATTATATCCATGTACTTCTGTCTAACTTCCTCGCCCTGGAGATTATCTACCCTTATTCGTTTGCACACAGATTTCACTTTCTCTATCCTAGGCCTGGAGATACTTAGTTCATTACAAATCAGACAATGGTCTGTTTCATCAAAAATCCCCCCAAACCCGTACATTCCTAAAAGATCTCCTGAACTCGAAGTCAGTCTATTATTGATCTTGTACCTCTACCCTCCCATGTCTAGCGGAGAATAGCCTTATGCTTGAAGAATGTATCCGTAACTGATAAACCCATACTAGCACAGAAGTCCAGCAAACGCTTCCCATTCCTATTATTTTCCATATTTTCCCCACATTTACCAATCACCCTTTTTCATCCTTCAGTTCTATTTCCAACTCTCGCATTGATATCGCCCATTAGCACCCTATCCTTGCTGTTGACCGTGACTACGATGTCACTCAATGCTTTAAATAAATAAATAAATAAATAAATAAATAAATAAATAAATAAATAAATAAATAAATAAATAAATAAATAAATAAATAAAAACTTACCATCCGAAGAGAACGAAGTTAAAAATACTTTAACGTTAAATTCAAAATCATATCTATCATGACGTATATGCTTTTCAACCTATTTGTTGCCAAACGCGCGCGCTTGTGCGTGTGGGGGTGGGGAGTGAATTTCAGCTATGTCATGTTTACTCAAAATGATGAATATTCGGGATATAAATACAATAGAAAATGAACATTGTAAATATTTCACAATGTACAGTATAGGCCTATATTATATTTTTCCAACTTGCAGACAGTGTCTTGTTGTTAGGTACATTATGTGTGAATATCCCCAGCAATCAATATAATGAATGACACATATTTCTGTCTGTGTACAAGTAAATAAAAATGTGTAAGTAACAGCATTGTCTTCATATCCCACTAAATACTTGTACTCTTTCCAGAGATGAAGAAGTGCCGGAATTTTGTACCTCAGGCGTTCTTTTATATACTGGTAAATCTACCGACACGAGGCTAGTGTAATACACTGACTGACAGAGCAAATGCAACACCAAAAAGGAGTGGTCAGAACTTTATGCCAATTGCAGGATAGACTGACGTCACTGAGGTATGCTCATGATGTGAAATGCGCCGCTGTGCTGCGCACGTAGCGAACGATAAATGGGACACGGCGTTGGCGAATGGACCACTTCGTACCGTGATTTCTCAGCCGACAGTCATTGTAGAACGTGTTGTCTTGTGCCACAGGACACGTGTATAGCTAAGAATGCCAGGCCGCTGTCAACGGAGGCATTTCCAGCAGACAGACGACTTTACGAGGGGTATGGTGATCGGGCTGAGAAGGGCAGGTTGGTCGCTTCGTCAAATCGCAGCCGATACCCATAGGGATGTGTCCACGGTGCAGCGCCTGTGGCGAAGATGGTTGGCGCAGGGACATGTGGCACGTGCGAGGGGTCCAGGCGCAGCCCGAGTGACGTCAGCACGCGAGGATCGGCGCATCCGCCGCCAAGCGGTGGCAGCCCCGCACGCCACGTCAACCGCCATTCTTCAGCATGTGCAAGACACCCTGGCTGTTCCAATATCGACCAGAACAATTTCCCGTCGATTGGTTGAAGGAGGCCTGCACTCCCGGCGTCCGCTCAGAAGACTACCATTGACTCCACAGCATAGACGTGCACGCCTGGCATGGTGCCGGACTAGAGCGACTTGGATGAGGGAATGGCGGAACGTCGTGTTCTCCGATGAGTCACGCTTCTGTTCTGTCAGTGATAGTCACCGCAGACGAGTGTGGCGTCGGCGTGTAGAAAGGTCAAATCCGGCAGTGACTGTGGAGCGCCCTACCGCTAGACAACGCGGCATCATGGTTTGGGGCGCTATTGCGTATGATTCCACGTCACCTCTAGTGCGTATTCAAGGCACGTTAAATGCCCACCGGTACGTGCAGCATGTGCTGCGGCCGGTGGCACTCCCGTACCTTCAGGGGCTGCCCAAAGCTCTGCTTCAGCAGGATAATGCCCGCCCACACACTGCTCGCATCTCCCAACAGGCTCTACGAGGTGTACAGATGCTTCCGTGGCCAGCGTACTCTCCGGATCTCTCACCAATCGAACACGTGTGGGATCTCATTGGACGCCGTTTGCAAACTCTGCCCCAGCCTCGTACGGACGACCAACTGTGGCAAATGGTTGACAGAGAATGGAGAACCATCCCTCAGGACACCATCCGCACTCTTATTGACTCTGTACCTCGACGTGTTTCTGCGTGCATCGCCGCTCGCGGTGGTCCTACATCCTACTGAGTCGATGCCGTGCGCATTGTGTAACCTGCATATCGGTTTGAAATAAACATCAATTATTCGTCCGTGCCGTCTCTGGTTTTTCCCCAACTTTCATCCCTTTCGAACCACTCCTTCTTCGTGTTGCATTTGCTCTGTCAGTCAGTGTAAATAAGTTGCAAGATTGTGAGCAACTGCAAAATGACCACGATAATGTTGTGAGATGGACAGCAGACAATGGTATAATGATAAACGTGGTTAAAAGTCAGGTTTGAGTTTCACTAATAAGAAAAGTCCTCTCAGTAATAATGACTGCTGGTGGCCGAGCGTTTAGGAAGCGCACGGCTGTTAGCTCGCATCCGGGAGATAGTGGGTTCGAACCCCACTGTCAGCAGCCTTGAAGATGGATTTCCGTGGTTTCCCATTTTTACACTAGGCGAATTCTGGGACTGTACCTTAATTAAGGCCACGGCCGCTTCCTTCCCATTCCTAGGCCTTTCCTGTCCCATCGTCGCCATAATGAACTATCTGTGTCGGTGCGACGTAAAGCAACTAGCAAAAAAAGTTTCAAAATAATGACTGCGTTGACGGGGTGAAAGTTCGTTATGGGGATCACTGTAAGTATCTAGGTGTTAATATAAGGAAAGATCTTCCTTGGGATAATCACATAAATGGGATTGTAAATGAAGGCTACAGATCTCTGCACATGGTTATGAGGATATTTAGGGGATGTAGTAAGGATGTAAAGGAGAGGGCATGTCTACAAGAAATGTACACGGCGCTATTCCTTGCCCCTAAATAGAATGATAACTACATAAGTCCTTTTCTAAGACTCAGCGCTAATGTTTTCTTAAATGAAGACTAGAAAGTTTCTATATGATTTTATATCTTCAACTATCATATATCATTATCAAGTTGTTCCAAGCTTATGAAAGTGCGTTCTTGAGCTGGTGTACACTAGTAGAAAAAAAAAAAGCAAAGTCACCTCCGCACAGGCCACGAAGGCCCTTGGAGGAGTGGAAGGTAAAGGCTTCCACCATTGTTAACCTCGGCACGTGATGGGGTAGAGTGGTTAGCTCTACGCCCGGCCGCCTTTGCCCCCAGGAATTAACCTGGTACTCATTTTTGGTGTAGGCTGAGTGAACCTCAGGGCCATATGCACCTCCGGAAGTGGAAATCTCGTTTCTTAAATTTTACGACTTCCTGACGGGGATTCGAATGTTTTGTTGTCTCCTTTCTTGATTTTCGGTCTCTCCAGTATTTCGCCCCAGGGGCTCTTAAGTAGGGAGCTCAGTTTGACAGCCACGGGGCCAGTAGCTGAGTCCTGGCATTGCTTTCACTTACTTGTACCAGTCTCCTCACTTTTATCTATCCTACCTGAGGTCCCTTAGTCGACTCTTGTTTTTTTTTCGACCCCGACGGTATTAGAGCATTCGAGGCCTTGGGAGTATTTAATTTTCACGTTCTTCGTGGCCCTTGCCTTTCTTTTGCCGATATTTTTTTAACTTCCGAAGTATCGGACCCCTGCCATTTTTCCCTCTCATTAGTCTTAATAAAGTTAATAGAGGATGGTAGCCAAGTTGTACTTCTTCTTAAAAATCGTCACCACCACCACCACCACCACCACCACTCTCCAGTAGCCTTTCACTGTATTTCTATCTTCTTTTAGCCGCCTAGACAGTTTCATTATTTGTCTTTTTTCTGGGATCCCCCGAACTTTCTAATTCTAGAATTTCTGTTTTCGTACTCCTCATTTCTGCTATATACTTTTTTACTTCGATGAACCAACTTATTTGTGTTTTAGGAGTTTTTCAAACTATCCCGGTTCATTCGGGCCGAGTAACCATAAAAATAAATTCTTCTTTTCCTGAAGGCATCTGATAAGTTTTCAGTTAGCTTTAAATGTCTCTATTACTTATTCTCATCGAAGAAATTATTATTATTATTATTATTATTATTATTATTATTATTATTATTATTATTATTATTATTATTATTATATTTGTTTAACGGCGCGTTAACACATCGAAGGTTTTAGGCCATGTAAGGATGGAAAAGGGTTAGTATTTAGAAGGTGGTAGCCGTGTCCTTAATTAGGGTACAACCCCAGCCTGTGCCTGGTGTAAAGATGGGTAAGCAAGGGAAAACCATCTTCAGGGTTGCCGACGGTAGAATTCGAACCCACTATCTCCCGAATGAAAGCTCACGTCTAACTTGCTCAGTTTTATTATTATTATTATTATTATTATTATTATTATTATTATTATTATTATTATTATTATTATTATAATATTTGTTTAACGGCGCGTTAACACATCGAAGGTTTTAGGCCATGTAAGGATGGAAAAGGGTTAGTATTTAGAAGGTGGTAGCCGTGTCCTTAATTAGGGTACAACCCCAGCCTGTGCCTGGTGTAAAGATGGGTAAGCAAGGGAAAACCATCTTCAGGGTTGCCGACGGTAGAATTCGAACCCACTATCTCCCGAATGAAAGCTCACGTCTAACTTGCTCAGTTTTATTATTATTATTATTATTATTATTATTATTATTATTATTATTATTATTATTATTATTATTATTATTATTATTATTATTATTATTATTATTATTATTATTATTAGAGAATTTCAACTTGCTTTATCGCTGTGACATCATCGCTGGGCAAAAGGGCCAGGTCATGCGCGAAGGCTAAGCATGGAATTTCAAGAGTGTTTCTTGTGTCCCAGTGTTTACTGGGTTCCAGCTATTTTCCGCTTTCAGTAATTTTTCCCATTCCCTCATCACCGACGCCAGTTTTATCAGGAATTCGTCTGAGATATCTCCCATGAATTTCACTCTTGACTTCGTGTCGGTGAGGGGCTGTTTGGTCAAGAGTGTAGTCCCTGTTCTCTCAGAATGCTGAACAGAGATTGACGTTCAATTGAATCATAAGACTTCTTGAAATCTACGAAGGTACAGATGATTGGGCGGTTTCTGAGGGCCCTGAATTTTAGAGCAGTTTCAAGGTTGAAGATCTGTTCAGGGCACGATCTGTGAGGGCGGACCCCCAGCTTGATGTTCACCAATCTTGTATTATTTTCAACAGGCATGCACAGAACATTTTGTAGCCGACTTGAAGGAGGGAGATTCCCCTATAGTTGTTGACATCAGTTTTGTCCCTTTTATGAAGTGGGTGAATCAAGGCACATTTCCAGTCTTCGGGGAGTTTGTCATTTTTCCAGATTTTCTGTATGATTTCTGTAAGTTCTTTAAGTGAATTTGGACCAAGATTTTTAAGGAATTCTGCAACAGTCCCGTCTCTTCCTGAGGTTCTGTTGTTCTTTAGTCGTTTAATGTGGCTCTGAATTGGTTTGGTGGAGGTGATCCTCGGTGAATGAAACTGGATGCTTCTTCAAGAAATCTTTCCGTGGGTTTGGGACAGTTAAGAAGTTCTGAGAAGTATCGTGCAAATTCTTGGCAGTTTTCTTTATTAGTAAGCGCCAATTTTCCGTCTTTTTTCCTGAAACATAAGTTCTGTGGAACGTATCCTCGGATTTTTTCTGTGAACATTCTGTAGAAATCCCTTGTGTTGTGGTTTCTAAAGTTTTCTTCAGTTGAGCCCAGCTGTTCTTTCAGGTGCTTTCTCCTTTCTTGCCTGATGGTGTGGAATTCTCCCCATGTTTTCGCTGGTTGATTTTCCCATGCTTCCTTTAGATTAGTAACCGAAATCCTTTTTATGTCAAATTTCTGTTGTTGAATTTTCTTGGGGTGGTATTTTCTTGGAGTAAATTTTACTTTAACTCTTGTCAGATAGTGATCAGAGTCGATGTTTGCTCCCCTTCTCACTTGTACATCGTGTACCTATTTCTGTAGCGGATAGGAGATAGCTACATGATCAATCTTAAATCTAAAATTCGCCAATAGATGCAATGGGGAACTTCCAGGTTTTTTGTTTCTTGGGATGCTTCCTGAGGGATGTAGACATGATTTTAAGGATACACTGTCGACATAGTTCAATGACTCTTGAACCGTTTTGTTGGTAAATTTGTCCGCTGGGTAGAGTCCTGCGGTTTCCTATGTTCCCTTTCCCAGACGATTTGTGCATTGAAATCACCTAAGAGAATTTTGACGTCATCCTTTGGAAATTTCGACATTACCTTTACAAGTTTATTCCAAAAATTTTCCACGTTTTGGGGGTTCTTCTTGTTATAGGTGTGAGACGCGGACCAGGAATCCGGTGGATACCACTCAGACGCACCTGGATTTTAAACAGGGTTTTTTATTACTATCCCAGAAAGCAAGGATGCCTCTTCCGCCAGTTCGTGTGCATTTATTATTATTTTCTATTGGCACGCTGAATCCTCATGGCCACGCTCAGAAAATCAGATTACCCGTCTTTAACAATCAAACTCCATACTTAAATTCTGCCAGCACATCTAATTACTCTTAGCAATCTTCACTCAAAAATTACCATCAAACTTTCCAATCTTATACCGCCAACTCAATCTCTTATTCATACCTCAATTTGCCAACCATACTTCACTGCCTCCCTTTCTTCACTCTTTAATCACTCATCAGGCCACCCTCACAGAAAATCACTATTCATTTCAAGCAAATAAGCTACAAAATTACCATCAGAATTTCCAATCTCATACTACCACCTCAATCTCTCATTCATACCTCAAACATCTACCTTCACATCCCATCACATCTACCTCTTTAAATTCACTATTCATTTCAAATACAATTAACAGGAATTTCCATCATACTTCCCATGCACATACCGCCAACTCAGCCTCTTACGACACTGTCTCCCTTCTCATACATCTCCGCACATAATCACTCTTACCTTCACTTAAATACAAATAACATAAAAACATAAAACTTTCCAATCTCCAGTTTGCCAGACATACTTCACTGACTCCCTTATCCTCACTCTTTAATCACTCATAGCAACCTTCAAATACAATTAACAAACACACTCCACCCTAATTCCAAATATACACACAAACTAACTCCACATTAAATTCACTATTCATTTCAATTCATTTTAGCACCAATACCCAGCTTTATAATCATTCTTTACATACTACCACATCTGCCGCTTAATCATAGTCATTCTTACCTTCACCTATAATTCAAACATACTCACAATCAAACTCCCCACTTAAATTCTGCCATCACGGCTAATCAGTCTTACAAACCTTCACTCAAAATTTACCATCAAACTTTCCAATCTCATACCGCCAACTCAGACTCTTGTTCATACCTCAATTTGCCAACCATACTTCACTGCCTCCCTTTTCCTCGCTCTTTAATCACGCATAACAGCCTTCAAGAACGATTAACAAACGATTAACAAACGATTAACAAACCCACTCCACCCTATACCATCTATCTTCACAACCTTAACTCAAAATTTCCTTCATATTTTACTTCCATGTATAATTAACAAAAACAATCACTCATAATCACCACATCTGCCTCTTTAAATTCACTATTCGTTTCAAATACAGTTAACAAAGATTATCATCATACTTCCCATTCACGTACCGCCAACTCAGCCTCTTACTACACTGCCTCCCTTCTCATACATCCCACCACACAATCACTCTTACCTTCACTTAAATACAAATAACATAAAAATAACCATCAAACTTTCCAGTCTCCAATCTGCCAACCATACTTCAATTCCTCCCCAATCCTCACTCTTTAATAACTCATAGCAACCTTCAAATACAATAAACAAACACACTCTACCCTATATTATCTATCTTCATATCCCACCACATCTGTCTCTTAATCATAATCACTCTTACTTTCATTTATAATTAAAAATATACACACAAACAAACTCCCCATTAAGTACACTATTCATTTCAATTCATTTTAGCACCAATATACTACTACTACTTGACTTTTTACTTCTCGTCACTATGCCTTCGTCACTTTCACCTTTCTCACCCCATTGTTCCTTGCTAATATGCACGTCCTCACATGCCCTGATTTCTTTTCTTGCTTTCAGTTTCGTTAACTCCAATTTCGAGTCCAATTCTCAGAGCTCACCACCAGTAACTGGCCCCTAATATACGCCCACAAACCCTGCAGTCTTGCTCTCACTAAATGTTTCTTCAAAATTTTGGAATTCTTACTCTCCTATCTTCCCAAATCCCTCTTAAAATCCCAATTTTCTCACTCTACAGATTTCCGGCGTTCCTTGTAACTATATCCGCCATCAGTAAACATAACAGCGACACTTTTATGGGTCTGCGCCCTCTCACCTTACCTACCCTCTCAACATTATCTATACCGACCTCACTAAAGTTAATTTTCATGTTATTTTAAATTACATCTACCACTTTATAAATTATGTCCACGTTAGCTTCTTTCTACTGGCTGCAGTTTCTTTCTTCAGATTTACTACCTCCTTTTCCATATTTTTTGTTTCTCCCTTAGTGTCATAATTTCTCTCACTCTCTCTATTCTCTATTCTTCCTTTCTATTGTTAGTTCCCTTCTTTATTCTTCCGTGCCATCTCCCGATAATGACCCGGTATTGCTCTATACCGATCATCTTCCGATCTTCCTCGTCTCACTCCACCTGACCCGTCCACTCCCCCACTCTTTCTCCACGTCACTCAACCGTCACACACTACACGACACGTACGTTCCCTTGATTAAGCTAGACTGATTATTATTATTATTATTATTATTATTATTATTTCTTCCACCATCATAGAGTTACGGTTAGCGTTATTAATTACCGTCCTCGGAGTCCCTGGTTCGAATTCTGGCACCGAGTGAGTTATGTCATTATTTATGCCTTTACTTGGCCGTGCGATTAAGGCCGCGCCGCTGTGAGTTTGCATTCGGGAGATAGTGAGTTCGAATTCCACCGTCGACAGCCGAGAATATGGTTTTCCGTGGCTTTCCATTTTCACACCATTCCCACTACTTTAACAAGGCCACCGGCGATACCTTCCCAATCATTGCCCTTTCCGTCCGGCTCCATAGCTAAATGGTTAGCGTGCTGGCCTTTGGTCACAGGGGTCCCGGGTTCGATTCCCGGCAGGTTCGGGAATTTGAACCTTAATTAATGTCGCTGGCACGGAAGCTGGGTGTATGTGCCGTCTTCATCATCATTTCATCCTACTCACGATGCGCATGTCGCCTGCGGGAATCAAATCAAAAGACCTGCATCTGGCGAATCGAACTTGTCCTCTGACACTCCCGGCACTAAAAGCCATACACCATTTCATTTTCATTGCCCTTTCCCATCCTTCCGTCGCCGAAATCATTCGATGTTTTAGAGCGACGTTAAATAAGTAGTAAGTAAATAAATAAATAAATAAATAAATAAATAAATAAATAAATAAATAAAGATTGGTAGGAGGGCTGGTATGTGGTTAAAAACGGACATGAGTTCACCTCCATTGGGGGTGTGCCTGAAAAGAGCGACACTACCTTGGGATGAGGGAACAAATTATTATTATTATTATTATTATTATTATTATTATTATTATTATTATTATTATTATTATTATTATTATTATTATTATTATTAAGCCTTTGCTAGCGGGATGAAGTTTTTACAGTACACTATGTCTTCTGGTATGGGCTAGAATAAATTTATTTTCATTGACCTGTCTCAGTCTCCTCCTTGGCTTTGACAATTCGAAAGTGACGTACGTATGAGATATTCTAGTATCACCGTTCTTTATGCAGCCAGTCCCTGTTATGAATGGTGTGAAAATATCGCTCATAAGGTCGGTTGTAGCATGCATTTCAGTGGGCTTGGCAGACTGATATGTAATAGCAACTACTGGCTCAGTGAGGAAAGCAACGGGAAACTAACTCACTCATCATTTCCCTAGGATGCCTCTTCAGTGACACCTAGGCTATCTATAGCAGCTGCTGGTAGAGCGGTAGAAGATCAAAACCAGCCTTCGGGCTGAATACCCAACATACAATATGTATTATTATTATTATTATTATTATTATTATTATTATTATTATTATTATTATTATTATTATTATTATTATTATTATTATTATTATTATTATTATTATTATTATTATTGCCAACGGCCGTAGTCGTGTTGAAACACCGGATCCCGTGAGATCTGCGAAGTTAAGCAACATTGGGCGTGGTCAGGAGTTGGATGGGTTGCCACGCGTTGTTGGTGGGGGTAAAGAAATGGAGGAGCAGAAAGGAACTGGCCACCCTACCGCACGTAAACTCCAGCTCAGGAACACCTCTGCGGAGGTTCGGACCTGCTTTCGGGCAGAATAACCCTTACCTTATTATCATTATTATTATTATTATTATTATTATTATTATTATTATTATTATTATTATTGTTACAGAAATATTGTGGAACGCAGAGGTGAAAGAAGGTGTGGGAATGAATGGGTGGATAGAGAAGAGTCAAAAGATTAACTTAAAACTTTAAAATTTGAGCTATATTCCTTCCCTAAATCTTTTTTTTTTTTTTTTCAAATTTTGAATTTTACTCTTTGCTAAGCAAATAGTACCTCAGGTACAGAATAATTTTAGGACAATCAGAGTAATCAATTAATCAATTAATATCCAATTAACAACCAAATTTTACTGCTGATGCTTGTTGTTTTAAGGGGCTTAACATCGCAGGTCTTCGGCCCTATTCCAAATTTTACATGAGGACTCTTGCTCCTATTAACCAACAGTAAAGGATAGATTATCCAATGAGAATTGGAGGTGTGTCAATGCCTTGGCCCGGAGTTTTCTGGAACCTTCCCTTCCGCTATAAAAGGTGGCACACTTCGGACCTGGTTGTCTTAATGATCGCCACAGTCTCCCAAATTTTACATCAGTGGAGGAGCTTCTTCGCTCTACAAGTTTACACTTCAGAAGGTGATTCTCGAAATTTACAAGTTCCAGGCCTATCGAGGGTACAAGCTACATTTAACAAAACAAACAATATTCACCTTCTTAACTGCTCGACAGTCTAATTGCGTAAAAATAATGTTAACTGTAACAGGGGTAGCGCGTACCCATTCTACAAAAGGTCAAAGTTACTGGCCGAAAATCAAAATGGTGAGGAGGCGAACACATGCGCTCCTTTAATTTACCAGAAATGCTTTAAAACCCTACTTTGGGCTTATGGTCCGACGTTGCAGAGGCTAAGCCTATACTACGGAGGTGACTAGATGAAAAAAATATTTAAGTTACAGAAATTACAAGATATAAGTTAAAAGTTACAAAATCATAGTCACCTCAAGATCAAGTTGAGAAGGAATACAAGAGGGTGCCTTACTCTGTATTCCCTGATTTCGGTTAAGTTCTTTTGACTTGTTTGAAATTTACATTTAAAGTTTGAAATTTACATTTGAGAAAATAAAAATTACATTACTAAAGATTTGAAACCTTCCCCTTGAGCTAGCTTTGAAAGACTGTCACACAGTTAAGCCGAAACTGCCATTACCTTGAGCTTTTGGACCTCCAGAAGATAGACGAGGGAGCCTTTCCCCATACCTCCGTTACGTACACACTCTAGACTGGGGCGATCATTAAAACAACCAGGTCCGAAGTGTGCCACCTTTTATAGCGGAAGGGAAGGTTACAGAAAACTCCGGGCCAAGGCCTTGACACACCTCCAATTCTCATTGGATAATCAAATTAATATCAAAATCTCCAATTCTCATTAGATAATCAAATAAATATCAAAATGTTATCATTGGTGAATAAATAAATGTACAAAATTTTTGATTGTCCAACGGGAGAGATAGAAGTGTTGATAAATTTTGAAGATCAAAAACAAACACTAAACAATATAGTCTAGGAAACCTTAACATACAAAATTCCTCTAGAATTTTAATAGTTCATCGTCACCCCAGAGGGACCAACGTAAGTTTATAGTAGCAACATCTGTTGAGAAATGTTCACACTTCTTTACTAGTAGTTTCAAAGTTTATGTTGCAGAAGATGGCCTTATCCAAGGCGCTTAATTTAAATGCGTGGGGCGGATGTACCTCCGGTACAATTATTATTATTATTATTATTATTATTATTATTATTATTATTATTATTATTATTATTATTATTATTATTATTATTTATTATTATTATTATTATTATTATTATTATTATTATTATTATTATTATTATTAGTTTTAAGTCCCAAGAACTACTTTTACAGTTTCCGGAGACGCCAAAGTGTCGGAATTTTGTTCCACAGGCGTTCTTTTACATGACAGTAAATCTATCGACACGAGGCTAGCGTATTTTTTCATGTTCAAATATCACATGACTGAGCCGGGATTAAACCGACCAAACTGGACTCTACCATTTGAACTGAACCTATTGTTAATTTTATGCGTTCTAAATATGAATTGCAAGTTTGACTTCAGCAAATAAAAACATATATCTGAGTCCACTTACTGTAGTAATTTTTTAGGGCTATTGTATAACTGTATTCATTTATTTTATTCCAGTACTTTCAGTTATTCAGTACATAAAAATTATAATCGTATGGCCTCAACTACCGTCTGCAGACATTTTGATTTTGTGCCATTTATCTGTCTGTGTGTCGATTTCGACGTTCCATGGTACACTACCAGGTGGCAGAGAAACATATCTCTGTTGATAATCTATGGCTGAGTTTTAATTAACTTCCTCTGATAAACAATAAATGTGTTACTAGACATCATCTTACATGTCTACATCGTACGTCATGGAGAGCAGAATGGACTTTTCTCCGCCCTTAAAAATATTCCACTATTTCTGCCAGGTTCGATACGCAGGTTCGAAGACCGGTAATCTACCGCTCATCGATGGAGGTACTATCTGAAAATGTATAAACATGTATTTCATTTTCGGTCACATATTCTAATTTCACTTAAAATTAAGTCATTTTAAAAGAATAATTCCAATCCTATTTCGATTTGCTTTACTTCACACCGACACAAATAGGTGGGTATGGCGACGATGGCCGTGGTCTTAATTTGAGGTACAGCTCCAGCATTTACCTGGTATAAAAATGGGAAACCACGGAAAACCATCTTCAGGGCTGCCAACAGTGGGGTTCGAACCCACTATCTCCCGGATGCAAGCTCACAGCTGTGCGCCTCTAAGCACACGGCCATCTCACCCGGTAATTGCTTGCGTAAGGGTGCTGCAAAATTAATAGATTTAGAAACATCTACCCTATATAATCTATTGACTTAAACGTCCATTTTAGACCCTCTTCTTTTGTGAACTCGACCAATATGGTGCCTTGAATTTACAACAAAAACTCGAACACGACCGATAGATAATCGCAGGCATTCATGATAAACTTGAGGCAGTTGATACTGAGTGTGATGTTTAAAAAGATCCAGCAGTTTCACGTAACAGTAAGTCTCTCCTACTTGGTTATGATACACATGTATTCACAGGGAAACACGTGAGACGGAGATGTATGCGACTTATTAATAGGAATTTAAAATGAAGAGGTCACATTTCAAGACTGTTACATACTGTAACTGAAGACGATATTCGAGGAGTTTCAGTAGAAGGCACAAGAGGACCTCGAAGTTGCGAGTAAACGTCCCTATTTCATGAAGTGTAATTTAAACTTGATATATTGTATAGGTATGCTATTGCCAGTTCTGGTAGTCTGTGACCTTGATCATTGTTCCAAGTAAGCCAAAATCGCTGATTAGCCATCCTGAATCAGAATTTTCTTGCAGAAGAGATCAGCTCGTTCTGGTACTTCACCAGCCAGTAAGATACAGTTCACCTTACTAATCTCATTACAAGGTCACTTTGTAAACTCTTCAGAACTACAGAACTGCACAGTTGTCTTCGACTCAGTAAATACTTAAACTCAATAAATATGTGTAATGGGTTGCAAAATTCTACACACTCATGTAGACAAAAGCTATTATTCAAAATTGTGATAGTTCCATTTTTTAAGATACAGTATAGTAGATACTTTTGGACAGTTCGGCAGCCACCACCACCACCCTGCCCCCTCAGGCCTCCACCTCATTGACTGCGCTGACTAGGACTGCATGCTTAACCTCACATGACCTTACTTGGCGGGCGATTTGAAAAGTAAGGCTAAGACTTCACCCTTAACCTCACTACGTGTTCAGGCTTAACCTCACAGACCACGAGTTCGACCCTAGGCTTAAGGGCCAAAGACCCAAATTCGATGCCAACAAGTGCAAGTTGGACCCAACTGCTAATGTAATTATAGTCAAGAGTGCAAGCTTAACCTAACAGGTACCGAATCGACTCCAAGCTCAACCTTACAGGCCCTGGATTCGACCCCTGCAATTGTTTAGAAGTTAACATTTTGGCACTTTAAAGTTACGCCCCCATAAACAAACATACGAATTGAGTCTTATAGCCACCATCTTGTTCCAATGGTTGCCTAGTTGTACTTCCTCTTAAAACAATAATCACCACCACCTGTGCGTGTGTGTTTTCACACCTTTCGTAGCCCTTGTCTCTCTTTAGCCGATACCTTTATTTTGGAAGTGTCGGACCCCTTCTATATTTTCTTTCTGATTAGTGTTATATAGAGGATGATTGTCTAGTTGTACTTCCTCTTAAAACAATCACCACCACCTGTGTGTGTGTGTATGTGTGCGTGTGTGTGTGTGTGTGTGTGTGTGTGTGTGTGTGTGTGTACGTTGGGTGCGGTAGAATAACTCTTACGGTATCCCCTGCTTGTCGTAAGAATCGACTAAAAGGGGCCCCAGGGGCTCTGAACTTCGGAGTGTAGGTTGGCGACAACGGAACCCTTAGCTGAGTCCTGGCATTGATTATACTTACTTTTGTTAGGCTCGTCACTTTCATCTATCCTATCCGACCTTCCTCGATCAACTCTTGTTCTTTTCTGACCCCGACGGTATTAGGTTTACGAGGACAAGGGAGTCTTTAATTTTAACGCATTTCGTAGCCTTGTCTTCTTTGGCCGATACCTTGCGCGTTCGCTCAGCTCCAAGACCTAAGGCCGCCTTTCAGCGTTACGCCTCTATGAATAAAGCACATGCATTAAGTCTTACGCCATCTCCCTAGTACCATGTCAAGTCCTGGGAGATTAAGTTAGGTTAATACGTGGTCAGCGTAACGTTAGGCCTGCAGTTAGCCCAGGTATCGAACTTGAAGGGTAGGTCGGGGATTTTATTCTTTATTCGGGAATTATGATAATACGCGAAATCCTGCAGAGCTAAATTCCGGCACCACATTATTTTTACGTATTATATTGAGTATTCGATACGAAGATAGGTTGGGTCCTCCTGCGTGATTGTACCTAAGTCGTAAACTTGTGGAAACAATGAACTTTGTATTCCCTGTGTCAGCAAATACTTCCAAAGCTAGTCAACTTCCTCGTACAGTTATTTTTTGCTGATATGTGCATGCTAGGCTAAATGTGAAAAACAATGAACTTGGTATTTCATGTCTCAGCAAATACTCCCAACAAGTACTTTCAAGAATAATTATCTTGGTCATGCAGTCAATTTTTGCTAAAACGCATTTCCTGTCACGACTTGACTTTTGGCAGCAAAAGGTGCCCCCAGACTCGATCTCTGTTCTTGGTCAACTATTAATACTGTTTATGTCCTATTAACTGCTTTTAGATACACCGAAATGCCGGAATTTAGTCCCGCAGACGTTCTCATCTTGTTCAAGGGAGTCCCAATCTCTGTTTGGGTCAACTATTAATAATGATTTTAGCTTTATGTCCTACTAGAGTCGCCGAAGTACCGGAATTAAGTCCCGCAGTAGTTCTATTTTAGTTCAAGGGAGTCCCAAACTCGATCTCCGTTTTAGAGCCTCAAAGATGCTTCACAATATTACGTCCCCTATGAATAAAGCATATGTATTACACCTTACACCATCTCCCCTAGTCCTATGTGTAGCCGCCATCTGGTTTCAAGTTCACTTCTACCAATCTCAGAATCAAAGCTCCTGGATCATGTCTCATCTTGTCTAGTTAGGTTAGGCCTTGGATCGAATCTCGAACTTGAGTCTGTAACGCCCTTGTAAGGTTAAGCCTGGCGTCAAATGCGTGCCTGTTAGGTTAACCTAGCACTCTTGACCATAATCACGTTAGTAGTTAGGTTAAGCTGGCATTCTTGGGTATCAAACGTGGGTCTGTAAAGCTAACGTCCTTAAGCCTACGGTCGAATCCAGGACCTGTAAGGTTAAGCTTGGAGTCGAATCCGTATCTGTTAGGTTAAGCTTGCACTCGTGACTATAATCACATTAGCAGTCGGGTCCAGCTTGCACTTTTTGGCATCGAATTTGGGTCTTAGGCCCTTAAGCCTAGGGTCGAACCCGGGTTCTGTAAGGTTAAGCCTGAACATGTAGTGAAGTTAAGGATGAAGTCTTTGCCAACCGCCTTACTTTTCAAATCTCCCACCAAGTAAGGTCATGTGAGGTTAAGCATGCAGTCTTAGTAAGCACAGTCAATGAGGTTGAGGCCTCTCCGGCGGCAGGGTAGTGGTGGTGGTGGTGGCGGCTGCCAAACTGTCCAAGAGGATCTACTCAGAACAATGACTTGCTTCACCAAAACATTTTACCTGCTTTTCGTTCATTAAGTAGTTTTATTCTCAACAAAAGTCCACGCTACCGTACCACGAGATGTGTTGAGAGTAGGAAACGCTGAGTACTTGTTACCCTAATCCGAACAAACAACTCTTGACTTTAACTTATAGAAGTTAAGAATATGGAATAATGTAGAGAATGAGCTACACTCACTGTACTACGACAAGAAATTAAAATAATATATTAACACTCACAGTAAATGTCTTGAACAATGTGGCATGAATGGTAGTTCACCAAACTCAGAATCATTTAGACCTCAGTGTTAGGTATTTCTGAATACTCGTAGAAAGCTAGTAGTATAACATAATCTCATTCAAACCTTGATGTGTGAATCAGTTTTATATGACATTAAAGAAGACATATTTACATTAAAATGTGAATATATTACATGTGCCTCAAAAAGTGTCGAATATAAAGGAAGCAATGCAACAATGAAGTACAGAATGTTGTTTACTGTATCACAGAGACACACAGCCAGCAAATGTAAACTTTTACAAACTCAAAAGTGTTTCTTCCATTGTCCAACGCAAATAAACTGTAATAATGAAAAGGTTACAAGTGGTTTGCTTTTCTTCTTCTTTTAGTGAAGGTCAGCTCTTATTCACTCTGTGTTATTACCGGGCATGGCCTCCTCAGGCATTGTTCAGGTTCAGGTCTCTGGCACGCTGTAGCACGCTTACAATGAGTACATTGACGTCATCTTGAGGAAGAAGGTCCCATTCCATCTCGGCAACTCTCGTGAAGTTTGGGAGTGTCTGTGGAGGTTGTGGATGATCAGAAACAGCTTTATAATCTGTCATATGCATCTTGAACATGCTCAATACAGTTGGCTGGCCAATTCATTTGGTTAATGCCCGCCTACCTCCTGAAGTTCCTCACTGATACACCTCTATTAAGGCGATCATTGTTGTCCACGAAAACGAATTCAGCACCACGTTCGTCTCTAAAGGATTGTACAAATGGTCGAAGAATGTCATCGGTATTCCGTTGGGCAGTTAACGTCCCTTGAATTGGTATTAAAGATGTACGTCGGCCATACATAATTGTAGCCCAAAACATTATATCACCCTTTCCAAATGCACGCGCCTCTTGAACATGCGGGTACTTTCCACGGCGTCCTTTACGTCTCCACACACCGTGTTGTCGTGCATCTGGCCTAACTGATATCTGTTGTAACCAAAGGTTGAAATTTACAAACACAACTTTTATTGCTTCACTTTATGATATTTACACAAATAACTGAAATTTATTTTGAAGCAAAAAGGAATATTGAATCTTGAGAAAAGTTTGTCTTTATACAATATGTACAGGTTTACAGTCTTTATATACACTTCTATCTTGAAAAGATAGTCTTTGTGAATTGACACGTTGATAGTCGAGAACTATCTGGCACACGAACATAAATGTCTTTGAGAGTCCTTGTTTGTTGAAGTGCCTGAATTCCTAAAAAGCAAGTTCAATTGATTGAAGAAATTCCACCTAGCGAAACTAAGGGAGCTTGCATAACTTAGGGAATGAAAATGGCTTGTAAAAGAATTACGGAACATAGGCAGTGGAAACAGGTAAGGGAACGGTGACCAGAGGTGAAACCTCGTACTGCCAGAAATTCAGTCCACCTGGTCGAAGCACATTTTCAAGAGGAGTAGCCTCCGTGCTCGACGTAGGGTGTATTCTGGAGCTGGACACCGGGGCAAGTGGGCAAGTGAGCAGGCAGGGAGCTCCTATTTATAGTACACTCGATGGTCAGGCACGCGCACTGAGGGCTGCGCGTCGAAGCTAGCAGAATGATACACAGGCGCGCGTGCAGCTGGCTGGCGGAGCGAGAAGGGAGCGCCGGACATACAACACCCTCCCCTCCTAAAGACGCCGGTACGGCGTGAAACGGCGGCGGCGCGGGCGGCGACTGCGATGCTGGGGCGGAGCTGCTGACGTCTCTGTTGTATTGTCCGGGGCTGGAACTGGGCGGAGTGGCGCTGTCTCGTCCTGAAAGGAACCCATTGTTATTAAATGATCTAAAGCTCGTTCAGCAATAGATTTATCTGGGTTAGCAATAGCATCAATAGCTGGACAGGGGCGGTAGCGCAGACGTATCTGATCTTGGTGGCGGCAGATACGTTTCTCCGTAGTCTGTATCTCGTAGAGACGATGACCCAAAGATCTGCAGATGACTCCAGGTATCCAGAGTGGGTTGGATTTGAATGTCCTGGTGTAGACCTTGTCGTTGAGGGAGAACTTCGTTGGTGAGGTCTTATGCTGGGTCGGAAGAGGCTGTAACAGAGAAAGTAAAGTTCTGTCAGGTCGTCCATGGAGCTTCTGTGCAGGAGTGATATTATCAGCACCGGGTAGAGTTCTGTAGTTGTTTAAGAGTTGGAGCAAGGCTTGGTCTTTAGCTAAGCCTGAAGAGACAGCTTTCTTCATACTTCTTTTAAATGTTTGTACGAAGCGTTCAGCGTCACCATTAGATTGAGGGTGAAAAGGTGGTGCTAGGATATGACGAATGCCATTATGTGTACAAAAGTTCTGAAAAGCAGTAGCTGTAAATTGAGGTCCGTTGTCCGAAATGAGTACTTGCGGTAAACCTTCTGTAGTAAAGATTTTCTGGAGAGCACGAATGGTAGCTTCGGTTGTAGTAGTCGAATGCATATCCACTACATATGGAAAGTTTGACAGTGAATCGATGACTATTAACCACATGGAATTGAGGAAAGGACCTGCGAAATCGATGTGAACTCGTTCCCATGGAGTAGTAGCAGGAGGCCATGAAGCAAGATCAGAAGACGGGGCGTTCTGATTCGTTTGACATTGCTCACAATGACGTATTAGCTTTTCGATGGCGGCATCAATACCGGGCCAGTAGCAGTGTTGACGGGCGAGTTGCTTTGTTCTGGAGATACCCCAATGGCTTTGGTGTAATAATTCGAGAACTTGTTTCTGGAGGCTAAGTGGGATAACCACTCGGAAGATGGTGCCTGTTTCTAGTAATACAACTCCGGCACGAGTCGTGAGACGATGCTGCATACGATGATAAGGTGCCAGGTGGGCAGGAAGTGTGCTCTGAAGAGGCCAACCGTTGCGGATGTAAGTACGTACAGTAGCAAGTGTACTGTCCTTATCCGTAGCTTTAGCTATGCAGGTAGCATCAATAGGAAAACTGGATACAGTATCTTCAAGTTCTATGTCCAACTGAAGACATTCAGATTCTTGAGAATCGAAGGCAGTATCAGGACCAACGGGTAAGCGGGAGAGGGCATCAGCATTACAATGCTGGGATGTGGCTCGATATACAATCTGATAGGAATAATCAGAAAGGAACATGGACCATCTTTGAAGCTTTCTGAGGGAATTCTCTGGGATCTTATTACCAGGATGGAATAAGTGTACGAGAGGCTTATGATCGGTAATGATCAGGAAATGGTTGCCATAGAGATATTCATTGAAACGGCGAATACCAAAGATGATGGCTAAAGCTTCTTTCTCGATCTGTGAGTATCGACGTTGATGGTCATTAAGTGTTTTCGAAGCGAAGGCGATGGGGCGTTCTTGTCCATGACGATCTTTCTGGGAGAGAACGGCACCGATACCGTAGTCTGAAGCGTCAGTAGCTAGCGTGATGATCTTGTCGGGCTGAAAATGAGTGAGTTGTATAGCTTGAATTAAGGCGTTGTTGATTGTTTTCCATGCCTGTTGGCATTGCGGAGTCCACTGAAACTTAACACCTTTTGTACGTAGAGCGTTTAATGGAGCTGCCACTGTAGCGAAGCGTGGAATGAACTTATTATAATAGTTCGCTTTGCCTATGAAGGACTGAAGCTGCTTGAGGTTCTGAGGTGCTGGCATGTTTACTATCGCTGAGACATTCTGTGTACTAGGACGAATTCCATTCTTATCAAGTATATGTCCTAGGTAGTGAACTTGAGGTTGAAAGAAGGTACATTTAGCTAGATTCGCTCGTAAGCCATTGTCTTTCAATTTCTGGAGAAGAAGGCGGAGATTGGTTAGATGTTCCTGATGATCTTTTCCAGTAACAATAATATCATCCAGGTAGTTAGCACAACCGGGAATGGAGGCGGTGAGTTGAGCCAAATAGCGCTGAAAAATAGCCGCTGAGGATGAAACACCGAATGGGAGCCGCTGGAGCTGGAGCAGTCCGAGAGGAGTGTTGAGTGTGAGAAATTTCTTAGATTCTTCGTCTAAAAGTAGCTGTAGATATGCTTCTTTAAGATCAACTCGAGAGAAGAATTGTCCACCAGAGAGACGACGGAATAAGTCTTCTGGACGTGGAATAGGGAAGATATCTGTGTCGAGTTGTGCGTTGACTGTAGATCGAAAATCGCCACAAAGTCGAACATTACCATCAGGTTTCTTGATTACCACGAGTGGAGTAGCCCATTGACTAGAAGTAACTGGTACAACAATTCCAGTTTGTATCCATCTTTCTAATTCTTTCGTGACCTGGTCTTGAAGTGCTAGGGGTACTGTACGTGCTTTGAGGAAGCGAGGCTTAGCTCCGGATTTCAGCTGTATGTGAGCTGTATAGTCTTTGGCTGTGCCGAGCTGAGAGTCGAAGACTTCAGGAAACTGCGCTAGGAGAGCGGTAACGTCAGAAGTAGGATGCAATGTAGATACGACGTTAATGTTGTCATGTATCTGGAAACCAAATAAGTTAAATAGATCCATGCCCATAATGTTTGATGCAGCGTAGTTGTTAACTACGAGAAGAGGAATGGCCTTCTGAATTCCTTTATAACTAGCCTGAAGCTTGATTTGACCGTTGATGTCAATTTTCTTCTTGTTAAATGTCACTAGCTGGATGTCAGCTGGAGAGCATGAAGGTGAACCTAAGTTGTGGTAGGTAGTCAGGTTAATAATAGATACAGGTGATCCAGTGTCTAATTGAAAATCGACAGATCGATCAGAGAATGAGAGAGGAATGATGATTTTGTGAGAATCCTTTGTGGGAAGAATAAGATTGATCTGATCAACTTCCATGTCTTGGCGGGGCTGTATATGCTTCCGGCGTGCTGCAGTAGTCTTAGCAGGGCGGAGCGAACTTTGACAGACAGTCTTAATGTGTCCAAGTTTATTACATCGTTCACAAGTAGCTTTGAAAAAACGACAGTCACGACGTTCATGATGCTTGAAACAACCTCGGCAGGAAGGCAGGAGTTTCGAGGTGCTTTTAGAATTGGGCTTCCGTGTAGCATTACGAGAGGGAACCTGGCGAGAATGCTTGGTGGAGAGCGCCTTATCCGTACGGTTCACTGTAGAAGAGGACTTGCGGGCCTGAGGCGAGACTTGTGCAACTTCGTGTGGAGAAGCTATGGCTGCGGCAGTCTGGGTAGTAAGCTCATAAACCGTAGCAATACGCTGGACGTCTTCTAAAGAAGGGTTACTCTGCTTGACAGCGTCAAAACGTATTTTGTCTTCAGGAGTATGTAAAATTATCATGTCCCGAATGAGAGAATCAGTGTAGGATGAACCACAACCGTCCTTGGAGCAGATGAACTGGCAGGGTTTAGCTAGACCACGCAATTCAGTTATCCATTCAGTATGTGTCTGATGGGGTTGCTTTCTGCTCTGAAAAAATTTATAGCGAGCAGCCACTATGTGAGGAGCTTTGGCATAGTGTTCCGTGAGACGGGCCAAGAGCTGCGTGAAGGGTACCTCAGATAAGTGTTCTTCCGGACTTAATTTACGTAGTAATTCACACGTAGCATTGCCAACCGAACTAAGAAATAGTGCGCGGCGGCGTTGATCATCTGTGACAGAATGGCAGATGAAATGCTGTTGTAAACGGGCTAAATAAACTGACCATTCTTCCTTAGCTGGATCAAAAGCAGAGAACGGAGGAATAGCTGATGGCTGTGTAGAGACAGAAATAGCTTGAATAGCCTGAATTAATGCTGCCTGTTGTTGTTGCATAAGCTGTTGTTGTTGCTGCTGTAAGGCTTGGAAGACCGTAGCGAGTTGTTCCGCAGTAGCCATTGCGAGATGCGTGTAAGAAAGAGTAAGGTAAGCTGTGTGGCAGAACTGGTTGGAGTGTCGTTGTTGTTGAGCACGTCGCCGTAGAGTTGACAACTGGGCCTGTTGAATTGTAGTGTCGTGTTTACCTCGTTGCTATAGAGTTGGCGATTGGGGCTGATGACGTGTAGTTTGTTGCTGTTGTACCTCGTTGCTATAGAGTTGGCAACTGGGGTCGAAGAATGGTAGGCTGTTGCGTTTTTACCTCGTCGCCATAGAGTTGTGTTGTAACCAAAGGTTGAAATTTACAAACACAACTTTTATTGCTTCACTTTATGATATTTACACAAATAACTGAAATTTATTTTGAAGCAAAAAGGAATATTGAATCTTGAGAAAAGTTTGTCTTTATACAATATGTACAGGTTTACAGTCTTTATATACACTTCTATCTTGAAAAGATAGTCTTTGTGAATTGACACGTTGATAGTCGAGAACTATCTGGCACACGAACATAAATGTCTTTGAGAGTCCTTGTTTGTTGAAGTGCCTGAATTCCTAAAAAGCAAGTTCAATTGATTGAAGAAATTCCACCTAGCGAAACTAAGGGAGCTTGCATAACTTAGGGAATGAAAATGGCTTGTAAAAGAATTACGGAACATAGGCAGTGGAAACAGGTAAGGGAACGGTGACCAGAGGTGAAACCTCGTACTGCCAGAAATTCAGTCCACCTGGTCGAAGCACATTTTCAAGAGGAGTAGCCTCCGTGCTCGACGTAGGGTGTATTCTGGAGCTGGACACCGGGGCAAGTGGGCAAGTGAGCAGGCAGGGAGCTCCTATTTATAGTACACTCGATGGTCAGGCACGCGCACTGAGGGCTGCGCGTCGAAGCTAGCAGAATGATACACAGGCGCGCGTGCAGCTGGCTGGCGGAGCGAGAAGGGAGCGCCGGACATACAACAATATCCGTATTTCATCTTCAAACATGGCATTACACCATTCATCCAACCCACAAGCAAGATGTTGGATGCCCCATCTTCTCCTCTCAACACGATGATTTTCTAGTGGAACACGTCGAATCGGTCTAAATGACATAAATTGGTCACTATGCAGCCGACTGCGTACAGTTTGTGTAGATACACGGTCCCCGGTTGCCCTCAAGAAGTCGATCTTACCTCGGTGTGTTAACCACATCATTGGTCGTACGGAACCTATTCCACGTCTTGAGAATGCAATTTGGGTAATCCCTAAGATGCGTGATACTGCTGCTTGTTTATGTCCACCCTCAATGACTGCCGCAATTCCCGCTCGTTCAAACTGAGAAATACGCATTGCACATGAAACGTAAACAGTAAATACTAGCTGAAACTCGTACTGTACTGTAAACACTACGACCAGTCTTCACCTGAAATGGTACAGTACACCTCAGGTTCAACACAGACCCTAAGCTCCGATAACTGCTGTAGTGTAAACAAGCAATTAAATTACTATAGTAGTGTATGTACAATACTCGCTACTACATATTTATTTTATTTTATGAAATACTTCCTCTCATGCAGAGGCTGCCTTGCGACAAAGTATAATTTTACATTTATTTTTAGAAGAGAAATAGATATTCTGTACTTGAGAAATGTTGAAGGTAACCTAATTGTAACAGTGATTTCTTAGAATTATCAGTGAGCCCCTTAAGGCTATGATGGCAATCTCCCGTAACGTTGTAACTGGCAGAGACATCTGTTTCCAGAAATTAGCGGCAAAAGCGGGAATCGTTCCCCTTGCTCCAATAATAATAATAATTGCATAATATTCCAAACTTTTTAAAGTGTATATATCCCTGGTGTATTTTACCGAGAAGGACTTTCCGAATCCTTCCCTTGAAGTGTTTCTTCACAAGTCAGTCACCTTCCCGACGGTTGCGATGAGGTTTAGGTTGCTATACTAGCCAATCTCATGCGCTCGTCTATCCAAAACCTAACCTGACCCTGTATCCCTGCATCCGAGGCCTTACAGAAACAACCGAACGAGCTGGCAGCGCGGTTTGAGTATGTAGCTGTGAGTCTGCATTTGGGAGATGATGGGTCCAAACTCCACCTTCAGCAGCCGTGAAAATATTTTCTGTGATTTCTTATTTTACATCACGCTTCCTTACCCTAACTAACGGCACGGCCGCTTCCTTCACGATCCTTGCCCTTTCCCATCCTTGCATTGTCAAAATCCTTCTATGTGTTAGTGCGACGTTAAACTACTAGTAAAATAAACTTTTAGGAACCAATGTAGCTACTGCATCTTTATCCAATGCGTGTGGAATTTTTGAAATGTCACGTCCTTGTTTCTTGAATTCCACATAAAACTGGAGGTCCCCAGGCTATGATCACGAGCTTCTTTTTCTCTGTGTTGTGATAAACGATTCATGGCAATAACATTTTTACAGCGTGATGATTCAATGTCTATTCATCAAGAATAGTGACATATCTGATCGTCCTGAATGGCGTAATGCACTGTAGGAGTTGGCTTTTGATTCAGATGGAGAGAAATTATGTAATTCTTCATTCGTTCTTCGTGGTGAGAGTTAACAGTCTGTTTAGATTATTTTTCTAACTCCGACGATGAGCACTTTATGAAATGTAATTCTTGTCTCTCATATATCATCCCATTCAGAGGCATATATTTTTCGCACCATCCAATAGGTCCCATCGTTTTCCTTTGGGCAAGCAGCTGATATTGTGTATACGAAATAGACGTTCTGCTTTCGTGACACCGAAGTGGATTGAGTTTCTCGTAAGTACATGACTGAAACCACGATATCCCAATACCTTATCAGATTAAATAATCCTATCTCTCGTGACTTGTTCAACAGATAATGAACAGAGAAGCAGCAGCAGTTATTTAAGTTAGGATCTAAATAATAAGACTTGTGTGCTTTTGTGTGCTCTTGTGTGGATGTCATACCCATTAAAGATATGATTAGTTATGATTAGTGTATCCATGTGAAAATCTGTAAGGATTAGGATCCAGGTAGTGAGTAGGTGTCTCTTTCTATTACTCGAAGAAAGGCGCTGGCCACTGAAGAGGCCGATGAGGTTAAACCGTGGAGAGAAAACCTTTGCCTGGGGTCGGAAACTAAAACTTTGAATCCTTCTATCTTTACGCATCTAGCATTGAAAGCAGATAAGGCAAACTTTACATAGCGGTACAAAATTTAAAACTAGTGTAAAAAGAGATGTCCTGTCCGTTTCACTGTGTTGTGCGGCAAGACGCCAAGGACATTAACATCAAGAGCCCTCGGGCCGATACGAAGCTCTTGAGATGAGAGTTCCTCGACACCTGCTAAATATTCTATGAACTGGCGAATTATTCTACAACCCTAGTTCAACTAGATTGAAGATATTCTGCGATCTCTTGTCAATTGTAGAAGTGGGAGGAAACTGCACTACATAGGAAAAAAATACCAAAGTCTCAAAGAGAGCGTCGATGATAACATTCCATAGATGACGAAGAATTTTCGGGTAGAAAACAGCAGGCATTTTTTCCTGCCAGCAGATAATTTTGTTTCCCTTATAGTTAACCTATGGCCAGCGTAGTGGCCTTCAGTTCAGGGGGACCTCGATTCGATTCCCAGACGGGACAGGGATTTCTTCCTCTGGCCCGAGGACTGGATGTTTGTGTTCGTCTTAAAACTCATCATACATATTGTTTATGTCGTAAAGGTCCCTCAATCTAGGCGAATACTGAGTCAATATCTATGAATGAGGTATCAATCGAAAAAAATTCACTCTGGTTTGACGAATTTAGAAACTGCAGTGTTTTAACAAACATTTTGGTTAAAAACGAACAGAAAGAAAAGAGGAAAAGCCTCTTCCCGAAAATACTTTCCCTTTGTTCTACACCAATTTTCGGGAAAGTGTCCGAATCCGACTTTTACCGGTATGGGAACTGTTCGAGATCTCTCCAAGATGGATATTTTGATCCGGCATCTGAGATTGTGTTTTTACCTTCTCGGGAGATATTCCACTATAAGTTCTGTGGAAAATCTAAAAAACAATTATATCCGGTTTTTCCCTTTTTATCCTATCTGGATTACTTCCTACAAGAAACGGATGTTGTTTTCAAATTTTTGCATCGAAATGAATGGGAATTCACTTCGAAAAAATTCTAAAATAGGCCTATTATTCAAATTCCTTTATTTCACCTATCAGCCTAAAAAATAGGGGAGGATTTTCGAGCCCGTATCTGGTGTCTCATAAAATTTCAGTCCGAACCAATCATCCGGTCTCGATGTTCTTTGTGTCGTACCAAATCCCTTTCGTTCTCCTTTCTGACGATATAAAATGCTTGAAATTATTTAGGAATTATTTAAGATAGTATACTTACTTCTATCATTGTGAATTATTTTACTACATGACTGTATTTGCATATATACGTAAGCATTTCGTATAGCTCTGTATATGATTGTATAAGAATGCATTAATTACTTAGATAAATGCCCATTTTTCCTGGGCACTTGTCATATTCTCCTATTTTTTATGTAGATGTTGCGTCTGTATACTTTAGATGTACTTCTTTATTGATTTTTTGAACGGCTGTGTGTTCGGCTTCAGTGTTTTGATTTCTAATCAATTATTTCTTACCTTAATGTGATGTCTCAATGATTTAAACGTACCATGACCAACAGCCATTATAAAAAAAGTACAAAAGGGGCGAAGTGTGACTGCTTCGCATGGATTTACTTGTCTAATAATAATGTTATTGACTTTACTACCTACTGTTTTATAGTTCTAGGAGACGCCTAGGGGCTGGAGTTTTGTCCCACAGGAGGTTTTCTACTCGAGACTGGCGTATTTGAGCACCTTAAATATCATCGGACTGATCTGGGATCGAATCCGCCAACTTGGACTTCTACCATCTGACCTACTCACCCCGATAAAGAAACTCATCTCTTCATCCACATTCAACACATCAAGCTGGCAACTACCACAGAAATACCGCAATAGCAATACTTATCTTCACATAGGGTTGGCGTCAGGAAGGCTGTAAAAACTTGGGCCAAATCCGCGTGTGAAGTGCTGACCCCAATAAATTGGGAAGAAATGGCCATGAAGAAGATAGTCAGCCTATAGGAAAATGCTGTTACTAAATCCCTTTCGTCCTCCTTTCTAATGATGTAAAATACTTGAAAATATTTAGAATGGCATACCTCCTGATATAATTGTATTTCTTTGACTGTATAGCTGTACTTGCATATAGGGTATATGTAAACATTAAGTATTGGTCTGTATAAGATTGTCTAAGAATGCATGAATTACTTAGCTACTTCCCCTTGTACTACTTTTCTCACACCTTAGCGGATGCGAACACCGTCTCACATGTGGACTTGACGCTGTTTTATGGTCGAACGTCCTGCCTGATGGCAACCCTATTTCGAGAGTTGTATTCAATACTGGTTGTTTCTGCGGTGGTTAGAAGTGTGGTCTGTGTATGAAATGGCAGTGTACTCGGACAAACACCCAGAGGTTAGGGGCGCGCAGCTGTGGGCTTGTATTCGGGAGACAGTGGGTTCGAATCCCGCCGTCGGCAGCACTGAAGATAGTTTTCCTTAGCTTCCTATTTTCACACCAGACAAATGCCAGCCAGGGCTGTCCCGTAATTAAGACGATGGCCACTTCCTTCCCCCTCTTAGCCCTGCCCTGTACCAGTGTCGTCATAAGACCTATCTGTGTCGGTGCGACGTAAAGCCAATTTAAAAAAAAAGAAAATGCCCATTCATCGAGTCAGAGGAATTATCCAGACGCGATTAAAATCCTCGACCCTGTGTGCATATTCCAGCATAGCTCTGAACACAACTTGGTACACATACGCTACTCTTTGGAAAAAGGACTATTGCTGGTGGTAAGTCATCCATAGGAGTAGAAATAGGCAGGGGGTGCATGTAAAAATTAATCAGAAACGACGTATATTAGTGTCGTATCCTGAAGAGATGGAGGATGACTACCGTGGTGACCTAACTTTTGAGGTCACGCTTCCGGAGTATCTGACAGGCTTCATGGCACGGCCAAGGTGTACAGTAGCGGTATTTAGTATTTATTTATTTATTATTATTATGAACATGTACTCGGGGCTGAACGCCTGTTATGTTCATTAATAAATACAATTAGTGTCGTATCCAAAGCTTTCGAGGTCGCTGAGATGACACTCCAGATGCTGCTTCAGTCAACGTTCAGCCCCCATTGGCACGGGATTGATAAGGGGTGGAGACCGAGATTAATTCAGCACTCACAGATTTTGGGTTCGCTAGGTTGATTTGTGACAGTCCCATGACAGTTCGAATCGTGTACATCGTATATATTGAGCAATGCATAAATACATACAGTAATCACTTAACTGTACTAATTATTTCAGACGATCAACTACTTCTCAGATAATCTGGGCTATCACGAGGAAAAAGTTTAATGCGAAACAAAATAGTCTAAAATTAAAACTTAAAATTCAAAAAACTTTCGTAAAATATCAGTCAAAGTCACAATAAAGACATCTACAAAAATCACTTCACACATAATATTAACAGGTAGGCTAATGCAAATCTATATAAATAAAATTGTTTCTGTTTGTCTGTTTGTCTGTCTGTTTGTCTGTTCCACCATCACGTCGAAACGGCTGGATAGATCTCAACCAAACTTCATATTTAGAGTATACTGACCCCGGGGAAGGTTTCGATATGCATATCATTTTAAAATCTTTGAAAAGACGGGGGTTTTATAGGAAAAACGGTTTTCCTCCATTTTCTCTTATACTATTATAGGCAAAATATCGAATTTGTCGTATAAGGACGAGACAAAGCTCAATTTAATCCTCTTGACGCAAAGAACAAAACTCGGTAAGCCCTACGGGCCCGAAAACCATGTTTTAAGGCCCTAAAACCAACCGTTACGGAGATATTGGCACCACACTACCCCTGCTCTAGGAATCGCATAAAGAAATGAACTGCCGTAACCATGGCAACGTCAGCTCCAGGATTCTAGAGCAGTGAGATTATGCATGTACGTTTGGGCATAGCTGTCAACCAAAATAGGTACAAATAAGACTTAATATCTGGGAAAAAAATATACTGTTGTGTAAGGCACTCATAGGACTCCTTTCGGCGGGGATGGAAAGGGGGTGAAGAACGAGTGTAAAAATCTATATAAATAAAATTGTTTCTGTTTGTCTGTCTGTTTGTCTGTTCCACCATCACGTCGAAACGGCTGGATAGATCTCAACCAAACTTCATATTTAGGGTATACTCATCCCGGAGAAGGTTTTGATATGCATATCATTTTAAAATCCTTGAATAGACAGGGGGTTTATAGGAAAACCAGAATGGTTTTTCCACCATCACGTCGAAACGGCTGGATAGATCTCAACCAAACTTCATATTTAGAGGATACTCATCGCGGGGAAGTTTTCCATATGCATATCATTTTAAAATATTTGAATATATGGGGGGTTTATAGGAAAATCAGAATGGTTTTTCCACCATCACGTCGAAACGGCTGGATGGATCTCAACCAAACATTGTATTTAGAGTATACTAATCCCGGGGAAGGTTTAGATATGCATATCATTTTAAAATCCTTGAATAGACGGGGGGTTTATAGGAAAACCAGAGTGGTTTTCCCACCATCACGTCGAAACGGCTGGATAGATCTCAGCCAAACTTCATATTTAGAGTATACTCATCCCAGGAAAGGTTCCGATATGCATATAATTTTAAAATCTTTGAATAGACGGGGTGTTTATAGGAAAACCACAGTGGTTTTCCTCTATTTTCTCTTATACTATTGATTTTCTGTAAACTTCGTTTACCGTACGTGAAACGTCTCTTCATTATAAACAACTTTCGTTATGTTCATAATTTACCTTACTCTTCACATGACGGAGAAATTTACAATTTTCTGCTGGTATCATGCTCTGCATTTAGTGACCGACAGACCGACAACGAACCTACAGGTTACCATGGCAACGTCTCTGACTGCATGCCAGTAGGGAAGTAACGTATTGCCATTTTCCTCATCATGCTTTTAAATTCGTGGTTGTTCCTTGGGTAGATGGCAAGAGAGGCATCAATCGGCTCATCTGCGGGATATTGGCGGAATATCGTTGGAGGTTATAACCGCCCTCGAATAGATTAAGTAATAACACCATTAGTCATCTTCATATTTGTTTACCTAAGAATCACTGAACCTAAATTTCTCCTCTGTTAGCGCTTTATTATATCCATAACTCACGGCATTTATTTATTTGTCGTTATCCGGCTGTCCTCAGTTATAATCCATTTTCTATTAGTTTCAACATTCTTAACTGTATTATTTTCTTCCTTAATTACGCCGTATGTACGTGAATGCTAGAAACTACTGGATGCATTTCCACCAAGATTCGTATTTAGAATACACCTGTCCTTGATAGGTTTCAGGGCAAATATTGTTTCTAAATCCCTGAACTAACTGGGGGTTTATACGAAACCGAAACAGTGATTTTGCACTTCCAAAAAATATACACAACAAAAGTTTATGGAAGTCTACCTACCTTGGTAGAAATTAATGTCTAAACCTTTTTTTCTCATGTGCATCATTTCGATACGAGGATCAATAAGGGAGATATCATTAAAGGACCGTTTTTCTGTACAAGTCCCATCGGACTTAACTCACGAGCGGGTGCGTGTAAAGCGTATTCCTTACAACTTGAAAACTACTGAAGACATTCGAAACAAAATTTATATTTAGCATCCACCTGTCCAAAGGTAGGTTTTAAACGTAAATAACATTTCATGTTCCGGAATGGACTGGCGGTTTATAAGGAACCGAAATGGTGATTTTACTCTTCCACAATATATACAGAACAAGACCAACCTGACTGGAAATCGACCAAACCTGATGGAATTCCACCTGTAAACCTTTTTTTTCATGTGCATTTTTTCGTCAGGAGGATTAATAAGGGAGATATCATGAATGGTCACTTTTGCAGGTTAAGTCCAGCGGACATAGCCCAAAAGGTGTTTTACATGGAGCAGATTCCTTATCTATATAAATCAAATCGTAACGACTGTGTACCTCTACACTGACTATTTTGGCGAAATTTTCGTACAGCTTTCCGTTTAAGGGGTAATAATAACAATCTCCATAATTTTTGATTTCCTGAAAGTCCTAATTTTTACCCGCCTCGCCCAAAATCCACATTGTGGCATAATCTGCCAGAAGAATAAGAAGATAATTGAAATTTGACAAAATTATACGTTTTAGCCTGTAACGAATGAAAAATCCTATATCATTAAATTTTTCATTTTTTATCCCCGAAGAATATCGAAATATGCAGGCAATTTTAATGATGGTGCAGACCTTCGGAAATTCCTATCACGTAACGGATTGCACAATCTCCGTTCAATTTGGAATGATCTACAACCTTGGTCTTATGACTTTATGCCGTATCTGTATCCCTTTTACGTTTGATTTTTCTCTATTAATCGATGTTAAGTCAATTTGGAATTTTCACATGCATTATTCATACTTTCAATTACTTATATGAAATACAGAATCATCAAACTCTTCACGAAAATTGGCCCACTCAGTAGCCATATGTGAGCCAAATGCTACGTATGTAGCTGTCACATTATTATCCGAAAAGTAATGTAATGTGAGATGATCTTACAAAACCTTTACCCTGTTCCACGTTTCTAAATCTGACCCAAGAATAGATGACATATCATTGGACCAGCCATTTAGGCCACTAAATCCGCCGTGTCTTATGGTATAATCCTTTGTCGATATGACGTACGTTTAGTAGCAGTTAATCTGTAAATGAAGGTCTTCAATATTGTAAACACACATATACTTTCGTATGCCGATCTATATATATTCACTGATGTCAATTTGTAGCGATCGAGAAAGGGTGGGTCTGCTATTGTAATCAGTACTCCCCACACCGACTTTGACTGGCAGTAGGAAAGGGTTCCTTCTCCAACTCCTGTGTAACTGTCATTAGTAAGGAAGGCCTACAATTGTAATGAATAGTTCCCTTCTCGATTTGACTTGCAGAAGGTAAGTGAGCATGCAGTTTTGTTTAAAACTCCCCTACCCGATTGTGTTTGGCAGTAGGCAAGGGTGCCCGCCATTATAAAGAAATGTACTCATCTAAAATGTGACTGGCATTAGGCATAGTGGCCTGCTATTTTGATGGAAACTCACCAACTTGGTGTGACTGGCAGTACGCTGGCTGGCAGTAGGAAAAGGGGCCTGTCATTATAATGATAACTGCACAACTCAATTTCGAGTGATAGTAGGGTAATTGCCTGCCATTATAATAAAAACTGTAATCTGTCTGGAGGTAGGAAAGGGGGGCTGCCATTTTAACGAAAACTCCCCAAATCGATTCTGTCCGCATAGTAGGCAATGGGGCCTGCAATTATAATGTAAACTTCCCAACCTGATTGTGAATGCCAGTAGGCAAGTGAGCCTGCCGTTATATCACAAATCCGTAACAAACACTTTACATTGGAAACGTACGGGGACCTCCCCATGCTCTTTCTCGGATAACGCTAAGAGACATGCAATTTTAAAACTATCTTATTTACTGCATGTACACTATTTACTTCGATATTCGAATACAATGTAGAATACCGTAGCGAAGCACGGGTACATTCGCTAGTCCTAAAATAAAACATTGAATAACGTACCCGAGCAGCGCTGGTTACTTACTAGACCTAGTATGTATTTAATGTGTTAAATAGTATACCTTTCAAGATGTTGTTTAAATAGGATGGTTAACCTTTGAATAATATCCCCACCTTATTTCAATTATTTCAGTGCTTACTAAGGTAAGATCGTCAGCCCATGAGAGACAAACAGAGTTCGTGGTTAAATATTATTTGTATTTATTATGTAACATGGTTACATTGTCCCCCAGTAGAACTTTGTTTTGATTATATTTATGATTTTCATTTAAAAGATCCTCGTCTCGAGTTTGATCGAGATGCTTCGATAAGTAATTTAATTCGAATGAATGTGAAAATGTGTTAAAGGATCAACGTATACCAGTATAAGTATATTTGTTCATTTCGGCAAAATAAGTTTCAAATTCAATAGTATTGCAATTATTTTCGGTTTATATTTTAATAAATAGTTTGCCGTACGACACCCTTTCCGGCGACGTGGGATAGAAAACGGAACGACGGATGATATTAACATGTAAACGACGCGTATCGCATGCCATCTCGTTCTTGTCATTATTTATTTATGCATTTATCTTCTTCTTTTTCTTCTTCTTGGACGTGGCCTAATTGCTTGGGGTCGGCACTTTGTATGGATTATGGTTGTGGTGGTGGTGGTGGTGGTGGTGGTGGTGGTGGTGGTGGTGGTGGTGACTATTGTTGTAAGAAGAAGTACAACTAGGCAACCATCCTATATACAACACTAATAAGAGAGAGAAAAAATGGGAGGGGTCCGACATATCGAAAAATGATAGAAAGACAAGAGCCACGAAAGGGGTGAAAATGAAGGACTCCCTAGGAATCGCAAACCTAATACCGTCGGGGTCGGAAATGAACAAGATTTGACCAAGGGAGGTCGGATAAGATAGATGAAAGTGAGGTGTCTGGCACAAGTAAGTGGAAGCAATGCCGAGACTCAGCTAAGGGTACCGTGGTCGCCAACCCACGCTCCCAAGTTCAGAGCCCCTGGGGCCCCTTTTAATCGCCTCTTACGACAGGCAGGAGATACCGTGGGTACTGTGTGGAGGGATGTACTCACTACTGCATGTTTCTGCCGTGATTTGTAGTGTGATGTGTTGTAGGTAAATGAAGATAGGTATTAACACAAACACAAAAACTCATCCCCCGAGCTAGAGGAATTAATTAACTAGATGAAGTTTAAATCCCCGACGCGGCTGGGAATCAAACACAGGGCCCTTCGAACCGAAGGCCACTACGTTGACCATTCAGCTAAGGAATCTGGTTATTTATTTATTTATTTATTTATTTATTTATTTATTTATTTATTTATTTATTTATTTATTTATTTATTTATTTATTTATTTTCCAGGTAAATGAAATTCGTCAGGTATTTTCTTGCTGAATTGTTTGTGGACACCGTAAAGTGCGTCAGTAGGCACAAATTTCAGTCGATTGTGGCCCAAACATAAAACAGTTAAGTAACAACGGAATAATTTAGTGATGCCATATCAAAGAGAAGGGCGTCCACACATCATCTCAGGTGAGACCAAATGCAAAAGATTACACAAGTAGCACGCGAGACTTCACTCACTCACAAACGTCTCATGCGCCCTACCGACCACTTTTCGTACTCGCAACGGACACACAGGCTGCTGGATAGATATATTAAAATGATGGCTATTGATTTCTCTGTTATTCTCATAAAGCTGCCGGTTTTATGAGCAGTCGTGTATGGTATGCTGTCTACCTCCTTTGCTGGGTTCTTCTTAGATCCATTCTAGCCTCTAAGTTGTTGGGCTTAGTACAAAAATACCGGTATAAGTTACCAATGACGGTGGAAACTTGTTATGGTTCGTATGAACATAGGAATACTCTCAGCGTAAAAGGCATGAAAATAATTATGTTGGGTGTTGATTAGCAGTGGTTGATTGTTTAATAATATGATAAATGCGCACAAATATGCATATGCATTGTATATCTAGTCTAGTGAGTAGGGATCAACCATCAATCATTCATCAATGATCTGCATTTAGGGCGGTCGCCCAGGTGGCAGATTCCCTAGTAATTGTCTACCTCACATTTACATTTATTTATAATCTTGTTTACCTAGCTTTTTCTGAAATATTTTCAACGATTTTTGAAATTTATCGAACATTTCCCTTGATAATTTATTCCAATACCTTACCCCTCGTCCTATAAATGAATATTTGCCCCAATCTGTCCTCTTGAAAAGATCCACTCAACCTTAGGCCTATTTTTCTACTTATGTCATTCCACGCTAACTTACCACTGACAGCTCGAAACATACGATATAGTCGAGGATATCTTCTCCTTACTCCCAAGTCTTCCCAGCCCAAAGTTTGCAACATTTTAGTAACACTATTCCTTTATCGTAAATCACCCAGAACAAATCGTGCTGCTTTCCTTTGAATGTTTTCCAGTTCTCGCATCAAGTAGTCCTGGTGAAGGTTCCATACACTGGAACCAAACTCTAACTGCGCTCTTACTAGAGACTTATACGCCCTCTCCTTTACATCCGTATTACAACCCCTAAATACTATCATAACCATGTGAAGAGATCTGTAACCTTTCTTAACTAAGTACTTCGTTAATATGATTGCCCTAATGAAGATCATCCCACATCTGTTGTACGATACGAATATCAACACGAAGCTAGCCTTGTCTGCAAGGAGGGTTCCCAAGTTCGTATGTATGGAAGCATGTAATGAATTTCGTCGTATTTTCCTTCGTGCTGAACTGTGTCGCAGTATTCCGGTTCTTAAAACTCTAAAATCTGGCATTAAACCAGCACCAGAATGCAGCAAGCAAACACCTCACCTACCGTAGCCATGAATGGTGATGTCATTAAAGCAGATTGACTTACAAAAATAGATGTTATTTGTGTGAAGTCCTCAGCCTTAAGGCTGGTTGGATCCTCGACACCGAGCTCGATAACTGCAGTCGCTTAAGTACGGCCAGTATCCAGTATTCGGGAGATAGTAGGCTCGAACCCCACTGTCGGCAGCCCTGAAGATGGTTTTCCGTGGTTTCCCCATTTTCACACCAGGCAAATGCTGGGGCTGTACCTTAATTAAGGCCACGGCTGCTTCCTTCCCAGTCCTAGCCCTTTCCTGTCCCATTGTCGCCATAAGACATATCTGTGTCGGTGCGACGTAAAGCAAATAAAAAAAAAAAATAGGATCCTCGAGTTTGATCAACTGCTTTTGTCTATGAATCACTGGGGAGTCGTACTAGGGAAATAAGGAGCAAAGCATTTAGCCGTTGCTTTCCTCATCAAGCCGGAGGGTAGTGTTAAATATCAGTCTTCCAAGCCCAGTGAAATGCATACTTTCAAACCATTTATCATAGGGACTATCTGTACTGGGGACGGTGTTACTAGCATTGCCCATACCTCAATCACTTTCATGTCTTCAAAACCAGAAACAAGCAGAAAAATAAAAGCAACAAGCTTGTTCTAGCCCGTATCAGAGGACAAGTGCACTGTACACACTGCATCTTACCAGAAATAGATTATTGGAAAAACACAGTTGTTGGGAAGTGTGTGAGTTTGATCGCTCACAAATAACTGCATTCTGGTACTGTAATCGAAAGTAGCTGTGCTACTCAACACTGTTAGACTCTCCTCTAATTAGACTACATCAATAGAGTTCGAAGAAAGTCGCATGCGAGCTAACTACGCGCAGTTTTCATCATCACTGAGGTAGTTTCACAACAAAGCTTGAATTTTAGATTATAAGAATAGCGCACAGCGCGTGAGAAACTTGGCGTCTGTACTGACATATCATCGAAGTAATAATCGCTTCTAAAAGGGAGGCGTTATTCCTATACTTACATCAAAATAAGTCTTAGATAGTGCCCTATCCTCACAGTCGCGCGGTGTCGCCTAAAAGACCAGCATCAGGCCTCTCCAGAAGCCACATGACATTAATATATCAATAGAAATTGGGCCTATGGTGAGTAACGAACGTGCCGTTCCACCGTGATACTTAAACGCCCAGAACCTTTCTTGTGCCTTCCCTCACTACATTCTTTTCCGGGCGAATGGTCACTCTTACTCAGTTAGGTTTTCCGCTACAGCGGAAAAGTAAAAGGTCCTGATTGGGAAGGTGACTATTGTCTAATTAGGAGACAGTCCCGGTATTTGCCTGGTGTGGAAATGGGAAACCACAGAAAAACTATCATCAGGGATGCCGATGATGGCGTTCAAACTCACCATCTGCAGAATACAAGCTGACAGCTACAAGGCTCATACCGCGCAGTCAATTCGCTCGGAGCATTGCATGAACCAGGCGAAAACATAACGGAAGAATTACTATACAAGTCATTCGAAACTAGGACGACACGACAAGGAACATACAGTAGTTTGATTGTATGAAGTAAATTTGTCCAGGTTCTGGGTTCGAATATTGACATTTAGGAAGCTGAAATGCGAAATATGTGAGTAGATTTACTGGCACGCTGAAATCTCCATCGTAGGGGTAAATTTTAGGTACTTTGATGTCTTTTTAGTTCACAAGGAATCGAACGGACGTTAAATATAACATACTAATAGTACCACCGCAAAAGACAAAATGCTGCAGTAAATAAAAATGCCGTTAGGGAGAGATAACGAACTCTGCCGCTGGGTTTTCGTGACAACGCAGGGTAGTACACGAATAGCTGATACTTTCATATTTTAAATTGCAATGCTAATTAACAGTATATAATAATGAAATATCATACACAGACAACGTACTCTTTGGAAATAAATCTCACTTTAACACATGTTCAATTTGGCTTCCATTACGGCGGAACTCTTCTTCACGACAAGTGCACATGTTCGTGACGACTTCAATGCATAAGTCTTTAGTGGTACTAGTAGTAGTTTTATTTCTTGCCTTCCGGCATTGAAAACATTCCAGTTACAACGTTAACAGAGCACACAGTGAAATAAATTTGACATTTATAATGTTTACAATATTTATATACCGTAATGGTTATTTTTCGTTGGGTTAAGATGTCTCTCGCCCACATTTTTCCACTCCTTGTTTCGCTCAATGCGTCCTTTGGACCGATTCTTCCTTCTTCTCCTCTCCTTGTCCACGTACACTTGTGTGTGGTGTCCCATTGTCAATTCACTTTCCCCTCACATTCTGCACTTCTTTAGCCCTGAACCTCTTGGCCAGAGCTTTGTTCCCGCACTCGAATCTGGTAATGATGATTTGGTCTTGCTTGTGTACTCTTCTGCATAGGTATCGCGGTAAGTCCGCTATCCTAATATTCAGTGGAGAGCTGGCGTGGAATGACATTACTGGACGAATAAGTTTGAGAGGTGTTTTTAAAAGCAGGAAAGATCACAATATGAAGATAAAGTTGGAATTCAAGAGGACAAATTGGGGCAAATATTCGTTTATAGGAAGGGGAGTTAGGGATAGGAATAATTTACCAAGGGAGATGTTCAATGAAAATCCACAGCCTGTTTCCAGTCTTTTGACCGGGTCAGGAATGAATGAATGAATGAATGAATGAATGAATGAATGAATGAATGAAGCCTCTAGCGGCGAGGACAGGAATTGTGCCGCCTGCCGAAGCCTGTCGCACTCCACTGGGGCAATGATTAATGACTGGCAGATGAAATGAAATGATACTGGAGAGTGTCGCTGGAGTGACAGATGACAGAGAAAACCGAAGTACCCGGAGAAAAACCTGTCCTGCCTCCGGTTTGTCCAGCACAAATCTCACACGGAGTGACCGCGATTTGAACCACGGTATCCAGCGGTGAGAGGTCGGCGCGCTGCCGTCTGAGCCACGGAGGTTTCAGGAGATGTTTAATAAATTTCCAAATTCTTTGCGATCATTTAAGAAAATACTAGGAAAACAACAGATAGGGAATCTGCCACCTAGGCGACTGCCCTAAATGCAAATCAGTGGTGATTGATTGATTGATTGATTGATTGATTGATTGATTGATTGATTGATTGATTGATTGATTGATTGATTGATTGATTGATTGATTGATTGATTGATTGATTGATTGATTGATTGATTGATTGATTGATTGATTGATTGATTGATTGATTGATTGATTGATTGATTGATTGATTGATTGATTGATTGATTGATTGATTGATTTTCGACATTGAAAACATTCCAATTTCAACGTTAACAGAGAACACAGTGAATGAAATTTGGCATATACAATGTTTACAATGTATACAATGGTTACTTTACATTTTCGCCCACATTTCTCCACCCCGTTTTTTCGTCCAATGAACCCTCTTGATGAATTCTTCTTTCTTTTCCTCTCATGCTCGCGTACACTCGTATGTGGTGTCCCATTGTCTGTTCACTTCCTCCGCAAATTCTGCACTTCTTTAGTCCTGAACCTGTTGGTCAGAGATTCGTTCCCGCACTGGAATCTAGCAATGAAGATTTGGTCTTGTTTGCGTCCTCCTCTTCTGGGTAGGTATTGCGGTAGGTCCACTGTCCGAATATTCTTGTATATTTGGTCATTTGAGTAATTTATTGAACATTGAAAATTGCACGCTTTTTGCCCAAATATATGTTCACAATACCAATAAAACAGTCCGACTCGTTGGCTGAATGGTCAGCGTACTGGCCTTCGGTTCAGAGGGTCCCGGGTTCGATTCCCGGCCGGGTCGGAGATTTTAACCTTCATGGTTAATTCCAGTGGCCCGGGGGCTGGGTATTTGTGCTGTCCCCAACATCCCTGCAACTCACACTCCACACAAAACACTATCCTCCACCACAATAACACGCATGGCAGATGCCGCCCACCCTCATCAGAGGGTCTGCCTTACAAGGGCTACACCCGTCTAGATATAGCCACACGAAATTATTATTATTATTATTATACCAATAAAACAGAAGGAACCACTACAACCAACGACACTGAACAATTATAAACTGAATTAAAATCGCACACTCTAAATCTACTAAGTGACCTCTTACATCGGCGGAAAAATTGACCACATGTAAGGGCCACCCTTGCAACCCTATAATCCTACAATTAACCTGGTGGCCCCCCACACGGGCGGAATACCAGCTCACATGCAAGGTGCTACCCCTAACCAGAATTAAAATCAAACAAACTAAATCTATTAAGCGGCCTATTACATGGGCGGATGACCAGTCCACATGTAATGGCCCCCCTTCATTTAACTTAACCCTATAATCCTAAAATTAACTTGGTGGTCCCTACACAGGCGGAAACCAGTCCACATGCAAGGGGCCACCCCCATAACTACTGTCCGGCCGTGCTATCCATCCCTGGTGAGAAAAGGAGCCACCTTCCCAGGGATGACACGCCCGGCCCTGCCCCATGGGGCCCAGAAAGAAGACCCCCAATATACCCTAGCAGCTGACAATGCTAATTCCTTACCGTTCCTTTTGCGACAGGCCACATAAGGGCGGAAATCCAGCTCCTCATGTACCCCGCCTCCCTCTCTCCTTTCTCGACATATATCTCGGCTATTCTTTCACAGACCCTTACGTACATTTGAGATAGTCCCCCCCTATCCCGTCATCTTCCGGTTATGTCCTGCCCTCCACCCTCACAATTCTCCCTACCACCTCTTACCATATATAATTACTGATTTACAACTACCCTCAACCTCTCACTACTAAAGGAAAGTCTAGCATTCCATCACTCTTTTCATCATGAGTTAGCCCCCAGGGTCGTGTGGATCCACACTAATATAATTGGTTACACACGACCCTCAAGGAGGCCAACGTCCCTGACTACTCCAGCCTGGCTGAGTCAGCTAGCCACCTATTACTTCCAAACTATAAGCACATTTTGCCTGACCTACTCTTACGTCAGCTGACTCAGCCACATCTGTTCAACTGTTGTCGAGTGCGTGTCCTCCTTCTCTTAACTTCTCAACTTGCTGTATCCACATACCTTAATACACTGTTCTACATACCAAACAACCACTTGCGAATCCATTTTTGTCAAAATCGTGTCCATACTGAGTCCACGCCACCGAAACTTCGTTTTTAGAACACCTTGTAAAATTAAGTACTTACTTCTTTTAACTTTTTTTTCACATAACCTTCTGACCGCACATAAATACTTATTCAAATCCCCTCCCCTTTCCCGTTCAAAAATCACCCACCCTAAGAATTTTGTTCCTCCCCTTGCTCTAAAAACTCTCGTTTGCTATTACTCAAAAGTTTACCTCTTACCTGCTCTGTTTCTTTGCATCTACCTATAAAGTGTAGGTCGTTACTCATTTTCCCACATAATATATATATAGGGAATTGTCCTTACCCTTAATCAACTCCTTATTGTCCGACTCGTTGGCTGAACGGTCAGCGTACTGGCCTTCGGTTCAGAGGGTCCCGGGTTCGATTCCCGGCCGGGTCGGGGATTTTAACCTTAATTGGTTAATTCCATTGGCACGGGGGCTGGGTGTATGTGTTGTCTTCATCATCATTTCATCCTCATCACGACGCGCAGGTCACCTACGGGTGTCAAATAGAAAGACCTGCACCTGGCGAGCCGAACCCGTCCTGGGATATCCCGGCACTAACAGCCATACGACATTTCATTTAACTCCTTATTCTTATGTAAACCCATAAGCAGCCACAGTAAACCTCTTGTCTTCAATCTATCTACATTCCGAATATTTAACACTGTCATCTGCATTATTAGAAACACTTACTTTCTTCTAACAGCCTCTGTTTTTGGATATATCTAATCCTCCTTGTAAGCACTCTCTGAAACCTAGTATCTCTCTTACTCCAGACGTCTTCCCACATGTGCCCCATCCCCACCCTCTCCACGTATTGTTTGATTTTTGCTAGCTAGCACCCCTAATATACTTTTCTTTTAATGTTCAAGCGCAGCCTGTGGCACTTCACCTCCCTCACCCATTTTCAAACGCATCCAATACATGAGTACTCTTTTAACACTGTCCACCTCTATTTCCTCCCCAAACATTAACACCACCCCGGCATTCGCCGTACACTGCGGCAATCTCATTACCGCTTTACCAAATTTACACATAGTTTGTCCTAGTATAACCCTCTTCTCTTCAGCCCCATACATTACTCTACTTAATACTACTGACCTTAAAACTGATCTCAGAGTTTTATAACTTATTCCCGGGAATTTCGCCACTAAAATTTTGACTACTGCTAAGGCTGTCCGCCCCTTCCACTTTGCTCTCTTTATTTGATCACCCCGACTCCCTCTTCTGTTTAAAAATACTCCTAGATAGTCTAACTTATTTACTTGTTCTATCTTCTCGCACTGAACCACCCATTTCATTTCATGTTTCTCCCTTTTTCTGCATTACTATCATCTTAGATTTATTTCCGTTAATTTTCAGAGCCCACTTCCTGGCATATTCCGACACCACATTTAGACTTCGCTGCATCCCACTCCTGTTACAGTTAACAAAACCACGTCATCCGCAAATATCAGTCCTGGGATCTCTGTTTCATTTAGAACCGGCACCGCCCACTTATTTTCCCCGTGTCCATCCAAAATGTCGTTAATGATTAAAATAAACAATATCGGGGATAATTTGCAACGCTGCTTTAAACCCATCTTGCAATGTATCGGACTACTTAGTATTTTCCTCCAGCCTAACACAGCACCTGACCTTCTTATTATTGCCTCCGCTGCACGGATCATCTTCCCAGAAACCCCCAACATGCCCAATTTTTCAACTAACGCCCTTCCGCTTAACGTGTCGAACGTTTTTCCAAAACCTATTGCCACCACATATACTTTACCTCTTCCCATACTCGTGTATTTTTCTAAAATCATCTTCGCTATCATTACATTGTCTGACGTCCTTTTTGCCTTCCTAAACCCCCTTGGAAAACTGACAATACCGAATTTTCTTCTGCGTAGTCCCTTAATCTGTTTGCTAAAACTCCTGGGTAAATCTTACTTAGTGAGTATGGTAAAGTTATTCCTCTGTAATTACTCTCAATTCGTTTGCTCCGTTTTACTTGTAGATTGGGCATATTATTCCTGTCCTCCATTCCTTTGGGTATTTGCCACCGTCGATGATCCTATTAAATAACTTAACTATGCGCTCTATCATCTGTCCAACTTTACTTATTTATTTCTAAAACCTATTTTAATACCGTTATATCCCCCGCTGACCTGCCCCTAATTGTGCCTCTCATATCCAGTACTTCTTCTTTTGAAATTCCTTTGTCCAGTTCAAATATCGATATCTCTATATCTCTCCATACAACTTTTTCCTCGTCCCCCTATACCATTTCTCCTCCCTCCAAGTAATTTGCGAAAATAGTTCACCCACTCATCGTGCTCGATACTTGGTTTCTCGAATTTCCTCCCACCCTTTTTAATTGTATTTATTCTCTCCAATACTTTCTCAGTTCCATTCATCCTATACTCCTTATTTATAGCTATCGTTTGTTCTTTCATCCATAATTTCTTCCCATAGTATCCCTTCGGTATCCTTTCCTCAAGTTACTGAAAACTGCTCTTTCTGCACTCCCACCTCTTACTGTATTCTATACTCTTTTAGCGTCCTCATAACCCTTTTTCGTAAATCCTCACAATCCTTACTGTATCACACTTCCTCCTCTCTCTTTCTGTTTCTCCTGCCTCTGCCTATCTGAGCTACCCTTTTAATTGGTTAAATAATTCATTCCAATGTTCTATCGATGTTTTCCTACAGTGTTACCTCACAACCATAACTTACTAACTGTAACTCAGCTTTTATTATGGCTTCTAGTTCCCTACTTGCTTCCTCCGACCATTTAAATTTAACATACCTTCTCCCCAACTCTTTACCTCCCTTTAACTCTCTCCTATTATCCACTCCACCCTTCTTTCTACCAACACCCAGACCGGAAATTGATGTGATGCAACCCAGTCTCCTACCTCCATCTTTTCTATTTCCTCTACCATATCATCTAAGCTCATTACTATTACACATCCTCCCTGCGTTGTAACATACTTCAGTTCCCATCCTTGTCGCCCTAGTGCCAACCATTCAAAATATATAAGTTTCCTGCTGCGCATATCTCTAAACGTTTACAGCCATAACTATTACTGACTATATCTTCACTTCTTCTATTTATCCTCATTTCCATCCCGTCTTCTTTACTGTACATTGGACTCTGCACCCCTATCCTCGCATTCCAATCCCCAAATAGCAATATACCGTCTTCTTAAAACTTCCCCTTACTATACTAGTTTCCAACAATAACTCCCCGAAAAATTTATCATTTGCGTATAATGAGCTCTTGGGGTGGCAATATGTAAAGGCTAAACTTACATTCTTTACCCTCCCTTCCTCCCACCCCATCTTAAACCTAATCCAGATTACTTCTTCCAACTCATTTTCAATATCCTATATTAGATCACTAATCTCTTCTCTTATTAGCACCACTATTCCTCCTGGCGATCTCCCCTTATTCCTCTCGTTTCTTTTTGATTTATGCTTAACTACCACCCCACCCCCACATGTTATTTCCTTCCCTATTTCAAGCCACATTTCTAAGAGTGCCAGAACATCAAAACTTTCCACTACTTCTTTAACCTTTTTATTACCTAATTTTCCTAACAGTCCCTCAATATTGACAAACCCTATCTTCCCTCCCTCCCCCTTCCACATGTCCTCTTTTGTTTTTGCTTCTCGTTACCCTAGCCCTCTCGCCCTCTAACTCCATTCCTTCTTTTCCTGACAAATTGTGTCGTTCTCTTCCCTCTTTTTCCTCCGTACCTTTATTCCTTTTACCCCACTAGTCTTTTAGACTCATACTTCTCCCTTTGCTAATGATTTCTCTTCTTTTAGAATCATCCCTCTCACCTCCACCTTTTTATTCACTTGTCCACTGCACTCTTCACTTGAACTGCCTTGAGACTCTCCCTCCACCATCACCTCCAGACTCCTCGTTTCCATTCCAACGCTGCTCTGTCCATCTTACCCTGGGTTGAGCTCCTCTCTTGCCTCAGCTGGTTCCACCACTCGCTCTGCCTCCTTCCTTTCCTCTTGCCTTGTCGCCAAGTCCTCCTCCCTCTTGTAATTCTCGTCCATTGCTTTCAGTTTTCACATTGGCCACACACGAACCGATCTTCCATTTGACAACACTAGCTGTTGCCCCCTTATGTGGGCCTTCAACCCTTGGTGTCTGGCCCTCCCTAGATGCCTCTTCAGTATTTTCAGATTCTCAATCCCTTCTCTGTCCAAATCTATCTTTACCCAAATTTTTTGTCCTTGTAAATTCCTCGCGTTTCTTATCACTATGTTGGCCATTAAGGACGATAGTAACTTCACTCTCATTGGTCTACGCCCATTCACTCTACCCACCCTTTCCGCATCGTCTATGTCCACTTCAATGAAATTTATTTTCATCTTGCTCTGGATGACCTCAACCACTTTGTAAATTATGTCCAATTGGCTTTGCTTCTTCCTGAATACCATATATAAATATGCCTTTCTTCATCCTTTCCTGGTTGCTGACTTCTGCTCCTTTCTTCAGTTTCAACACTGCCTCTTCTAGGTTTTGTACTTTCTCTCTTAGCAACTCTATTTCTTTTCCATTGTTACCCGCTTTGGTCATAGTATCTTCCGTTCTTTCTGGCAATCATTTTCTCATATTCCCTATCTCCTTCGATTGTTCTATCATCGTTTCCTTGATTTGGTCCCAAGGGCAGGTTTCTTCTATGACCTCCCTATCTCCCTAATCGCTTCCAAGTCTTCCCAGCTGAATTTGTCACTAGTATTCGGGCCGGGGTTTAATTCTATTTCCTCCCCCCTATAACCAGAAGCACAGCTATCACCACTGCCACCAACACCACCTCTCCAATCTTTCCCGGCTCTTCCTTCCTCTCCAAACATCTGTAGAATTCTTCCTTAGCCTCCACTGCCACATCCCAATCGTGGCCCGATATTGTTCTACTCCCACCACACTTCACGGCAGGCACCACACAGCACGTCCTCACTCTCTGCTTGCTCAAGCTAGACTGAGTATATTTGGTAGTACTGGGCTCTCATTCTCGTTGAATCTGATTTGCTGTTGTACGCTTTGTTCCCCCTGCACAAGCTGTCAAGGACATCGTCTTGTCCCCACCTCCTTCTGACTTCTTCTGAAGACACAAGTCTTTAGTGATTCCACTGCGTATTTCAACAATCCGCGCTCGCATTTCGATTACATAATTGGGTCTTAAAGAAAACTAGGTGATGCACCCGTGCTTCGCACGGAATTCTACACTGTGTACAGAATTCTGGATAAAGGCATATACACGCGTGAATAAGATTTTTTAAATCGCATAATAACATGGGTATTTAAAAATTAAAATTTAGGCGCCTTCCCCTAAAGTACCATTTCATCCAGCGTGACTAAAGTTATTTATAGCCTATACTGTAGTTCTTTATTCCCCGACTTTACATATCGATTTTCATTGAATTATGTCCACCCATTTTCTCGTGGCTTGGCATTGATATGGACTTAGCAACAAAAATCGAAATTCTTGAATATATCTGTTATCATAACCGGTACGGTAAAAATGATGAAGATATAAATTATCTTAAATTTAATTCTATATAACTTTAGTTGTTTAGTATTGATCGATAGGATCACTACTAACATAGATTTTTGTGAAGTAAATTTTAAGCTTTCCTGTAAACTACCATTTTATCAGAGTGAATGACATTATTTATAGCCTAGGCTGTAGTGTCTCATTCTCCAACTGTACATACCGATTTTCATTGAATTCTCTTCATCCATTTTCTCGTGATATGCGTACATACATACATACAGACAGACAGGTAGATAGACATGATGGAAAATTAAAAAGTGCATTTCCTTGTTACTGAGGACATGACCGGTACAGAAATACCACTATTTTTAAATTCTGAACAATGTACAGACAAAACTCTTTTCTGTCTATATATATTATTTATTTATTATTTATATATAATTGGATGTTGGCATATTTAAGATTAATAGACTCAAAAACTACTCGACCGATTTCGCTGAAAATTTCACAATTTGTTCTTGTTACTTCTGAGAGGGTTTGTGGAGTGGTTTGAACGAAATCGGATTGGTAGTTTTATTATTATGAGTAATGTTACGTAATTTTATTAAATTACAAAGCCGCACCAAGATTGGATCGACTTGATGGACAGATTGACGCTAGGGGACAGCAGTTTATGCTATATCATGATAGTCCGGTAATAAATGCTGTATACAGGAGGATGGGAAACATGCCGCCATGTTTTATAAAGTACATTCCTTGATAGGAGGTTCGTCCTTATGCCTGTTATTTGGAAATAGTAATCCAACATGTCGTGATCGAGATGTACTTTCATGTCATAGGACCAACTTCGATAGGTCTGCCCAGTTTAAAGAATGTAGCTGTGTATTAGATTTGTAAAATATTTAAGAAACTGTGGAAAATATAGAATACCAAAAGTGGAATGACACGAGTTATCACTTACACTCCTAACGAAGAGCAACTGGGGGTTCTCAACAAGCAAAGGCGAGTCTCTGTAATCTACCCATAGGTCTATATCTATAAATGGCATTGTATGTGGCTATGTATGTATTACATCTCCTAAACCACTGGAGCGATTTCAACCAAACTTGGTACACTTGTGACTTAGTATCAGGGAACAAATCTCGTGGGGGAAGACACCACAAGCACCCTTAAAAGCGACGGACGAGGGGGCTGATTTATAAAAATAATCGAAAATAGTGTCGAATCCATATTCGGGGTCGCTGAGATGAGTAGTGACGCTACGGATTTTTTAGTCCAATTCCAGCTCCCTTTGGGGTGGGGGCGAGGAGGCAGTGAGATATAAAAATAATCGAAAATAGTGTCGAATTCATACATTTCGGAGGCGCTGAGATGAATTATGACACTCCGCACTTTTTATGCCTTACGGGTGGGGATCGAGGGGAGAAATATAAAAATAATTGAAAATAGTGTTGAATCCATAGTTTTCGCCGTCGCTGAGACGAGTAGTGACACTCCGGATTTTTTAAATCCATATGCAGCACCCTTTGATGTGGGGAGGTGCAAGGGGGAGTGATACATAAAAATAATCGAAAATAATGTCGAATCCATAGTTTTCGGTGTCGTTGAGATGAATAGTGACACTCCGGATTATTTTTTCCCTTCGGGGTAGGGTTCGAGGGAGGGTGGAGATATAAAATAGTCGAAAATAGTGTTGAATCCATAGTTTTCGGGATCGCTGAGATGAATAATGCCACTCAGGATTTTTTAAGTCCAATATCAGCCCCCTAGGGGGTGAGGGCGTGGGGGAGTGATACATAAAAATAATCGAAAATAGTGTCGAATCCATAGTTTTCGGTGTCGCTGAGATGAATAGTGACACTCCGGATTTTTTATAAGTCAATGATCAGCCCCTTTTGTGGTGGGGGGTTAGGATGGAGTGAGAAATAGTGTCGGATCCAAAGTATAGGGGTCGATGACATGAACAATGACACTCCGGATCTTTTAGGTCCAAGTTCAGCCCCTTTGACATAGTGGTGAGAAAAAGTGAAAAATTAAAATTACCAAAATGACCGAGATTTTGGATGTATGTTTATATTTTCCAGTATAGCTGGCAACTAAATTTGGTACAAATATTATTTACCATTTGTGAAAAATGCTGTTGGGGAAAGACACAGCTAGAACCCCCAGGGAGGGAGTGAAATGTACACATAAATAAAAGCGACCGATATTAGTCTGGACTTCAGGACTACTGGAGCGATTTATACCAAACTTGTTACACATATGACTTACTATCAGGAGACTAACTGCGTGAGGATAAGACACCCTTAGCACCCTTAGTGGGGGGGCGTGAGATATAAAATTCTGAAATAGTGTCGAATCCACAGTTTCTTGTGCTCGCTGAGATGAATAGTGTTTTAAAGTTCAAGTTCAACCCCCCCCCCCCCTAGGCATAGGGGATTAGAAAGGGTAAAAAAATGACCAAAATGACGGAGATTATAGATGTATTTGTGTATTTTTCCAGCATAGCTGTCAATTAAACTTGGTGCAAATATTACTTACTGTGTGTGAAAAATACGGTGGGGGCGAAACACCCCTAAAAACTTTAGGGGAAGTGGTGAAATGCAAATATAAATAAAAACGACCTAATAGTGTCGAATCCATAGTTTTCAGGACTACTGGGGCGATTTGAACCAATACTGGTACACTTATGACTTACTATCAGGAGACTAACCACGTGGGGCCAAGACACCCCTAGCACACATAGGGCTGGGATGAGGGGTGTGGAATATAAAAGTAGTCGAAAATAGTCTCGAGTCCATACATTTCGGGGTCGCTGAAATGAATAGGGACACTCTGGATGCCGTTTAAGTTCAATTCAGCCCCAATCGGCAGGGGCGTGAGAAGGGGTGAAGAAATGAAAACGTCCAAATGACCGAGGTTATGGATGTTTGTATGTATGTTCCAGCATAGGTGTCAACTAAACTTGGTAAAAATATTACCTATTATCTGTAAAAAAAATACTGTGGGGACAAGACACCACTAGAAGCCCTAGAGAAGGGGGTGAAATATAGTTATAACTAAAAACGACCTATATTAGTGTTGAATTCACGCTTCTATGGACTACGGGAGAGATTTCAACCAAACTTGGCATACTTATGACTTATTATCCGGGGACAAACTGCGAGGTGGTATGGTAACCCTAGCACCCCTAGGGGTGGGGTGGGAGGGGCTGAGATGTAAAATATAATCGAAAAAAGGTCGAATCCATAGTTTTCGTGGTCGCTGAGAAGAATAGTGACACTCCGGACGTCGTTGAAGTGCATTTTCAGCCCCCATCGGCATGGAGATGAGAAGGAGTGGAAAATGAATTGTCCAAACTGACCGAAATTACGGATTAATGAGTGTTTCTTTCCACATAGCCCTCATACAAAATTGGCACACACACACACACACACACACACATGATTTGCTATCTGAAACAAATACTGTTGCGTAAAATACCTCTAGCATTCCTAGCGGAGGTGGTGAAATATAAAAATAAACTAAAATGTCTGATATTAATGTCGAATACCAACGTATACGATGTCGCTGAGTTGATTTGTGGCACTCTGGATGGTTAAGTCATACATATGGGTGCATGTGGGTATGTTCCAGAATAGCTCTCAACGAAACTTGGTACACATATGACCTACCATCTAGAAAAAGAATACTATAGAGATTAAACATACCAACCCACGCGAAGGGGGGGGGGGGAATGGGAGGGAATGGCATTTAGAAATAATGGAAAATAACCGATATTAATGTTTAATCCATCGTTTATGTGTCGCTGAGACGAATTTTGACGCTCTGAATACCGTTTAAGTCCACCTCCATTGAGATGGGAGGCTGAATGGGGTTTAATAGTGAATAGTTTAAAATGACCGATTATAGTGTTGAATCCACTGCTTTTGGGGTCGCAAGGCTAATTGGTGACAGTCTCAAAATCGTGTAGATTATATCTATAGCGCGACGGATGAATACATGCACAGTTATCACTTATTGGTTTTCTGAAAGGATCAAATACTTCCCAGTAAATTCGAGCTTCCACGAGGATAAAGTTTTACTCGAAAATTAAATAATCTAAAACTTGAAATCAAACATATCTAAATAACTCTAAAAACTATATCTAAGGCAAAAGAGTATAAGTCAAAAAAGTTAAATTTTCAGAAAAGCTTTTTTTTGTTCAGAGGTTAATCTTTACTTATTTGTAAAAAAATTGTTTCATATTATAGCTTTTGATGTTCTTCTACATAATCTACCGCGAGAAATTTTTTATATTTACATATTAAAAAATGTAATATGTGACTTATATTATCATGACCATATCCATAGTATGACTTATATGACGAAAGGAAATGTATCTATTGCTTCTGAAGTTCTAATCATACTTTCATTGGGAAATAAAATACGGAGGAACGAGCTAAAATATTAAGATAAAATGACACTACTTTGTTTATAATTGTATGTTCAAAATTAACCACAGCAAACTACCATAAATTCACATTTATCTGGAATAAGAAATTATTCACACAAACAAGTCTTACTATGACAAAGGACGTACAATGCACAGAAACTTACTGGAAATTTGTGTTTAAACAATAATAAGAAGAGAGAAAAAATGGACACTGATATTCACACAAGACAGTCTGTAATAGTTGAAGGAATTTTAATCATCATCCATGTGTTCTTCTATGTCAGAATAAACTTCTGGAACTCCGGATGCGCACTTCAGGTTGTGATAGAAAGGATGGAATATTTCTGGAACTAGTGGTAGAAGATCCATGATATCCTTCTTTTTCTCTCTAGTGATTGGCAACGGAGTGCTGTAACATTTTTGAGGTCGAAGTACAGCATCGGTTTTACCTCTGCAAATAAAGCTTAATTGTTTAAAGTCTTCATCCTCTTTGAGGCTATTCTTGAAATGGATCATGCCAAACTCTTTGGTGTATCTGAACCACTTGGCATTTAACCAGCTGAATGGTTCTCCATTCGTGTCCTTCTTTCTCAATTGCAATGTGCACTTTAAAAAACCTGCGAAGTCCAAAAAATCGGAATGAAGGAGTTCCATAACTTCAAAATGTCTTTTCTTCCCTGCTGTACGTACCAATTGGTACCAATCATGCGGATGGTAAATGGGGAGTTCCAGTTTCTTCTTTTGCTTTTCGATAAGTGCATGGTCAACATCGCATTCCACGTAGCTATGGCCACTGACCATGAACTTGTGATTAACTACTTCAAGGTTGGGATTATCTTGCATTACCGTCAAAAGCATCGAGGCCACATGCGAGTTCTTATTTTGACCTCCACAAGTTTCAGAGTAAAGAATAACATGTTTATCATCTGGTGGAAGCGAAGTTAATTCCCGGTAGATGCAAGTAGCAATTTGATTCCCTCCTCTTCCTCCCTCACCTTCATGCCACATCTCCTTTACTTGTCTCATGCATTGTTTTTAAAAGTTCATAATGTGCGTTTATAAAATGCGACAGATGTCTGGAGGAATGGAGTTGGGAGACATTGTTGCAAATCGAAGGAATAACATCTCAATGAATCATCATGCTTAGCAAGGAGCTTATCTTCTAATTTTCGTGTGTAAGCATTATCTGCTTCTGCATGATGGAGACCGATTTCCTGCTCAATTTCATTGCGTTCAGAATCATTTTTTGCAAGTCTTTTCTTGGTATGAAGCACATCACGCTAATGACATGTGTCTACTTTCGGTTGTTTGAATGAAATATGCAACTTACGAAGTTCTCGTTCATATACTGATCTAGAAGCAGGATTACCCTCAGTTTCTTTGTACAGGTTGTACATCATTTGCAGATTAAGGTAGGAAGGCAATTAAGTTTTATCACTTTTACGGCGGGTATAATGTGACTTGTACAAGGGAAATGTGTGGATATGTTTTCTTATCTGTTCTAACCGTGCATCACTTGTTTTATTCGCAGGTGGTTTTCTTCCTCTCTGATCACCTTCTGTCACTCCTGACACAGTTTTACCGCGATCTGTTAAAGCTTGTATTATGAACATATTAGTTTCACCGAGTGTGTCCATGAAATACCGCCTACAAACTTGTACTCGTTCACCCTTAATCTTGAAATGAAACAAATTTGTTGCAGATCTGTTATGTTGTTGCTCTGGATCAACGGCTTTTTTCCTACTTGTTTTTGGTGGACTAGACTCAACCAAGCTATTTACATATGCCTTTCTCTTGTTTCTGTCACCTAAAGCCCAGTATTCCTCAAGGATAAAATTTTTAACCGGAATATTTCCAACCATTGTCCATTCCAACTTAGCACGGCACCCCATTCGACACTTTTTAAGAGGTCTTGATACCCTAGCAGAAATCAATTTTCCCTTGCTGGTGATATACTACTTTCTCGTGTTACGACTGATTTTTCGTTGCAATTTCTTTTGTACAGTGAAAATACCTTTACCTTTGAGGCGTTTTCGAGTCTCTCCTGAATTACCTTTCCTTATTGGCTCACTTGGTAAATCACGAACCACGATTATGTTATTTTTCCCAACATTACTTTCCTGATCGATTACATTACTTTCATCGTTTAAAATATTACTTGAGACAGATATAACTTTATCGCCAACAACATTGTCAGCAGGTATGAATGTTTCCGAGATTTGAGGGCACTGAAGTCCAGTGTATGTAAGCTTTTTGGCAATCAGCGTATGATTTGGATTTAGTTTGTCCACTTGGATATCTTCACTAACTGACCGATCACTGTCCAGAATAAAATCACTGAATTCTCTGTTATCAGAAAGTTCAAGTACGCTTGTCTCATAGTCCTCCAAAACACGCACAATATCTAATTGAGCGATATTGCCTGTATGTAATTGTTCTCGTTGTAATGTAGCTGGGTAAACATTTGGATTCAAGGAAACATCCTCTTCGTCATCACTGTGTAAACATCTGTCAACCATCCTGGTAAGTTCCAGTCTGTCATTGTTGGAATTTGATGCTTTTACTGGCGCCATTCCAACAGCTAAAATAGGAATACTGTAATTACTACATCTAGCAAAGAAATGTCCCTGTCAAATATTTCACAATTAGCAAAAAAGTCATTAAGAAATCAAAGCACAACTATATCGAGAATTATCCAATCTAAAACTATTCACAGGGACTTATTATAGTTACTGTTATCGCTGTATTTTTCACATTGGCTCCGTTTCGCCTATTGGCTCCGTTTCGCCATCTCTAAAATCTGCAGAGTTCTTGATGGCATTATTGTCGTAATTATTTTGTCAAGCGCACTGAATGTAGCTCAGAACTGTAAACAAGATAAAAATACGTACAACTTCAAACACTGAATAAAGCTTACTGTTTGTCTTCCACAACTTTCTTGTACGCTTGAAATAACATTGAGATAATTTTTCAAGAAATCATTCCACTATAATATGAGAGTAACAAGCAAAGCTAAATTAATTGTTGTAACAATGTGCTAGCAAGACTGCATTGTGTGTTCATGTTGAGAAAGTTTGACTTATACTGTTTTGAGTAACCAAGGGAAGCTGTGCTGTCACATCACAACAGTATGACTTGAGTTATACTACTTTTCCTGAACACAAATCAATACTTCAAAATTGTACTCTTCGAATTAAACCCATTTTCATAGCCACTTTTCATTTTAGACTTATACAGATTTGACCTTTCGGAAGAGCTTTTTTTTAAATATAATTTAGGTGACTTATCTCATTTTAGCCATTTTTTGACTTATACTCTTTTGCCTTAACACTCTAGATATATTAGATGGCAAAAGTCAATATCCCAAAAAGGAATTCTATAAAAATACACTTCACACATAACTAACTGGTAATACTAATCTTGAAAGTAAACATTCAAAAACCAACCGGGCAACGCCAGGTACTACAGCTAGTGTTTTATATATACATAGATTCTCAGTTTGCTTCACGTCGACTTCTGAATTTCAATTCTGACTAATAATAATAATAATAATAATAATAATAATAATAATAATAATAATAATAATAATAATAATAATAATAATAATAAAATAATAATAATGTTATTGGATTTACGTCCCACTAACTACTTTAAAGATTTTCGGAGACGCCGAAGTGTCTGGATTTAGTCCCGCAGGAGAAATGTTCGACACTCCAAGTTGACTATTATCTTTAGAGATGAGCCTTACACCTAGAATTTTATGTTTGTCATCTTTAACTTTTTCATAGCTTACAAATTCTTCTTTCACTGGAACGAATACTTCCCCTCCCACCATTCCTATTCTATTGCTACGATACACACTCCCGTTCCATGAGAAAATTTCTGCATTCATTATATCATTTCATCCATGATTCAACTCCTCTTACAATATCTGGTAAGTATAGGCCTATATCTATCAAAATTACTTAATTACTAATTACTAAATTACTTAATTCTATGCCTTTACAATACTTCTACAGTTCAACATTAACATTTTTATATCGTCCCTACTTGACTTCCAGATCCCTGTACCCTTACCACCGCTCCCTAGACAACACCGTTTCCCCGAATGTACCTCCCTATAACCGTTCTAAACAAATTTCCTAACTTATACGTACCACTGCGGTTTAAGTGAAGGCCATCTGAGCGCAGATCCCTATCTCCTATTCACCCATCAGGATCTAGAAATTTCACTTCCAGTTTCCCACATACCCATTCCATAGTCTCATTTAAATCCCCAATCAACTTCCAGACAGCATACCCCCTACACATTATTCCACTGACAACAATCTCCGCTTCCTTAAACTTCACCCGTGAACGATACTAAAATTCGGGAACGTACTGTCAGGGTCATGCAACTAAGCATAAATACTGTTTGGAGGGTCTCGAACTAGAAATTAATTTCTTCAGAAGAGAAGTTGTCCACTCCAGGTAAAACCATTTTCATCCATACTCTGACTAATTGCGTGTTTTCCGATGAAATAGGTATCATCCAACATCTTGCTATGATGGTTTATTCTTGAAGCGTACCATTAACAATCACGTTAATAATACAATTATCAATGTGGTTAGTGTTCTATTCTGTATTATAACATAACGTCCGCCTCTGTGGTGTAGTAGTTAGCGTGGTTAGCTGCCACCCCCGGAGGTCCGGGTTCGATTCCCGGCTCTGCCACGAAAATTTGAAAAGTGGTACGAGGGCTGGAACGGGGTCCACTCAGCCTCGGGAGGTCAACTGAGTAGAGGTGGGTTCGATTCCCACCTCAGCCATCCTCGAAGTGGTTTTCCGTGGTTTCCCACTTCTCCTCCAGGCGAATGCCGGGATGGTACCTAACTTAAGGCCACGGCCGCTTCCTTCCCTCTTCCTTGTCTATCCCTTCCAATCTTCCCATCCCTCCACAAGGACCCTGTTCAGCATAGCAGGTGAGGCCGCCTAGGCGAGGTACTGGTCATTCTCCCCAGTTGTATCCCCCGACCAAGAGTCTGAAGCTCCAGGACACTGCCCTTGAGGCGGTAGAGGTGGCCTCAGTGGATGATGATGATCATGATGATGATGATTATTACATAACGTTATGACTGACTGGCTGGCTGACTGATGTAGTGACTGCAACTTTCATACATTATGCATTTGCATATGTTGTTATCAGCAGTTGATGATTTCGTTATTGACAACTCAGATCTAATATTTATTGGCAATGATGTCTCGTCACTTAAATATTGAAATTATTGGTGGGCTGAGTGGCTTAGACAGTTCAGGCGCTGGCTTTCTGAACCCAAGTTGGCAGGTTCGATCCTGGCTCAGATCAGTGATATTTGAAGGTGCTCAGAGATGTCAGGCCCGTGTCGGTAGATTTACCGGCACGTAAAAGAATTCCCTCGTGACAAAATTACGGCACCTCGGCGTCTCCGAAAACCGTAAAAATAGTTATTGCGACGTAAAACTAATAGTAGCAGTAGTTTAGCACAAGCTTAAGAACGGGTCAAATTTTTTTGAATTCCATTAGGACTACATGTTTTATTTCACTCTCTGTCTGTATTAAAGGATGGTATACCGCAGATGGAGGTAACCGTGGCAAGCAGCACATCTCGTAGTTTCCGCGCTTTCGCCGCTCAAGTATCGGACTCCGTCTCGCATGGGCCCAAGTAGAGTCTCTGGGTACAATAGAGAGGGAAAGGAGGAAACCAGCCAATCACGCCACAGAGGGTAAGAGACAAATGTTCTTTTCATCTCTGCTCACAATAAGGTTTCTTTGAAGTAATTGAAACTTTACCTATTAAGCCGTAGAACATCCGTGGCTCAGGCGGCAGTGCGCCAGCTTCTCACCGCTAGATACCGTAGTTCAAATCCAGGTCACTCCGTGTAAGATTTGTGCTGGACAAAGCGGAGGCGGGACAGGTTTTCCTCCGGGTACTCCAGTTTTTCCTGTCATATTTAATTCCAGCAACACTTTCCAATATCATTTCATTTCATCTGTCAGTCATTAATCATTGCCCCAGAGGAGTGCGACAGGCTTCGGCGGCCAGCACAATTCCTATCCTCGCCACTAGATGTGGGCTTCATTCCATTCCATTTCATTCCTGGGCCGGTGAAATGACTGAAACAGGCTGTGGATTGTGGGGCAATGAAAGATCAATTAATGATAATAAATATTTGTTATATTCTCGTTCCCTTAATGTAATACAAATGATAGTTTCGTATGTTCTTTTAACAATTTCCTTAACGTCGCACCGACAGAGATAGGTCTTATTGCGACCGACGATGGGATAGGAAATGCCTAGGAGTGGGAAGGAAGTGATCGTGCCCTTAATAATTAAGGTACAGCCCCAGTATTTGCCTAGTGTGAAAATGGGAAACCACAGAAAACCATCTTCAGGGCTGCCGACAATGGGGTTAGAACCCAATATCTTCCGGACGCAAGCTCACAGCTGCGCGCCCTTAAGCGCACGGCCAATAGCTTTTGCTAGCCTGGTATAGCCTTTGCAATGCATACCCTCCTAAGAGGATAGGTGGTGTCTGCCGTGTACAAAACAGTGCGTGTTAGTGTGGTGGAGGATAGTGTTGCGTTGCAGCAATGTTGGGGACAGCACAAACCCCAGTCCTCGAGTCAAGGGAATGAAGTGTTTAAATTAAAATCCCTCTACCCGACCGGAAATCGAACCCGGGGCCCCGATGACCGAAGTCCAAGACGCTGATCACTGAGCAGTGGATCTCTTGATGTAGAATGGGATGATAATTTCGTTCTTCTCTCTCTTAACACATCCATTGCTACCACTACCACCACCACCACCACGACTATAATTTATTTTCCTCGTGCAAAAAATACTATGCACAGTCAAATTTAAAACTCAGCATTTCAGAAGCAAAGAGAGTTAACCAACAGTGATTCATGAAAATAGACGTCTAACATATTTGCAGTACGTATTTCAATTCCCAGTGCGCAATAATGAACGTGCAATGCAGAGTTACGTTGTCTAGACAGGCACATTAAGTGCTGACTCTTTTACCACTTCTCGTCTGCAATGATAACGGCTAGGTTTTAGCGCTTCTGACATATCACTGTTTAAGAGTACAGCAGCGCGTTTATATTCTGAGTGTGCATACTCCAGTCACAAATATCCCGCATTTTTTGACCGTTCTGTATGTATATTTTGTTATTCATAATATAAATAATAATAATATAAATACAGGGGTACGGCAAGGTGACGGTCTGTCACCCCCTTCTATTCAACTGTATTCTAGAGAAAATTGTAAGAATTTGGAATTTAAAGCTTAAAGAGCATAACATTTTGCCGGTACTTTTGGGGAGAAAAACCAAAGGCATTGAAATAAATTGCCTAGCATTTGCAGACTGTTTCGCTATATTGTCACAAAACCTAACAAGTGCAGCAACACAAATCAATCTCTTGGAAGAAATAGCCAACAAGACAGGTTTGAGAATCTCCGTAGAAAAAACAAAATGTATTATAAACATTAAGAATGCTCCAAAATTTTTGGCAACAGTCGTATTGGTCCAGTGGAAGGAGTAACGAAATTCAAATATCTGGGAGAAATAATTCAAGAAAATGGTTTAGACAAATCTGCAGTAGAAGAAAGGGTACAATAGATACAAAGAGCATTTGGTATCACAAATAATTTTTATAACAAAAAGTGTCTATCTAAAAATCTTAAAATAAGGCACTACACTACAGTGGTGAAACCGGAATGCTTATATACAAGTGAATGCCTGGTACTAAACTATAGATTAGATAAACTTCAGATACTAGAAAGGAGAATCATGAGAAATACCCTAGGCCCTGTGAAAACAACTGAAGTATGGAAATTAAAATCTAAGGATGAAATATACAGGAACATAGAAAACATAACAGAAACCATAAGAAAAAGGAGATTGCAATGTTTCGGACATATTTACAGAATGGGTGATTCCAGATTAACAAAGATTTTCAAGTACCTTTGGGACAAAAAGGCAACAACTAGCTGGATTCAAGAAGTAAAGAAAGATTTAGAAAGAAATAATATAAGAGAAGAAGAAACTATGGACAGAGAAATGTTTAGGAAGAGGGTAGTAAGTATACAAGGATTCCAAGGAAGATTGAACAAGAAGCCTGGTGCGAAGTGGTACGAGGACAGAAGGAAACAGCATAGTGAAAGGATGAAAGAATATTGGAAGGAGCGGAAGAGAAAACAACAAAGTATGAAGAACTGAACTGAAAATGGCACGTGGTCCTTAGCAGGCCTCATCGGAAAGAATAATAATAATAATAATAATAATAATAATAATAATAATAATAATAATAATAATAATAATAATAATAATAATATCAACCTTTTTGCGTAGAGTTAACTTCAAATAAGTAACTAGGGGAACCTGTCTCCCTTCAGAGCGCGTCCCCGGGTGGCAGAGAGGGTTTTCCTGTAAGGATGATCTTCAGATCCGTGGACCAACAGTTAGTCCAATTCCTGGGGGCTTTAAAATGCTGGGACACCCTCTCTCCAGGGGTCACAAATATGGAAGATATGGAGGACCCTAACACAGAGTGATGTCATCTGCAGTGAAGAAGATGGACTTCGGTACATTGTAGATGGCAGAAGGAGCAACCCAGTGCTCGGGTTCTAAAAGTAAAAGGTATATGAAGGGTCAGGGGAAAAAAGCAGGAGAGTCAATATTTTTAAAACTTGAGAAAAAGCAATTTTAATGTTTAAATTGTTGTGACATCAGTGTATCAGCACATTAAGTTATTTTGATTTCCAGAAAAAACAACTAGGGTCCAGAAAATATGGAATCAGAGCTCTAGGCATCGTGTTTGTTCCCAGAATGGTGTAATTGCACAAAACCCTATCAAAGTACACTTTTGAAGTGGAAAAAAACAGGTAAGTCAAGTGGAACAGACTCGCATCATCTAGTCGTGAGGAAGTTGACTGAAGAACTTGCGAGCATGAGGACTGCAGAACTTCATCGGACTTTGTATATCTTTGAATTTTTCTTTGGAAATCGGGAGGAGACCTAGAATAAAGGACGGAAATATCTCAGTAGATTGCGTCAAATTTATGTTTTAGGAGACAGGTATTCTTAAAAAAAGTTAAACTTGCCATTATAATCTGGAGTGGGAAGTTCAAACAGCCCATCCTTCAGTGGTCGACCTTGTCGTGGTGCCCTTATAATCTCCGTTTGCATTTCTCCGCACTAAGTCGTGCGATATTGCAGCTACGGCTGTGGCTGGATGCAGAAGCTATTACCTTAATAGGCTGAATTTTGAAAGGGCATTTTGCAGCATATTCTAAGTCCAACATTGTCTTCCTGTCTAGCACCATTTGTTGGGTAACGCTGATCACAATGAAAGGGGATGGTTTACATTTGGACGCTTTCACCATTTCTTTGAAATTTTCAGGTGTTTCCATCAACGCTTTTATATTCCATAAGCCAAAATTTTTATCGCACTCCAAGTACGAATGGCCACGCACGGGGAATGTAAGTTTGATGTCCTTCAGGCCGGCAATTTGATTGTGTGTTACATAATTAATGACGCAGAAGACAGTATAGTTTTTATTCTGAGCACCTGCGCAATCGCAGAAAATTGAGAGTTCTTCAGTGCCTTCATCCATGATATGTGTGATGAAGTGAAACAAGAATGAGTTCACTTCATTCGGGCCTTTTTTTGCAATACATTCTGGATATATGTAAAATAAGAGTTTTGTCTGTACATTGCTCAAAATTTAAAAAGGATGGTATTTCTGTATCAGTCAAGTTCATAGTAACAAGGAAATGCATTTTTTTAATTTTCCGTTATTTCTGTCTGTCTGTATGTATGTACGTATGTACACGCATCACGAGAAAACGGCTGAAGAGAATTTAATGAAAATCGGTATGTAAGGACAGGGAATAAGTCGCTACAATCTAGGCCGTAAATAATCATTTTCAAGCTGAGAGAAATGGTAGTTTAGGGGAAGGCTTAAAATTTAATTCTCAAATACTTATGTTATTAGCGGTCCTATCTTAACGAAAACAGGTATGTAAAGTTCTAAAATAAGTTCCTATAATATAAACTGTAAATAATCTTATTCACTCTTAAAGAAATGGTAGTGTAGGGGAAGGCCTAAAATTTTATTCGCAAATATTTGTGTTATTGGTGGTTCTATCTTAATCAAAATAGGTATGCAAAGTCAGCAAATGAGTCGCTACAATCTACGCCATAAATATCTTAGTCATGCTGAGAGAAATGGTAGTTTAGGGGAATGCCTAAAATTTAATTCTCAAATATTTGTTATTAGTTGTCCCACCGTAAATAAAATCGGTATGCAAAGTCGGAGAATAAGTCGCTACAACCTAGGCCATAAATAACTTTATTCACGCTGAGCGAAATGGTAGTTTAGGAGAAGGCCCAAAATTTAATGCTCGAATATTTGTGTTATTAGTGGTCTTATTGACAATTACTATATAAATAAAGCTATATTGTATTAAATTTCCGATCATTTATGTCTTATACATTTTGTCCGTACTGGCTATGAAAACGGAGATATTCATGAATATGGATTTTTGTTGCTAAGATCATATCAGCGCCATCACGAGAAAATGGGTACCGGTAAACAGAATTTAATGAAAATCAGAATGTAAAGTCGGGGAATAAGGAACTACAGTCTACGCTATAATTAATTTTATAAGACGACCTTATATTACAGAGTCGAAAGAAAAAATGTGAAGGCATACAATGCAGAAAGCTAATAATATTGATCAACAATAACATTACATTTACCATTGGTTTTTTTTATTTGCTTTGTGTCTCTGTTGCCATTCATCTCCGATAGATGGGATTACTGCTGAATACCGAGTTTTTTTTTTTTTTAATTTGCTCTACCTCGCTCCGACCTTAGCCTATAAGGAATACAAGGCCTGCCTAATAGCCACTCATAGCTGTCCGCCCTGTGAATGCTAGATTTGCCGCTAGAGGCGCTGTAATTCAACCTCACATGAACACCGCGGTTGGTGGTATTTCTACACGTTGTTTGCTTACTGGTGACGTCGTATTGTTGAAAATACGTCATGGATGGGAAACCCATATCTGGTAGGCTCATCAGGAAGTTGTACGACTTACAGAAGGGTAAAAGTAAAATTAGTAACAAGACTGACACACAAACATGTCTACCCGACAACATTTGAGAAGATGCACGTGGACAGTGCCGTGGATATTTTGTCTTCAGATTTCATTTCGGCGCTCGATTTCTTGAGGCAATATGGGTCTCAGTTCGGAATTTAAAAAACTTCAGAATGCTGAAGGTACTATTGAGTTCTTGAAGATAGTTAATAAATGGTTCACCATTCTCAACGTGAAGAACACTTTGCAGCATATTCGCTCTCGGAATGAAGACGCAATGCATTTCTTCTCAGTTGATGATGAAAGATTGGAATACCGGGCGAGTTGGTCGTGCGCGTAGAGGCGCGTGGCTGTGAGCTTGCATCCGGTAGATAGTAGGTTCGAATCCCACTATCGGCAGCCCTGAAGATGGTTTTCCGTGGTTTCCCATTTTCACACCAGGCAAATGCTGGGGCTGTACCTTAATTAAGGCCACGGCCGCTTCCTTCCAACTCCTAGGCCTTTCCTATCCCATCGTCGCCACAAGACCTATCTGTGTCGGTGCGACGTAAAGCCCCTAGCAAAAAAAAAGAGATTGGAATGGCTGGATAACGACTTCATTTCCTATCTGGAACTCTGAGAGAAAGCATGTGCAAGTTCAGTGGAATTCATAAGTAAAGAAACTTATCAAGCAGCTTGTCTGACAACAAAATCTGCTATCCTGTGTGTCAAGTACTTGCTTGAGAATGGCTTCCATTTTTAGCTAACCAGAAAATTTTCTTACTGCCCTGCATACAATTTTAACAACTGGACTCGTCAGTGCATCTCTCACGGGAAATGTATCACATGAATCCGCCTGCAGTGACTGGATGGCAACATATAACTCGACAGGGAAACGTACTAGCTCAACAATTCACGCGGATGAACCGGCAGGAACGAATCCTGAGTTAGCAAGAAATTTTCAAACACAACTGGAAAGCATCGAAAAGGAAGTCGAAGGAGCACCATGCATTTCTATGTCGAGTGCTGCAATGGCATATATTGGAGGGTATTTGGTAAGAGTTGCCGAAGACCACTTGCCATGTCAAGAATGTGTTAATAAAATTAGTAGTATCCAGAGTCCATCTCCACTAACGTCATTAATAAAAATCAAAGACAGAGGTAGTCTCACGTATCCAAAGCCAAGTTTTGTTTCACTACTGACGAAACTGGGGCAAGTAACGGACGAAATGATATCGGTAACGCTGGGCAGTCCGAAAATAGCACAAACATTAACCGAAATACTGTTGCCACATGTTGCTAAAATCCTATTCTACAGTGTGGGAAAAGTGATCATTCTGAGGAACTAAGCAGAATAATACTGCAGAAGTTTCTACGCCCTTCTGTCACTAACTAAGCGAATGGCATGACAGATGGGTATCGCCGAGAATAGTTCTTGAGTAGAAAAAAATTTATGAGAAGAAAATATCAAGGAAAATGGTTAAAGTCGTTCCTTTTCACTGAAAATCTACGGCGCGGTAGTAAAAATATATAGTGCAGACCTTATATCCTTTTAAATGACAGACATAAATTTCGACAGTTATGTGTGTTATCTGAAATGAAAATCCACAGCTGAGTTGAACTCCTAGGGGTAAAAGGTGAACATTTATTATTTTCTACTTCATTGTGCTCAATAACGTATATAATATACAGGAAGTATAGTGTAGAGGTAAATTTGTGCTGGTTTCGACTCCCGTTAGCAATGCTAGTGAGTGCTGATGTGAGGTGGTATATTAGCGCTACAGTGGTCAAGGCGCGCACTGCCAGGCGGACACTGTTTCTGAAGAGAGAACTGCGAGTGAGCAGGCTTTGTATTTCTTGTAGGCTAAGCGCCGACACAGATAGGACTCATGGCGACGATGGGATACGAAAGGGCTAGGAGTGGGAAGGAAGCAGCCCCTACGTTAATTACGTTACAGCCCCAGCATTTTCCTGGTGTGAAAATTGGAGACCACGGAAAACCATCTTCAGGGATGTCGATAGTGGAGTTCGAACCCACTACCTCCCGGATCCAAGCGCATAGCTATGCGCCCCTAACCGCACAGCCAACTCACCCGGTCGTACCGAGTATAACAGCCTGCCTGAAAATTGGTGGGAAGTAGCTGAGGAGTTAGATACATTTCTGATACTACTGATAGTTAACAAACTGGTTCATCATAGCATTCGAGCTATTCAATTCCTACTCTGAGGCACTGATTGGAATGAGCAGTGTGTATATTTAACAGAATAATGCCACAGAAGTGTTCACGGCTGTCTGAGGTCTGGTCATTGCAGCACTGGAACTTTGGACTGTTAGATCGGCACCGTAGTACTGTTCATTAAAAGTGAGAAAATGTGCGGTTTATTAATTTGCTCGAGTATTTTATATAACATTGCTTTTAATCACTACATTCCTTCTGATGACTTCAGGTAGGAAAACCACATAGACAGTCTTTCTGAGAATCCCATAGCGAAGCATAGGTACATCAGTTCGTGAAGATATAACGTTGGAATTCAAGAGGACAAAATGGGGCAAATATTTGTTTATAGGAAGGGGAGTTAGGGATTGAAATAACTTACCAAGGCAGATGTTCAATAAATTTCCAATTTCTTTGAATTTAAGAAATGGATAGGAAAATAGCAGTTAAGGAATCTGCCACCTGGGCGACTGCCCTAAATGCAGATCAGACTGATTGATTGATTTCTAGTTGTATAATGTTCACATTTTTTGTCAGGGGTTGGGGGGCAGCATAGCGACAAATCTTTCTCAGCCCTTCTTGAAACAAAGAAGAAAAAAGGTGAATAATAAATAAAGAAAAATCAACTTAAATTATTTAAACTTTTTAAAATTGCACACACTTTCAGTTTCTTTACGAACCTGGTAGACATTTTAAATCTCAGGCGGGATAAATTGCCTCTTCTGTCCCCCTACAGTGAGCAATTATACTTTCCTAACTCCCTGAGCAATACTGGTATATGACAAAATCAAATGAGGGGGTGAGAGGCCAAGGGGTACAAGTGACAGAAGGTTACTTTTGAGAACATCTAGGTTAAAGTTTAGATTAGATAATTAATTCTAGGACATACATATGGAAATATTGTTTATATATCATGTTAAGATAATGTCTTATGTGTCTGTGCCTATTGTTACTGTACCAAATATTTCCATCAGTTGACAGATATCATTGAAACCATGATAAAAGGTATCACTTGTACCCCTTGGCTTCCAAGTGAGAACTGAAAAGGTAGGAGGTTGTAGAAGGTTCCTGAATCCTTTACTGACTTTACAAACATCTTATCTGAATTAAAAATAAAAATTATGATAATTAATATTCATTAAATAAAATACTCAATTGTTGGACCTTGTACTCGCACTTAGTTCTTACCTGCTTACTTACACGTACGTTATTTGAAGGGTGCCAGCTACCACTCGGTGCAGCAATAATAGAATGAGAATCTTGATTATCTCTAGGGTATGGGGTAATAAGCTTACTTGTGACAACATACCATATGAGTTCTGGGAAAAGGAGATTGGCGTTCGGTTGCCCCATTAAATTTGAGGTTATCTAATTCTGTCATTGAAATAATACGATAAATTCACTTGATAGAACAAAATATATTCTTAAAATAATTTCAATAAAATAGTGAGAACTGCTGCGGTTAAAACAGATGAGAATATGAAATTATGACATTGCATTTGAAAGAAACTAGGCATGAATTTGAATTCTTCTTGACCGGACATTTAACAATTATACACAAAATTTATCCCTCACTGGTTCACTTGACTGTACCTTCAACACTTTGAGTGTAATTATGACGTATTCCTTTGATCTGGTGTTTACTGTAGATGTGTCACGCCTAATTTGGTGATGTATCCATGTGACTGCTTCTTCTCCATATCATATGACTTCTTGGTAAGTCTGTACTGAATGACTTCATTGCAAGTGTATCCTTCTATGACTCCACGGTAAGCCTCTCTGTCCGTATCTTCAACTAAGTGACCAACCAACTGTGGCCTCACTCTCTCAATGACCAATGGCTCACTGAGTCTTCTCCATCTCGTTCACTCTCGTTGACTGACTGACTGAGGCCTCTGCATCCCTATGACTTCTTCACTGTTCAGCTTCCGTTTAACTAATGACTGATGCTACAATATGCAGCCACCTTATACAGACTGGTTGACACACCTACGTAATCTCCAGAAATAACTATGATCTACTCCCACCTCGTGACAAATGTTACACCCTATGGCGAAATCGCCCGCAGCACCCAGTAGGTAACTCCAAGAACGTGAGACCACCGCTAAATGCTCACGATGACGTAGCGATGACTTGGCAGTAACGCAAGCAGTATTGCAAAATGTAACAATGTCATATCCACATCTGATATACAGCAACTCTTACTGTACAGGTTTTTAGTGTTAATCTACACACACGTATATATGCATACATTTAATTACAATCATGCAAGCGACAAGCATTGCAGAATTGAATTGATTAATAATGATAATACAATAATAGTAATCTCACAGATAAAATAATGATGATGATAATAATAATAATAATAATAATAATAATAATAATAATAATAATAATAATAATAATAATAATAATAATAATAATAATAATACAGATATCACCTTGTAACGGGATTTGAACTGTTACAAGGTGAAACAAATATTATATGACTTTGCAAATCTACTTGTATAATATAAACCAAAATTAAATAAAAAACAATTGTCTCTTGAAATTTATAAAATGAACTAAAATTCCTGAATATTATCTCTTCAGATTAATGAACTTAATAATAAAAAATAAAGAAAATATAATCCACTCTAAATTCTTTGATGCATTTCATTTAATCTGCATCACTGTCAAAGATATTGTCAATTGCATTGTGTAATTGCTCTTTGGGAAAATGTGTTCTTCAACTCGTGTTGCACATGTTGGTTCCAAGACCTGTAACTGGTTCGTTTCTGTTCTGTTTTTCCTCCGCAAGCTTCGATCGCCTCTATGCTCTTGTGGACTGACTTGGGCACGCAATTGTCTGTAGAATCTGTGATGTGCAGGAGAAACGAATGGTAGAAGGTTGAATAAATCTTGGTATTTATTTCCATTCATTTTTGGCAACGTTGACCTGCGAGTAAGCAGTGGCAATGTCTGAACATCTCTTCCTACTGCTTTAGCTTTCATGCTGTATATTTAAGAATTCCATATCTTCGTTTAATGTACATTTATAGAACTATGTCCATGGTTCATCCTTTTTGAAGTGCAGCCATTGCATTGCTTGAATTCCCTTAGCAGCTTTTGAAAACAATGGTTTAATCACTTCTAAAGTGACAAAAATCTCGCCATCCATTTAATACCTTAAATCGCTTTAATGACTTTGCAATTACATAAATCTAAATGCCTTTGCTGGCAAGATGTAGTGTTTACAGTGCGCTATGTTTTCTGGTATGGGCTAGAATAAAATTGTTAGTTTCATTGACCAGTCTCAGTCTCTTCCTTGGCTTTGACAATATGAAAGTGGCTGAGGTATGAGTGACGCTAGTAATGCCATTCCTTATGCAGCCAGTCCCTGCTATGAATGGTGTGAAAATGTTGCTCATAGGGTCTGGTGCAGGCATTTCAGTGGGCTTGACAGACTGATGTGCAATAGCAACTTTTGGCTTGGTGAGGAAAGCAACGGAAAACTACCTCACTTCTCATTTCTCGAGTACGCCTCTTCAGTGACACCTAGGCCATCTATGACAGCTAATGGTGAATCTGTTGAGGATCCAACCAGCCTTCGGGCTGAATACCCTACATACATAGTCTTAAGAAACTTAGATGTCCCTATCTGAACGTTTCTTAGCCCGTTCAATAATGCCGAAATTTTTTGTCACAATCTTTATATTAATGCCCAGAGAGAAGAAATGTATGATCAACAGTCTGAATGCGAGTATTGTTCACTACGTAGAGCCAAAATTTCACTATATAGTGGCTTTTCTTTTGTCCTCCCACATAGTCATTAAGTGCAGTCCGATGCATGATGGTAGATGGCCAACTGTCAATAAATTTCAACAAACAGGACACGGTCTCTTGACATCCCCTGAAATTCTTGCCTTCGTGCCACGCCAAACCATTTTAGCTTTGCTATATCAACTCTTCTTGAAGTTTACACACTCCCACACTTCTCATTTTCTCATTTCATATTCTATCTCGTCTTTCCATGAATGCTCCTCAAGAAACCAATTTCAGCTGCTTGTATCTTACTTTGGTTTCACTTAGTCAACATCCAGGCTGCTGAAGCATAGGTCAGTATAGGTTTATAATAGGACAAGTATAAAACCTTCTTGTATCCCATTGGCACATCTTTGTTCCATACAATGTCTCTCACACACTGGTAGAAACTTGCAGACTGCTGTATTCTTAAATCAATTTCTCCATCCAAATTTCCATCTTGTGACATTATGCTGCCCAAATATTTTTTTTTTTAAATCACTACTTCAAGAGGTTCATTTCCTATTTTTATCACTACCCTGGATTTTCTGTTACTTCTCGTCATGATCAAAGTCTTGCTTTTCATAGTACTAATCTTCATTCCAAAATTTCTTACCTCCTCATTCTATAAATCAACCTGTGTCCGTACTTGCTCTTCATTATCTCCCCAAACTATAATGTCATCAGCAAAGAGCACAGACTTTACTTGCTTGCCCAACATCTTCTCCTTGATATTATCCATGATGATAATGAAGAGTAAGGGAAACAATAAACTTCCCTGTCTTAAGCCTGTCTCAACTCTGAACCATTCAGTTTAACCCACTTTGGTTCTAACACAGCTTTTGCTCTTTTGATACAATGCTATTACAATCTGCATTGTTTCATTCCCAATCTGTGCCTCTGTCAATATTTTCCATACCAAATTCCTTGGGACACTGTCATATGCCTTTTCAATATCTAGAAAAGTTACTACCATGTCCTTTCCATATTCCCAATACCTTTCCATCATTTGATGCAATGAAAATATTGAGTCAAATGTGGACCTACCTCTTTTGAATCCATACTGGTGTTCTGCCAATTTTCCCTCTACTCTGTCTCTTATTCGTTTATCCAAGATTCTTTCAAGGATCCTAGCTGTATGAGGAATCAGTGTCACTCCTCTGTAATTTTCACATTGCTTCCTGTCTCCTTTCTTGAAAATTGGTATGACCCCTTTCATGCATTCTTTTGGAACAGTCTTTTCTCTCCATATCACTCTGAAGAGTCTATACAACCACTATAGATGGACTGCTACTGCTGCTATTATCATTTCTATGGTGACCTCGTCAATTTCAGCTGCCTCGCCTCATTTCATTCTCTTATTGGCCTACTCAATCTCTGCCATGGAGAGTTTTCTTTTATCTTCCATCTGCATTAAATCTGGTTCTTTGATTTCTCCTTGTACCGAGGTATTTTGCATGTTTTAAAGCTGTTCAAAGTATTTTCCCCACCTCTGCAATATATCCTGCTTCTGTGTCATCACTTCCACCTGTTCATTTTTAATGAAGTTAGTACCTTCACCTAGGTTTTTCTTTTTTATCCACTGGAATAAGATCTTTTTGCTTCCAGTTGTATCTTCTTGCCAGCATTTCTTTTTCTCTTCTTGAACCACCTTGGAGCACTCCTTGCAGTGCCTGTATTCTGTTTTTCATTCTGTTGTTCTGTTTCTCAGCCATCTTTTCCAAGCTTGTTTCTTCCGTTTAACTATATCTTTTACCCTGTCATTCCACCAAGGCATTTCTTGATCTTTCTTCCTTCCTGATACTTTTCCACAGATTTTTTCTGCAGACTACACCATGACTATTTTAAAGTACCCATTCTTCTTCGACCCTTTCGATGTCTTCCTTAGGTATACTTGTTTAAATGTGTGTCTGGAACTCTTCATTTATTTCCTTCTCCTGCAATTTCCACACCCTTAGCTTTCTCTGCCTAATCTCAGTCATCTTTTGTATCTTTCCCATCTTTAACTTAGCTATCTCGACTCTGTGATCTCCTTCAAAATATTCACTTGGGAGGGCTGTTAAATCTACCAACATTTTTCTGTTACTTTTCTCGACCAAAGTGTAATCTATCAGAGTTTTGATTTTGTTATCCCAACTATATCTTGTTATCTTCTGACTGTTTTTCTTTCAAAACCATGTGTTACCAATGATCACCTCATTTCTTCTACAAAAGTATACCAAAATATCTCCAGCCTTGTTTCTCTTCCCATATCCAGATGGTCCTATAATCTCTTCGTCTCGTTTTCTTTCCTGACCTACTTGGGCATTCATGTCTCCTATGATTACAACTGTATATGGCCTTCCAGATATTCAAGGTATTCCTCTAGATCCGTATCTGTATTTCCTGTTTGTGGAGCATTCCCTTGAATTCTATCTGTAACACCAGTTTCAAGTCTCAATCTGACCTTAATCAACCTGTCATTTATGTTTTCCACCAATTCTAGGTATTCCTTTAGGTCTTTTCTAATTATGAGACCTACACTATTTTTGGCTTCTCTTCCTCCACTATAGTATAAGGTGTATCCTTTCTTTAGTTTCCTCTCACCTTTCAATTTGGTCTCACTGATTCCCAACAATAAAATAAAAAAATCTACAATTTCTTCCACTTTCCCTGTCAGTGTCACTACATCTATGGTCACTATCTTGATGTATTTGCATTTGGTTGCTGGTCGCCCATTTCTCATATTTCTCCCAGCATCACAAGAACCGCACGTCGCTTGTGGAGAACGCATTAGCATTTTCCGAGGCTTCAGTACACTTGTCATCGTATAGGCTTTTATTACGATGGATTCGCCACTCAAAAAGGTATTTTAGAGCTACTGCTAGCCGTAACTTGTAGGCCACTTCTAACATGGAGAACAGGCGCCTTTTGTAGCCGCTCCTCTGGAGTATAGATGCTACATGTGATATGGGGTTTCAGAGGCATTTCCTCCACTGAGGGCCCATTTCCCTTCTATAAGGACTCCTCCACTCTTAGCCATTGGTCCTTATAGTGGGTCAGGCTATTTACCACTGCCCAACACTCAGCGTGGAGACACTGGCTGTATGGTTTACTCCATTACCATAGCAGATTTAACTGGCCAGACAGGACTTTCTTATTAGCTAACTGATGAATCAAATTCTTTGAGAAATAAATATCCTGACCCATTGAAATGTCTTAAAATAAAATTCAGTTTGATTCTAAATTTTACTGTTAACTTGGAACATTTGCAAACTTCATGCTTCTTTTTCTCAAAATAACATAAACCTGCTTACGCTGTTACTGCATCCAACTCCTCAATTTTAAACTGCAGATATGCCTATCCTAATTAAAACAACAGAATTTCTAAAGAGATTTTTCCCTTACTGCGCAAATATTTTGCAGTAATAATATAAGCAAGCTAATGTTTTATAAAATAACTACACTCCAGTATTTCAAAAGTGAATTTAGACATATCCTAATTACAAAAGCTTATTACAACAAGCGAACAGAAACAAAAATTGCTGTTAAATGTTAGAATTCTGAAAACTACACAAGAATTACATATCAAAACTAAATACATAGACAGATTATTATTATTATTATTATTATTATTATTATTATTATTATTATTATTATTATTATTATTATTATTATTGCTACTATTATTACATGATCCTGGTATGTTCTAATAGAAATGAAAACTGCCATTCAGTTACCTGCTAAAATATCGAAAGGACTACATGAGTATAACACGAGTATGGCAGGCAAGATACTATCTAAAAAACTTTTAACTACACTACAGTTCTCAACTGCACTTAGGCATATCCTAATTCTAACAGGTATGCTGAAACAATAAAATTGGAATTAAAACTAAATACTAGATACTTAGACGGGTTATTATTCTGTTTCTACCCATGTGCTAACAGGGACGCTGCACGTCACAGTACCATATTGGAATAACTGCATTCAATGCTCAGTCCGAAATTCTGAAGAATGTAATGCTATAACTCCACCTATACAAGAAGACATCAGTTACACCTAGCCCAGAGAGAGGGTTTAACCCACCATGTAGTCCCACCCACTCACCCATTCAGGATGGGAAATGGAATCATTGTTAGCTAGCAATCTGACCACCGAATTGTTTTGACAACAGGAAACGTTGGCACTTGTCAAAGTGCAGCCACAGCCTAATAGCCTGGAAGACAACAGGCATTCATCTTATCTCCATCCATATAGTGAAATTAAATTAAGTAGAGGCTGGTGCAAAACAAGATCACCAAGCAAATGAAGGATGTTAATTTATTGGGTTTTCAAATGAAACAATCACAAGTCGTATTTTCTTTTAACAAATATGAAAATGTATCAAAGGACTTCATCCTGGAAAGAATCAGTTTTCTTCATTGATTTCTTTATCTCGTGGCATCAAACAATTGAGAGTGGTCCCTTGTCCAGGAGAATTATCATGAGAAGTTCTGTAATTCAAAACAAAAATTGATCTAGCCAAAATACAAGAAGTCAGCTGTTGAAGTATTCAAAATGGTTCATAATAGAGCTAGTAGGGATATAATAAAATACTGTATTTCATTTTTTAAGCGTGTTCATAATGAGTCTGCAATTGCAGTCTATAGAATGAAGCAAACTAATGTAATTTTTTTTTTTTTTTTTTTCCCCTCAAATCTGATACATAGCATCAGCAGCATACATCCAGTGAAAGATTTTGCACTATTTCAGATATGGAAATCATAGTTTTAAATTTTCAGCTATCGAGATGCACAACTTAAATCAGTCAAAATATACCTAGCAATATTTAAAAGTAAACTAAAATAGGTACTCTAAATATATATACCCAAAAAAAGTAGGGTGGTATTCTCATAAAACTGTCAGATAAACTAGAGATTTTTGTGTTCTTGTTACAATGATAATTGTGGAGTTCAAACGGAAAACCATGTAAGTGCCAAGCATAAAATTGTTCAGTATTAAAGAAAAAATATTTCTGGTGGAGTTTGGCACATACCGGTACATGGTTTACCACTGTATGGATCATGCCTGAACATTTTAAAAAAATAGTGTTATGGACACTCACTTTCATTATCACATTGCATTTAGTATTACCCGTTTATACCTGTTCTAAACTAAAGGCTAACTAACTGTCTTTGTAGAAAGAAATCTCTTCATAACTAAAGACAACACAGCGACTAGCTGTAATGCCGATGGCACATTCATGGTTCGCTTTATAATGCTGGGCACATACACAGTGCATGCAACAGCAGTGCCTCCTTGCAATGTCTGTAACAACTAATTTTATAATCTTGGACACTTTCCCTGTTTACCACTTTCTTAAGCTTAGCACAATATAGTCATCCATTCCCATAGAAATAATTTAAATTTTTGTGGCACTTTTATGGTTTTCCATTTGAACTCAGTTATCCATTCATGTACGTTACAAATATGTTGGTCAAATATAATTATTCTTTTATATATTGTTATGTCTTTCCCACAAAACCCATCAGAAATTCTGATATAGTTATTACTGGTATTATGTTGTTACTATGCTGTGGACATTGAGTATTTACAACAGAGATGATGTCTGCATTAGAAAGGCCCAGTACACATTCTTCTGGCAGAGCGAACATCAGGACCAGCCGAGAGAACATGGTGTAGAATTCGCAGTGAAATATGGTTTCATTACTAGTGTCGAACCATCATCCAGTGGGACAGAGATGACCTTTGCATTACACGTGTCGTCCTGGTGTGGTCCCGTTAACATCTTCAGCATTTATGCACCCACCCTGAATTCCAGTTCAGAAAAGAATTGTTTTAGACTGCTCTGACCTCAAGTGGTGGTGGTGGTGGTGGTGGTGGTGGTGGTGATATTATTGTTTTAAGAGGAAGTACAACTAGGCAACCATCCTATATATAACACTAATCAGAGGGAAAAATGGAAGGCATCCGACACTTCAAAAAAATGAAGATATCGGCCAAAGGAAGACAAAGGCCATGAAGGGCGAGAAGAAAGACTCCCTAGCCCTCGCAAACCTAAAAGCGTCGGGGTCGGAAAAGAACAAGAGTTAACCAAGAGAGGTCGGATAGGATAGATGAAAGTGAGGAGCCTTGCACATGTAAGTGGAAGCAATGCCAGGACTCAGCTTAGGGCCCCATGGTCATCAACCCATGCTCCAAAATTCAGAACCCCTGGGACCCCTTTTAGTCACCTCTTACGACAGGCATGGGATACCGTGGGTGTTATTCTACCATCCCCAACCACAGGGAGGGGCTCTGAACTCAGTCTGAATCTTTATACATCCTTGGTGACTTAAACACTTGAGCGGAAACTGGCCAACATGCCGAGGGCCTCATGGAGTGGGATAAATGAAGCAGAATTGACAGATACTTCTAGAGCTGTGCCACTGTCATGAATTGTATCACAAACGCATACTTTCAGGCCAAGGAACTTTAAAATGTAGGCTATCCTAGAGACATTAACATTCCCATCACTGGCATCAACTTAACATTGTACTAACTGGGCATGCAGGTCTGAAGAGCATCCTTCCAACATGTAGCTCTTATACAGCAAACTGCAATACAGATTTTTCTCTAGTAGCCAGTAGAGTGAGACTCACACTTAAGAAACTGTACCATATCAACATTAGAGGCCATATGCAGATCAATACCTGCTGCATATCAACTCTGAAGCAAATGCTGCAGTTTATTGGTAATAGTGAATGTACACTATCATTCCCTGGACAAGTCAATGCACGTATAGATGCTATGTGGTCTCAGATTCGTAGTATTATCTATAAATCAGCTGTCTCAGTATTTGAGAATGAAGAAGTTAGCAACAATGACTGGTAAAAAGCCAATTTGGAGGAGATGGAACTGGTGAATGAGGCCAAACGAAAATTCCTGCTTCCATACAAAAGAAACCTGGATACCAGCACACAAGACGCCCTAAGGGCTGCAAAGAACAACGCTCAGCAAACTGCTTGCAGATGTCTAAACAACTAGTAGAATTTACTGAAGACCATAGAGGATGTTGAAAATTCTGAAAATGGCAGATCAATGTATGATGGCATCAAGTAGACCTCAGTATCATAGCCAGCAAAATAATTGTCCCTCTGAAAACCAAGGGAGATGAGATTATCACTGATCAAGACACGCAGATGGAACACCGGATGGAACATATTCTCCCACAATACACTATCCAAAACATGGGCGCCCGCAAGGGGGGGGCGCTTGCCCCCCCCCTGGAATTTAAAAAAGTTGATGTTCAATTGTTTAATATCATACCAGATTATTTCATAAACTGAACTTACTGACAGTCATTTAGCATATGTTATATTCACAAATTTCTGTAAACAATTTAATGTTGCTGACGTTATATTGGTATTTATATTCAAGAAAATTGTTAGTGTGCCCCCCCTTGGAAAAGATCCTGCGGGCGCCCATGATCCAAAATGAAGTAGCCAGTTATGTCCTTAATTCCATCCCCAAGATGCCATTATGAATGATTTAGATATGCTACCCATCATGGATGAGTTCAGCAGAGTCATTGACCCCCTTGCCAGATGATGAGGAAAGTAGCAGGGAAGGCAGAGAATAAGGAGGTGATAATTTTCCACATTGGTACTGTCCCCGACAAAGTAAGCGAGTGACTTTGATTCAATCCATGCACAGAGAATATCTGCCGCTCGAAGTGCTCTGGAAGTCCTGTCAGTCGAGCAAGGTTGCTGAACAGCTGTTATCTGTAGACCCTGTTTCATCTGCCAGCACACAATATGAAAGGAAGACTCTAGGTACAGCTGATTGAGCCGTGTTGTTTGAAATGTGTGTATATGCATATTGAAGCTACAATTTAGGCATGGTTTTACGAATGAATAAGTGATTATTTGAAATATTCTAAATGTCTTATTTGCTGGCCAATAAGAGGTTACTTCTGTTTCTTACGTCAGGACAGCAGACGTTGCTCGTAAATGATACATTCTTATTCTCATATACATTCTTGAAGGCATCTGAGCAAGTTGTTTTTCTTGTACTACAAGTGAGAACTGTAGTCAATGTATCAAGTGGAAATCCTAATTCCCTTTGTCAGTTTCAGGTGCAACAAATTTTGCCATGGAAGATCATTGTGACAACAGATTAATATGTGCCTTCTGCTAAGGACCTATCACTGGACTTGTGAATTCTTCATTACCAGCAAAATGGGAAGGCACTATTAAATGGGACGCAATCTGATGGCCATGAGAAGTAGAGAAGACAATGAAAATCAAGACATCTACCATAAGTAGACAATTATATTTATTTAGTAGATTTGCAAACTGTTCTCACATCCTTTCTTTGTAGAATTTCTAATCCATTAGAATATTAGTAAATAGTCTCACTATTTCAACACATCATGTAGGGTTGTGATGCAGTCTTAATGGAATATTGTGTGATTTGAGGTGCCCGATGTTACCACAGTCTTCTATTTAAACTATGTCTACCTACGATCACCCACAAACCATAATAAATTATGATAATAATATGATGATGAGGAATTACCTGACATAATAGTCATAATCTCTTATGCTAATCAAGATGGTATTTCATTTCAGTGTAAAATTTAGTGGATGTTACTAAATCAATCATGACTTTTGGGCGGAATAGAGATGTACGTCGACCACGAGGTACTAGTCTTCTAGAATTGTCCTTGTTAACTGCATGGCGATTTAATAAATTAATAATAAGAAGAAGAATTCATAGGGAATAAAATAAGAATTTTTGGAATTTAAACAGTTGTAATGTTGAGATGAATTATTAATAGATGTGCATGTGTAACCACTAGTAGTTTGGGATGCTCATTTTTGGAACTGGATAGGACGCTCCATTGGAATATTACGGAGGGTCTTATGAACCTATTTCCATGTGTATTATTAGTGAGCCAGAGTATGGTGCTTAATGTTAGTGTGTTTTCATCACCACTTGACTAGAGATGGTGCTATGATTGCTATGATTTCATTTAAACTTTGATACTTCCTACATTTGTATCTGATGTGTTTCATCTTAGGCTGATGATTGTTTGATAATGATTCGTTTTTTTTTTTTTTTTTTTTGCTAGTTGTTTAACGTCGCACCGACACAGATAGGTCTTATGGTAATGATGGAATAGGAGTTGGAAGGAAGCGGCCATGGCCTTAATTAAGGTACAGCCCCAGCATTTGCCTGGTGTGAAAATGGGAAACCACGTAAAGCCATCTTCAGGGCTGCCGACAGTGGGATTCAAACCCACTATCTCCCGGATGCAAGCTCACAGCTGCATGCCCCTGACCTACGGCCAACACTCCTGGTTGATAATGATTTATGGGAAAGTGACATCCTATTATCAGTCATGACTATTGATTTTGCAGAAGGGATTGATATATGATTAGCGTAGTCATTCAGACATAATCCACTGTCATACAACTATTAATCAAGATTTAAAAATAACTGTGAGGCAATAAAAAATGTGAATTAAAGATCGGGACACTGTAGCGAAACTATCTATATGTATTTATAGAGCAATGTTGAGTGACTTATAATGAATTTTGTGTGTCATTGTCTGAAATGTTACATGATTTATCATTTTGCTATTACCTTGTCCAGTGTTGAGTAGAGATTTTTCTAGAAATGGAAAGAAATGTTGATAAAAGGAAGTTACCATATTAATTTTGATATAATTAACTTGTAAATAGTTTATTAGGCAAGACCTGTGATAGGAGTAGGACGACTGAACAACAAGTAATAGGTCAAATACCGAGTAGAGATAAGTGTAAGATGGACTTGTAATGTTACTGGACAGGAAATAGCATAAAATTCTACGGTGATAAGTTGAATGACCACTGAAAAGCATATTATATGTTATCAGTAATTTAAAGCCTATGATTTAGTTTATTTAACTTGAATAAATTTATAATTGAACAATTCATTGAAAGAATGATGGAAGGCTAACATGAATAAACTTATAATTTAGCTAATGATTGATTCAGCAAATCAAGGGCTGAGGAGTGACACAGGAATTCATTAAGTAATTAACTATTTACTCAATGTAAGATTTGTTGTTACAAATATGATGTAAAATTTAGATTAGTAAGCCCATCAATCCGAGGCTCTTTTTCTTTTTCTTATTGAAAGCAACTATACTCAATACTCTCCTGCTGACTTGCTAGGCCTAACGCATAAGAGGATTTTCTTTCAGGGTTTACTCCCTTAGCCTTTGAGGATGCCTTCCTCGTCCTACAAGGCAGTAGGTTCCATCTGTACACCCCAGAAGGATGGGTTGCCTCTTCCGCCATCTCCGCCGTACCGAAGTCCATCTTCTCCGCCGTAGTTGCCGTTGAGGTCTTCACCCTTAACCCAGGGCAAGGGCCCTCCATATTTATGACCCCTGGAGAGAGGGTGTCCCAGTATTTTAAAACCCCCAGGAATTGGGCTACCTGTTGGTCCGCGGGTTGTATTGGTTATTTCAACCAGCCCTACATACTGTAGGGGCCCCCTATCCGCCACCTGGGGACGCGCTCTGTAGGGGTCAGGTTCCCCAGGTTACTTATTGCAAGTTAACCCCACCCACAAGGAGTAAGGTTATTTGCAGACCTGGAAGATACAGTTAATGAGGAAAATGTTATTATTATTGGAGATCTAAATGCGCAAGTTGGGGTAGACAGACTTGGGTACGAGAACATCATTGGTCCACATGGATTTGGACAAAGGAACCCAGAAGGAGAACAACTATTAGATCTGTGCAGAAGAAATGATCTTATAATCAAAAATACATTCTTCAAAAAAAGAGACAGTCACAGAATAACAAGGTACAGTTGGGATGGCCAGTATAGAACATTGATTGACTACGTAATCACAAATAAAGATGGTGGCAGGTACATCACAGATGTAAAGGTCATCCCTAGTGAAAGCATGGACAGTGACCACAGATTGTTGGTAGTAGACTTCAAACATAAGACAAATGAAACGCAGAAACTTATTACAAAAAAACCAAGGATTAAAACTTGGAAGTTGCAAGAAGTCCAAATAAAGGAAGAATACAAACTAAGGATTCAACAGAGTTTGCCGAAGTGTGAAGTAACCAGCGTTAATGAAGAATGGAAGGCCTTCAAAGACACCTTTGTGGGAGAAGCCAAAAACCTATGTGGAGTTACAAGTTGTATCGAAAGAAAAAAGGAGACACCATGGTGGAATGATAGAGTGAAAACAGCGGTGAAAGAAAGAAACCAAATAAAGAAGACACTGGACAAGGAGAAACAAAAACAGGGACAAGAACGAAATGAACAAGAAATACAAAGACTTCAAGAAGTATACAGGAACAAGAAACTTGCTGTAAAGAACATTGTAAGGGAAGAAAAAGAGAAGAAATGGAATGAATTTGCAGACAAACTGGAAGAGGACAGTAGAGGAAATATGAAATTGCTATACAGAGTAGTGAAAAACAAGCAAAGGGATCAAGAGACCATAAAAGCAATAGAACGTGATGATGGAACTCTGGCACAAGAAGAGGGAGAAATTAAACAAGAACTCAAGATCTATTTCGAAAAGCTGCTGAATGGAGATACAGAAAACATAACAACGGATAGAGGAGAGCCAAGTCGAGGAACCACAACTGAACCACCAATTACATGGCTTGAGGTTGAAAATGCGCTCAAGAGCATGAAGAAAGGAAAGGCAGTGGGCGTAGATGAACTAAGTGCAGATATGCTGAAAACAGCGGGAGTTCCAGGAATCCAATGGCTCTATAGACTGCTCAACAAGATATGGGAGGAAAATACTATTCCTGAGGACTGGAAGATGGGCATCATTGTACCTCTGTTCAAGAAAGGAAGCCGACGAAAATGTACTAATTACCGTGGTATCACACTACTGTCTCATGTCCTGAAAATATTGGAAAAAATAATAGAGACCAGAATCAGAGATATTGTTGAACCAAGTTTGGAAGAAGAGCAGTATGGTTTCAGACCAGGAAGGTCAACTACAGACCTTATATTTGCAATTAGGATGCTAATGGAAAAATACTGGGAGAAGAACAAGCCTTTATTCCTAATATTTTTGGACATTGAGAAAGCATACGATAGTGTACCAAGGGAAAGAATTTGGCAATGCATGAAAGAACTTCAAGTGCGAGATAGCCTCATAGACAAAGTGAAAATGTTGTATAGTGGGAACAGAAGCTGTATTCAAGTAGGATGTGGTTTGTCGGACTGGTTTGAAACAAAGAGAGGAGTGCAGCAGGGCAGCTCATTGTCACCACTTCTATTTATTATTGTAATGGATGTAGTAATGAAATCTATTAAAAGGAAAGAACATGGAGATATCAAAGCCTTCACATTTGCAGATGATGTTGCAATCTGGAGTGACTCAGAAGATGAATTGGGAGAGAGAATACAAAGCTGGAATGAGGAGTTTAAGAAATATGGTTTAAACATCAGCAAGACCAAGACGGTGGTGATGAAAGTGTATGGGGAAGGAACAGAACCAATAGTCATGTTAAATGAAGCTCAACTGGACAGCGTTCCAGTTTTCAAATACTTGGGTAGCGTTATATCAAATGACAACCTAGCAAAACATGAGGTGAACAATCGAATCAATAAGGCAATACAATTCTACCACCAGGTAAGACACCTGCTGTGGGATGAGCAAATACCCATGAAAACAAAAATGACATTGTACAAGTCCTATTATACACCAATTCTTACATACAGTCTCGAAACCACAACACTGACCAATAGAGATAATTCCAAACTTCAGGCAGCTGAAATGAAATTCCTACGCACTATGATCCAGAAAACCAGGAAAGACAAGATTAGGAATAAGAAAATTAGAGAAGAAGTAGGAATAGACAATTCTCTCCTAAATAAGATTCAGATATCAAGACTGAAGTGGTTTGGTCACATGAAGAGGATGCCAGTAAACAGAACTGCAAGGAAGGAATTTGACAGAAAGGTAGAAGGAAGACGACCCGTGGGAAGGCCACGAAGGAAATGGATAGATTTAGTTAAGAGCGATGTAATGCTGAGAGGTCATGATTGGGACAAGTTGGTGGAGGAAGAATGGTACAAGGACAGGATGAGATGGAGAAGGCTCATATACCACACCCGGGAAACTGGAGATGGTTTAGGATGATGATGATGATGATGAAGCCCATCAAGCTAGATGAAATTTAATTTAAGCTGAACTTTAATTTGAATGATGTCTGTTGACAAATGTGTAACAAGGGCTTCGTGCAAGGTAGTTTCGGTTGGACTGAGATTTACTCCAGCAAATGAAATGAGAGGTTTATTTTGTCATCAGCGAGTGGGAACCATGTTTGTTGTTTTCTTTTCACCATTTTGGTGGTGTTGTTCATGCTTTACTCCATTAAAGTTTGAATTTTGTTTTATTTAAGTTAAATTGAGTTATTTCAAGGATAGGTGTTCCCGAAGTTGTCCTTTCCTTTCTTATAAGTACACTCTGCCATTACATGGACGTCCCAACCCCTGGTTGTGAGTCACATGCCATTGTCTGAAAAGCCATTAGAAGGAACTAACACAAACAGAAATGTGTCGGATCTGATTATGACAACATGGAAGAAGTTTAAGGAAGCAGAGATTGTTTTCAGTGGGATAATGTGTAGGAGAGATACTGATTGAAGGGTGATAGAGGATTTAAATAACTATGGAGTGGGTATGTGGGAAATTGGGAGTGAAAATTGTAGATCTTAATGGGCAGGCAGGAGATAGAGATTTACACTTGGATGGTCGTCATTTGAACCGCAATGGTACGAATTAGTTAAGGGGTTAATTTACAAGAATTATAGCATAGTATATTCAGGAAAATGGGGTGGATTAATGAGTAGTGACGAGAGCTGAATGAGTTGGAATTCAAGTAAGGACAACATAAATATGTTAGTGTAAAAAAAAAAAGTGAACTTTTCCCTTTACAAAAAGCTAATGATCATGAATATTTATTTCAATAAATGAAACTCAAATATTGATAACAAACTATTTATTTGCATCATTTTACAGAGATGGGTACAGGTTCTTTTTTTTTTTCATCAAGGTGCCTCAAGGTCACTGTTGCTAAGTAAAACACCAATGGCTGCTCATTTCAGATGACTGCCAGCCATAAGACATAGCCTAAATAGGTGTATGTGTGTGTGGATTTACATATTAGTTCTACAGTGTGTACCATCTGAATGTTAGCAAGGGTGCGGCAGAAATAGCTGTCGAACTTCAAATGTAAGTAACTCAGCAATGCCACAAGACATTCACAAATTTATTCCACAGTTTAAAAGAGTAGTGTTTGCCATTTATATCTCATACACACTAGGTTTTGAAAATGACGGTACCCATATGACGACTGTCCTTTATGATGCACCTCTGAAGCCTTTCCCTGAAGTTCCGCATGACTCGCTTGAGCATGTCTTGTGGTATTGCCTCGATTTCTTCATGGATAGCAGCTTGCAGGTCATGTAGTGTTTGCAGCTTATGTCGTAAAATGCAATCTTTCAGGTGCCCCAGAGAAAGAAATCACAAGGGGCAAGATCAGGGAAATGGGCTGGCCACGGAATGTGGCATCATCTTGTTGGAACCACACAACAGGATCCCCTAAGTCGTTGAGTGTCGGCTGCAGGAAGTTGCATAACAGCTGTACATAACGATCAGATGTTACTGTCACAGTTCTGTCCACCTCTTCAAAAAAAGTACCTACAATTCCGAAATCAATGACAGAGCACCAAAGTAACATGTTCATTGTGGAGAGGTCGCTCAAGGATCTATCGAGGATTGGTTGCGGACCAGTACCGAAAATGTTGTTTATTAACTTAACTTGACAAAAGAAAGTGCGCTTCATTACTTGACAGGACAGTTTCTGAACACCCACCATTTCGTACGAATGGAACTTGATCTCTGCATGTAAAATCCTCCTTATGGTGCAATCCGAGTCTCCCATAGCACTTCTTGCCTACAGACCGAACGTTGAGGAGATTGCGCAACGGCGTCCCACTGCATGGACGTTCTCTGATGTTCGGGTACTACGAAGCATACCAAGTGGCTTGTTTTAACACTCACCGCTTTCTCTCAAACTCTCCACCCATAACAGAATGATATTCCTGCTCGGAACTTTCCCATGTCCACCTAACCCAACGGTAACAGAGTCAGCACTTTTTTAATTAGTCTCTATCACCTCGATGCTCACCATTCCACGCCATGCTAGCGACTGACTTAACCCGGATGAGGCAATGCAAGTGCACGTGTTCTCCAAGGCTGCGACAATAACCCCTGCTTAAGAGCTGTGGTCACTACAGGTGTTAGTTCGTTCCAATCTACGGTATGTGACATAAATGGTAAACACTACTCTTCTGAACTGCACAATAAATTTGTGAATGACTTGTTGCGTTGCTGAGTTATTTATGTTTTTAATTCGTCACCTATTTCTGCTGCACCTTGTATATTGAGTTATTTAAATGCGCTATGTAGAACTGAATTCATCAACAATATCTTTAACCAGTTTTTGTCGTTCTGATTTAATCTGAATGGCCATTATGCTTTGAACTAGATGAGAGTCCTCTGCCAGATGTTAGAAGGATTCAAAACTGGGACGGACTGACTGAGTGTGGATGGACAACAGCCTCACTGCAGATGCACCGACTTCGGGTAATTATTTGAGGGAGGGGGGGACATAATTAACATGAACATAGGCATGTGAAAGGATGAACAACTATTAATGCAAACATTCCTGTATAATAATAATATTCACAAACAGATAAAAACAGAACAACAATAATAATAATAATAATAATAATAATAATAATGCTATTTTCTTTACGTCCCAGTAACTACTTGTACGGTTTTTGGAGATGCCGAGGTGCCGGAATTTTGTCCCGCAGGAGTTCTTTTACGTGCCAGTAAATCTACCAACACGAGGCTGATGTATTTGAGCACCTTCAAATACCACCGGACTGAGCCAGGATCGAACCTGCCAAATTGGGGTCAGAAGGCCAGCGCCTCAACCGTCTGAGCCACTCAGCCCGGCAAAACAGAACAATAATAAAGCTTGTTTCTCGAATAAATCTTTGAACGAGTCTTATGTATGGACTTTTCAATAATATTGAAAATATTAAAACAGAAAAATAGAACTTGATTCATAAATACAGTAAGTAGTTTGAAGGAATGTTTTATGTATGAAGCTACCAATAATAATCACAAGTATTTATATTGTGTCAGAAGCATACATAGGTTTAAAATTAAATATAAGGAAAAAACATAATATAAATTCCTCAGTGATGAAGAGCCACATTAAACTATGTGAGCCCAAAATCTTGCAACATCAAGTGCATTTGGCTTCACTTTAACCAGGTATTCTGTTGTGCAACTGAATGGGCATGACCTACATTGCAGCAAATGGGCTGTGGTCTGCTCTTCTCCACATACACACAAGGTACTGTCCACTTCAAAACACCATTTCTTCTGGTTTACCCTGCACTGTGTAACACCACAGCACAGTCTATTCAGTGCTCTCCAATTCACCCAATCTGTGACATGCCCTGGAGGGAATTCCTCTTTTGGGGCCATCCATTGCCTGATCCTCGTATGTTGACTCCTGACGCGCCATTCTTGAATTCTTGCTTGCTGTGCTGTTCCTGCAAGTGTTTCGGTTACTCTCAAGAAGCTTTTCCTAGACTTAAGCCGCTGGTGTGGTGGCTCATATACAAACCAAAGGTGGGCTTCCGATGTCAACACCTTTCTCTTTTCTTTCTTGGCTGCCACTTCACGGCGGATATCGAGAGGTGCTATCCCTGCAAGGCAATACACTTTTTCCAAAGGTGTAGGTCTCAAACATCCAGTAATAATGCGGCAGGTTTCATTGAATGCTACATCAAATGTTTTGGCATGGCAAGATTTGCACCACACCAGGCATGCGTTTTCAGCTGTGGAATAGCAGAGCGAAAGGGCAGATGTCATCACTGTGTCTGGTTGTGCTCCCCAAGATGTTCCAGTTAGCTTCCGCACAATATTGTTTCTAGCAGCCACTTTCTGCTTGATGTTCAAACAATGTTTTTTGTAGGTTAAGGCATGATCCAGAGTGACTCCGAGGTACTTCAGGGTAGGATTGTGTTGTAATGCTATGCCTTGCCAAGTGTCTTTCAGAGTTCGGGAAACTTCTCTGCTGTTTAGATGGAAAACACAGGTTTGCGTCTTAGTTGGGTTTGGTGTTACTTGAGTCTTCTTGTAATAGCCAACAAGAGTGTTTAGAGCTTTGGACAATGTTTGTTCAATCGCCTCGAAGTTATCCCCCTGAGAAGTGATGACACAATCATCAGCATAGATGAAACTATTCGTCCCGGCAGGAAGAGGCTGATCATTTGTGTAAATATTGAAAAGCATTGGTGCCAACACGCTTCCCTGGGGTAGTCCGTTCTTCTGTATCCTCCACCTGCTTCTTTTTCCCTGGAACTCAATGAAGAAACTTCGATTTTGAAGTAGGTTTCCAATGGCTCAAGTCAGATTAAAGTCAATCAATCAATACTGATCTGCATTTAGGGCAGTCGCCCAGGTGGCAGATTCCCTATCTGTTGCTTTCCTAGCCTTTTCCGAAATGATTTCAAAGAAATTGGAAATTTATTGAACATCTCCCTTGGTAAGTTATTCCAATCCCTAACTCCCCTTCCTATAAATGAATATTTGCCCCAGTTTGTCTTCTTGAATTCCAACTTTATCTTCATATTGTGATCTTTCCTACTTTTATAGACGCCATTCAAACCTATTCGTCTATTAATGTCATTCCACGCCATCTCTCCGCTGACAGCTCGGATATCTCCCGTATGCAGTTATCAGACTGTGCTTCATAAATAAGCTTCTGATAAGTTCACCTGCATACACCCCAGCGTCAGTGGGTAGGGTCTGACACATCCCACTCTGAAGAGTCTAGTGTCAGACCTAAGACGAAACGCTGGTTAATAGAGCAAACGCCGGACAAGCCATCCATCTAATTTTTGATCTGACATACCACTTAGTCGAGCAGCTCGTCTTCTTTCTCTCAATTCTTCCCAACCCAAACATTGCAACATTTTTGTAACGCTACTCTTTTGTCGGAAATCACCCAGAACAAATCGAGCTGCTTTTCTTTGGATTTTTTCCAGTTCTTGAATCAGGTAATCCTGGTGAGGGTCCCATACACTGGAACCATACTCTAGTTGGGGTCTTACCAGAGACTTATATGCACTCTCCTTTACATCCTTACTACAACCCCTAAACACCCTCATAACCATGTGCAGAGATCGGTACCCTTTATTTACAATCCCATTTATGTGATTACCCCAGTGAAGATCTTTCCTTATATTAACACCTAGATACTTACAATGATCCCCGAAAGGAACTTTCACCCCATCAACGCAGTAATTAAAACTGAGAGGACTTTTCCTATTTGTGAAACTCACAACCTGACTTTTAGCCCCGTTTATCAACATACCATTGTCTGCTATCCATCTCACAATATTTTCGAGGTCACGTTGCAGTTGCTCACAATCTTGTAACTTATTTATCACTCTATAGAGAATAACATCATCCGCAAAAAGCCTTACATCCGATTCCACTCCTTTACTCATATCATTTATATATATAAGAAAACATAAAGGTCCGATAACACTGCCCTGAGGAACTCCCCTCTCAACTATTACAGGGTCAGACAAAGCTTCACCTACTCTAACTCTCTGAGATCTATTTTCTCCCATGATCCACCCTATCAAATGCTTTAGACATGTCAATCGCGATACAGTCCATTTGACCTCCAGAATCCAAGATATCTGCTATATCTTGCTGGATTCCTACAAGTTGAGCTTCAGTGGAATAACCTTTCCTAAAACCGAATTGCCTTCTATCGAACCAGTTATTAATTTCACAAACATGTCTAATATAATCAGAAAGAATGCCTTCCCAAAGCTTACATACAATGCATGTCAAACTTACTGGCCTGTAATTTTCAGCTTTATGTCTATCACCCTTTCCTTTATACACAGGGGCTACTATAGCAACTCTCCATTCATCTGGTATAGCTCCTTCGGCCAAACAATAATCAAATAAGTACTTCAGATATGGTACTATATCCCAACCCATTGTCTTTAGTATATCCCCAGAAATCTGATCAATTCCAGCCGCTTTTCTAGTTTTCAACTTTTGTATCTTATTGTAAATGTCATTGTTATCATATGTAAATTTTATTACTTCTTTGGCCTTAGTCTCTTCCTCTATCTCAACATTATCCTTGTAACCAACAATCTTTACATACTGCTGACTGAATACTTCTGCCTTTTGAAAATCCTGACATACACACTCCCCTTGTTCATTAATTATTCCTGGAATGTCCTTCTTGGAACCTGTTTCTGCCTTAAAATACCTATACATACCCTTCCATTTTTCACTAAAATTTGTATGACTGCCAATTATGCTTGCCATCATGTTATCCTTAGCTGCCTTCTTTGCTAGATTCAGTTTTCTAGTAAGTTCCTTCAATTTCTCCTTACTTCCTCAGCCATTTCTAACTCTATTTCTTTCCAGTCTGCACCTCCTTCTTAGTCTCTTTATTTCTCTATTATAATAAGGTGGGTCTTTACCATTCCTTACCACCCTTAAAGGTACAAACCTGTTTTCGCATTCCTCAACAATTTCCTTAAACCCATCCCAGAGTCTGTTTACATTTTTATTTACCGTTTTCCACCGATCATAGTTACTTTTTAGAAACTGCCTCATACCTGTTTTATCAGCCATATGGTACTGCCTAACAGTCCTACTTTTAAGACCTTCCTTTCTATCACATTTATTTTTAACTACCACAAAAACAGCTTCATGATCACTAATACCATCTATTACTTCAGTTTCCCTATAGAGCTCATCTGGTTTTATCAGCACCACATCCAAAATATTTTTCCCTCTGGTTGGTTCCATCACTTTCTGAATCAGCTGTCCTTCCCATATTAACTTATTTGCCATTTGTTGGTCATGCTTCCTGTCGTTCGCATTTCCTTCCCAATTGACATCTGGCAAATTCAGATCTCCTGCTACAATCACATTTCTTTCCATGTCGTTTCCCACATAGCTGACTATCCTATCAAATAATTCCGAATCCGCATCAGTGCTACCCTTTCCCGATCTGTACACTCCAAATATATCAAGTTGCCTATTATCTTTAGAAATGAGCCTTACACCTAGAATTTCATGTGTCATATCTTTAACTTTTTCGTAGCTTACAAATTCTTCTTTCACCAGAATGAAAACTCCCCCTCCCACCTTTCCTATCCTATCTCTACGATACACACTCCAGTGCCGTGAGAAAATTTCTGCATCCATTATATCATTTCTCAGCCATGATTCAACTCCTATTACAATATCTGGTAAATATATATCTATTAAATTACTTAATTCTATTCCCTTCTTTACAATACTTCTACAGTTCAACACTAACAATTTTATGTCATCCCTACTTGATTTCCAGTTCCCTGTTCCCTTATCACCGCTCCCTATGCCATCCCGTTTCCCTGAATGTACCTCCCTATTACCCTTCCAAACAAATTTCCTAACTTATACGTACCACTGCGGTTTAAATGAAGGCCATCCGAGCGCAGATCCCTATCTCCTACCCACCCATTAGGATCTAGAAATTTCACTCCCAGTTTCCCACATACCCACTCCATAGTCTCATTTAAATCCCCAATCACCCTCCAGTCAGTATCCCTCCTACACAGTATTCCACTAATAACAATCTCCGCTTTCTTAAACTTCACCCGTGCTGCATTTACCAGATCCCACACATCTCCAACTATGTTGGTACTTATATCAGCTTGCCTTACGTTGTTGGTACCAACATGAAACACTACCACCTTCTCCTTCCCCTCCTCCCTCTCTTCTACTTTCCTCAACATCTGCCTCAACCTAATTCCTGGATAACATTCTACCCTGGTTCCCTTTCCTCCACACACTTTCCCCACGTGTCTAATGATGGAATCCCCCATGACCAGAGCCTCAACCCTACCCACCTCATTTGATCCCCTCCCCTCCTGGTCAGCCCTATCTTTCCTGATAGCTGCAGAAGCTACTTCCTCCTCCCTTTTCTCCTTCCCATGACCCTGTTCCACCTGTCTTTTCCTATCCTCTACTCTACCTTTCCCTTTCCTACTGTTTCCCTTCCTCCTACTTCCATGCATCTCACCAACAGTTCCCTGTCCCTCATCTTCCCTCTGTTGTTCTACCTGGAGTGACTCGTACCGATTTTGCACAGACACCTGTCCTGAATTCTGATCCTGAATAGAGCCCTTGACCTGCAATCTCCTTGCCCTTAGAACATTAGACCACCTGTCTTCTACAACTCCTCTCTTTCCTTCCCCTCCCTCTTGTACACCTACTGTAACCTGTACATTGTTTGAGGGAGTCCTATCTTCCTTCCTGTCTTCTGTGAGAATCCTAATTATCTCCCTCAAACTTTCCAACTCCTCCCTCATACCCCTCAATGCCTCACCACACCCACAATAAGTACACTCGCGCTCCTTAGCCATTCTTTACGGGGGGAAAATTTTAAATTAAAAAATAAAATAACTTATTTGCAAAAAAATAAATACAATACAATACTACTTAGTCGTGCTCTATTTTTTTTTATCCTACAACCCCTAACAGGATAAAAGCTGCTGTTAATTACTGAATATCGAAAGTAATACACAAGAACTACACAATTCCAAACTGCAATTAAGCCTATCCTAATTTCAACAATATTTTAGTAAGAGTTTCTACGGATACCTCTACTACACCAGTACTACACAAATATTTTACAATAATAAAATAAGCACACTAAATTCTAATAGGATATTACTCGTATACTACTGTACAGTACACTACAGTAATTTTTAAACTACTTTCAGACGTATCCTAATTACGATACCGGTACCGTACCGTATGTCACTACTAAGCACAACAGAAATGAAATTTGCAAGAACTACTGTACTCAAAGATTACCAACGAAGCTAAATGCTTAGACAAATTATTATTAGTATTACGGTCTAATAGATACACACGAAAGATAACACACGAATATAGCAGGCAAGATACGGCACTATCGAAATGTACTGTATCTATACTACAATGTATCTACACTACACTACACTGCGTTTGGTTAAATGCTTAAGTATCGAAAGGATTGCCGTACACGAAGGAAAACACGAATATAACTGGCAAGATACTATCTAATATATTATACCTTATCTTCACTACAATTCTACTGAAATGTGGTTATGTGATTATTACAGCTGGTGGATTACTATTATTTTCCCTACTCCACAGGACGGAGAATAAAAGTGTTCTTAATTAGGCCTACTGAAAAATACGAGGTTGTCTACAATAAATTCTCAAATATTTCTATCAAAACTACTACTACTACTCCAGGGACTTTAACTGCAATTACCGGGATATATGAACTTTATTATTATTAGCTAACCGCTCATAAATACTGAAAGATCGAGGGAGCGAAATATAAATTACGGATACTAACTACCTACTCAGAAGTACAAATGAATGGAATACAAGGTCAGCTGATTTTTATTTATATTTACTTGACTACACTACACCCTTTGTTCACGGCTGTAGCCAACAATGCAATATTTGAATATGAGGAGCGACAATAATCAATAACAATACGACTGTTAACTATTACCGTGTAATCTATTTAACTTCTTTTTAAATGGAAGTTTACAGGCGTATCGTGTTTTTTAATGTAGTAAATTATTACCTTCGCGATAGTTTGAACGTATATCTATACGAAATACCGGAGAAGTTGCTGCAGAAGTTACGGTACTATTCCTTATGATAATCTGCCTTTGTAAGTACAGCCAACGAACCTACAGATATTTACAAATATTTTTAAAGTTAATATTGTTACCTAAAGTATTACCTAAACCTAAATTCGAAACAAGGTGCACCTAGCTAGCCTACTTAACCTAGAAAACGTAATTTACTGAAGACCAACTGAATTACTTGTTACAAAATTTAAATAATTATTACTACTCCCAATTTCTACCAACAAGCACTAAACACCACTATATAAACAGCACTAAATGAATCAGATATACACAAAATTAAGCTATTTCAATAGGTTTTCACTACTTTATCACTACAATAATGCAAGAGCTCTCTCAACAGCCAACCGTTCTCAAGCGCATCCAACAATGCAACCAGCGCATCCAACAATGCAAGTCCTTTGTCATGCTATATACCTTTCCTAGGAGAATTCGGTGGTTAACAGTATCATATGCTGTGATTTTCCGGCTTTGAAAACCATCTTCTATATGTTGACATAATTTCAACACTGTGATGTGCAGCTTTTCCCTCTCCTGAAACCAGCTTGCTGTGGAATCAGAAGTGGCTTGATTTTATCAGTCAACCTATTGAGGATTATTCTCTCCAGAATTTTCAAAACAAGGCACAATAAGGAGATTGGTCTGTAGCTCCTAGGGTCATTTTTATCTTTGCCTTGTTTTAGAATGGCTATGACCCTAGCCTTTCTCCATATTTCAGGTATCATGGAAGACTGAACGCAGTTGTTCATGAGTTCTACCAACCAGCACTTCACAGTAGGACCAAAGTTCTTAATTTGTTCCATTCGAAGGTCATCGAATCCTGCTGACTTCCCAATCTTACACTTACTGAGAGCTAATTCCAGTTCAGTTAGTGTGAAATGCTTAGATAACTCATTGCTCTTGTCTGGTTGTCTGACTATAGGATTCTTCCCTACTTTCATGGAAAGTTTTGGTTTTCCATTAAGCAAAAGTTTGTGTGCTATTTGATTTGCACTCACATTGGGAAGTGTGTTAGCTTGCGTAGGATCATTGCTCAAGCGTTTTGAAAGTCTCCAAGCTTCTTGACTGCTCCTACCCATATCGACTTCAGACATCAACTTCATCCATGTCTCCTTCTTTGCCTGGGAGATAGAGGAAAGAACACTTTGTGCTGCTTGAATCGTTTGCTCACTAAATGGGTCTTCTTCATGAAGCCTGTAGTAATCGTGCAACAGGGCATTTGTTTCACGAGTTATACCTTGAAGGTAGTGTGTCCTGCAGCCTCTGGGAATTGATGCCTGTGAACAGAATTTCACGATATCAATGAATTTGTCATAATCTTGGGGCATAGGAGAGACAGTTTTTATCCTCTCATCCAACATACTGGAAAACCTTTTCCAGTCAGCCTTTCGAAAGTTATATCTCCATCTGAACCGAACTTCGTGTGGTCTTATGGATGAAGAGAGGTGACATATTAGTGGCCGGTGTTGTGTTCTTAGGATTGGTGAACCCATTTCTTTAGAACATTGCTGCACAAAGCAGTTGCTCACAAAGAGAAGATCTGGGTTATACCCTCGGTGCAATCTTCCACTGTTGAAGGAGGAGGGAAGCTTACTGTCGTGAATAAGGGAAAGCTCCTGAGTTTCAGCCCATGAAATGACGATCTCTCCATTCTCATCTTCTTGACCATATCCCCAGATGTGACTACGGCTGTTAAAGTCACCGATTACTATTGACTTTGTTTGATTACCAAAATTTGCAGGTGGTGAGAAAAAGAACTTTTCATTTGGAGGCTTGTACAAAGATGTAATAGTCATGTTGCTTAGCTCCACGGTGATTATTTTGATGTCATTAACTTCAGTATGATGAATACTGCTGATCTGGAGGTCTGGCTTTACGAATACAGCACTGCCATATTTCATATGTGGCCTTTCTGCAACTAAAATCATTCCTGAAATCTTTGGACGATTCTGATGTTCATCCCTATGCATTTCCTGAATGCACAAGACGTCACATTTCAGATCTTGGCATAGTTTTTGCAAGAGTTCTTCTTTGGCAGCTGACAAGCCTTCAATATTTATGGATATTATTGTCATGGATGGCTCTGAAAAGAGCCGTTTCTTAAAATACATTTTAAGATTGATTAGTTCTGCTTCTGGTGTGAGAGAATCAGCCGTCTAGGAAGAGTCCTAGTCCGTTGCCCAGGAGACACCCGGATGAATAACAATATCACATGCAAATACACCCTACTGGGAGGTTTCATAAATCTATTTTCTTAATAAATATCCTATTACCGTACTGTATACCATGCATTTCAAGATATAAAATGTATCTCGCCTGAACAGTCTCTATTGGGCAATATAGCTCTCTGAAGAAATGCCCGCTTTCTAAACTCGTTTCTTGATATAAAACCATCTATTACCTTCTCGAGATTTAACACCGTAGCAGCCTTTAAAGACTACCAAACTCCATGTTTTAAGGTGACTTAACACCTAGGAGGAGAATTTGGGGGGGGGGGAGGAATGGCATTCTGTCCCCCTAAAATCTTTTTTTTTTGGAGGGGGTGCAGAAACATCTTGCCCTTCCCATAGAGAGGTTCATAATTGGCCTACTTGGGCTGACTTCGGAACTAATTCTCCTGTCAGCGCGAATGAGATTCTTCGGATTTTACCTTGAAGACTGAAATTAATGTTTCACGAAATATAAGGGATGACATTTTCCTTTCAATAAATGGCCATGCCTTTGAAAGCAAATAACCAGAAAAATCATGTGCATAATACCGAGCGAGAGGCTGCAGTCTTTAGGTCACATAGCTGTCAGCTTGCATTCAGGGGATAGTGGGTTTGAACCCCACTCTCAGCAGCCCTGCAGATGGTTTCCACTTTTTACACCAGGCAAATGCTGGGGCTGTACCTTAATTAAGGCCACAATCGTTTCCTTCCCACTCGTAGCCCTTTCCTGAACCATAGTCACCGTAACACCTATGCGTGTCAGTGCGATGTAAAGCGAATTGGTACAAAAAAGAAAACAAGAAAAGATGTGCATGATAGCCTGGAATTGTTGTCTGTTTTCACTTTTTGTGTGTATTTATAGTAGGCATATTAAAATATATTAAATATATTTTCTGTATATATAGTTTGTTGCTTTCCCTTCGTACAATACGTGTAGCAGTCCCTATTCATAACTTACCAGATTTTACAAATAGAGACTAGATGTGCAACACCGTGTGGACATCTGAGTTCTTTACTTCGTCAATAATATTATACCTTTAAATGTCATACAGGACTATATACAAGCATAATAAATATTATATAATATTATATATTATAATATTTATCGAGCGAGTTGGCGGGTGCGGTTAGAGCGACGCAGCTGTAAACTTGCTTTCGGGAAATAGTGGGTTCAAACCCTACTGTCGGCAGCCCCGAAGATGGTTTTCCGTGGTTTCCCAGTTTCACGCCAGGCAAAGGCTTGGGCTGTACCTTAATTAAGCTCACGGGCGCTTCCTTCCCATTCCTAGTCCTTTCCTATCCCATCATTGCCATAAGGCCTATCTGTGTCGGTGTGATGTAGAGCAAATTGTAAAAAATGTTGTATTTTTTCAGTTCCCTTCAATCATATGATTTACCACTCTCCCTTTCCATTAAGGGAAATTATTTTACACATTAAAATCTTAAAGTAAATCATACATTTTAGGAAAAGCTAAATAAAAACTCCATAATCGGCTGAAACTACAACCGAGTATTATATTTCTACTTGTAATCACGTTTAGAAAACATCAACAGTAATAATAATAATATTGGCTTTACGTCCCACTAAGTACTTGCACGCTTTTCAGAGACGCCGAGGTGTCGGAATTTTTTTTCAATGGGAATTCTTTCATGTGCCGCTAAATCTATCTACAAGAGGCTGACATATTTGAGCACCTTCAAGTATCACTGGACTGAGCCAGACTCGAACCTGCTAACTTGGGCTCAGAAAGCTAGGGTCTAAACCAGCGATGATAATTGCTTTGTTCGTGCAGTAAATCAGTGATAGTTGGTGATTTGTACAAGAGCGCATATGCTGATTAGCAACAGTAGGAAACAGTTCCCAATTCTTTCCAGCGCGAACGGTCATGTGTAAAAAGTATTACCACTAGATGTCAGTACATATCCCAATTAATTTCTATTCGATTTGATTGACTGATAGACTGATTTAAGTTGTGTTCTACTGAGAGTAATATTTTGTCGTAAATATATTGCTCATTTGAACTAAAAGCAGGAAAATTTGAATGCAACATGCAAGGTACCAAAAAAGCAATTAATTTTGAATTCTATATTATGTAAATTCTACAGATTTTTACAGGATAGTATTAATAGCTGTGTCAATTAACAATACAATGAAAATAAAGAATGCATATTAAAATGTAATACAATACAATTATTTGTCTTTTACAGAAGGACTACAAGAATTTTTGATTCTTCATGACACATCAGCAGCAAATAGCGATGTTGCATATAGGTCATGGCCACATCATAACACGAAACTTTTAATAGACCAATTCAAGAAATATAGGAACAATGCAGGGTCGATGGAAATTTGGAATATGGGAGTTCATTGCAATGAAAATGAATGAAGAGTTTAGTGTGAAAGTTTTCCCAGCCAACTGTGAAAATAGATGGCGTGTAATAGAGAGAAATGACAAGAAAATCATAGACAATTTGAATAAAACAGGGAGGGGTTGGAAGACCTTTGAGTATGCAAATGAAATGGACGAGATGTTCAGAAGAAACGGAATATTTACCCTGAACTTCTCTTATCAACCACCACAACTGCCCATCTCCTGGTAACCACACAATTAAAACAACCAAAAGAAGTCTATGCTTCTTGCAGTGAGGCAGCCTCCATAGAAGTTGATGATCCTAACCTGGCTGTAGCAAATCAAATTCCTAATAACAAATTACCGCCCGTAAACAGGGGCTCAGTAAGGTCATTTGGAAAGAAATAGTGTTGATGTGCTAGGGAATATTAGACAGGAGAGTTTAAAGTATCAGAATGTTAGGTTAGATTTTGAGAAAGCAAAATTCGAAAGAAAAATAGAATTGGAAACAGCAAGAAAATGAAAGAAGGAATGATCTGGTTTAACAGAGGAATAACATCCTGAAACAGTTGTTAGAGAAGAATATAAATGCAGCTTCTACAATTGATATGTGATGTGTTTATGTACAATTTAACATTTATATTTCCGTTACCCATTAAATGTAACATCTATTGTAACAACTGTTCAAAGTAGCCTATGTTAAAGGCAACATAATTTCTCCTGGCTATCCCAGCTCTGTCATCTCTATCCTCTAATCCTACGGCCTCTATCTCCTCTTGAACAATCGGTACCTCATAACCTGCTTCTTCATTTTCATGATATTCTAAAGTTGTCGTCAAGAGCAAGGTTATGTAAAACACAACAAGCAAGAATGAAGTGGACAATACCGGGGATCTTCTTGAATTTTATGTGATATAATAGACGAAACTCTTGTTTTAATAAGCCGAAACAATTTTCTATCACATATCCATTTCTGGCTAGTTTAACGTTGTAGTCTTTCTCTGCACGCCTCAGTTAACCACGGTCTTCGAGCATTCTTCTTCTTCTTGATACTTATGGACTATTTTACTGTCGTCCAGCCACTATGCGTATAAAAAAGAAAAAAGGAGATCACACGCCAGATAGAGTCTAAAAATCATAGGATAAGTGCATTTTGCACATATTATAGAGGGATGAAAGCAGTCTAAGTGTTCTTCTTCTTCGTGGTTAGTTTTTGGACATCGTCGTAAGACGCTACGTCCAGTCACTGGTTTGCGGGATAAGTAATGTCTGGGAGAGGTACCAACATTAGAGGAAATTAGTACACTACGAGATAGTAGGGTTAGCTATGTAAGGAAGCTAATTACAGCCGGAAATAATGAAACTGAGGAAAATACCATTAATACGGAGGCTAAACTATCAAGGCATAACACAAAAACACTGGGACACAGGGTTCTAATGCTTCACGTCTGTGTGGTCTGCCACGACGTCTTACTACAAACGAACTAGACCGGACCACAAATAGGGGTGGGATGCGAAAGTTCGTACCTATAGGGAAGGAAAAAGGGTACAATTGGATGTTACAGGTGACTAAAAAATTGAGTATGAAGGCTACAACGCGAAAAGACGGTTGGAGCACTAAACAGGAAACATTTAAAGGCAGTTGGTAACCCGCATGAAGAAGCTTAGCTATGAATTCGCGACGTTGATGTGCATTTGTCTGACACTGAAAAAAGAAGTGATGTACAGTACCTACTGCCCGACAGCATGGGCAGAAGTTACTTTCGAGAAGATGCAGGCGATAGAGATGAACAGGCGGACAGAAGAATCTCCTCGTGTACTAATTTTAACTTAGGCGTCCATGGGTCGTTCGGTCCCATTTCCGCTATTAAATCTGCTAATTGTTTAAGGGCGGTTCGACAGTATTCATTAGAAATAAAGTTTGGTTTACAAGGTAAAGCCATGACAGAGGGAGATGCCGGTAGTGGTGCGTGGGGATCCGTAGGTTGCCCTTGAGGACTTGATGTCCGTGATATAGATGCAGTCTCGGTAGGAGTAGCAGGTATCAAACGCACCATTGGAGTGCCAGAACGTTCTGGAACCGATTTCGGATTACTTATCAAATTCAGGTATGATGCCCTGTCATAACCTGGTGTGACAGGTGGGCGGGGAGGGTTCCGAACTACCATAGTAAATTTACGCTTACGAGGGAGAGTTTCTTCCGATTGGGAAGATCTAGTGGGTAAAGGAGGGAAATGTTGTGGCATCGTAAGGGGGTTAGATATGGACGCTAATGGGGCAAAAGAGTTTTTTACTTCGAAATATGATTTGTTTTCAACACTCATAATGCGTTTAATTTCCTTCTGTTGTTTGTGGACTTCACAACATTCAGCCCCCGCAGGGTGATTTTCTGCACAATTAGCGCATTTAACTAGTAGATGAGTGCAATCTTCGGTAGAGTGATTTAGTGAACATTTTCCACATCGCGGCTCCCTGGAACGACAATTAGTGGCGGTGTGTCCATACCGCTGACATCGTTTGCATAATAAAGGAGAGAATATAAAGGCCTGAACCTCTAAAATGACTTTAAAAATGGACACACTTTTCGGAAGTTGACTTTCGAATACAACTTTCACAGTACCTGTAGGGATATATTCAGTTTTTCCTTCTTTGGATGAACGTCTATTTAGACGTTGTACTTTCACTACAGGATATGGTGAGTCTAAATAAGTGAGAATGTCGGATTCGGAAATAGTAGTGTCTACTCCCCGTATTACCCCTACTCGCTGAATATTCGAGGATGGAATAAAAGCTGTCAATTTCTTTTCTGTAAGAATGGGATGAGAAAGAAAGGCGTTTGCAGCCTTACTAGACATGAAAGTAACTTGAATTCTATTTCGGCCCTTCCTATGGATGGCCTTGACGTCACCAATTTGCCTCTCATAGAAAATCCGACCCAGAGTCATAGGGTGAATATGTCCTAGTTTATTTTGAGATTCAGTCGATTCGACAAATACTATGTAAGGGCCAAGATTAGTATTAGAATAGGTAGGTACAGGAACGTGCGGACGTTGATCCCTGTCACGTATTGAATCTTGATAACTATCTCGTTGGGTATCGGTATTACTAGTGTCCATGTGTAAGTCCTCACGCACGGCATCTTTACCGATATCAGGAGGTCGTCCTAAAGGGCCACCTCCACTATCTACAGACATAGTAGTCCAAAAGGGGATTACACTATACTAGCACCGGAACAAACACAAAAGAAAATTTACGAAGATACAAACACAAACATAAAACACTCTACTTATCTACAGATGGGAAAAAGCCGCTGCACCAGTGACCGGAGCGAGACGTGTGCACTGCACAACAGCCGAACACCGAATGTACTCTTCGGAGTCTAAGGGTTCACTGTTCACATACTTGCTTGCTTGCTTGCTGATGCTTATGGGCTGTGTCTACGACATTTCACCCAGTCAATACTCTCTTACTCATGTAAACACACTAATATAAATGAAAACTTCAGTTCAATAATTGATGCTTGAGCTGGCAAGTAGAAAAACACAAAACACTGCACTTCACTATATCACATAACCCATTTGGCTAGAGTAGCCTGTTGTCATACAGGAAACTTCCAATCTTGCAAGCACACTGCGTCTAAAGCTTCACCCACACGAAGAATCCAAAATAGCACTCACAAGTAATACACTAATGATATGAGGAATCACTCAAATAGAACCTTCAAAAGCATGATCAATTCTCACCCTATATTACAGACAGAATTATAACATGATATTGGCTTCATCTAGAAACAAATTTAGCACTCGAATAATCTCGACTGTAGGATTACAGAGCAAACAAGAAACACTGGTAGGAAAAACCTGCTTGAGTCGCTTGAGTTGAGTCATAAGTTTTTTTTACGGGGGTTAGCATAGAAAGAACATTCAAATAAAATGTGGTTGGAGTCGCCATTACGGATATTTGTACCACACAAACAGTTTGTATCCTGCGTTAAATGGGAACGGGATCGATATTGTGGTGTAAGGGCATGATTAAACCGTAACCGAATGATGTTAATAATATGTATAAGATCCTCGTATAAACCAAGGTTTAACTAAAAGTGTTGGTTGTAAATAATAATAGAAGTTACCTTTGACTTGTGCAGTCTGGCGGTAGAAATTCTGCCAGTCTTGACGCCCCTCCTGTCGGATAACAACTACATAATCAGAAGCTGGAACAATATTGTTAGTATTCGGCACAGGAAGACGAGAAGCTTGTTTTGCAAGATAATCTGCTTTTTCATTACCGTCGATACCCACATGACCTGGTACCCATACTAAAGTTATGGAAATACCGACGTTGTCAAGCATATAAAGGAGACTCTTGACATTGTATATATACCAATTATAAGATAACTCATACGATACCAAAGATTGTAATGCACTCAGCGAATCCGTATAGATTGTAGCTCGCGTATATCCCTGTCGCTGAACAAAAAGTAAAGCTTGCTGTATGGCGAATAACTCCGCCGTAAAAATCGAACAGTCACTAGGCAAACCATATTGTTCTTTAACATTTAGAGAAGGTATATAATAAGCGGAACCAACTCCATTAATGTTCTTTGCCCCATCTGTAAAAATGTTTATGCTTCGTGGAATATGAGAAAATTTCACTCTTTTAACAGGACATATCTCGGTCCCCTGCAGACAAGGAACATTAGTAGAGCCATTACGCATAGGCCAAATTATTTGAGGCTTAAAATAAGAAACCTGATAGGGTAAGGTATAGCGTAGTAAAGTAACACTGTGTATTAAGGTACACTGTTTCGACTTCAATGTATTAAAAGCATGAAACAGTACGGGCAATCTGCGTAAACCCTGGCGCCGAACGGAATAATACTCCGAGAGTAACTGTAACTTCGGAATTAAAGGATGACTTGTTAAAGAAAACTTTTTAAGTAAATATTTCGTCGCAAGTATTTTTCTACGTACTTGTAAAGGAGCTTCGCAGGCTTCAACTAAAAGTGCATTGGTAGGTGTGGACTTTAAAGCTCCAATACAGGAGCGTATTGCTTTATATTGACAAGTGTTAAGAATATTCAAGTTAGTAGAAGATGCTACGTCAAAAATATGTGATCCATAGTCCAATATCGTCCTAATAGTGGTTTTGTACAAACATAGCACCACAACGGGATCTGCCCCCCATTGCCTACGGGTTACGGCCTGTATTACCTGAATATACCGTTCACTCTTCGAACGCATTTATAAAAAATGATGTTTCCATGTAAGTTTTTGATCGATAAATAACCCAAGATATTTATGGTGACTAACCACTGGTATTTCATACTGATCAAAAGCAAGTGGCGATCGGTCATAGCTTCGGTGATGTGTAAATATCATTGCTCGACATTTCGCTATGGAAAGATTTAACCCATGGGCCTCTAACCATGTTCTAGCTTCATGAAGCGTGAAACTAATATGTTGTCTACAGAGCTGTAAATCGTCATGTGTACAATAAAGCAAACTTGCACTGGATTCAAAGATGAAAGCCAGAACAGAACGTCTAATGATAGGTATAAACTTGTGGAAAGAGCAAAATATATTGAGCACCAGTATTGTATGCGCACTTTTTAGTGATAGATTTTTGTACTCGTTGGAGAAGTAAGAAGGGTTCCGTTAATACTGCCAACTGAATGGAAATGAAATCTGAATTGAATCGATAATATGATCGATCGATATGAATTTTATAAACCTTTATTATTTTAAGCAAACAACTGTGTCACACACACACAATATATAATACTATATTACATTTCCCGTTGCGAAACGTGTTCCTAGCATGAATTGTATAGTTTGGCTTTTCTGTGTAAACAACAACAGTACGAGTACTTAAAGTGTACGCCAGATGGCGCACAGCGATGATAAGTGATTCTTAGTTTGTGTTTCAAAGGTTGCCAATAGGAATCTCGAAGATAATCGAAGTCGACCGCTTCAGCACTAGGGTGTAAATCTATCACTAAAAAGTGCGCAGATAGTAAATATGATCGAGCTGCGGAAATGTCATGTACATTCTCTTCTTCTTCTTCTTCTTCTTCTACTACTTCTTCTTGGTTAGTTGTTGAACATCGTCGTAAGACGCTACGTCCAGTCACTGGTTTGCGGGTTAATAAATGTCTGGGAGAGGTGCCAACATTAGAAGAAATTAGTACACTACGAGAGAGTAGGGTTAGCTATGTAATGAAGCTAATTACAGCAGGTAATGATGAAACTTAGAAAAATACCAATGATATGTAGGCTAAACTATCAGGGCATAACACAAAAACATTGGGACACAGGGTTCTAATTCTTCACGTCTGTGTGGTCTGTCACGACGTCTTACTACAAACAAACAAGACCGGACCACAAATAGAGTTGGGATGTGAAAGTACATACCTAGAGGAAAGGAAAAGGTTACAACTGGATGTTACAGGTAACTAAAAAATTGAATATTAAGTCTACAACGCGAAAAGTCGGTTGGAACACTAAACACGAAACATTTGACGGCAGTTGGTAACCCGCATTAAGAAGCTTAGCTATGAATTCGCGACGTTGATGTTCATATGTCTGACACTGAAAAAGATGTGATTTACAGTACCTTCTGCCCGTCCGCATGGACATAATTTACTTTCAATAAGATTAAGGCGATAGAGATGTGCAGGCGTACATACATGATTTAGACGGAGCCGTATGATTGTAGTAATATGACGCCGAGTGTAGTTACCAAAAGCGAACCACGGTTTATTAGGAAAATCAGGCATAAGCGTGAATAAGTGCTTCCCTTTCAACTGGGAAGTTCGGCGTCATTCTGCACTCCACTGATCGTGGATGAAGTGACGACAGTGTTCCCATAAGTCTGTGTGTGGAACTGCGATGTAGTAGTCTAATCCAGTACCCTGGGCTGCCTCTTTAGCTAGGATATCTGCTGTGATGTTACCTTGTATTCCAGAATGGCCCGGAATCCACGCGAATAATACATTAACATTACGGAGGGACAAGTCATAACTTAATTTGCGTAAATTTTGAATGTACCAATTATTGGTATGCTCGAGATTGTCTAAACATGTACATTCTCGTATGGAACGTAATAATTTGAAGCAGGTGAGAAGAGGGGAAATAAGGGAGTGTGACACAGAAAAAAGCACAGGGACACAAAGGTACTAAACTTCACGCCGAAGTGGCCAGTCTTGGCGACTTGTCTACTACTCAAAACAACACCGGGCCTACAATTGGGATAGACAAACACTTAGGAAAAATGTAGTAGGGAGAAAGGAAAAAGTTAAAGCTAATAGGAGTATTAATTGAAGGAATATGGAGGAGTTGAGGTATATACCAGAGAATTTAGTGCAGAGATGAGAGTACTAACCTAAAAACAGTAATGCGCAATGCTCTGATTTAGTTGGTGAAAGACGAATGTACCGGAATTATTAATACGTATGATAATGTTTGAAGCACGAGGAACAGGAGTAACAAAAGACTGTAGCTGTGGATAGTAGCGAGACAAACAGTAGCAACTAAAGTGAAGTATAACGGGAGCCCAAAGAAAACTAAGATCAAATGAAAAGGAGTGAATAAATGTATATACCAGTGAAATATGTAATTAAATGACCATGAGCGTGGAATGATTATAGGATCAATTGAGCATCGTCAATAAATTGATTAAGAACTGCAATGATATCAGATGAGAGATAAATTAATAGACAAGTAAGACTTGTGGGAAAGGGAATTTTCATTCGTGTCAGGCTAGTGAGTAGCTTACGCCGGGGTGCAGAATAAACAGGATATTGAAAAAATAGATGGTTACTATCCCCTTCTAACTCACCACATACACAGTTAGGCTGATTAACTAAATGAAAACGAAACTTGTATTGCGGGGTAAGGGAATGATTGAAACGTAATCTAATTATGTTAGTGATATGTCGACGCGTGTATGTACCCCTGGCAAACCAGGGTTTTGTGGTAATTTGTGGTTGGAGTTGATAATAATATGTGCCTCTATAACGTACAGATTGATTCCAGTCATCTTACCAGGAGCTGTAGGCAGTGTCCTTAAGACTGGGATAGAAGTCAAGAGGTGGTATAGCTACTGTGAGAGGGGGCGTTGGGAGTCGACTAGCTTCTTTAGCAGCAGTGTCCGCTAGATCATTACCAAGAATATTGGAATGTCCCGGTATCCATACAAGTGTAATATATATGCCATTTTGTTCAAGTTGATAAAGTAGGGTTTTGACAGTATATACATATAAATTTAAGGATGGAGTAACTGATGATAATGCCTGTAATACACTTTTAGCGTCGGTATAAATAGTAGCTCTTGGCAAGGAATGTTGTTGTATGTAAATTAATGCCTGTTGGATGGCAAATAGCTCTGCAGAAAAGATGGAGAAAGTAGTCGGAAGACGAAAACGTTCAATTGTGCTGGAGTCTCTAATAAAAAACGCAGCACCGACTCCTTGAGGGGGTTTTGCCCCATCTGTGTAAAAGTCTACACCGATAATAGAGGGAGATATGCGCATTTTTTGACATGGGGAAGGAGCAATCAGCGATAGCTGACGATCCTGTTAATAAAGATTTATGAGAGAAAATAATTGTGGGTGTGTAGTGTAAGCTTGCAAATGGAGTAGAATACATGGGTATGGAAAGAGTCCTGAGGATCGAAGTGCAGGATCTGTTTATAATGATATATGCAGTATATATAGCTGGAACACATCCCGATCTAGGCGGACATTGTTGATAGTATTCTTGTAATAGCTGTAACTTTGGAATTAAAGGGGAAGAAGAAAAAGCGAGCTTTTTAATCAGATATTTTTGTGCGAGTAGTAAACGTGGGACTTCACTCGTTTCCACTAATAATGCGTTGGTTGGAGTAGTCTTAAGTGCTCCAATACAAAGGCATAAAGCTTGAAATTGAAGGGTATTGAGTGGAATAAGCGAGGTAACTGAAGCGATGTCTATTATATGAGCTGAATAATAAAAAATGGAGCGTACAGATGCTTTGTGTAAGGAAAGAGCAGTATTGGGTCGGCGCCCCAGTTACAACGAACTACAGTTTTAAGAATTTTGATAAATCCATCAACTTTTTGACGTATCAATGTAATATGTCGTTGCCAGGTGAGTTTTTAATCAAAGATTATACCGAGGTATTTGTGATGAGTAGTAAGAGGGATACTATATCCCTCAAAAGTAAAGGGAGAGTGATCATAAGAACGTTTATGAGTAAATATTATTGCCGCACATTTTTCGATGGATAGTTGAAGGCCATTACCTTGAAACCATATATGCACTTGACTCATGACCTGGCTCATCAGCTGTCGTGTAATATCAATGTTGTCTTGCGATGTGTAAAGAACTATATCATCTGCATAAATAAGTACTCGGGCATATTGTGAAATGAGATGTTCCAAATCACTGATATAAAGGGCAAATAAAATTCCGCTTAATATATCACCCTGAGGCAAACCATTACAAGCAGAGCGGCTAGGTACATGATGATACGATGATTTAATATTTAATGAGCGATATGTATATCATTTTTGCAGGATAACAATAAAGGCGGGAGGTATGCCTTTCGCAGCTAATTTTTCCCAGAGACGGTGGAGTAAAACCGAGTCATATGCACTTTTGATATCCAAAAATATAGAAAGAGTACTTTGCTTTCGATGTTTGGCTAGGAGCAGGTCAATAGTAAAAATATTAATAGGATCTTGGGTGCTTTTTCCTTTAAGGAAGGCATATTGATATTTAGGTATTGACTGATAATACTCAATAGTTCATAAAAGCCTTTGTAATAATACTTTTAAGAATGTCTTACGAATACAAGATCCAAGTACAATACTACGATAATTGTTTGGATCTGTTGGAGATTTTTGTGGTTTGAGGAACGGTATCAGAAAAAATTCAGTCCAATGGGGTGGAATATGCGTATTCAGTAAAATATCATTATAAGAATTTAGAAGTGCATTTTGTGTTCGCAAGGGTAAGAGCCGGAGCATAGTGTATGAAATATAGTCCGGACCTGGGGTGGATTTAGAGGCGGAATGAAGGACAGCTGATATTTCACTTAATTGAATGGGTTGTAGAAGAGTGGAGTACTGTGAGTGAACATTATATGAGGGAAGTTCAAAATAAGGTACCACATAGTCAGGGGTCAGAGAATGCAGAAACTTATTGATGATATCACGTGGGATGATTCGATGTACTTGATGTTGAGAGGCACGCGACAACATACGAATAGCGTTCCATAAATGCAGAGCTGACGTATGGGAATTGAAAGAGGAGATGAACGACTTCCACGCAGCACGCCTTGTCCGATTAAAGATTTGTTTTGGAAATATGATTCTTCAAACGTAAATAATTATCTCGCGTTAGAGAACGACGATATGTGCGGAATAAAGCCTTGCGGGTTAATATCAATTGGTGACATTCCTTATCCCACCAATGGATATATTGGAACGGGCGACGGGTAGAAGAGGCGAATGGTTTGGGAGGATGATAGATATCAAGATACTGATGAAGAAGTGACACAAGGGAAGAGTACGTGTTGATGCGCTCGGAGCTATGACGTAGATGATATTGCAGATAAGATATATATGTATATTCATCAAATGATCGTATTACTGGATGATAGTGAATTGGGCTGGGCTTGTAGGGGTCTACCAACCCCATACGTCATCCATATAGGATAATGGTCGCTGGTGTAGGTATCTGAGAGTCTTGACCACGTAATTATAGGGGTCAAGATTGAGCGACAGAACGTTAAATCAACCGCACTAGGTGGGGATCCAGGTACAGTGAGGCTAGTGGGGGAGCCATCATTAAGAAGAGTTAGGTCATGCTGCTGTGACGCTGTGAGGAGATATGAGCCTCGTTGGGTATCACTAGTGCCACCCCATGCTGTATGGTGCAGATTTAAGTCCCCGAAGATGATAATATGTGATAAATGATGAAATTGTTGGAAAAAGCGAGACCAATTCGAACTCGAAATATAAATATCAGGGGGGAAATGAAGGTTAATAAGGTGTAGTTGCCGATAAGGAATGGCGACAATAAAAGTATGTGGAATGTAATACTGTATAGGTAATGATTGATATGAGATCGTAGAATGAATAAGAAATGCCGCCCCTCCATACCCCGGGCCATCATGCCGTACAAGATCGTATCCTGGAAGTAGAAAATGTGTTTGTTCGGAAAACCATGTTTCCTGTAAAGCAAGAACATGTGCATGAGTTTCATTAATAATTAACTGAATGTCACTCTTCTTATGATGGACACTCCTAGCATTCCACTGGACGATATTGATCATATAAAGAAAAAATATCACTTAGCCGGTCACGTAATTGGTAAATAATATGCTGTATAGAAGGGTGACCGCCTACCGCTTGCAGTAGTAGGTTAAGAATTTTATGGATGTCCTGTTGTAGGTCGTCTTTTTGGCGATAAACGGGACGTTGTGGCTGGTCAGAAGATGGAAGGGGGGAAAATGACATTTGCTAAAGGAGTCGGGAATTGCGGCTGTGAAAGGGGTGGGGGGAGCATTAGTGTTCACAGGCACATTAAGTGAATTAGGGGTATCCCGAAGGATAGCCATGTGTGCAGCTCGATCATACCCTTGAGCGGGTTGCGGTCTGGGTGACTGAGTAATAATCTGAGTAAACTTTCGTTTTCTCGGATTTGAAATAGGAGGAGGGGAATGTTCAGCAGCAAGGGGGGGGGGGGAATTGTTGGGGGTGTTGCGCAGGGCAGTAGCTAGGTGGTGAAATCTTGGACTTGGCCTCAAGAAAAGATACATGCTCGGTGCTCATTGTTTTCTTAATAAGCTGTTGTTGTTTGTGCTCAGGGCATGACTCATGTCCTGTGGGATGGTCCCCATTACAATGAGCACATTTGGTATACTGCTCCGTACACTTATCCGTAGCATGCGACAAGGTGCATTTGCCACATCGGAACGTTTGCGAACGACACTGTCGGACTGTATGGCCGTATCGCTGGCATTTTTTACAAATTATGGGATTAAAGATAAACGGTTCCACCTCCAGAAAGACACTGTATAGAGGTACATATCGTGGCAACTGCTGGGATTGAAAAACTACTTTTACTGATCCAGTAGGAAGGTATTCGATAACCTCATTAACAACAGCTTTACGTTTTAATCTCTGGACAGATTTAACAATGTAGTCAGATTTGAGATGTTGGAGGATAGATTCCTCAGTCAAACTTTTATCAACCCCTCTTATGATACCAACACGGAATATGCTTGTGCTTGGTATATATGCCCGTGCACAAATAGATTCTAATAACGGGTGACTCAAAAATTTATTTGCTTGGGTAGCATGCTCAAATTGAACCTGAAGACGATTTCTGCCTTTACGTATGATGGATTTTACTGGTAAATTTCGATCATAAAATAAACGACCTAAGGTCATAGGATGCAGTTCTCCAACATTTTTGTCCGTTATAGATTCTACTAGAACAATGTAAGGACCAGAATGTTCTCGAGTGCATTCGTCCGAACTAATCGGAGATGTTGACTTTTGAGTATTCTGAGTGGTTTGTTTGTTAGGTATTGGATCTTGAGAACTTTGATTATTAGATTGACTATTTAGAGAAATATCGTCCATTTCCACCTGAATCTCCTTTTCAACTGGTAACTTGGATATATCCAGAAGGGACCTCCCATCACTGGCGGCAGCCATTACACGCTAACTTCACAAGACACAAAGCACGAACAAACTCCTCACGACCACCAAGTAAATAACGTGCACACTGTACAACGGAACAGATTCGAAGCACAGCGCAGACTGACTTCGAGCATTCGAAGACCACGGTACCTATAATAAAAGGTGTCAACAAATTGCGCAGACAAGGGTAGCCGCTATCACCCAGGATATAATATTCTTCTTCTTCTCCTTCTTCTACTTCTACTTCTTGAAATATGATTGGGCTCGGTATTTAACCAACACCTAGTTCCAATACTTTATAAATTAAACACTTCCGAACACTCAGAAACACTTAGTTGTGGTGACTAATAAAAACTTTGTTAAAGCTGGTAAAACTGTGAACATCTTGGCTATTATCATGTATGGATTGGACCGTAGTAAGTGGAAGTAATGCACTATTTAGAAAGTACTTTAGTACAATGATCACTGGTATGGGTGAACATCTACCTCTTGTGGGTGTAAGGGTAATAGACTTAGGAGTAAGCACGTGGACACAAGGTACTATATCTTCACGCCGAAGTGACCCATCTTCGCGTCTTGCTAATTTGACATACGAGAACGGGTCTACAATTGGGAAGGACAAGGAATATAACTCAACAACTAAAGGATCTAGTATTAAGGATGGGATAACACAAATAGAGGGTTGTAATGTAGATATTGCTCAATGTATAATGAAAACTTACCAAGGACGTGTGTTATTACGAACGACGTGTTACCCTAATCAGTACCTACCAAAGAGCATGTTACCTACTGAATCTGAGATAGAGTCGACAAATGACAGTAGCAGTGCGAACATTGTTCTCAGTACCTGCTAGAGTTGTATATTAAACAAAACCTAATCAAATCCTAAGTAGGCATAGTCGGGAGTGTTATGAAGACTTTGTAAATGACACAACTATTAATGAAATTTTAACCGTATGGAATTTCTTATAGTATGATTTCCGTACCATCTAAAAATCTGTTTAATATGTATATTAACTCCGGTGTCGGGTTGTAAACAAGACAATCAACACTTGTTGGAAACAGTAGTCGCAAACGTATTAGACTTGCAATTAACCGTGTTCGAGACTGAATATATAACGGACACTGGAGAATGAGGTGATTTGCATCCGCCTCATTTGAACCACACTGACATATCGGTTGGTTGACAATATTGAAACGTTACTTATACATTGGCGTAAGGGAATGGTTGAAACGTAGCCTAATAATATTTATTATATGACGCCGTGTGTAAGTTGATCGTTGATACCAGTGTTGGATTGGCAGAGAGGGTTGGATTCTGTGATAGAATTTCCCTTTTATTCTTGAAGTGTCATTCCAGAACTGTTGCCATGTTGCTTTTTGATGTTTCTTTAGTATTGGAATTAGATCGGTAACTGGAGACATAAATGTCATTGGAGGGGTGTTGAGCAGTGATGCTTCTTTGGCAGCTTTATCCGCTTCTTCATTACCGGGAATATTTTTATGCGCTGGAATCCATATAATTGTAATCTGAGTACCAGTATTATGTAGGTCGTATAGTAGCTTGTTAACATTATAAAGATACCAGTTCAGCGTGAATTTAGAGGACTGGATCGATTGTGATGCTGAAAGAGAAACTGTGAAGATATTGGCATTCGGGATTGCTTCGTTTTTTATATACAGGAGTGTTTGTCTGATCGCTATAAGTTCTGGTGTAAATATAGAGAAACCCGGATGGAGTTTATATAGTTCAATGTATTGTATTCTTTCATAATAAAATGCTGCTCCTACTCCGCATGAATTCTTAGAACCATCGGTATAGAAATTATGGCCAATATTAGAGTATGATAAACGAAGTTTTTTCGAGGTTGTTGAAAAGATAGAGGTTTTATACTGCAGGAATGTAAAACTAGTAGCTGTAGCTTTGATATTATCTGGGTAGTATTGGACTACCTCATACGTTACCGTATAATGGGGAAGGTTTGCGCTCCTTATGATATTGGTTTTTAATGTCGATACATGTTGGAATACGATTATTAGAGCAGGGGTTCTTTTATCTCTTACATTATATGAATTGTATCTTTCATACAGTAGTTGGAGTTTCGGTACAATAGGATTAGAAACTGTTATTAAACGTCGTAGTAGGTACTTGGAAGTAAGGTACTGCCGACGAATATGGAGTGGTGTTTCTCCCGTTTCTACTTGCAGAGCATTCGTTGGTGTAGATTTTAATGCACCAAAACAAATACGTAATGCTTGGTGTTGTATAGTATTTAGCTTATTCAGTGTTGCGGGATTAGCAATATCAATGATATGTGCGCAATAATCTAATCTTGAACGAATTGTAGCGCAGTACACTGTCTTGGCTGTTGTAGGGTCTGCCCCCCATGATCTTCTCGTTATAATTTTGAGGAGATTTGTATAATTAGCCGCCATATTTCTGAGGTAGTGGTTATGTCTAGTAAAGTTTAGTTTATTATCTAGGATGATGCCTAGATATTTATGATATGTATTTATCGGTATATAATAGGAGGCCACTGTTAGTGGTTCAGTGTTGTAGACCCGTTTCTGCGTAAAAACGAGTGTTGAACACTTAGATGGAGATAGTGATAAACCATGGGCACTTAACCAGTTCTGTACTTCAAGCATTACTTTAGTAATAGTATTACGGGCACAATCAATATCCTTCTCTGATGTATATATGACTATATCATCAGCATAAAGTAAGATACGTGCATTTTGTAGTACAAGTTGTTCTAGGTTTGAGAGATACAAGGCAAATAATATGCCACTAAAGATATCGCCCTGTGGAATTCCATCTGTAGCCTGACGTGAAATAGGTGGTGAATCAGGGTGTTTTATTATAAGCGTTCTGTATGTATGGAGATTTCGGAGTAGTGTGATGAACGAAGTAGGAATGCCTTTGGATGATAATGCGGCCCATAACATATGCAATGGGACGGAGTCAAACGCTCCCCGTATATCCAGAAAGATTGCGATTGTGTGATATTTGCGTGTTTTAGCAATCAATATGTCAGTTATTGGTATATTAATGGCATCTTGTGAACTGCGACCTTTAAAATAGGCATATTGGCATTTGGGAACTGATTCATGGTATTCTAAGTACCATAAAACGTTGTAGTATTATTTTTAAAATGCTTTGCGTATACAAGATGCTAATACTATTCCACGAATATTCTTGTGATTATTCAACGGTAGCCGTGGTTTGGAAATAGGTATTAAGGAAAAATTATTCCAGTCGTCCGGAGGGGTAGAGGTTTGTAGGATGTGATTGTAGTGATTAACAAGTGCTTGTAATGCCTGGTTGGGTAGTGCTTTCATCATCGTGTAATTAATGTAATCCGGACCAGGTGTGGATATGTTACATTTTTGTAACGTTGCTCTAAGTTCACGTAGGGTGATGTTCTGTAGCAAAACTGAAGATGATAGTGGAGAATCGTTGCTTTTAGGGACAAACTGTGGGACCACCGCATTGGAAGTTAATGAGTAAAGGAATTGTCCCAATATACACTGACTGACAGAGCAAATGCAACACCAAGAAGGAGTGGTCAGAACTTTATGCCAATTGCAGGGTAGACTGACGTCACTGAGGTATGCTCATGATGTGAAATGCGCCGCTGTGCTGCGCACGTAGCGAAAGATAAATGGGACACGGCGTTGGCGAATGGCCCACTTCGTACCGTGATTTCTCAGCCGACAGTCATTGTAGAACGTGTTGTCGTGTGCCACAGGACACGTGTATAGCTAAGAATGCCAGGCCGCCGTCAACGGAGGCATTTCCAGCAGACAGACGACTTTACGAGGGGTATGGTGATCGGGCTGAGAAGGGCAGGTTGGTCGCTTCGTCAAATCGCAGCCGATACCCATAGGGATGTGTCCAAGGTGCAGCGCCTGTGGCGAAGATGGTTGGCGCAGGGACATGTGGCACGTGCGAGGGGTCCAGGCTCAGCCCGAGTGACGTCAGCACGCGAGGATCGGCGCATCCGCCGCCAAGCGGTGGCAGCCCCGCACGCCACGTCAAGCGCCATTCTTCAGCATGTGCAAGACACCCTGGCTGTTCCAATATCGACCAGAACAATTTCCCGTCGATTGGTTGAAGGAGGCCTGCACTCCCGGCGTCCGCTCAGAAGACTACCATTGACTCCACAGCATAGACGTGCACGCCTGGCATGGTGCCGGGCTAGAGCGACTTGGATGAGGGAATGGCGGAACGTCGTGTTCTCCGATGAGTCACGCTTCTGTTCTGTCAGTGATAGTCACCGCAGACGAGTGTGGCGTCGGCGTGGAGAAAGGTCAAATCCGGCAGTAACTGTGGAGCGCCCTACCGCTAGACAACGCGGCATCATGGTTTGGGCCGCTATTGCGTATGATTCCACGTCACCTCTAGTGCGTATTCAAGGCACGTTAAATGCCCACCGCTACGTGCAACATGTGCTGCGGCCGGTGGCACTCCCGTACCTCCAGGGGCTGCCCAATGCTCCGTTTCAGCAAGATAATGCCCGCCCACACACTGCTCGCATCTCCCAACAGGCTCTACGAGGTGTACAGATGCTTCCTTGGCCAGCGTACTCTCCGGATCTCTCACCAATCGAACACGTGTGGGATCTCATTGGACGCCGTTTGCAAACTCTGCCCCAGCCTCGTACGGACGACCAACTGTGGCAAATGGTTGACAGAGAATGGAGAACCATCCCTCAGGACACCATCCGCACTCTTGCTGGCTCTGTACCTCGACGTGTTTCTGCGTGCATCGCCGCTCGCGGTGGTCCTACATCCTACTGAGTCGATGCCGTGCGCATTGTGTAACCTGCATATCGGATTGAAGTAAACATCAATTATTCTTCCGTGCCGACTCTGTTTTTTCCCCAACTTTCATCCCTTTCGAACCACTCCTCCTTGGTGTTGCATTTGCTCTGTCAGTCAGTGTATCTGGCTGGATTAAAGGTCTAGTAATTTGTGTGTGGAGACACACGACAGTGCTCTGACCGGGTTCTGTAATCTTGTTACTGATATATATTTATGGAAATTCTTTCCAAGCTTTGCGTCTTTTTTGGTGGAATATGTGACGTATTGTAGCAGTATGGCGTTTCAGGCGAATATAATTCACTAAGTTTAATGTTTTCCGATAGATTTTAAAAAGGCGTTTCCGTTTAAGAATTAGGTGGTGGCATTCATCATCCCACCATCTGAGGCCACCAATATTGTGGGAGTGTGCATTGGGTGTTGGTTTAAATGGGTGATAACATTCGAGATATTGATATATAATTTGATAGAACTTATTGTAATTAAACGCATCGACTGTATGTTTTTCAATCTGTTTGAGTATAAACATCTTGAACGTCTCGGGATCAAACTTATGTAAAGAGCGTGATTTACTCATTACTTTATTGGACCATGGTGGTTTCATTATTGATCCGTAACCATGAGTGATAAATATTGGATAATGATCACTGCTATGGGTATCACACAATGTACGCCAGGTAGTTGTGTATCCTATATTATAACTGCATAATGAAATATTCACTGCACTGGGTGGTGCTCCAGAGAGGGTTAGTCTAGTCGGTGACCCATCATTGAGAATGACTAGTTTACTTTGCTGTGTTGCTTTTAAGAAGTTAGTTCCCCTAGGTGTGTCTACTTGGGAACCCCATTGGGTATGGTGAATATCCATGTCCCCTAAAATAAGTAGCTGGTTGGTGTCATGGAATTGTTGAAAAAATTGCTGCCATTGCATATACGATATATATTGATCAGGTGGGCAATATATATTTATGACATGTATATTATGAATTACACTAGCCAACATGATTTTGCGGTAAAATAGAAAATATGTAATTCTTATGGAAATCGCTGCCCAGATTTCCGAAAATGATGCTATTTTTTCCTATCACGTCTAGTTTTGACGCAATTCGGTGTTTTAGAATCTGCATGAATTCGTAAGATATGATGTTGAGAGATGTTCTCGCGCAACTTTTTTTAGAATACAATTATGTGATTCGATTTGTTATTGTTTGCATTGCAATCTGACGATGAAGAAATAGATTTCGAGCCACATCAATATGACACCCCTTCAAACAAATTCACGCAATCTGAATTGAATGATCAGATAAGGGACTTAGAGCTAACCAAAGAAAAATATGAATTACTTGGTTCAAGATTGTGCGAAAAGAATACGTTGGCACACAGTGTTACATTTTCCTGGTACCGAAATCGTGACAAAGAATTCCGAAAGTATTACACTCAAGAAGGTGAACTTGTATTTTGTACGGATGTTTCAAGTTTTCTACATCAATTGGGAGAGAAAGTATGATCTTAGTAACTGGCGTTTTTTATTGATTATTCCAAATTAGTTTAAAGGCTATTTTGCTTTATAATACAAATGTTCTGGCATCCGTACCCCTTGAACACCACACAAAAATGCCTCAAACTTACGGGACCTTAAAGTTGGTGCTTGAAAATATTAAATATCATGAACATGGGTGGCAAATTTGCGGTGATTTCAAGATCATTGGATTGTTGCTGGGACAACAAAAAGGCCATACAAAATTTCCCTGTTTCCTATGCGAATGGGTTAGCAGGACACGGGATAAACATTGGGATACGGTGAACTGGCCAGAAAGGAAACAACTACAACTAGGATCCAAAACTTTCTTGAATGTAAGTCTTATTGACCGTGAAAAAATTCTGCTTCCACCCTTGCACATCAAATTAGCATTGATGAAAGAGTATGTCAGGGCATTATATAAAACTAGCCTATGCTTCCAATATTTATCCTCTAAATTTCCCTCATTATCAGATGCGAAAATTGATTGACCACAGATTCGTTAACTGGTAAAGGATAAACATTTCACAGATACTATGACCAAAACTGAGAAAGAGGCATGGAACGCATTCAAAGATGTAGTGACTAAATTCCTTGGGAATATTAAGGACCCTCAATACATTGTAAGGAAAATGTTGGTAAAGTTTAAGGAACTCGGTTGTAATGTGAGCCTTATGCTTCATTTCTTAGCGTTTCATCTGGATTATTTCCCTCCAAATTTAGAAGCTGTCAGTGAAGAACAAGGTAAAAGGTTTCATCAGGGTCTCAGAGATGCAGAACGACGCTATCAGGGACGTTGGGATGTGAACATGATAGCCGATTACTGTTGGACGATTGCACGAGACTACCCTTCTAGAGATCATTCAAGAACTTCAAAAACCCGGAAACTCCACGGAAAACGGAAAAGGACAGAGGTGTGAATCTAACCTGCACATAATGTAAGTAACAAAACTACGTATGTTTAACCATGTAATTTTTATTCAAGGTACGGTTATATTAATTTAATAGCATCTGTATAACCGAAACTAAATAGGCGCTTTATGCTTCAGTTTCACGAATTTCAGTATACATTAAAAATATAATTCAAACCATCTACTTGCTTACAAAGCAGCATTTATGTGTATTTAATGCATGGAAAATATGATTACGTTTTGCAAGCTGAAATTTACATTAATATATCAAATTTTATCAATACTATGTATCAACAATTTTACGTAAGAACAAAATAACATTTTGTAAAATTGCCACTAAACCAGACGTGATACGCCAAAACTAATTTTTTCTCGAATTCTGCGTTAAGAAATACATAAAACCCACCTATTTTCGTTTTTACCGCACAAAAGAGGTTCTTTTGCAGGCTAGTGTTATTATACCAAGTACGTATATGTTAGGTATTTGATATTCGGGATGAAATAGCTGATATGTGAATGATTTATGTATTAAAAACGCTACTCCATCATACCCCGGGCCGTCTATGCGTTCAATTTGGTAAGAAGGTATAGAAGAAACATTATCGGGAGCAAGCCATGTTTCTTGTAGGAGTGCTATATCCGGTGACGTTTCTTTTATCAATATTCTCATTTCATGGTATTAATTCCGAATACTTCTAGCATTCCATTGAATTATCTTCATTGTCTTTATTGAAGAGGAACTAGAGGCTGTCGCATAATTGCCCAATCATGGATAACATATTCGGTTGGTCCTTAAGTAATGGGGGTAATAGCAACATGAGTGTTCGTAGGTATTGTATGACTTGGTCTTTTTGCGTATCATGTTGAGAGGGCAAAGCTGCTGGGTTTACCGCTTGCTGTGATAAGTGTTGTCTTGATGTAGATGGGATCTGCTGAAGATGTGAAGGGGGGTGTTGCTGAGCTGGCATTGATGCGTGCCGAGGAATTTGACAGTGTTGCAGAATTTGCATGTGTCCCATACGATCATATCCGGGAGTTGGTTTGGGTGGCAAATCTAGAACAATATCCTGTGTAAACTTCCGCTTACGCGGAGCTTCAACAACAGTTGTAGTCGCAGGAGTATGCAGGGGGGGGGGAAATTTTGAAGAGTATCTTGTGGAGCTATTGTCTGTGGGTATAGACGCGAAGGAGCCTCAGTAAAAGATACATTCTCTAGGCACATTAGTTTTTTATTTCAATTTGGCGTTTGTGTATCTCACATTCAGTCGCTCCCGATGTATGATGCTCATTACAATGCAAACATTGTATTATATTAGATTGACAATCAGCTGTCGCGTGATTTAAGGCACAATTCTTGCATCTAAAAGTGGACGATTGACAATTTCTGAAAGTGTGACCATATCTTTGGCATTTCGCACAAAGAATTGGAAAAAATAAAGGGAGTAAGTTCTAACGCAACTTGAAAAATAGATACATATTTGGGAAGATGTTTCGCACAAAAGAAAACTTTGACTGTGCCAGTCGGCACGTATACGACCTTCCCGTCTTCTATCGTCTTACGATTTAACCGTTGTACAGAATGGATCTTTATATCACTTTTGATTAGGTCTAATATGTCAGCTTCTGTAAGATTTTTGTCAACTCCTCTAATTATACCAATCCGAAATAGGTTTGAGTGTGGAATAAATGCATGTAAATTATGTGAGGCAAGAAAATTACTCTGTAAAAATGTGTTAGCATGTAAGGCAGATAGAAAAGCGATCTGAATCCTGTTTCTCCCTTTTGGTTGAATGGAGTGAACATAGGAATTATTTTCATGTAGAAGTCTTCCGAGTTCTATTTGGTGTAGGTTGCCAATGTTATTCGTACTTTTACTGGACACAAATACGATATATGGTCCTTGATGATTAGTAGGGTAGCTATATGCAGCAAACTTATTGTTAGTGGTTTTAGTAGTTGAATTAGGAGTATTAGTAGGTTTATGATTATTAGTCACCGAGGTATCCTTAGAGTTATGTGCTGAATTTTGATTCGTCTTCACTGTTTCTTCATTATCAACATTGTCGTTAGCTAAAGGATCAGGTTATTCACCTCCGCCACTGTCACTATCCATGTTGTCCTACGCTTTGCACTCTACCGCTCTTCAAGCACTAAGTAGAAAACTCTAGAACCGACTCGATACAACCGCACACGCCGTACAACCGCACCACTCAACAGAGCGAACGAGACTTGACCCCGGATTAAAATTCACCGCATTTCTCGGGCAAGTTGTTGTTATAGGTGGTGGTGGTGATGAGTTGTGGGCTTTTACCGAGGTAATTTCACCCATTCTAAAATCCATTACTTGCTGAATAACACTAATACAAGCGAAAACTTTAGTCCATAACAAGTCGTCATTTTGAAGGGACTCACACCACTATATTCCACCAAATCACTATCACTATTATAAATACTCCAAAAATGTGATGAACCACCCCAATGGAATCAGTAGTGTCTGAATACGATCCACCATACACCACATGGAAACTTATAACGCAATATTTGCATCATCCAAAAACGTATTTAGAACTTTGATGATCTCCGCAGAAGGATTACATAGCAAACAAGAAACACTGGTTGGAAAAACCTGCTTGAGTCGCATGAGACTACTAATAAACTTCCTACGCGGATTGACATATAGAGGACACTGAAAAAGTAGATGATTCGCATCTCAATCCCTTGCACCACACGAACAGTTTGGATCCTGCGTTAAATGGAACCGAAATTTATATAGGGGCGTAAGGGTATGATTAAAACGCAACCTAATGATGTTAGTGATATGTCTTCTGGAATATGATCCTCTCATAAACCATGGTTTTACCGGTATAGATGTTTGTAGATGGTAATAAAAGGTACCTTTGTCTTGTGCAGTCTGTCTCCATTCATGTTGCCATTCATTACGCGCAGATTGCCTAATTACAGCTGCATAATCGGACGAAGGAACGATATTATTAAAATTCGGAACAGGGAGGCGAGAAGCTTGTTTTGCACGGAAATCCGCTTGTTCATTACCCAAAATACCCATATGCCCGGGTAACCAGACTAATGTTCTATAAATACCGGAATTATCAAGCATATAGAGAAGACTTTTAACGTTATATACATACCAGTTATAAGATAGCGCATAGGAGATTAGGGACTGCAACGCGCTCAGCGCATCCGTATATATCGTAACTCGCTTATAGTCATGCCGCTGAACAAAGAGTAAAGCTTGTTGGATAGCGAATAATTCCGCAGTAAAGATCGAACAATCACTAGGCAAACTATATTGTTTCTTGACATTTATTGAAGGTATACAGAAAGCGGCTCCAACTCCAGTGGTATTCTTGGCCCCATCTGTGTATATGTCTATGCTTGGAGAGATACAGGAAAGTTTCAATCTTTTAGCGGGCAAATGATCTGGCTCCTGTGCACGAATGACAGCAGTATAGCTACTACGGGTAAGCCAGATTATCTGTGGCCGATAATGGGGAACAGAATACGGTAAAGTATAGGGAATTAAATTTTCACTTTGCAGTGGCTTACTAAACCGGCATGGACCAACCTGGAGAGAGATGTCATCCTGGCAGTTAAGACAACCCGACACGAGAGATGGAGGTCACGCAAGCAGAGCCATTTGAGATGAAGGATCCGACCAGTCGTCGAACCATGACCTAAGATCCAGCTATGGAGCAGACGGAGAGGTGAAACTAAGGCCCGAGATGTCGAATGACGAGCTAAGTGGTAGTAATAAGTAGAATAGTTCTTTATTTAACGTATTCATGGTATGTGCTGTAGAACTGAATAGCCCAAGCATGGAATAATTAAGTGTGCAAATGATATAAGGAAGTGAAGTGCGATATATTTAAGATGCTATTAATATATTAAGTCAATGTGGAATTAAGACGATATCTCATGATATACTGGTTAAATATTATTGTATACTTTCAATCAATGAGTGAGCATACGATTAAAAAAGTAACATTGTAAAACAGCTGATTTCAAAGAGTGCCAGTTAGTTTAAAAGATCTATGAATGACATAGTGCTATCCAAACCTAGATTACGTCATAGTAGGACACGTATTTGGAAGTGTTTAATTAAAGTCAACATATTCTTTGCTGTATGGTAATGTATGAAGAATAGATACCGTATGTGGGGTTATGTGTCGTATTTACGATAAGTTGAGTATTAAGAAAGGAATTCTGCGTGAAATGAACGTGATGTCTCAATGTATTAGATGATTATTGGAGGTCATATGTATTGTATATGAATGTTAAGTGAGATGAATATGAGTTGAAATGAAGGTTATTGAGGATAATATGGAAGTGTTTGTTATGATTTAATTGAAATACTGCGCAGAATGGTAAGTAATGAGACGTGTGAAATGAATAATACGCGATATATGGATGGAAACAAAGCAATTACTGAAAGGAAACATACCCCAGGGAGAACTTATAGCAAGGTATGGATGGTTAAGTTATATGTATTTAGCTGAGTATTGAGAATGATTTGGCAGTAGTAATAACTGGTAATGATTAGATTTATATGTGTTGTGTCATATTCTCCATGAATATAGATCGTGTAAAAGTCAAGATTATTATATAACCAGAGTGATAATATAATATTGAGATATCATACTGCAGGTACTTGCACACATGTTATATGGCAGAAGCTTATCGGCTATGTGCACATTGAACTGTGTTACGTTAAATAAGGAATTATATAGCTAGAGTAGGGAAATAATATTATATATATATATATGAAATATCGTTTATATTTTTCTTAAATTGAAACACTATAAAAGTGAGTAATAAGCTAGGAGCCGTGATTTGAATGGCAGTAGCACCAAGTAACTTAGCACGTCAGTCGATTTCTTATTTTCTTTATTTTATCCGATACCAACGAATTCAGATCACTATTATCAGAACTCAGATAATACAGACTATGCAGATTGCTTTTTAAATTTAGGTCATTTTTATTAAAATTCAGGTCATTATTTTTATAATATGATTGCTGTTATCGTTGTGATTATTAAGACAGTGCATTTTTGACGTCGTAAATGATATAAATACTTGGTAAAACCATGAACTTTGACAATAATCAGATAATTAAGCTATATTTGTGCACGCAAGTAGCACGGTTTAATTTTTGCATGGAAGATTTAGAAAAATTTGATTTCACTTCCTAAATATCCAGTTCATAATGTTGTAATAAGCAAACATAAGCTAAATATAAGCCAGCGCTGACTTAAAGAATTAATTCACGTATGATAATCTTTGTTTTTGAGATATTAATTGGAAGTTCATGAAAATATTTAGGTACTTTACCATTTCTTTCGTGATTTTATTAATTTAATAAATAAGCTTCTTAATTATTTTTATAGTTCAGTGAGTCATTATTCGTAGTATTAGATTATAGTCATACTTAGCATGTAAGATATTTACTGAGCGGATTTACGTTGGAAGTCGTTGATCGAAGTTTGTATTTGCGGACTTTGCGATTTGGTGATGACATACGAATTTCAGAACTGCACTTGGAACTAGTATCTTTCTCTGAATTTACGTAAAATTGAACTTATAGAAAAATTAAACATTTTTCTTAAAATATGGATACCCTGAGACCAAATCTGACTAGCTGGAGAAATAACTGTAGTTCACCTTAACCCGTAGGGTGCAGTACTAGTAATGATAATTTAGGGAGGAAATAAAAAGATTTCCTCTTCTTCTTCTTCTTCTTCTTCTTCTTCTTATTCTTCTGCCGCTGCTACTTCTTGAAAGGTGGGGTTGGACCGTTGCCTATGCTATAATACAAGGCCTTGAAATGCACTCGTGGAAACGGGTGGCATCCTAATTCACCATTCAGCCGCTAGGATCGCGTTCTTGTCCCTTATATACGCGTGGCCGTATATGTCATAAGTAAATTATATGCTAAATAAAAAGAACTTAATGTTTTTGCAACTATTGACAGTACTTTATTTATAGAGCGGGGCTGCATTGGCTTGGATATGTCACTGAAGTTTCAGAAATTTCCTTTTGAGGGGCTTCTTATCAAGTTTCACAACTGTCTCTCTTCTACTTGAGTGGCTCGAAGCAATGTTGTCTAACAGAGGTCTCAGAAATTTTCATAGTAGAAAAAGAGGAGGATTGTCGTCTTTACACTTCCTACACGTAATTTCACTGTTGAACATGTATTTCGGAAAAAACTTACACCTTTTTAGTAACTCTCTTTGGGGTAGGTACTGCGTAGCGGAGGTGACAAATTCCGTCGTTCACTGCAGAAGTGCCACAGACTATGATTTTCGGTATCTGAGGACTCCTCGATCTTGAAAACCAATAAGACACAATGTTGGACTTTGAGTAGCTGGAGAAGAGATATGTTCTAAACAGCCTATACAGTCTGTTTGTTCTTTTGCTACAAGAACCATAATGTCATTGTATTCCGCTTGGCGTCTTAGGTAGCTGAAGAATAGCTCGATGTCATCGCTTGTTAGGTTCCTCGTCAATGCATAATGAAAATGTACAATTATGAGGTATTTTACACAGGCCACAGTGGACTGGGTAGTCAAGATCTATGCCTGATACATTTCCCTCATGAATCTTTTTCTTCTTTTTCTGAATGCATTTGAATTTTCTTAATATATGACAGGAAATAATTAATTAACCAACTGAGGCGTTCATCTTCAGTACTAAAAGATACTTTTTTGCTAGCGGCTTTACATCGCACCGACACAGATTGGTACTATGGCGACGATGGGATAGGAAAGGGCTAGGATTTGGAAGGAAGTGGCTATGGCCTTAATTAAGGTACAGCCTCAGCATTTGCCTGGTGTCAAAATGGGAAGCCAGGGAATATCATCTTCAGGGCTGCCGATAGTGGGATTCGGACCCACTACTGTATATCCCTAGTACCAGAGGCCTGCTTTTATCAGCTTGAAGTCTTATTTCATGAGTAATACTTCCTCTGTATAATGTTTCGAATACTGAACATTCACTGGAAACTTGTGAAACGAAATTCCACTACCCTTAATTTCTCGTGAATAAACCATCAGACGAATACATATTACATTCACAACCAACTCAGTTAATAAACACGTTTAAAGGCACGAACCTGGTAGACAGGGGGCAAGAAAGCGATCCTAGCAGCCCGGCATTGAAGTTAAGTGTAACCGTTTCGATAGCGTTTCACGGGCTCTATTTCCAGGCCTTGTATTATAACGTAGGCAACGGGTTGGACTAGTGTGTTATCGTCCAGAAAGATTTCCTGTTAAGGTAGAAATCAGGATCATTTTTTGACTTGTCAATGCGAACGTGTGTACCATCTATCACTCTTATTACTTCGGGGCTGCCCCTGTGGATCAGTGGTAGAGTGTCGGCCTCCGGATCCCAAGATAGCGGGTTCAAACCCGGCAGAGGTAGTCGGATTTTTGAAGGGCGGAAAAAAGTCCATTTGACACTCCATGTCGTACGATGTCGGCATGTAAAAGATCTCTGGTGAAACATTTGGTGTTTACCCGACAAAATTCATTAAATCTCAGCCATAGACGCCCAAGAGAGTTTCGGTTTACTCGGTCTGCCATCTAGTGGGCCTGTAGTAAAACGGAACGTCGAAATTGACGAGCAGACAGCCAGATGGCGTCAAATTGAAATGTCTGCACACGGTAGCTGAGGCCATACGATTATTATTATTATTAATATTTTTTATTACGCCAAGAAAATGATTATGCCTAAAGTGTCTTTCAATAGTAGTGATTTCGTCTCCTGTAGGCCACTTTATTAATTGATCAGATAAATTACTTATGAAGAACACAATACGCTGTATGACTTTGTGCAATGTAATTATAAGGTGATATTGAATCTATCACTTACATCGTGATATGAAGCTGTCTGATGACCAGCAAACCACAAAAATATGAGCGTCCATCGGAAGCTACTTAATTTTCCATTCCCCCCAGCTTGATAGTTAAAATATTGTCTGTAGGAAAAACGTTCAGCCAAACTTTCTGCCACGTGTGGACTGACTCTAAAATGTTCCATGAACTCTTGATCATTATATATTGGCACAATAATCTCAAAATAATTTTCATTCATCCGGCCTTGCTCTATTCAGATTACCGGTAATACATCAAAACTTCAGTGGTGCTCACGCAACATTAGTACCATTGTTACCGCTTGCATCGCCAATATATACGCACGGTATCTTCTGCTTCCTCTTCTGGGAATTTATGGACTCTTGGCGTGTCGCCCAATCACAAAAACATAATTTCAAAACAATAGACACATTTAACACGGTTCGCTTGGTCTAAAAACAATCAAGTACTGATATTCACATGACCCCCTACGCGCGGTATGACTGTCCTATGTTTATATTCGGTAGCTAGAAGAGAGACGGTAGGTATCACGAGAAGGATGCGCAGTAGACCGCCGTGGTCTTGACGTCACTGGACCGTCCTTTTGCATTACACTACGCTTTGATTGGCGCGTTAATATGATCGTTAATATCGAGTTCGTTTCACACAGTGTAGAGTCCGGTTCTACTTCCCTGATTGTGTCGTGTGAGACAAGTTACAATGGACCATAGTGCAAGCCTTACGGTACATGTATGGCTCTTTTCGATACTGGAGGTGGCGGTGCTAACCGTTCACCGGACATGGACGTTTCCAGTAATATTGACCATGAAGAAACAGTGCAGTCAACCAATAGTAGTGACATCACACCAGCTCTCGGTGGTGAAAAACCTTCATCCAATATGCAATCTGAAAAGATCGTTCTACCCAATCCGCTTTACTACTATCCAGGACATCGCGGTCCGTATTTAATCTGTGTGGAGTCGGATGATGAGAAAAATGCCGGAAGTATTCAGGCCATGGCGCTTGGTAGGCTCTTCTACGATAATCATATTGTAGGTATAACATCTATCAAACCGAAAGGTAGAAGCGCATTTAAATTCTATTTAAATGCCAACATTTTTCTAACACACCCCATTTTGACTTCTCATCACCTTAAAACTTTCATCCCGGAATCCAGCTTGTTTCGCATTGGATTAATTAGAGGAGTCGATAAGAATTTAACTGAGGAGGACATTATCAAATACATTGAATCCCCTGTTCCTATAATTAAGGCCCAAAGGCTCAGAAGACGTGTGTCAGTTGATGGACAACCTAACTTTGTTCCCACGGGAACGATCAAATTAACTTGCATATGCCAAACTTTACCAGAATTCGTTGCTCTTTTCCACGGAATGCTAGAGGTCCAGACATTCATTTTTCACCTTTTTATCTGTGGGAAGTGTCAACGCTATGGGCACAAAGCCAAAAACTGCAGACTAAAACTACCGAGATGCGGTAACTGCCCTATGTCTCACGAAACACATGCTCCGATGTAATGCGTAAGTGCCTACGCTGTGGGCTGAATCACAGTGCAGGATCCGATAGATGTGAAGTTCATCAGCAACAAATCGCAATCAAATGCATGATGTGTGTGGACAATATTTCCTTCCAGGAAACTCCACCCGGCAGGATTTTCCTCACTTAGCGTGCCACATCTCTTTCCACAGCTTAATGCAACAATTCGCCGTCTCCTCGTGAGACTATCCGCAAACGAAAGTTCACTGAACTGATCCACAGACCAATTCGACCAACTCCCCTGCCAGGATTTGATAAAGCAGGCTATCACGCGATATTACGAAATCCTATCTTGGAGCATGCTCCAAGGGTATCTAGTTCACAGCCCCAACAGCCAAAGATGCAAGTGGAACAGTCAACTAGCACAACTTCCCCTTCAGAGGGTTATCAGACTCCAGCTGATCGCCCTACACTCCCGCGATTAACAAAGAATGTTCAAGCAGAAACACAGCACCATTTCAAGCGCTTAGCAGAAGTTCTGGGTGAACAACCTCAATGGGTACATTTATTAAAAGTCCTCTTTACCAAGGTTAGTCAGTTGTTCGTAGAGGAGGATGCGAATCCTGCAATGGAGCAGTAGGAGTATTACTCCAAAAAAGCATGAAATAATACTCCTCATTCAAGAATACAATCCCCATATGATTATATTACAAGAGTCATGGCTAAAACCTGACTACACTTTTTCAGTTAAGGGCTATAATGTTGAACGACTGGATGATTGTGGGTAAGGAGGGATACTCACTTTAATTGCATCGCATATACCATATACTAACGTCTTTCTATCTTATATTATTTCTAACACATACTTCTTGGCTGTGACTGTACAACATTTCCTTATCGTGCATCTCTACTGTCTACCTTCCATCCAAGGCAACTCCCTTCAATTGCATCACTATTTTTCCAAGTTATCCTCCCAAGACCGTTTAATAATAGCAGGTGATCTCAACAGACATCACACTGACTGGGGATGTGTCGATACCACAATAACAGGTCGTCGTATTTTTAATGCAGTCTTAAATAACCACCTGTTTATTTTAAATGATGGCTCCCCTACGCGACTATCTCCACCCGGGCATCCTAGTGCAGTAGATCTATCAATGTGTTCCGAAAATATCGTCTATAAATCAATGTGGTATACTCACAAAGACACTCATCTAAGTGAACATTTTCCAATCATTACTGACATTAATACACACATTCATCCGCAGAACATAGCTTTAAAACCTCAGCCTAGAACACGGAATCTGCAAGATTTTGATTTCGGCCTATTTCATGATTATATTTTAAACCATATTAAATTCGCATCACACACATCTTCTTCCTATACTTCCTTATATCAGCATATTCAAAACTACCTAAATATATATCACCCTTTTCATTTTCGCAACTATAGTAATACTACTAGATGTCTTAACATTCACTGGTGGAATAAGCAATGCGCCGCTATGGTGAAACGACGCGCAGCCTACTTAAAAGTTTAAATCAAAATTATGTGCAATATAAAAAGTGCACTCCCCACTTGAGAAAATTTTTCAACTAAAGACGAAGAGAATCTTGGAAATGTTTTATTAACTCCCTCAATAGAAACACCTTTATTAAGGATATTTGGGTCATTATCAAAGCTAGCTCATACGGGATGCAATAAACTCGACCAACCACACTTCAAAAGCATCTCCCAATTTTATGACTCCTAAACACCGGATTCTGTTGTCCAAGAATATACCGGTAACCAGTATACTACAGTGCCTTCTCCTGATAAATTTCTCATGCTCTCCCAACATGAATCTTACCTAGAATTCTTTAACTTACTCCACAATAAACCTACTTCTGCTCCTGGACCGGACTATATTACCTATAAAATGATCTCCCATCTTTCTTACCATGTTCACGCAATCATCGTAGCGTATTACAATCAAATACTAAACTCACCTGTCCCTACTTCTACATGGAATACATTTACGCTCGTGCCCATACAGAAACTTAAACTCTCTACCACAAATCTCATCGAATAGAAAGGAATCTGTTTAGTGTCATATTTAAGGAAGGTCTTCCTCAATATTGTGTTGGAAAGGCTTCTATGGGGTCTAGCTTATCACAATTTTCTACCCGCATATCAATATGCCTTTATAAAAGGGAGAAGCACAGAGGATCCCATTGATATATTATTAACGGATCTATTGCTAACAAAACAACGCAAACACGTAACAATTGCTGCTTTTCTTGATATCAAAGCTGCATATGACAACGTGCCCATACACATGTTACTGTCACAACTTCATAACTTACACCTACCTGACAACTTTCTCAAATCGCTCCAACATCTCTTATATTTTCGGCGAATGGAAATCATATGCCAGACCTATACGTCTAATGTACGATACGCGTCAAGTGGGTTGCCTCAGGGCGACATTTTAAGTGGCCTATTTTTCGCTTCATACATAAAGAATTTAGAAGGTATCGTAACAAGCGATGCAAGAATATTACTTTATGCAGATGATATAGTCATTTATTCTTCTAATAAAAGTATGTAGGCCTGCAGAAATAATATCACTAGAGTATTAACTAATGCTAAGGCGTGGTTACATGAGCACGGCTTGGAATTATCGTATACCAAAAATGTGGCCGTGATTTTACGCATAAATGCAACTCTAATACAGCCACTTTCAGAATCGCAAATATTACACTTCTGATCGTAAGGGTGCACAAATATTTAGGCATTTATTTAGATAATAAACTGTCCTGAAACCGCATTTTGATTCGAAGAAATCTAAAAAAAATTCCGGGCAGATGACCTTCGATGTTAGGCCTCTAAACAACAAGCAAGCAAAAATTTCCAATATATTGAAATTGACAGTTCGACGGAACTGGGGTGCTGATCCGTAACGGCTTTATTACTTTACCGGCATACAATACGCTCGCTTTTAGATTATGGATCCTTTTATTTTGATATTGCTTCCTCCAATCTTATTAACAAGCTCAACGTAATTCAACATCGAGCACTACACTTATGCAAAAGCGCTTAAACCTCTATCCCGACTAATGCGTTACTTGTTGAAACATGTGAAATGCCTCTACACTATCGATGCTTGCATTTAGCTTCTAATATTTTACTGCAAAGAATGGCGCTAGCTAGACAACCTATCCTACCCAATCTACAATTACTGGCGGAATATCGGCAACGTTCTCACCAGTAATCGCGAACTCCTGATGTATTAGACGCTTTCCACTTGATGCGACAATATCATACTAGCATTCAACAAAATATTTCGCTTCCACACAATACAATGCCATATAATATTATGCAGAACAAACCTAATATTATAGCGTCTCAGCACATTTCCTTTAATAACAGCACAGGCGCGGCTCCATAATACGATCTGCAGAGCTGCAGAACCACCACACTGAAAGATATGTAGCGATTAGCGATCCCATCCTTCATATTGAGTGTTTATATCGAGCCAAGAATCGATACCCATACAGCTGCTGGTGATCTTGCAACCCTGTTTAGATCTGTGAACTACAGAACATTAGGAGAGCACACTTAACTACAGCTTTCTTCCGATAGGTGGCTAAGGGTCGCCCACAAGGTTCTGTATGAACTGCATGCCTTGCAGGCCTTATATTTCATTTGGTCCTAACGGTACAAGTAAACATGTTAATATCTATCTATGGGAGAGGAGTACACGTCATTTTCTTATTTATATTTCTTCCCTGCAGTCGCTTAAGTGCGGCCAATATCCAGTATTCTGGAGATAGTAGGTTCGAACCCCACTGTCGGCAGCCCTGAAGATGGTTTTCCGTGGTTTCCCATTTTCACACCAGGCAAATGCTGGGGCTGTACCTTTAGTAAGGCCACGGCCGCTTCCTTCCCACTCCTAGCCCTTCCCTGTCGCATCGTCGCCATAAAACCTATCTGTGTCGGTGCGACGTAAAGCAACTAGCAACAAATATATATTCCTTTTCCCTGGCAGCCTAGATATTGTATGAAATCTTCAGTTACAGATTTTAATCCTTACCCCTGAAAATATATTTTATTCCCCTTTTCAAACCTCTGACTGCAATATTGTAATCAGAGCAAGATATGGCCATTTATGATATATTCTTTCAGACTGGTGAACTTCACTTATCACATCAGCGAAAATACATGTTTTTTATGTTTGTAACACATTCAAATTGGACAGAAAAGGCCTGATTTGTCGACAATTAATCCTTGAAATCTCCCCGCTTACGCCGATGGCCCGCGCAATTTACAATAGGTGCCCAAACTCAGCTGATTTGAATCTTGGCGCCACGTTCTGCTGGCAGTGCCCTCTCTATCTATTTGTTTGCTCGAAGTGACGCACGGAAAACAAATGACTACGTGCTTCCACCACCACAAACATATAGATATAGACTGGCAATGAGCTGTAGGATTCAGAAGCCGGGAGCGTGCGGCCGCCGCCATCCTACGCCACTACACTATCCCGATGCATTCATGTAAAATAGTAGCCGAGACAGGAACATTGGACAGGAGGTAATTAAAATAATTGAAAGCACATAGAAATAATAACAACAATACTGATCAATTAAACCTGTTAGTTTCCTCATTTTACTGCTAAAAAAGAAACATTGGTATATCAGTTTACAAATGCTTAAAAATCGCCATCCTCTTAAGACCTATCTATGGTCAGACCTGTTTCCATTCAACTCTATTACAGCATGATTCACACGTATTTTCGAGAAAAGTGATAAAATTTTGTTAATAAGGCGATAAACATGCGTTTCCACTTAATTTAGATCTAAAGCGTGTGAGCTTAACCTTGAAAATAAATTTATTTCATGAAAATAAGCTGTGGCTTCATTCGGTATGTTCCCTTTAGTGACTGACCTTAAACCCTTACATGTATTCTCTTTAAAATAGATCTCATTAAGTTTTCACACATTATCAAATCTTTCCTAGGAAAATAGAAATTACCCCTATTCTTCAAAGAAACGATAGGATAAGAGTTTTCTATTTGTACAGCTTCTTCCTTACAAGTAGGCTATCACATTGTAGAGAACTGACTAACATCTTTAACACAAATTCTGAGATATATTCAATAATACTCTGTGATAATTAACCTAACGCCTATAGATTTATGCAAGCTAACTAATCCTTCCACTCTAATTTTAACAGTATTATTGTTATTTTGACATCCTTACAACATATCCTTAAAGAATAGAAGAGACCAAGACCACAATTATTTCATCAATAATATAACCAAAACAAAAATTCAATCTATAACAAAGTGTTGCAGTAACATTATTATTATTATTATTATTATTATTATTATTATTATTATTATTCCATACTCCATCAAAAGGTGACTAACGCCAACAAATACTCATCGGAAGGAATTTATCTCTGTCTCCTACGTAATTAGGCATCTTTAATAGTAGTAAATTTAATATCCGACTCCTTGGATGAATGGTCAGCGTTTAGGTATTCGGTTCAGAGGTGTCGGGTTTGATTCCCGGCATGGTCGGGGATTTTAATCGTGTCTGAATAATTGAGGTGCCTAATATCAAACATGAACATGCGCTACCTATATCAAAATTGAATTAAGGATTGATCCTTATAGCATTTTAATGCTCTTTCTGAATTAGTGGTCCGTGTCTTTCATAAACGAATATTTTTATGTAATTTTTAACGTATAAATATGCAGTTTATTTCATAATCGGACACCTCCAGACGTAGTTTGTATCAAAAACGGACATGAACGTTTCAGCCAATCATATTGCTACAAGTGACATCAAACTGTCATGTCGACCAGAGAATTTTTATCGACATCTTGAGGAAAGAATAGGAGGACTGTTTTTAATGGCCTATGATTGCCAAAAGAACATCGTTTTGCCAAAATTAAGTGATTAATCGGCTTATTATTCCAGGCAACTCTACTGTTATAATCTGTCTGTTGTAATAGGCACATCTCAAAGCAAATTGCGCCCTGGTAACACTAGCCAACATGATTTCGCGGTAAAATAGAAAATATGTAATTCTTCTGGAAATCGCTGCCCTGATTCCGAAAATGATGCTATTTTTTCTTATTACGTCTAGTTTTGACTCAATTTGGTGTTTTAGTATCTGCATGAATTCGTAAGATGTAATGTTGAGAGATGATCTCGCGCAACTTTTTTTAGAATACAATTATGTGATTTGATTTGTTATTGTTTGCATTTTATTATAGGTTTATTACTGTCTAAATTTTCAAATATGTAGTTGGGGATTTCCTGGTAAATTCATAACAAACTCCCCCAGATACGCAATAGACCGCGAGGTATATAGGATTGAAGATAAGACAGTTGAGAGTTTGTCTTTTATCTTAGACCTCTTGAATAATCAGACGTGTTAAAAGCCCCAGTGCTTATGCAATGTTTATGATGGACTGATAAAGCAGTTTCTTTTCAAAGATAACAGTCCGAAAGTATTATACTCAGGAGGATGAACTTGTATTTTGTACGGATGTTTCAAATCTTCTACGTCGATTGGGAGAGAAAGAGTATGATCCTAGTAACCCGCGTGTTTTTATTGACTCTTCCAAAATAAGTTTAGAGGCTGTTTTACTTCATAATACAAATGTTCTGGCATCCGTCCACTTGCACACTCCACAAAAATGTCTGAAACATACGAGACCTTACAGTTGGTGCTTGAAAAAAATTAAATATCATGAGCATGGGTGGCAATTTTGCGGTGATTTGAAGATCATTGGATTGTTGCAGTTACAACATAAAGGCTATACAAAATTTCCCTGTTTCCTATGCGAATGGAATAGCAGGGCACGGGATAAACATCGGGATACAGTGAATTGGACAGAAAGGAAACAACTACAACCAGAATCCAAAAATGTCTTTAATGTAAGTCTTATTGACCGTGAAAAAATTCTACTTCCACCCTTGCAGATCAAATTTGGATTGATGAAACTGTATTTCGAGGCATTAGATAAAAGTAGCCTATGCTTCCAATATCTATCCACTAAATTTCCCTCATTATTAGATGCAAAAATCAAAGAAGGCGTATTTGATGGACCACAGATTCGTAAACAGATGAAGGATAAAATTTTCACAGACACGATGACCAAAATTTAGAAAGAGGCATGGAACGCATTCAAAGATGTAGTGACTAAATTCCTTGGGAATATTAAGGACCCTCAATACAAATAAACTGTAAGGAAAATGTTGGTAACGTTTAAGGAACTCGGTTGTAATATGAGCCTTAAGCTTCATTTCTTAGCTTCGCATCTGGATTATTTCCCTCTAAATTTAGGAGCTGCCAGTGAAGAACAAGGTGTAAGGTTTCACGATGATCTCAAAGATGCAGAACGACGCTATCAGGGACGTTGGGATGTGCATATGATGGCCGATTACTGTTGGTCGATTGCACGAGACGACCCTTCTAGAGATCATTCAAGAACTTCAAAAACCCGGAAATTCCACTGAAAACGGGAAAAGACGGAGGTGTGAATCTAACCTGCACATAATGTAAGTAACAAAACCATGTATGTTTAACCATGTAATTTTTATTCAAGGTACGGTTATATTAATTTAAAAGCAACTGTACAGTCGAAACTAAATAGGCGCTTTATGCTTCAGTTTCACGAACTTCAATATACATTAAAAATATAATACATACTATCTACTTGCTTACAAAGCAGCATTTATGTGTACTCAATGCATGAAAAATATCATTACGTTTTGCAAGCTGAAATTTACATTAATACATAAAATTTAATCAATACTAAGTATCAAGAATGTTACGTAAGAACAACATAATATTTTGTAAAATTGCCACCAAACCAGACGTGATCCGCCAAAACTAACTTTTTTCTCGAATTCTGCGTTAAGAAATTCATAAAACCCACCTAGTTTCGTTTTTACCGCACAAAAAATTTTATTTTGCAGGCTAGTTTAATATGTCGGTTTATACGTGGCTGGAGAATGAGGGAAAGAAATCATCAAACGAAATAGCATCAGCGGTTGTCAATGAGTTACGATCTAATGATTTACAAGGCTTCACTTCAGTCAAGTTGGTTGCTGATGGCTGCGCCGGCCAAAATAAGAACAGTAATATGTTGGCGATGTGTGCAATGTGGCTTACAACGTATGCACCATCCTCTGTTGACAAATTAAAACTGGTATTTCCAGTTACTGGACACTCATATTTGCCTCCAGGTAGGATTTTTGGACTCATTGAGAAAGACCTTAATAAGATGACGACCATAGTAACTCCTGATGAATATCTTGAGGTGTTCAAAATGTACGGCACAGTGAAAGTGATTGGACAAACCTTGAAACCACTGAATTGGAAAGAACAAACACAGATTTATCTGAAATCTGCTAGTCAACTTCATTTCAAGATTTCACAGTGTAAAAGAATTATACTCAGGAAAACGAAAGGAGGCAATGTTGTAGTTAAAGGTGAGGTAGGCTACTATTTGGAAACAGGTATTAAGCGTAAGATCAAGAAAGCATGACAGGTAAGTCTAATGTTAATGAATCCTTTACTTCTGATATTGGCATGAATGTAAACCCACAGAAACTTAAAGATGTTGATATCGTCCTCACTCTGGCAAACTAGCGAAAGTGACAAACTAGGGAACCTGTACTTCTGAAGTTTTGTTGTAGATTTTATTGGTTAAATATTGTCTACCCTCTGACAAAGTCTCACATCTGCAACTCGTTCCTTATGCCTAACACATGAAACCAATAATTCAATATAAAAATTGATTTGACATGAGTAATCACAACTTCTTTCAGCTCCTCTAACATTTTGACAATTTGCAGATTCGCTAGTTTGCCAGAGTAGGGACGATATATTACTAGAAATGCACTACGGTAAAGATTGGAAATTAATGCCTCTCTTAAGTGATATATCGAAGTCATCAATAAGAACATTTGTAGTGAAAATGAACAAGCTGTTAATGATTATATATGAATGTGATTGTTTTGAAGACCCTTGTGATGAACCAGAGGTTATTTGTCCAGAAATACAGTGAAGCAAGAACTGAAATGAATGTTAAAAATGTCAACAAAGTATAAGAATAGCATTATTTCTTTCATATTTTAATTATATTTCTTTTAAAATGGACGTTTACTTCCGTGTCATACTGCAACTTTTTCCAAATATTGGGATAGTTCGTTTCAAAAGTGGACAATTACATGGATGTTTGAGTCAAAAATGGACAAAAGCCAATCTCGGTTTCAGAAGTGGACATCGTCTTATTTGAACGTATTTACATTGACTTAGACTGAAATTCCTAAGTGTCGACCATGATTTTCTTGTTCATAGGGCTGGAAATATGAGACACAAAAATTTTCACATATATAACGGGGGTTTAACATAGAGAAACGAAAATGTGGCTCTACTGAAAAATTAACAATGGCTTTTGTCCATGTTTGATACTAGGTACCTCAATTCTTCTAGCTCGGGGACTGGTTGTTTGTTCCCAAAACTTTCCGCTTCATATTCACACAACATACTTCACTATCAACCACCACAAAAACACGCAATAGCGATTACGTCCCTCCATACAGGATTGGAGTCAGGAAGGGTATCCTGCCGTAAAAATAGGGTCAAATCCACATATGTGATACAGTTCGCTCCCGCGACTCCAAAAGTGTGGGAAAATCGGTAGTAGAAGAATAAGAATAGTAAATTTAATAGCATTAATTCCTAGACTGCAAGTGTATAGATCAGCATATGTGAGCCACTTACCGATGTATTGAAATTCCCGTATCATCGTTCTTTTTTCTTCGCGAGTAAGAAAAACCATACCCAAACACTACGCAGGTATTCACCATTCTACCACACAGTAGTTTTCCGAAAATAAATGTGAAATATCCATAAAAACAACATAAACCAAAACTGCACGTAACACAATAACATATATGTTTAGAGTGGATTTGTAGTGACGTCAGATGGCGGCGGCCGAAAGTTTCCGACTTCACTAACACCAATGCAACGAGATACAGCGCTGCCAGTCTATTTACGACATGTATCTGGTCACCGCTATCTTAATGAAGACAGGTTTTTGATTCCATTAGGGGTTTACATGTAATTTCCATAAATTATTTCGGCTATCGAGCAGATACGATGAAAGAAGCCTAATATGACTTTCCAAGAGACTGAATTGTTATTGAATTTGGTGGCAGAAAGCATTAACTACATAGAGAAGAAGAAAACAAATTATGGCCTAGATATTCAAAATATAAAGCAGTATTCCTTAATTCTTCATTTAAAAGTCCCCCAATCGTGTACCGACCAAGATGTAAGTTATAATCGAGAATTGATTTTAGGCCTACCTATGTGTAGGGAATTCTTGGTTATGTTCGATCATCATGGATAACACTTGACAGTGTCGTAGCTTTATATCACCTAAAATATGTCTGAAAATCAATGTAGTAGTAGTCCTCGAAATATGTCACACGTACGTTTATCCACCCATGCATAATCTTGATCACATTACTCGTTGCTGTGGTTTTCTGTAACAGTAGATATTCCAGCCGTCTACGAGCAGCGATTTTGGTAGGCTATTGGATGGTGTGAATAAACATGAGTATTCAGTATATACTCAAGATTTCTGAGTATATACTCAACTTCATTAGACTAAAGTTCATGATAATGTACTCACTAACTGAGTATATACTCATGTCATGGAGGTGGTGTAGTATAAATTCACAATTTTAACTGTCTGAAAGTAGATTCTCATTTGTGATATGGATAAAAGAGTACATTCTCAGATTGATTAGTATAATCTCAGTCTGTTTTGAGTACGGCTGCTATGTATCTCAAGTATGAGCATTTACTTATTTATTCCTCTTAAAAGTATTATGTTAATGGCTGAATGTATTAATGTGGGAACTGTTTCCGGGAGGGGCATGGGCATGTGAATTCTAAGAATCTTAAGTCTTTATCATTCTTCAAAATTGAATTTATTAAGAATGTAGTTAAATTAAACACATTTTAAGACTATTAGGTCACCCTGGAGTTCAATGTGGCATAGAAGACTTGTTACCTAACAAAAACTGAGTAAACTTATTGTTGAGGTTTTGTACCGTACCGGTACTTTGTGACTAAAGCTGCAGTGTGAATTGCATTTTTTTCAAAATAATACAAAACTTGCTGCTACCAAACCAGAGCGGCAGAAAGTATAATTATCTAGCAGCAAAGGCTGCTCTTGACTGCACTCATGTTAGGCCTACATATTAGGGTGGTAAGTCCGTAAACAAGAAAGGTAATAAATATACTTTTCTTGTGGATCATTATGATCACCCAGAATGCCGGGCAGATGTTTCATTTGGAGCATTCAGTACACAAGTTAAGTTTTGTTGTTTGGATAACTACACGGTCCTCACTAGTTCGACCGTAGGTGCGCAGTACTGACTAAGTAGAGAAAGGAGCCACAAGTTTTGACAATGTTTTATTCCCAAGACGAAAAGACCTGGTGGTCTACAGACTAAGACTTAACCTAAGATTGTGAGCTCCGATAGTTTTGTGGAGCATGCTTTTATACCAACAGATTACCTTTACTTATCATTAATGAGTGAATAACAAGTATAACAAAATATCACATGAGCAGGATGTTAGTTTAGGTCAGCAGTGCCGCTGGCTCTAGTATAACTGTCATAAGATAACAGGCGAATAGTCAATAAGAGGAACTAGCTGTTGCCTCAAGCGTAAATACATTAGTTGGTGGCAGCTTTCCTTTGGAAACATGATAACAATGAGTAACTATTTACAATCTTACAATTGAGACAAACACATTAGCCACATTAGTTGGCGGTAGCCCTCCTTGTGTCTTGTGACATGATAACATTAATCAGCTCTTTACAGTCTTAGAATGGGAACAAGTACATTCCTTGTGTCTTGTGACACGATAATATTAATCATCTATTTACAGTTTAGAATTGATACCGGTATCTGGTTTCCTTGAGCGGTCTTGGATGAACAGGACTTGTCGGCTCGCAAACTGTAGGCAGGTAATATAACTCCTCCCGCCTTAGATTATTGTTACTGTCCACAGTAACGTGTAACTTACTTGTTTTAAATTTTACATATAATATTTCGCCTATTTTATACAATCTTTTTCTACATACTAATAGTATAATACACAACATAATACAAATAATTATTCCATTAATTGGAGTAAATTATTTTACAACATTATATTTTGTAGTAATTGGTTTTAAATCGTTTTAGTTCATTAGCATCGTGATGTGAATGCATGAAGTATGTTTTGTATAGAGTTATTTTTGTATAAACAAAAGAGGAAACTGATTAAAGTAATTTGTTGGTTTTGGTTTCAACGTGATTCCCATAGTGGAAATTGAACATGAGTCATTTGAATACACAGCATTTGGTCCTGTAACTCGTACAGTCTTTTGGTAATTAGCATACATTTGTAACAGTGTCTCATGTTTAGCACTAAAAAAAGAAGACGCTCATTATTTAGCGCTTGAAATATTTGTACATTATTTTTAACATTAGCAAATTTACATCCAGTAGTTTTAGCTAAATTACAAGGTGTTACCCATATTGTATAATGGATACATACATAAGTTTACGTTCCTTTAATACATCGTATGGTGGACCATTTTGATGTTGGTCTCTGTAAATAATATTTTTCAAAGGGAATAAATACAATATTGCCAATAGTAGTTACAGGGTAAATCTGATACAATTGATAATTATTTTCATCATTAATAGGTACAGAAAGGATTTCAATTAACTCTGAATCCATCATTATTGTTTGGGTATTGGTGAATTTTAAATTTTCGTACAGATAGTAGGGATCAGGATGTATTAGGGATTTTGTAGGATAAATATAATACAAATGTTTTACAATACTTCGTACATCTTCTTGAGAAAACAGTTCTACATTGGTTATGTCATTAAAAGAAAGGCTGATGGTGTCTTTCAACGTCTTGATGATTCTTCTTAATTTATTCACACACGTATTGGTGGGCTTCCAATGTGCTTATTTTGAAGTCTGCCTCCTCTAAGTTATTTTTAATTATACCCTGACTGAGGTTGACATGGTTCATTTCTTTATAAAATGTATTAGCAATAGGGTTACTAAATGATACAAGGTTATTAATGTGTTGCATTTCTTTAATATTACCTTGACTAAGTGATTTAATTTGTTTTTGTAAATTGTCTAAATCATCTTGATCTAAATTACCCGAAATAAATTTAATTACCTTACCTATGCCGTTAATGAGTCCACGTTTATTTCTGTGTTTGATAGATAGAAGTTTGTTTAGCTCATCCTGCGTATCTTTTAGTGTATTAATTAATTCTTGAGATAGATATGGGAAAGTATTATTAGAATACGTTATAAAGGATGTAACTGCATTGTGAGCATTAATGAAAGATTGGAATAAATTTGTCAGGTTGAAATGAAAGATTTTGTGATAGTTGTTGATTATTACCGCAGGTCAAAGTGAATCTGCGTAAAGTCCCTGGGATTTTATTTTTCTGATGTTAATTAAACCGTATCCTGAGAGGAATCTGGAAAAGAAGAGATTTTCCTCTTAGGTTTTATCTCTCTAAAATTTCTGAGATGCACTTTGCTATTTTTCATTCTACAGTGCACTTTTTTATCTTCTATTTTGGTTATGATACCTTCATTGTACAAATTCTTTGATTTTTTATTTCTGGTCAATGGATTTGCTACGTAAACAGTTTCTCCGATCTTACAGGAGTGTTTAAAAGTAGGATTGTTTGGTTTAGGATTATTTTCGTTTAGGGTTCGAAATTCGTCACTTTGTGTCAGAATGTATTCATTAATTTTTGGAGTGGGGGAGAATACGTGATCTAATCGTCATAGTAGGGTCCGTAGAGTTTATTAAAAGGTGTCTTTTTTGTTGTCGAGTGTAATGAAGAGTTGCAGTTTATGATTATATAGACTAAGAGTTGGGATATAGGAGAGAATTTGTCATTGTCTCTTGAGATGCGTAGTTTTTCGAGCAATGTAGAATTTAACCTCTCTACGGGAGAGTTAGATGAGGAGTTCAGGGGAGTGGTTGCATGATACTCGATGTTTGAGGCTTTACAATATTCTTGTATAATGTTGTTTTAAAATTCTCCGCCTTGATCTTGTGTGCTCTTTTTGGGTAGGCCATGGTGTGAAAAGTAAAGTTGTAGATTACTTAATACAGCGAGGTCTGTGCCATCTGACAATATGTAGGCCTGTCCGTATTTGGAGAATGCATCAAGTATTGCCAAAATCCGTATTTGATCAAAATGAAATATGTCTACGTGGACCTGAGTGAAAGGGTGATCTGCTGTTACGGGACCTTGGTTCTCAACCCGGTTGGGATGTATTTCATATTTCTTTCGCTGACATAGATAGCACTGGTTGATCAATTTTCGAACTTGTTCTCTTAAATGAGGCCAATTGTACTTGGTTTGCAAGTGTTCTATGGTCTAAGAGGTCCCATTATGATTAATTTATGGTATTGCAAGATTAAATGCTTTTGTTTTGGGGTGTTTTCGACATCTCCCAACAGTTTTGATGCTCTGATAATTATGAGTTCATAAGTGAACAGTTTCTGGCAAGTTCTAATGAATTTCTAAGGTTATATCATCAAAGAAAACAGCATATTTGTTTAAAGTTATTATTACATTTAGTAGGAGATCTTTCAAGTCTTGTTAAAGGTTAGTTTTTGTGACTATCATGAAGTGCCGTGTGTTATTTCTAAATAGTGTCTGTTGAATTAATTTGGGAGAGTTTTCAATTTTTTCAATAATTTGATTGCGGTTTTGATTTAAGTTCCCTTCGGAAGCTTTTAAAGCGAAAATGGGATCTTCCTGGTTAGAGTGTATTGTTTGGTTATTAATGTCATTCTGATATCCTTTTAAAGTCAGGAATTTCATGTATGGTCCGTATTGAATAGAGATTACAAAACAATAAGTTAAATTGTACATGATCCATATTTTCAATACAAGATATGTTGTTGATTAAAATTACAACATCATTTATTAAATGGTACCGGTTTCAACATCCATGGACGTCATCATCAGCCAAATAGGGTCATATACAAAGATACACATTAAAGTTAAAATACATAAAATTGACCCTCATAATTAAAATTATCTATAACAAGTTAAAATATAAAGCATATTTATGCTAAATGTCCAGGTTTGAATATATAATTACTACAAGACTGACAACTTGTTAGTCACTAATAAAATAAAAAACTGAAATTCGTAAGCCTCGTAGAAATAAGTTCCAAGTCATTGACAGTTTTAAATTGTTTTAGATTAGGGTGCTTTGTACGGCATTGGCATCAACGTATGTAGAGAAATGTATGCTAGATGTGATGCAGTAATGTTAAATACGTTGAAAGAAGGGGATGATGTTCCTCTGGGAGCGTAAAAACAATACTGTCAGTAGATTATACATATAAAAGCCATCTTCGTAAGTACGATATTATGTCGTATTTCTTTGGAGCGAGTGGATTTTGTGACGGGAACTGTATGTTGAAGAAGTTAAAATATTCTCTATCCAATGCGGGCCTGTAGTATGAAAGATAAAAACGAGTTAACTCGGATAGTGGAAATGGGGCAAGAAAGTAAAGTTTCATGAAGAGACTCACCTTTTGGTTGACCGGTTGTATGTACTGCGGAGTTGAGTTTAAGAGGAACTGACAAGCACAAGGGAGACGTGTGGACCGGCTGGGGAAGGAAGTGGAGAGGGAGGAGTGTTAGGTAGGAGGAGGGGACGGGCGATAAACGTGGCGGGACCAGCGGGTTTTGGAGGAAGGAGGGAATATCGTGTCAAAGAGTTTCGTCCTATCTGAAAGCCTGAGCTATTTTCCGGAATTTTGAACAAATTAAACACTGCAATTAAAACATCAAACAAGATTTTGGGTTTCTCAGAGATGTCATTTAAATTAAAGTTTGAATTAAAAAATGGTCTAAGTGAATGTAGCAGCTTTCGGTAGTATCTAAAAGAGGGCCCTTGCTAAGCGTGTCTAGGATCTCCGTATCTTAGTCTGTACCGTAAAATTTGTGCTTAGCGTCGTGAATATGCTGGTCTACCGCGGAAAATCTATTATACCTATGCCCGAGTGCACCAAGCTCGGTAATTATCAGCCTTTACGAAACCGTGGTAAAACTTTTACCGTGGTATTGTCGTAAAAGCAGTGCACCATTACTATCGCCCGGTTTCGTTACCGCGGTTTCTTGACGCTTGATTTTCTCGCTATTATTCCCCTCGGAAGAAATTCCAAGTAGTATTCAGGAAGCAGTGATCATTTCGATAGTCAGTTGTCTTTAGTTTATCCAGCCGGCAGTGATCGTTTCGACAGTCACTTGTCCCTCGTGTTTACATTTTGTGACAGTGCAAGCAAGTTATCGACTCCTTTAGAATGGAAAATACTGTTCGACATGCTTTGAATGTTACATCGAAGTCCTAAAGACATGGAAGGGGACCTCCTTTTCCACACACAATATTGTCTCTCGACAACATTCCTTGTGGCAATATGGGCTCTGTTATATCGTTGTTCTGCTGGGGAGGTGGGATTCTGAACAGGTGTGAGGAAGGATTTACATGGGTAACCTCCATCACCCAAAAGATAGCCATTAGCTATTTCTCCCGTCTCGAGACGCGCTCTCAGCCGAGAATTGTGAAATATTGTGCTATCATGAGTCAACCCTGGCCATCTTGCTACAATATCTCGTTCGAATCGCTCACAGTTTGCACGTTTGGCGAGAAATAACCTTTCCTATTTCTAAATACCTCCCCATTTTCACCTCCGGGAGACTGTATTCGCACATGAGTGCAGTCCAGCGTACCCAATACACCAAGGAACCCAGCTATTGTATGAAACCCTTCCATAACCTCTCTTTGTTCCCGCTGCGTAAGTGGAAGTTGAATGAACTGTGGCGATAACGACGCAAGTAGATCAGAAACCTTGTGTATTATGCGGCATACAGTTGTTCTGCCAACATCACAGACGTCACCGATCACTCCTTGAAATGTTCCAGTTGCATAGAACTGCAGCGCCATTAAAAGATGATTTCTAGGCGATATAGGACAGTTTCTCCCAGTCGGGCATTCCAATTGTTCACCATTTAAATCTAAAATGTAATTCACTGTTTCCTTACGCAATCTAAATCTTCTCTGGAACGAAACATCGCTTAATTCTTCAAATAAATCGCGTCTCTCTTCTATAATTCTCCCTTCATTTCTTTCAAACTGATTAAGATACTGGAGATATAACTTATAGTTGTTAAGCTCCATCTTGGAATCTTTAACCACAGAGCACAAATACAACTTTACCGCGGTTTTCTTAGTTAACCGCTCGCTCACGGACGGTAAACATTATACCGCGGTAAAATGTCGGTAAACTCGAAACCGAGCTTGGTGCAACAGAATTACGACTTTACCCTGGTAAAATTGTGAAGTTTACCGCGGTATTCTCTTTACCGAGGTTGGTGCACTCGGGCACTAATTGCGTTCGTAAGTTCCGTGTACCTAATTTTTATGCTAAGGCCAGTTTGCCCAATATATGAGCTGCTACAGTCATTGAATCGAAATCTGTATACACGTGATTTAGTGAAAGAGTTAGAGCTATTAATCATGCTGGAATTGTACAGAACGTCCGAATTTCTGTTGTTAGTTCTGAAAGAGGTGTTAACATTATGCTTCTTAAATATATTGTTGACGATATATATATATGGTTTTATCAAAAGTAAAATTCGAAAAAATTTGGTTTTGATTTATCCTTTATTAAATTTGACTTTGAGCGAAGCTTAAATTTATTGATTATGCGGTCAATAAAAGTGTTGTTATAACCATTGAACTTAGCTATAGTGCAAATGGTATTCAATTCCGTACTCAGAAAAGGGGACTTTAAATGCGCGGTCCACTAAGCTATTGTAAGTGGCGCGTTTTTGAGTCCGAGGATGCATTGAGTCTTGTTTAATTGTCGTTGCTGTTTGGGTGGGTTTCCTGAAAATGCTATATAAGAAAGAAGAGGAAAGTCTGGTGATTGTTAAATCTAAAAAATTGATGGAGCCATTAATTTCTGATTCTAATGTAAAGTTAATGTTAGTTTCAATGTTATTTAGATTTATTAGCGTCGTTGGTGCATCGGTGGAGCGTTTGTCTAAGATGATAAATGTATCATCCACATATCTGGCTCACATCTGAATATTGTTGAATCTCACATCATTATCAATTGCCGTGTGTTCCAAGAAATCCAGGTATAGTTCGGCCAAAATGACATAGGCCGGTAACCCCATAGCCAAACCGTTCTGTTTATAAATTACATTATCAAAGATGAAATAGTTATTGTCGATCAACAATTTTAAAATAGACATACAATCAGATATTTGTAGTTTACTTAAAACAGTATTGGAATTTAATTTCTTGATAATAGAAAAAAGCTTCTCAGTGTTTATACTAGGATACATGCTAACAATGTCAAATGAGTGTAATGTGTGGTAAGGTTGGAGTTCGAAAGTGTCTAGTTTCATAATCAACTCAAGTGTATTCTTAACGGATTTGTTCGAAAGGAATGTGTAATATTTATAAGTAATTGTTGTAGAAGATGGGACAGCTTATATAAGGGGCTTGGACTGTAATTTACAATGGGGCGCATGGGGACCCCGTATTATGGATTTTTGGCAGTGCCTTCACGGTCGGTAAGCCTTGATTCATGCTGATAAGTTTTTGTTTTCCCTTCCAGTTAAAAGGAAAGATGTGTTTTTCAGTGTTTGTTTCAGTTGCCACTGAATAAATTGGGTAGGGTCTTTGTTGATCACCGAAAGTGTATCATCTGTAAAAAAGTTTTAGTTTCTAAAATGTAGTCAGATTTTTCCATAATGGCAGAAGTATTATCCTTGTCAGCTTTAGTAATGATTATCTGGTTATCTTTAATCTTCTTTATTAGACTGATGATGTTTTTTTCTTTCCACGAATTTTACATTGTTTTTTAGTTCGGGAGAAATAAAAGTCTTGTTTAACTGTCTTTTAGAGTCCAACCTTAGTTCAGCTTGTAAGTCCTGTGGCATTTTGTTGATGGCGGCCTCTGTTTCAATAATGAGCTTAGAAACAATATTAGGTATAAAAGAATTAGGCCAGTTGTGTTTCGGGCCTTTGGAAAGAATTGAGATTTCATCAGCATCCAGTAATGTGTTGGATAAATTGATGAGTGGCGGATGAAATTGATCGATGGGTTTTCAGAAGTGTCGGAGTCTTTGGATCTTATTGAAGGAGCATAACGTGGTTTTACTTTACCCGTGGGCGAATCGAACTTTTTCTCAAGGGTAGACGGCTTACGGGATAGTACATTGACAAGTCTGCAATAAACCTTGCCCTGAAAAATGTTCCATTGAGCTTTAGTAAGTAAATAAGGGACCTCGAGGTGAGCCTCGTATAAACGGTTGTTTAAAAAGGACTTTTCTTGTGAAGAAATTTTAGTTCATTCTAAAGCCAAAGTTTGTTGGTTTTTTGTTGTTTTTGTTGGTGGAAAAGAACATAACGTTTATTATTAATACCCTTTAAAAAGTTTGGGGTCAATCTATGCATAATACATTTTTATAAAGGCTATATCTTTGCCCAATTTCCCTATTTCGATTCGAAAGTTCATATAATATTGAGCTTTAGATTTTGCCTGGAAGGCTGTTTCATTTAAAGTCAAGAAATTCATGTTTGGTCCGTATTGCATAGAGATTACAAAACAATAAGTTTACTTGTACAAGATCCACATTTTCAATACAAAATATGTTGTTCATTAAAATTACATCATCATTTATTAAATGGTACTGGTTTCAACATCCATGGACTTCATCATCATCCAAATAGGGTCATATACAAAGATATACATTAAAGTTAAAACACATAAAATTGACCCTCATAATTAAAATTCTCTATAACAAGTTAAAATATAAAGCATATTTATGCTAAATGTCTAGGTATGAATATATAATTAGTACAAGACTGACAACTTGTTAGTTACTAATAAAATAAAAAACTGAAATCCGTAAGCCTCGTAGAAATAAGTTCCAAGTCATTGACAGTTTTTAAATTTTCTAGATTAGGGTGCTTTGTACAGCATTGGCATCAAAGTATGTAGAGAAATGTATGCTAGGTGTGATGCAGTAATATTAAATACGTTGAAAGAAGGGGATGATGTTCCTCTGGGAGCGTGAAAACAATACTGTCAGTAGATTATACATATAAAATCCACCTTCGTAAGTACGATGTTTAGTCGTATTTCTTTGGAGCGAGTGGACCTTATGACCGGAACTGTTAAAATATTCTCTATCCAATGCGGGCCTGTAGTATGAAAGATAAAAACGAGTTAACTCGGATAGTGGAAATGGGGCAAGAAAGTAAAGTTTTATGAAGAGACTCACCTTTCGGTTGACTGGTTGTATGTACTATGGAGTTGAATTTAAGAGGAACTGACAAGCACAAGGGAGACGTGTGGACCGGCAGGGGAAGGAAGGGGAGAGGGAGGAGTGTTAGATAGGAGGTGGGAAGGGGCGATAAACATGACGGGATCAGCGGGTTTTGGAGGAATGAGGGAATATCGTGTCAAAGAGTTTCGTCCTATCTGAAAGCCGGAGCTATTTTCCGGAATTTTGAACAAATTAAACACTGTAATGAGATCATCAAACGAGATTTTATTTTTCTCAGAGATGTCATTTAAATTAAAGTTTGAATTAAAAAATGGTCTAAGTGAATGTAAGTACTTTCGGTAGTGTCTAAAAGAGGGCCCATGCTAAGCGTGTAAAGGATCTTAACATCCTGGTCTATTCCGTAAAATTTTGTGCTTAGCATTCTGAATATGCTGGCCTACCGCGGAAAATCTATTGTACCTAATTGCGTTCGTATGGCCTGTGTACCTAATTTTTATGCTACGGCCAGTTTGCCCAATATATGAGCTGCTACAATCATTGCAACGAAATATGTATTCACCTGATTTAGAGAAAGGCTTAGAGCTATTAATCATGCTGAAATTCTCATTGCAGTGTCTAATTTGTTCAAAATTCCGGAAAATAGCTCAGTCTTTCAGATAGGACTAAACCCTTTGACACGATATTCCCTTCTTCCTCCAAAACCCGCTTTCAAAGTGAGAGCCACTGTAGTGTTCTGTGATCACTTTCTACTTGGAAATGTCTTCCATATATGTAGGGCTTGAAATGTTTGACTACAAATACTAAGTGCACGACTAAAATCTGGGATATGAGCGTACCGTAAGTATGCTCTGTATGCTTCTAATATGGCGGCTTTAAATGTGCTCAGACCTAATTTTTCTATTTCTCTCAATTTAAGTCTAGAACCTGATCTCTGTAGTTGAGCTTACACAGGCTTTTATATCTAAAAATTAATGCTTCTAAACGTTCGTGGTAGTTGGTATAAGATTCATTGTGCTTTTGAAAACAATTAGAAATTTCTTGGAGGAGAAGTCGTCCGTTTCTAATACCTCCGTATTTTGAGACAAACTTTTCCTTGAATCTGTCATAGTTAGTGTTAGTGTCTTAGTCTAGTATACTTCATGCTTCTCCTTTCAGTTTTGATTTCACTATACTGAATAGGAAATCGTTCATTAAGTCCGCATGAGTGACTGTTGCTACTCTGAAATTATTCTGAGATGAATCACACCTAGCAATAAAACAATCTAAACTACAAGAGGATTTGCCACCAAATTTTGGCAATAATTGTATGTGGGCATATTCAAACTTAGAGAGTAATTATCTCTCCATTTCTTAAGTTAAAATATTTGTTTTGCCGTAAATACAATAATTGAATTAATTACCTAATGTAATTGATGGTGAAAAGTAACGTATCTGTTCGATCCTACTAATTCACTTTCAATTAAAACAAAATAAATACATGAGTTAGTAATTTATTGTTTTAATTCAATTGACTTTGAAAAGTAACGAATCTATTCGATCTTACTAGTTTGCATTCAAATGAAAGGGAAATATGCTTATTTATTGTGTTAGTGGGATTTAATTCAATTGATATTTGAAAAAGCAACGCATCTATTCCATCTCACTAATTCTCATTTCAATTGAAAGGAAAATATTCGTACTTATTGATTTTAGATAAGTTTAATTCAATTGTATATTAAAACACCGACGTTTGCATTCGATCTCACTAATTCGCACTCTAATTGAAGAGAAAATATGCTTATTTATTGTTTAATAAAGTTTAATTCAATCGAGGGTGAAAAGTAACCAATCTCTTTGATCTCACTAATTCACATTCGACTGAAGAGAAAATAATTGTATTATTATTATTTAAATTAATTGAATTATTTGAAAATAAAACGAACCAGGCTATTCTGAACTTGGGCTCACACAACAATATTTCTAAAATGTGAAGGCAGAAGTTTACCGTTGGCACTTATTTAGAAATAGCACATTGTAAACTTGTTGATTATTCACTTGCAGGCTTGAAAACATGAATAGCAATTTCAGCATCGTAGTCTGCAGTAGATAGTTGGTCAGCTTCCCCTCTGGTGGTCAGTTGCAGCGGTTTGGATGGATAGGCACCTGGCGGATCGGCAGGCGGGCAGCAGCAAAGGCCAACTAGTGCGGTCTCAGCCAAAAGCTCCTTGTAGAAGTTGTCGCTCCCCTCCAATCTGCTCTGTAGTCGATCTGGTTAGGACAGACGGCTTGCCCATCGCGGAAGGGCCCCCAGTTTTGTAGTTATACCAACATATAACTTTTACTTATCATTAATGAGTGAATAACAAGTATGACAAAATATCACATGAGCAGGATGTTAGTTTAGGTCCGCACTGCCGCTCGCTCTAGTATTACTTTCATAATATAACGGGCGAATAGATAATAAGAGGAACTAGCTGTTGCCTCAAGTGCAAATACATTAGTTGGCGGCAGCTTTTCTTTTGAAACATGATACCAATAAGTAACTATTTACAATCTTAGAATTGGGATAAACACATTAGTCACATTAGTTGGCGGTAGTTCTGCTTGTGTCTTGTGATATGATAACATTAATCAGCTATTTACAGTCTTAGAATTGGAACAAACACAATCCTTGTGTCTTGTGACATGATAATATTTATCATCTATTTACAGTTTAGAATTGATATCTGGTTTCCTTGAGCGGTCTTATATGAACAGGACTTGCCGGCTCGGTAACTGTAGGCAGGGAACTCACAGACCTATAGGCCTACATAAGTTACAAATTTCTTTTTTTACTTTCAATTTCACATTAAGCCTATATGTCTACCGAGCGAGTTTGCTACGCGGTTTGAGTCACATATTAGTTAAATCCTGGATTCAGGATGTAGGGTTTCGATCCCAACTGTCGGCATCTCATAAGATGGTATTTTTGGCTTATTTTCACACATGGCAAAGCCTTAATTAAGGCCATTTTGCTATCCCATGTTCGCTGTAAGACCTGTTGTGTCGATGCGACGTAAAAAATAACAATAAATGTAATTTTATTATTCTTTCGTTCCTGCTGCACGTTACTTGTAATTTGGTTGGAGTTAGGCCTAATCCCAAAGTCTTAGACATGTCCTTCCGAGATTTATTAAATAATGATGAGTATAGCCTACAAAGAAGGAAGGTACCGGCAATAAAAGTATTAACATGCATGTGTGGTTAAAGCCACACAATTGTTTCACACTAATTTCCGTGTTATTTGTCATTTGAGTCATCGTGCACGTTTCTACATTCTGCCCACGTACGGCTTGTATTTTGGTTTAAATTATTTCAAAGCTTCGGATGTTACGCAAATGAGGAAATACTATGAAACTGTTAACGTACCGTAGGCTACATGCTTTAAAATTATATTTTTTATCACACATTCATTTTCGTATTAATTATCTTTCACGTTATCGCACAAGTTTCTACCATCTACAGTACCGGTACCTTGCTTATAATGTGTTTTAAACGTATTTTGGTGCGTCGGACCTTAAGAACAGACGATAATATTCCCGCAAAATGTAATTGGCGGAATATTTGCCATTGGTATGAGTAAAATACAACTTGATGTGCATGCAGACGATACGGAAGTCGAATCTCAGTAGTTGAGCTTATGTATGATGACAGTCTTGCGCACCATGAGTACCTACTCAATTTCAAATGATCCACATGGCTGTGCGCTTGAGTACCTACTGCATCGAAGGATAACCTTCTTATTCCTACCAAATGGAATACATACTACTTGGGCTGAGAATATACTCCTACTAAGTGCTCATACTCATGAGTATATACTTTGAGTAACAACTCAGGTTTTATTCATACCACCCATTATCTTAGATTTCCCGTCTTACCGGTCAAGCAATCTCCAGTAAAATTTTTAACTGGGATAATACCCGTTATCCGAGATAATATTATCGGTGAATACTAACTTAACTCTTATCTCGGTTTACGGAGCATTATAGTAAGATAAAAGCATTTACTCGCGTTGGTGAATACGAGCCTAAGACTCGAAAACAAATATACTCATTCCTCCTAAACCTTTTAATGTACATACCGTACGATGACAAAATTCCAATTAGCGGTGTACATTTTTAAATCCTAGATGTAAAGTAGAAAATATTTTAAAACATTCTACCCCGAAGAGTTAGCATCGGAAACGAAAGTATTCATCCCTTCAAACCCGTTTAATATACGCAGTCAAAATTTCACAGGTTGGTCGCATCTACGCCATAAATATTACATAGCATAGCGTTTTAAAACATTCCATTTGTATGGTGTTCAAATGAGTGTTAGATTCGAAAATAAATAATCATTCCTCCGACACAGTTTGACGTACCGTACGAACTGATGGTGTATTTTACAGGCTAGTTGACAGTAGACTCTCAAAAATAAAAACTTTTTAAGACAACTTTAAATTTATAACTCTAGCAAAACACAGGTATCTTGCTAATACTCTATAAGAGAAAACTGAAGAATACGTTTGAACGAATGCATCTATTATCTCTAATTTGATAAAATATTTGTTTATTTTTACCTAAATGTGAAACCTACATTTGGTGAAAATAGAATCAGAACTGGAGAAGTTTCAAAATTCAGTCATAACTCGCCTTAATATTTTTTACAGGAAATAATTCGGATGTATTTACATTGAGAGTAAAATCTAGAATGAGCACAAAATTAATAACCGAATGATATCAGCTTAGCGTTGTAATAAACAACAACAAGAAAGTTATGAAGTATTTTTAATGTCTGCTTTAATAATGACTTACACCACTGTCATTCTGAGGGTAGCAATTATGTATGAATTATTCTTCCGGTATTATTTCATGATACTTTATTTGGTTCACAGCGGATATCCATTTTTGTCTTCTTTCTTTTACGTATTGAACGGAAAAGCTAGCACTGTAACGTTCTGAAGTGTGACAGCTGACGATAGAACAATGCTGTTTAGGACGTTGCATATTGCCTCCATATGTAAATAATGTGTTACAGTATCCTATTGCACAGATAAATAACAAATCTTTCCGTCAAACAACAGCACAGTCGTGCGTTAGATAAACCAGCATGGCGTGCACGCTGCCTCACTGTTTCGCCATCTTTAGCACTGGTATCTGTGGCGTATGCTGGTATCAAAACGTGGGCTACCACTATAATTGTTTTACCCATTTTGGATGGTTGGTTTAGTGAACGTCAAGCCTTAAGCGTTTTGAGCTGCAGGCATTAGTCAACGGAGAAGCCTGCTGTTATCAAGGCTGCTTCACAAGCTACTGCCCTGGCTTCTGCCACTGTCAATACTCAATATGTGATCAGTGGAGATGGTAGCATAAGGTTTAGCAAATTAAAGTCCGGCTTTGTTACTAAATACATAGAATGTTTGCCATTGATACTATGGCCGAGGTTCAATTCTCAGAATTAACCTCCTTGTACTCTTAATTCCCCTGAATTCGGGACTGGGCGTTCATGACTTCTAGACCATTCATTTCATCCTCATTAGGTCACCACCAAGCCTAAATAGATGTCATGTGCCATTATTATTATTAAATTAAAATTTTGAATAGTACAGCATTACCAGCGGTCGTACACTGGTTCACTGGCTTATTAGCTACCTAGGGAGATCAAAGGTGGCGTCCTTCTCATGATCGCGGGTTCGATTCCAATAAACAAAAAACAGCACTAAAACTCAAATATTGCATTTGATTTTAGCAGATCGACCTATAGAAAGATAACTATATTACTCCCATAACAACAACTCTGCAGTGTCTTCCTACAAAGATGTAGAAGTAAAGGAGAGTGAAATACTAGTACTTTTTATATAGGCCTAATTAAATCTGAAGTATGAGGTGAGAAAGTACATACGGTGAGGAACGCATGATTGATCGTTAGCAGTGGCGATCTGGCAGGGCGATGCCTTGCACACCTATCCCCCCGATCGCCGCACCTATCGTACATACAGCAACAAGCCGCATGAGGTGAGTGGAGGGGAGAGGGACGCAGAGCCTGGGCTGCAAGATGAGTCTCCGATGCCTTGCTCTCAGAAATACTTGCGATGTTTATTCTCATTGCTTTCAAGTTTCGTAAATGGGACCAAGTGGCAGATGCTTATATTAGATAATGTGCTTTAGATTTCCAACGTTCTCATTTGACTGTTGGGCTTCTCTGATAGCTTTGGTAGCCTTCAGTATATGCCACTGTTACTATCATTCGGTATTAGAGAAGTAAATAATGATTCCCAAACACACATAGCTAACGTACTTAGATATGGCTTGCATTTGAAGCTCGAAACCTACTAAAAGTACGCCAGTTTAGCATCCAAATACTGACGTAGGTCTATGGCAGTAGTGTCCCTGTGGTGCGAGATTGATGAGTGTGATCGCTTTGACTCTTGCAACTCCTTGATTTTGTTTTCGAGGACTTTGAATGAAACGCACATCAAGATAGTAGATTGGGATCTTTGTTAACAATTAAAAATCATTGTTAACTTCTAAACTGAAAGTAAATGATTATTGATATTGTATAATAAATAAGAATTGTTTAGTAGCAAAATTATTTGTGGATTTATCCCTCATTTGGCGACCGTGACATGACAGGCTTAAATTAGCAATGGATACGGTAAAGAATGTCCGTGCGGTACATCACGTGCATACACGCGAATTTACAATAAGAAAGTCAACAACTTAAATAGTGAAGAAACAGATCTTGTTTTCATTGAAACGGACTTTAACTTACTGCGTGAGAAACATGAAGACCTGCGGGCACTGGACCACCAGATATTCGACTTGATGCTGGAGCAAGATATGGATGAGGATGACCCAGACAAAGAGGTTATTGCCACTGATGATACACTGACTGACAGTGACAATGCAACACCAAGGAGGAGTGGTTCGAAAGGGATTAAAGTTGGGGAAAAAACAGAGACGGCACGGATGAATAATTGATGTTTATTTCAAACCGATATGCAGGTTACACAATGCGCACGGCATCGACTCAGTAGGATGTAGGACCACCGCGAGCGGCGATGCACGCAGGAACACGTCGAGGTACAGAGTCAATAAGAGTGCGGATGCTGTCCTGAGGGATGGTTCTCCATTCTCTGTCAACCATTTGCCACAGTTGGTCGTCCGTACGAGGCTGGGGCAGAGTTTGCAAACGGCGTCCAATGAGATCCCACACGTGTTCGATTGGTGAGAGATCCGGAGAGTACGCTGGCCACGGAAGCATCTGTACACCTCGTAGAGCCTGTTGGGAGATGCGAGCAGTGTGTGGGCGGGCATTATCCTGCTGAAACAGAGCATTGGGCAGCCCCTGAAGGTACGGGAGTGCCACCGGCCGCAGCACATGCTGCACGTAGCGGTGGGCATTTAACGTGCCTTGAATACGCACTAGAGTTGACTTGGAATCATACGCAATAGCGCCCCAAACCATGATGCCGCGTTGTCTAGCGGTAGGGCGCTCCACAGTTACTGCCGGATTTGACCTTTCTCCACGCCGACGCCACACTCGTCTGCGGTGACTACCACTGACAGAACAGAAGCGTGACTCATCGGAGAACACGACGTTCCGCCATTCCCTCATCCAAGTCGCTCTAGCCCGGCACCATGCCAGGCGTGCACGTCTATGCTGTGGAGTCAATGGTAGTCTTCTGAGCGGACGCCGGGAGTGCAGGCCTCCTTCAACCAATCGACGGGAAATTGTTCTGGTCGATATTGGAACAGCCAGGGTGTCTTGCACATGCTGAAGAATGGCGGTTGACGTGGCGTGCGGGGCTGCCACCGCTTGGCGGCGGATGCGCCGATCCTCGCGTGCTGACGTCACTGGGGCTGCGCCTGGACCCCCCGCACGTGCCACATGTCCCTGCGCCAACCATCTTCGCCACAGGCGCTGCACCGTGGACACATCCCTATGGGTATCGGTTGCGATTTGACGAAGCGACCAACCTGCCCTTCTCAGCCCGATCACCATACCCCTCGTAAAGTCGTCTGTCTGCTGGAAATGCCTCCGTTGACGACGGCCTGGCATTCTTAGCTATACACGTGTCCTGTGGCACACGACAACACGTTCTACAATGACTGTCGTCTGAGAAATCACGGTACGAAGGGGGCCATTCGCCAACGCCGTGTCCCATTTATCGTTCGCTACGTGCGCAGCACAGCGGCGCATCTCACATCATGAGCATACCTCAGTGACGTCAGTCTACCCTGCAATTGGCATAAAGTTCTGACCACTCCTTCTTGGTGTTGCATTTGCTCTGTCAGTCAGTGTATAATTTGCAAATTTAACAACCTGAAGATCACGTTAGCTGATATGTTAAAAGAGAGAAAGGAGCAGAATGTTATCAGTGAAAGTACACTAAGTGTTGTCTCATTTGCTCAAAGGAAGTATAGGCTTCCACGGTACTACTCCCGTAAAGGCTGACCAGCGCAGAACCGCTGTTCAATGTTGATTTGTCATTGGGATGTAAGTCAGTTCAATTAGTTCGTGGAATCAACTTTAATTCATTTCTAGTATGACGTACCAACAACTAAAGTTAGTTCCTAATACTATGTAACACCGGGTACCAACTTGGGCGATGAAGGGGAGGGCACTGATTGCGCGCAATGTTTACTTATTCTTTTCGTTACTATGGTAACCCACATGTTACTGTTGGAAAAGGATGTCAATGTTTGTGCAAGTTATACCTAACAGAGTCCACAATCTCTTTCTGGCAGCAGCTGATGTCCACTTAGGTACGCTCAATGTCGGTATAAATGTTCCTTTTTTCTATAACCATCTTTACGTGGGTGTATGAGATCATTTTTCAGCATTTCTTTTCCCTGGACCAGTGTGTACCTCTACCTTTGAACAATTTAAACATGCCATTATTTGTGTTTCTCATTGATATTGAATCATGAGTGCCAATATTGCGCAATCTATCTTTACAGTGTGCAATTCCGTGATTACTGTCTCCCTAGATTGGTCTGGATACGTTAGGTCCAGGTAGTGACAACGCGATTGGTCTCTGAATAAGCAAACGTTAGAAGCAGCGAAGCGGCTTTAGGCTCTATTTCTTATTAATATTAAATCATAAGTGGCGTAATCTAAGCTTTACAGTGTTCAGGTCCGTAATTACTGTATTGCTAGTGACATAGCGATTGGTCTGGGTAGGTTAGGTCCGGCTAGTGACAAAATCATTGGTCTGCATTCGTTAGCTCGGGCTAGTGACAAAACCATTGGTCTGTGAACAACCAAACATTAGAAGCCGCGAACCTGTATTGACAAAGCGATTGGTCTGTGAACAAGCAAACGTTAGAAGCCGCGAAGCGGCGAAAGGTCCCTATTTCTTATTAATATTAAATCATAAGTTGCGCAATCTATGCTTTTTCAATGTTCAGAATCGTAATTACTGCATCGCTAGTCTGAACTTTTCAACGTGTTCTTATTTCTCTTTGGTGTTCAGATTGTGACATTTAGGTCTATTGTAATTGGCAGTGAATTGTATGTGACGAGACTATACGCCACGTGTTCCACGCCGAGTGCTCATCGGTGCAATCAAAGGCATAACTTCCTTTTTTCTTTCTATATAACCTGCTGAGGGGTATAGACCAACGTTATCACCGGAAGAAGAGACGGATAAATTTATTAATACTGCTGGACTCTCCATCCACGAGAAACATTACATTTAAAACTTCCCGTAATATCAAAACTTCAGATTCGGCGTCTTAACAAACATTCTCCAACAAGTGTTTATAGATGATTTGATAACATATTTTAGGAAGGTATAAATACTAATATTATGAAAATAAATTAATTATGGAATTAATTAACTAATTAATTACTCAGGAACCATGGGACTTGTTACTTACAACATTGAGGAATTTAGGACGTCAGTTGAACCACGAGGTACGCTGGATGTCAGAGCTCAGAATATATGTGGTGTACACAGTGAAGGATACTCTCAATTATTACGTGTCGTCCATTTGCTCACTTGCTGTTAGACTCAGCTGACCTGCATCATTCAGTACGCAGAGAGGAGGTCTTGTAGACCTGGACAGCTGTTGCTCGTCACCACGAAGAGAACAGTCTCATTTCTCGATCGTTTAACAGACCATCTAGATACATAGCAGACGTCAATAGTTTTCATGAAGAAAGTACGTATAATTGCGTATCAATTGTGAAGCTACGAGTTGAGAATCAATACTAATATTTTCGTGTAAGTTTCAGTGAACATCCAGAGATACACTATGTGATCCAAAGCATACGGACACCCCCCAAAAGATACGTTTTTCATCATAGGTGCATTGTGCTGCCACCTACTTCCAGGTACTCCATAGCAGCGACCTCAGTAGTCATTCGATATCGTGAGAGAGCAGAATGGGGCGCTCCGCGGAACTCACGGACTTCGAACGTGGTCAGGTGATTGGATGTCACTTGTGTCAGAAGTGTGTACGCGAGATTTCCACACTCATAAACATCCCTAGGTCCACTGTTTCTGATGTGATAGTGAAGTGGAAACATGAACGGACACGTACAGCACGAAAGCGCACAGACCGACCTCGTCTGTTGACTGACAGAGACCGCCGACAGTTGAAGAGGATCGTCAAGTGTAATAGGCAGGCATCTATCCAGACCATTACACAGGAATTCCGACCTGCATCAGGATTCACTCCAAGTAATATGACCGTTCTGCGGGAGGTGAGAAAACTTGGATTTCATGGTCGAGCGGCTGCCCATAAGCCACACATCACGTAGGTCAATGCCATACGACGCCTCGCTTGGTGTAAGGAGCGTAAACGATTGAACAGTGCAAAAATGTTGTGTGGAGTGATGAGTCACGGTACACAATGTGGCGATCCGATGGCAGGGTGTGGGTATGGCGAATGCCCGGTGAACGTCATCTGCCAGCGGGTGTAGTGCCAACAGTAAAATTCCAAGGCGGTGGTATTATTGTATGGTCATGCTTTTCATGGCGGTTGCTTGCACCCCTTGTTGTTTTGCGTGGCACTGTCACAACACACGCCTACATGATGTTTTAATCACCTTCTTGCTTCCCACTGTTGGAGAACAATTCGGGGATGGCGATTGCATCTTTCAACACGATCGAGCACTTGTTCATAATGCACGGCCTGTGGTGGAGTGGTTACACGATAATAACATCCCGGTAATGGACTGGCCTGCACCGAGTCCCGACCTGAATCCGATAGAAAACCTTTGGGATGTTTTGGAACGCCGACTTCGTGCCAGGCTTCACCGACCGACATCGCTACCTCTCCTGACTGCAGTGCTCCGTGAAGAATGAGCTGCCATTCTCCAAGCAACCTTCCAGCACCTGATTGAACGCATGCCTGCAAGAGTGGAAGCTGTCAGCAAGGCTATGGGTGGGTCAACACCATATTGAATTCCAGTATTACCGGTGAGGACGCCACGAACTTGTACGTCATGTTCAGCCAGGTGTCCGGATACTTTTGATTACATAGTGTGCGAGTTCGTAACCGGACGAGGCAATGAAGACCAGCATTAGGAAATTTATTTACCCCCGAAGACAGCACGCATCTCATCATGCAGCACTAAGGAGGAGGACCGATGCCGACAGCGTCCTAATGCCAGAAATCCAGCCTAGATGGAAACCAGAGTCATCAAGACATCCAAGTTAAGTCGAAAATTCATTTATAATGGGTATTATCTGTTCTATGCAGCTGTAATAAGTAGTTAACTTCTTTTTTGAAGGGATTATTCGTTGAACAGCAGTTTGAGTAGATTTTTAGCAACTTTACCATGTCATTTCCTTGCGTCAAACGAGGTTGAGTCTGTATTTTCTTCAATTATACGATTTTTAATGTGCGTGATGACTGAATGTCAAGATCATCGATTGTGCGGGTTTGAGTAAGTCATGTCATCGGACGAGTATCTGGTTTAAATATCATCCATCGGCTAACCTTTTTGTGAATATTATTTTTCCATTCAACTACTACGATATTGAGGAATGTATACACGTAATATTTTTATTTTTCGGAGTTTTTTCTCCTATACTTTCCACAAAAGTGTTTGCTACATTTTCATAAGGGAGTAAGCTCATCTGATGTACGAATGCTACGCTAGTGGTACGGATAGATTTCTTTTGAATCCGATTTCATACTTTTAAGGGAGAGCATTGTTTGATTATTACATTCATGTGGGTTCAAGTCATTTATGTAATTTTATCCGTTATATTTCGGACTGATGTTGCGAATTATATTGCTATTTCCCTCTCACATTGTGCCATGTGGAGAGATGTTGTATTGGATTATGATAATTTTAAGTGCTATTTGGGGACGAATCTTCGCGTCACTATGACCAGAAACACATGTAGTCTATTTTCTGCGATGTTGTGTATAATAATGAATGAATATTCAGAGATAATTTATCGTCATTTGATATATCTGCGAGTAGTTGTTTTTCGTAAGAGAACCATGGACGGTAGCGTCTTCACAAAGTATTATCGAACCACGAGGTAAACCACATACCTTCGTATAAAATAAAATTGAGCGTATGATATTATTAGAGCCTCTTGTCATACTGGATGAGCGTCATCACGATGATATTGAATCGTAGCTGTATGATACTACCCAATTCCTCAATATTCGAGGTATTGACGACCTTATCAGTCACCATTACCCAGACCATTTCAATCGGATTAATTACTGTTATTCAGGCCATCATTTATGGGATTATTTCATCCCCATTAAAATGGATGAAAACGTGTGGACACGTGTTGTAATATTTTTAAATTGTACTTTTAGTCGTAGTTGTTTGCATTTCTTTCCTTGGTAGATGATGGTAACGGGGGATTTATTACATGAATTTCTTTTTATTATTTCCACAGGTTGAGTGATTTTTATTTTATTGTAATTTATTGATGTGTGTGTCACTATCGTTGCCCTAAGTTTCGGAGTTGTGTTATGGTCATTACACACGGTTAATGATTTAATTTTAATTTTTTTACTTTCCTTATTTAGTCATGTGAAGTCACGTGTATTCTGAGGTTACGCTGAACAGATAATAACTGAAATGTCGAGTTCAATTGGAGGGACATTTAATCAAGCAAAATTAAGTGAAACTTAAAATAAAATGTTTGCATTTTTATTCTTTGACCAGTAATGTAACTTAAACATTTAAAATCTTGTTCCACACTTTTCGGCATGATTTAACATGCGTACGAGCATCATTCTGTTAATAAATAAAAATATACATTCATTAAATTCGAAAATGATGATTCAATATAAAATGTTGTCATAATTAGTAGGAATTTACTAACATGTACCATCCCATTTGTTCTATGTTTGGATGTACAACAAGATTGAGCGTAAAATTTAAAATTTTAGTGACCAACTTACATAATCATAGTTCTCCGGATGTCGAACATTTTGTAATAAATCCGCTACCTTTGATTTGTATTTTAAGGTTCGTTATTTGCCGACATCTGCACATTTCCTTTGATCCACACCATTTTTTGGAACATGTCAATCCCTTACTGATTACCCCTGAGGGTGTCTTGTGTTTCTGATGTAGTTAGTCACGGCAAAACTGGCAGAATATATGATCATGGTTGGCGATGGAAAGAATGGACTCTGCTATTGCCTGAAGATTTGTCCTATGAAACGTCACCCCATAATTCAAGACAGCGTGATATTGTTATTCTTATTTATTTCATATGGTTATTCTTTCAAATTGCCTCATTCTCGTGGGTCTTTTTATACCGTGTAAAGTTGGTCATAACTTCTCACCAAGACAGACTCCAATCCTCAGACCGTAATATAAAGAAAACATGGCGGCCGAAGTAGCCGGATTTCTGGTACTGACTAACACCAAAATATCATGTACATATTATATAGACGCGGTAAATTAACATGATAAATATAACATCATAGGTAAAATCACTTTTACACGTATGAAAACGATTCGCCAACAAGAATCACATATATACTGCTAGAAAAGAGACCAACAAGCTGATTATTTAGAAATTTCAAATCGTCAAATAACGCTTTTTCTTAGATTTCACTTCACTAGATAGATGAAAAAGCATGTTAAAACTGTTAAAATGATACTTCTAACATCATTTTGAATGTTCCAAAATAAATTAAAGTACAAAATTCCTCGATATATTCGCGCTCATGAGATGTGTGAAACACAATTGGTTGCCTTAGTTTTAAAGTGGTGAATACTTTCTTCAATTAAGCACTCAACGAATAGGAATTACATCCGAAATAATAATGTTATTGGCTTTACTTCCCACTAACTACATTTGTTTCGGTTTTCGGAGACGTCGATGTGCCGAAACTTAGTCCTTAGCAGTAGTTCTTTTACATGCCAGTAAATCTACCGACACGAGGCAGACGTATTTGAGCACCTTCAAATACCACCGGAATGAGTCAGGATCGAATCTGCCAACTTGGGGTCAGAAGGCCAGCGCCTTAACCGTCTGAGTCACTCAGCCCAAGTACACCCGTAACGATTAATGTAATGTAATGTAAACATAATGTTGATATGTTGACATATGACATAACAGCACTTCACACAATGATAGTAACCTCGGTAATGAAACGTTCAGACACTAAAGGTATAATAGGTTTTTGCCCATTAAAGAATACGAGTGCAAAAACTCTATTGACTAAACATTAATATTTAACGACATGCTCGAGCTTCTATTCGGCGCATTCTGCTTGATAACAGATAACCACAACATGAATCGGAAGGTTGTTAGCAATGTAAAACCCTACGTTACAAATCCAGCTAATCCCTCTAAGTCACTATTTCTTCTGTGTAACAGTATACAGATTGCTCCAACTGTCACACTTATAAGTTTTACACTCCAGGATCCAGCCAAACATTTCCGCAGGCAAAGCACAGATTATTGTAAAATAAATTTACATCTAAATCGCTTGACACTTTGAAGCACATAGACACTGACGGAATAACACAATATCAATTATATTCTATCTAAATTAATACTTTTCGAGGAACACGAATAGTTTGGAAGTAGTAATGGCTTCCCTAACCTCAGACTTATCCTCAAAATGATGTATGCACGCTACAGTTTTGTCATGGACTTCAAAATAATCACGATGTGTATTCCAAATACATTTCTCCCTTAATGTTCTATTCCGTAGGAAACTTAGGAATGGTTGTATGAGAGGCATTGCCATAGATAGTTAGTGGTCCACCTAGTGCACTCATGTTATTTAATGGGTAAAAACACGATCAAAACAAGCATATTCTCGAATTACTGCGTATAATTACAGATCGTATGTATCCACTGACTCATATAAATACACTCGCACGCTTATATTCTACACAAAACTTACATTTATCGTCAAATTTCATCAAATTACACAGACTACATACTATAACAACAAACCAAAACAAACCCAGATTTCCAACAATTCCGGCTACTCGATTCACCATCTTTGAACGATCGAGAGTAGTATTAAGATCTGAGGATTGGAGTCGGCCTTGTTCTCACTGTCTTGATTTATGGGAACGACATTTCATTGGCGTAATCTTCAACCAATGACAGGTCCATTCGCACACCGTCAGCCATGATTACTATGTTATTTATCCTGGCGAGCCGTGTAGGGATTTATACCGTTTCCACTTCTAGAACTTTAAAAAAATCAGTGGTGAACCAAAGGACTGATTAGAGTTTTGGGCCCAGTTTGGAAAAACTGATGAAGATACCGGTTTAGATCCCTCCGATAAATTCCAGTATCTTATTCAAGCCACAACTGAAGGCTCTCGTGTAAGAGAAGTGGTCAGTAGTTATCCTGCAACTTCTGAGAACTACCCTAAGGCTGTTTGAGCATCAAAGTCCCGTTTTGGGAGAGAGGATGTACCAGTTGAAGTACATGTATATGTTAGACAGTGGTTTAGGCTCTTATTGCAAACTAGTAACCCATCCTATGGCATGTCCTTATGCTCATAATATGACCTGTTTGAAAGTTACTTAAAGGCTCTGGAAGCTTCAAAGTTTACCACGGACAGATGTGAAGCAATGCTTTTTCCCAGGGGGTACCAGAATCGCTCTCCCGCGTTAACTGCTCTCGTAGCTTGTGACGTCACTGTGAGGACATTTCTATAGCGTGCTCCAAGCAGTAACATTAGTAAGCGGTCTACGGTCAGCTGTTTAGTTGTTTCTTAAACGAATTCTTACAACGTGTGCGTGAAGTTTAGATTACGTACTGTTATTTATTGGAAGTAGGTAGTTAAATTAGTAAAAGCATTAATACCTGCGCTGTTGCCGATTGTAAAAGTATGGCCTATAAAATTGAGAATAATTTAATACAATTTATCTCGGCTTTCCAAAAAAGATTATTTATGGGCTCAATGAATGTTATGATATCAAAGAGCTGGATAAAATCAATCCAATTCTGCTAGAATTTGTTCCGCGCATTTCCTCCCTCATAACCATGAACGGGACTTAAAAAGACGAACTAGTGCGCTTGCCATTAAGAAAGGAAATTGAAGGCAGATGCGGTACCCTCGTCGGATTTTCTCTACCTGGCGGACGCTTCGTCTCTACACGGATGCCACTCCACAACCCATACCTGCAGTCTGCCCACAACTGAACCTGGCTTGGGCCCAGGCCTTCGAGCGGCCACACTCTATCAACGTGGCTGAGACGGCGGCAGCGGTGGTAGCTGTACACCATGTGCTTCAAGAACCCGGCATGGAGTACTACTTCGACCATATTTCTGTATATACGGACAGCTCCGTGGCTCGGTATTCCTTGAAATCCGGGGTTGTCCTTCATGACAATGCCTATGTACTTGACCTGTATGTTCAGATTATCAATAAAATTCCATACACAGGCGTTCGCCTGTCGTGGTGCCCCATCGCATCGGCCGATATTCCGGCTGACGCACCCTCTCGGGAGGTGCTTTCCACAGTACACGCGATCCTCCAGAATCTATAAATCCGAGGCTCGCCCCGGGAGGGTCGTCAGTTGGTTGTCGGACGGCGAAATGTAGGGAGTCCAGGCGCTGAGGTCGTAAATGACCCGCGCCGCCCCGGATTCCTTTGGAACGAGAAAGAAGGGAAAGGCCGACGAACACTCACCCTCTTCGACGATGTGGTTCGCCAGTAGGTCCTGGATCACCTCGTCCAGCAGCGGAGACGGCTTGGTCGGGCGGAAGACGGTTGGGATTATCAACAATCTAGTAATGCATATTATGGTGATTAACGGTTCAATCATTCTTCATCCGTAACTAAGAGAGTCACTAGAAAAGCGGGATCAGTGTCCACATGCTGTAGGATCTATTGAGAGAACGCTACCCGAGCATCGAAATCATGACCATGGAGCTCCTGGTGTAAGTGCAGATGGTATGGGTGAAACCGATGGGTATACAATGTCCGCATAACAGACGCTCGGCTGATATTCATCTCCTGTTCAATGGCCCGTGTGCTGATAGGAGGGTTACGCTGGATAGCGTCAAACACGACATCTTCATTGTGAGCAGATGTCACGGGATGATCTCGAACAGGCCGTGTCCTTCACAGGGATTCGGTATCCTGCAGGCGTCTTTCCACTCTCCGAAATGGCATGCCCGTCGGTTGTCGCCTATCCGGATAGCGTCCTTGGAACAGACGTTGTGCCTGGTATGCATTCTGTCTAGCTTCTCCATAGATAAGTAACATATCCACATACTCGTCCCTGGAATACATCTCGAGGCAATGAATAAACTTTGTGTGTGAATTGCTTCGAAGGACGGGAGTTCGCACAACTACGTATTTACCTGCCATCGCATGTTGTTATCGTTCCAATGGGGCATACTTTGCCCTACCTGTGGTCTACGAAGTTTGGAACATGTACGACGTAGCTAACTAGCCACAGACCATAATCTCCTCATCCTCGTCCAATCCAGCACCATAACCAATGCAACGATACATACGGTCTTTTAAAGGGTCAAATAAACCAATCAGTCCGTGGAAGCTATCAAGTACGCAACCTTACCACATCCCACGCAACTGGCTGTTAAAAAAAAGATTTTTAAGTGGGATTCTAACCTCCTACCTCGAGCACTAACAATTATCGCCCCGCCCGCTTGCCGTGTGAGCTACTGTGGTACTAGACCTAGAGCGTCCACTTCCCAGCTTATACAGTACCGTGTTCCCGCTCTGTGCGTCCACCTCCTGTTTTTAAGTACGTGTTCTACAATCTGTACTCTTTCCACGGGTTCGTTCAAGGCACCCATAACGAATTAATAGTGGCGCTCACGATTCCTGCTGTATTCTAGCCCGTAAACACACATCTCGTTATATTACCACGGTTTAGTGAGAAGGACCGATGTCTTTCAGAATTGTAGTAAATGTGAAGGGATGCATAAAACTGGATCGCAAAGGGCTGGTGGAACACCCGGTATAGATGTATGTTGCCACGTGCGTCTGACAAAGGTACCATTGTCGAAACTGGACTATTACAGGAGACGACTTATTAAATTATAAATGGGCACAATAAAGTAAGTGGAGATGTCGAACTTATTGGCGCTTAAGACGATCTCTTACAGTGTTTTAACATGTAAAACAGGTTGCAAAGGTTTAAAAGCATAGAGGTAGTAAAATAATACACTAGATGTAGCAGCGGCGCCACTGTCTCCGAGAGAATCATTGTAGCCAGCGGAGCATGTTGAAATCTCAGCTGTTTGGCAAAAAGCTCGTTCCGCTGTGATCATCAATTTAAATTTACTGTTCGTGGTAAGTCTTCTAACAACATACTTTTAGAATGGAGACACGTACATTTCGCTAACGTTTGTGTAATTGTAATAAATGGATAGAACTTCGGCACAATTCTCCTCAACGACCGAAAATATTCTCTCTCATACGAAGCGAATAAGCGAGTTTTAGGCCTAAAAGCGTTGGCGAGATTTAGGAGCAAAGTAGACAAAATATTGTCATCGCCGGTTAAGGCGCTGGCTTTCTGATCCCAAGTTGGCAGGTTCGATCCTAGTTCAGTCCGGTGATATTTGGTATTCAAATATGTCAGCCTCGTTTCGGAAAGATGCCGGTACGTAAAGAAACTCTCGTGGAACTAACTTTCTGCACCTCGGTGTCTCCGAAAACCGTAAAAGTAATTAGTGAGACGTAAAGCCATTATTATTATTATTATTATTATTATTATTATTATTATTATTATTATTATTATTATTATTATTATTATTATACCCGGAGGTACACTCCAACGCCGTGCATTCAAATCCAGCACCTAAACGAACTCCTATATTGGTAAAACAGTGAAACTGAAACTACACCAACTTAGAAATTTACTCAGAAGATGTCACCACAGAAATATGATGGAATTTTGTTATTATGAAGTTTCCTAAACACTGAATTTCTCCTTGTTTTGTTTGCTATGCATGAAGAAGTTTGGACATTCTTCTACAGACGGCACTACTAAAAACTATGGTCATGCACTCTGGTGCAAGGTGGAAAAATTTATCATTTAAAGAAGTTTTGTACTTCTCGGTTTTTTAACGGATTGATGTTCATTTATATTTGGGTTGGCAATATTTCCTTTTGATTTCCGCCAGTTTTGAATCTAGCCAATCCCTAATTTCTGTAATTCATTTTCCACCTATCACAGGTCTCTTGTTCGATTTTGAGTGTTACTTTTTGAATTAACAAATTAATATGAGAGGGTGTGGCTGGTGTAGTCTTGAATGATCTCGAACCTTCTCTGAGGGTTTATAAACTGCGGCTTTTCACGTTTCTTGGCCAATTGATTGTCATCTTACGGAGTGTGTGTGTGTCAAAGCGGGAGGCGTGCGACCTCTTTCGCCGGCAACAAGAACATCTGCAAGGTAATGGCCACATAACTTTACACTTTCTTGATACCTCCGCAGTTTAACCCGAGGGAAAGTTCCGAATCTTTAACTATGTAACGTACATTTCTAAAATGTAGCTTCTTCCGGCTAATGTAAAAGGTGTCATGAATCTTTGACTGTAAACCGGGGATAGAGAGTGATATACCCTCTCGAGCTCCCCTTTGAGGTGACTACGTTCTGTAACTGTTTATCTCCCTTTCCGTAATGCATTAAATTTAACCTTATACGAGTCACCTCAGTAGTTTGGGAATAGCCCCTGTTTAATCTGCCTAGAGCCCTTTGGGTTTCTTTCCAAACCAAACCCCCATGGCACTACAGCCCTTGATGGGCCTTGGTCTACCAAGCGGCCGCTGCTCAGCACGAAGACCTGCAGATTATGAGGTGTCGTGTGGTCAGCACAGGTAAAAATTCCTGACCTGGCCGGGAATCGAACCCGGGGCCTCCGGGTAAGAGGCAGGCACGCTACTCTTACACCACGAAGCCGGCTTGAGTTTCTTTCAGTGTTAATTATATCGGAGCGCAGTTCGCCTCCATTGTGTTTGTGTTTCGGGCCGTTTACTTATCCTGTTCTTTTCCGCAAAGGCCCTATAGGTTGGGTAAGCGATATCCCTGTTTCAAATTGTAAGTTGGGCCATGTAAGGCCAGAGAGTGTAAAGACCCGCTCCCACCTAGTGGAATGGAATGGAATCGAACCGAACATAATTTGTTTTTAGCATGTGTTTAAATGGGAGACAGAGCTGGCGATCGCCACGAGTCGAATCGAATCGAACCGAACGGAACAGGATTCTCTGCCAAGAATATTTTTCGACTAGCGGAGTGGAATCGAACAGAATTATCAAGATTCGTGCAACTTCGTAGACGGTCGGGTCGTGATCTTTCGGACTAACATTTGGCGGCAAATGTGTATCACCTTCAGCTGGAAAGTCAGCTGTTTCTTGGATACGGTCGGGAACGTTCCGCTTTGTGTTAGTTAATTTAATTTATTAATACAAGACACGGAAAACTTACCATTTCAATTCAAAAATATAATTTCATCTACTACAAGACCCACGAGCATTACTACAACAACGTAAAAATAATGCCTGGAGGAAAGAAGCAAGGCTATGAAAAAAAACTTATTAGAATATTAAATTTTGCGGTAGGTTACTGTAGTCTATATACAATTTATTTCATAATTTTTGTTGACTTCCTCACAAAATCATGTTATGTTGGAGTCCACATACGGTATATCAGTACGATAATTGACACCACATCTCATATGGGATCTATATTTAAGTGTTTATTATATTTACAGTGAACGATTTCTAAGTCGCATTCCTTAGGTTTCAAACTGTCGTATATGTGTTCCTAACAAATAGTAGGCTACTGTATACTAAATTGCTCTGTTGTGGACAATAACTACACTTCACTGTCTTTAATTAATGTTACAGAGAGTTTGCCGTGCGGTTAGGGTGGCGTAGATGTGTTTTCATTCGGGAGATAGTGAGTTCGAAAACCACTGTCGGCAGCCCTGAAAATGGTTTTCCGTGGTTTTCCCTTTTTCACACCAGGCAAATGCTCGGCCCGTACCTTAATTAAGGCCACGGTCCTAGCCCTTCCCTCCTGTAAAATTGAACTTTTCTGTTAAATTCTGCTATCTAAAATAGTGATTGAAATTGCAATACAATAACTCTGAGGTACCGTCGAGACAGCTTCATCGCGCAATAAACATTCTAATAAGTTTGAATAGTCTTCTTTCAGCTCTCTTGTTAATTTCATGCACCCAGAAACTTCTCCGATCTCTGCCTCTTCACTCCTTCTATCAGACCGTCCATTACAAGCCTGAAGTTTCCCGTAGAATCCCGTTCGATTCTGTTCCGCTAGATGTGAGCGGTCGAGTGGAAATTTCGGCTGTTCGGTTCGATTCGATTCCATTAGGTGGGAGCGAGCCTTAAGATTTTTGAGTTTGCCTCGAGAAGGCTAAGAGAAACGGAGAGCCTATTAGCTCTTTTGCAAGTTTTGTTACTGTGAAGTGTGCCTCTAGGAGGCTAGATATTGTGATATAGGGAGCAACTGCTCTTGAATTAGGGGACTTCTGCCCCTGACTAAATAATACCTCTTGCTCTTGTAAAATTGTAAAACTAGGGGCTTAAAGCCCAAAGTGCCAAGCTCCTGAATCTTGGAATTTTCCCAATCTTGTTTAATGATTGCTATTTGTACCTGTAATATTGTAATGAAAAATTGTTTAGTTTGAAGTTCTAAAAGAAATATAACCGTTGTGAAAGTTTTACATCTATTCTTGACATCGTAGTTAGACCCATTCACCCCAGCACCTTCTTTAACCTCTTTCTGCTCCACGGATATCCCCGTAACAAGTGGTAGCAGAGCGTGGTTGAATGGGTCTCAATTTAAGCCCTTTTGACGGCTAAACATTAGAATATAATCCGAACGATAAGAATTTTCTCAGTCGATGGGATTTTTTCCTTTTGTTTCATCATGTCTGGCCCTCGCGAAGTCCTCCATCCCGAATACTTGCGTAAGGAGGAATTAATTTATGAATTACTTAATAGAAATGTTCAATCTGGAGGCACGGTTGCGGCAGATACAATCACACTTAAAGAGTGATTAGAACTACCCATTTGTATCCCAACGTTGGAGGAAAAAGAAATTGATGAGGCTCTATCCACTATCACTGACAACACCACCGAGCTAGCATCCGTAGTAAGTTCTTTTAAGTGAGTGATCCATCTCCTAATCAGCTTAAGAGAGTACAGGCTAGAATGTTCCATTTTTATAACAGAAGAAGATCATGCTGAGGAGGCGAGTAATTTAGTTGACCATCTATCAAAAATGTCAAATAAAGTTAGTCAATTGTTGTCTTGGGCAGCTGCTCCCAAAATCAATCAAACCCCTGCTATAAATATTGTAAGTGAGGAGGATTCTTCCAAGGGTGGAGAAAGTAGAAAAATCTGTGGAAACTCAACAAACTTCTGCCCCATTAGAAAAAGAGTCTGATCGTCGTACATCAATTCCACCTTTCTTTTTAAATAATGCTGTGTCTGAAGATGCGCTAACCCCTAGGCTGTTACTTATTATGTCACCTGGGTTCAGTAATTTGCCACGTCCTTTGGCTATGTTGCTTAGGAGAATTTCAAAGTTTTCAGTAAATTCTACCAACGATGCCATTTCCTTTCTAAGGTTTTTAGTTGAATTCCAAGATCACGCTCTTGTGTTTTCTCTTTCTCATTCCCAAATTCTTCAAATTATTTATCCTTACTCTATAGGTGTCCTCCCAGACAAAATAGTCAAAGCAATAGCTGAACAATCTTACATAGAAGACTTCCACGCCCATCTGCTGGCTAACTTCATTCCGGCTGGAGCAATGTCATCATTAATTCAAAAGTACTATTTCAGGGTACAGCGACTGGATGAAAATCTGTCAGACTTCATCCAAGATATTAAGTTCTGCACCAGGGTATTCGCTCTTCATTTCCCTGAGGATCAAATTGTGCAGACGATTGTTGAAGGCATTTCCCCGCCCTACAAGTCGTATTTGTGTTTCGCGTCGCGACCTCAAACCTTTGCAGAATTAGAGGCTATGGCGGTCTCAGCCGAAGGAGTTAGGTATGCCGACATCTTACGAGTCGCTAAGGAGCCCACTCCATCTTCTAATAGTTTCCGGCCTTCAAATCGCCGAACTTTCACCACCTGCAAATGATACGCTACTGGGTCTACGGATCATCTGCGTGATAAGTGCCCTGTGATAAAATCGAGTGGGACAAAGAATGGGGCAGGGTTATCTCAAGGATGTTTCAAGTGTGGTTCGTTTACTCATATTGCCAAAAATTGTCCTAATTACAATAGCACCCACTCCTGCTCAACTTCTGATGCAACCTCCACTAACTCAAATAATAGGAAGTGATTAGGGTCCCCGGCTGAGTCGACGTGTTCATCTTTTTCAAGGATCAGCCTTGGTTGAACTCTCCGAAAATCCCGATACAGATAAAAGTTCTTCTAATCTATCATTCGATGTTCCTAAAGAATGCCTCAGGATTGCGGCGGAGACCCCTGCACTTGTACCTTTCCTTAAGACTGAGTTGAATAGTGAACCTGTCACTGCTCTATTAGACTCCGGGAGTGTTTGTTCTACTATTTCGACTGAGTGGTATTCCAAATTAAGGACTGTTTGTAAATTTTCTGATTATTGTTCATCTTCGGTTCAATGCGTTTCAGCTAATTCCTTTCAATTAGAAATTTTTGGGGTTCGTCTTTGCCAAAATTCGTATTTCTAAATTCACCTGGAAAGTAAAATTGTTTGTGGCCAAACACTTGTCTTGCCCCATAATATTAGGAGCAGATTTCATGTCTTCCACTGGTCTGGTGCTCGATATTCAAAGCAAGTCGTGCACTTTCAAATTTGCTAATGATTGTAAAATTCCTTTGCTTAAATGTAATTTTGTGTCTTGTTCATCTGTTTCGCCTACCCAGGAGGAGATGTTGTTAGTCCATAGACATCTACCTGAGGAGCAGGCTGAGAGTATTCGTAAATTGTGTCAGTCGTTTCCGGATGTATTTTTTGATACTCTTGGTGTTACTCACCTTATAGAATACAAGATTAAGGTTACGGATTCGATCCCGGTTAGATTACCCCCTTACAGGCTGTCTCCACCGAAAATGAAGGCTCTAAAAGATAACACCGACCAAATGCTAAAATATGGTATTATGGTCCCAAACCCCAAGGAAGCTTCAGGCCTGCGATTGATTATATGGCTTTAAATCGGAAGGTGGTGTAACAATCTGTGGCTCTTCCATACCTTCACTCTTGTTTTTCTTGGTTTCGGAAAGCTAAATTCTTCACTATCTTAGACCTTAATCAGGCGTACATCCAGATTCCTCTAGCAGAAGAATCGAAATCTTTAACGGCTTTTACCACGGATTGGAACTTGTATGAGTAGAACCGCGTGCCTTTCGGGCTCCCCACGGGGGCAGCTGTGCTCACTAGATTGCTAGATAGGGTCTTCTCCGACATCCAATTTTAACACTTGTATCATTTCTTTATGATGTCGTCGTATTTTCTGAGACCTTTGAAGAACACCTAGATCATCTGAAGGAAGTACTAAATCGACTTCGTAAGGCCGGGTTGACTGTGAAGTTATCCAAGGTAGCCTTTGCTAAACCTTTCATGTCATTCCTAGGGCATATTGTGTCTCCCGATGATGTTTCCATCGATTATTCCAGAACACAGGCCATCCGTGATTTTAAACCTCCTAAGGACATCAAAGTTATTGCCAGGTTCATCGGCATGGTGAATTTCTTCAGGAAATTTATTCCTAACTTCGCCAACAGAGTGGCGTCATTGAACTTACTCCGTAGGAAAGGCGTCAAATTTGAGTGGGGACCGTCTCAACAAGCCGCTTTTAAAGACCTGAAATTAGCTCTTTGCAACTCCCCTGTTCTTGCTGTGCCTGATTTCTCGAAGAAATTCATCGTTCAAACCGACGCTTCGTCATCGGCGGTGACTGCTGTGCTCCTTCAGAAAACTGAACTCGGAAGGCGACCCATCGCCTATGCGTTCAGGACACTATCGGCTCAAGAAGGCAAATATTCCATCTATGAACTTGAGGGTTTGGCAGTTTTATATGCACTAGAGAAGTTCCGACTCTATTTTGAACATATCAAGTTCAAACTGGAAACAGATAAACAAGCCTTAAGTTGGGTCTTAGCCAGGCCGCGTCGTACTGGTCGTATAGCCCGGTGGGCTATCAGAATTTTTGCCTTCCAGTTTGATGTGGGGCATACTGGAGGACCCGAAAATGTTGTTGCGGATGGACTAAGCCGCATGTTTTCTCTGGATGTGGAGACCACCGAACAGGAAGATAGTTCTCTTCCCACGCCCATGCCTTCGGGTATTAATGCTATTCTAACTGATGCCCCCATGTTGTTTAGAGATATTGAAAAATATCAACGTGAAGATCCTGTGTTTGCCCCTATTATTGAAACTCTTTCTTCTGGGGAACATGTCGTCCATTATCTGTTGAGGAACGGGGTTTTATGTTGCCTGTCGAGGCATTAACAAAAGATGAATGTTGTGGTTCCAGCCGTGCTTGTACCTATGATCTTCATGTACTAGCATGAGACCCAATTAGAGGGGCATTTAGGCATCTTCAAAACTCGGAAAAAGATCCGAGAGATGTTAATTTGGAAAGTTATGGACTGCGAAATTCGAGAATTGGTAAAAGCTTCAAAATCTTGCTTGCTTAGTAAGCCTACCTTGTCCACTAAGCTAGGTCTTTGATCTTCCTTTCAGGCGTCGCGCCCCATGGAACCTCTCTACATAGACTACGTCGGACCATTCCCCTAATCAAAGGGGAACGCCAATAAATTCATTCTGGTATTGTAGAGGGCTTCAGTTGATTTTCCTAGTTATTTTCGACTGAGCTGGCAACCGTTCAGTCCACCATCTCTTGTTTAAATACTATATTTGCTTCTTTTGGTCCGTGTCAATATATAGTTTCTGACAATGCTAAAGACATTACATCCAACCTCTTCCGTAAATCCTGTTTTGATCTGTCCATATCACATGTAAATACTTCCCCGTATTATCCTCAACCATCGTAATCTGCGATCGGCTCTCATCGCATTTCATCATGATGATCATTCCAAGTGGGATACATCCCTGCATTGGTGGCCTTTGCTTTAAATTCGGCGGTTCAAGGGTCCCATAAGTTCACTCCGGCTTCTCTGATGTTTAAATTTGTTTCTAAAACGCCGCTCTCTAACCTTTGGTCATTTAATGATGTTTTAGCAGAGACAATAGAACCCGATAATATTAGAGATCTATGGAAGAAGGCTAAGACCAATCTTAAAGTGTCCCATGAAAAGGTTAGGGTAAGATATGATCGTGGACGGAGGCCCACCAATTTAAAAGACGGAGATCAAGTCATGGTTAGAAACTTTGTTCCTGCGGGCAAGCTTGCCCACAAATTTCATGGGCCGTGAATTATTTTAGATTTTTTGACACCTGTTACCTTATTAGTAAGCAATCCAGCCAGAGAGAGGATACTTAGAGTGCACCTCTCTCAAGTGAAACCAGTATATTTACTGTACCTTTTTGCCATTAAAATTAGCAGGAGTTTGAAGGTAATATTTTTGGAGGGTTTCTGCCCCAAATTATTTTATTTAGTTATATATTATCTGTATGTAAGATCTTCCCCTCTGGTTTTCCTGCTGTCTAATTCCTTAGTGGCCATTACCAAGCCCCGTATCCTGTATCTCCACACTATTGGCACACAAAACCTTCCACGCCGCCCGCCCCTCAGCATCACTAATAAAGATCGTACTCTCAAGTCTCCAACAACACTTCTCTGTCGCCTAGATCGTACTGTTTCAGTGCCCCCCACAGCCCACTCCACTCCCGTGAAGACTCCTTGTGAACAGCGCGCCGGAGTCCATCATCCGGCAAAGGCTGAAGTGCGGTGCCCCTACCGCCAACTCATCTGGGGACTGTACATACATATCTCACCTGCGGCGACCATCACCACGACTACCCCTCTTATAATAGCGGGAGAGTTTTATCTGAGGGTACTTGAGGGGTCCGGGCGACCTCGACTGGGTATCGGCAGCGGCAGCAGGACTTGCCGTCAAAACTATCAACATGTTGTTAATATTCTTCAACAACAAGGATACTCTAATGCTGGAGCTAAACAAGTTTCTACCTATCAACTCCAAAAAACGGGAAATGTTTTTTTTCCTTTTAAAAATACTTCTGTGTCACTCCTAGGAAGGATATTTGGAGGGGGAGGTCTGTACCGGGAGTAACCCCCCAACGCCGCGCATTCAAATTCAGCGCCTAAACGAACTCCTCTATTGGTAAAACAGTGAAACTGAAACTACACCAACTTAGAAATTTACTCAGAAGATGTCACCACAGAAATATGATGGAATTTTGTTATTATGAAGTTTCCTAAACACTGAATTTCTCCTTGTCTTATTTGCTATGCATCAAGAAGTTTCGACATTCTTCTACAGATGGCACTACTAAAAACTATGGCCATGCACTCTGGTGCAAGGTGGAAAAACTTATCATTTAAAGAAGTTTTGTAATTCTAGGTTTTTTAACGGATTGATGTTCATTTAATTTTGGGTTGGCAATATTTTTTTGATTTCCGCCAGTTTTGAATCTAGTCAACCCCTAATTTCTGTAATTAATTTTCCACCTATCACAGGTTTCTTATTCGATTTTGAGTGTTACTTTTTGAATTGACCAATTAAATTGAAAGGGTGTGGCTGGTGTAGTCTTGAATGATCTCGAACCTTCCCTGAGGGTTTATAAACTGCGGCTTTTCACCGTTCTTGGCAATTGATCGTCATCTTACGTAGTGCGTGTGTCAAAGCGAGAGGCGGGCGGCCTCTTTCGTCGGCAACCAGAACATCTGCAGGGTAATGGAAACATAAATATATTCTTTCTTGATACCTCCGCAGTTTAACCCGAGGGAAAGGTCCGAATCTTTAACTATGTTATGTACCTTACTAAAATGTAACTTCTCTCGGCTAATGTAAAAGGTTTCATGAATCTTTGACTGTAAATCGGGGATAGAGAGTGATGTACCCTCTCGAGCTCCCTTTCATCTTGATTTGAGGTGACTACGTTCTGTAACTGTTTTTCTTCCTTTCCGTTATGCATTAAATTTAACCTTATACGAGTCATTAGTCATTTGGGAATAGCCCATGTTTCATCGGCCTACAGCCCTTTGGTTTTTTAGTGTTCATTATATCGGAGCGCAGTTCGCCTCCATTGTGTTTGTGTTTCGTGCCGTTTACTTACCCTGTTCTTTTCCGCAAAGGCTCTATAGGTTGGGTACGAGATACCCCAGTTTCAAATTGTATGTAGGGCCATGGAAGGCCAGAGAGTGTAAGATTTTTGAGATTCTGCCCCTCACTAATTAATACCTCTTCCTCTTGTAAAATTGTAAAACTAAGGGCTTAAACCCCAAAGTGTCAAGCTTCTGAATCTTGGAATTTTCCCAATCTCGTTTAATGATTGCTATTTGTGCCTGTAACATTGTAATGAAAAATTGTTAAGTTTGACGTTCTAAAAGAAGTATATATAACCTTTGTTAAAGTTTCAAATCTATTCTTGACATCATAGTTAGACCCATTCACCCCAGTACCTTCTTGAACTTCTTTCTGCTCCACGGGTATCCCCGTAACAATTTTTATTATTATAATTACCATAATCATTATTATCACTGTTTGCTTAAAGTGATAACAAATGGAAATATGATACTCGGTTGTAGTTTCAGTATATTATGGAGTTTTTATTTACCCTTTCGTGAAATCTAAAATTTGTTTTAAGTTGTAAGATGACTTCCTATAATGCAAGTGAGAGTGGTAAATTATATGATTGAAGAGAACTGAAAGAGTCTTTTACAATACTAGTACGTATGTTTACTATTTGCTTTACGTCGCACCGACACAGGTAGATCTTATGGAGACGATGTGATAGGAAACGGCTGGGAGTGGGAAGGCAGTAGCCGCGGCCTTGAGTAAGGTACAGCCAGGTGTAAGAACGGGAAACCACGGAAAGCAATCTCAGGGCTATCGACAGTGGAGTTCGAACCAATTATCTCCCGAATGCAAGTTCGCAGCTACGCGACCAAAAATCCGCAACCACTCGCTCGGTAGCGTGTGTCATTCCTGTATATCTCCTCTCAGTATGAGTGGAAAGATATGTTCTGTGTTTGGCTGCAATAACTGTGAAGTGCAGAAGGATTCGCGGTTTTTCGTTTCCTCGTGACATGAAAATGTAAGTAAATATTGTGTATGTATATATATTATTCCACTTACAAAGAGATTTTTTTTCTGACCTGCACGACACATATTTAAACTGGCTTAAAATATAATAAGCTTACTTTATTGTGTAGTGCAGCAGTTAAAATTCAATGTCGATGTGTTGTTGTAGGTGTGATCTGTGCGTTTGATTTAATTCAGGAAAATGCATATGCACATGTGTGTGGATGGTTGCGTTCCAAGTTATCCCATTTGGAATGCCGTAATGCATTGTCAAGCACTGAAGAAAATATGGGTGATTTAAGAAATGTACATATTTTGTTGAAACAATATGATGATGCAAATTTGCTTTCCCCTAATGTAATGGCAGGCATTGCTTTTAGGGAAAGTTTGAATGTTTTGAGGCTAAATTTATAGTTTTTCTTTCTGTTAGTAGCTCCAAGTTAAAAGGAAAATTGTCCAGCTCTTAAATATATATTCATTGAATCATGTGTGTAAGTAATGTTCCGATATTTTTATTGACAGGTGTTTTAATGTGATGACACAATGCTTTTAAATGAGAAAAAAGGCAAATCTAGTCGTGAAAGTTCAGGCAGGAATGCTAAAACTAAGAAAATAATGCATAAATGACAGATTAAGCCCTTTCACAGCAGTCCATTTTACATCTTGATCATATGTCTAATTTCAGTCTAAATAATAACCTCTTAAGTCATTCTTCATTCATTTATCCAGAATTGCTTTAGCAACTTTGAAGTTAATACCTTAGTAACTCTTTCTAGACGTAATTTATATATTCATTTGCGTATATAAATTACAATTTATATTTAGGGCGAATTTCCAGGTCACGCCACTAGGAGCACCACTTGCGAATTGTCTCCAATTTCAACAAGGCTAAATCCAGGAGTGTAGCATATTGTCTCTACTGTATTTGGTTTTGAAGCGTCATTTAGCAAAATACGCTAGTTATGTGATGTAATTTGGACAATCAGCTGTCTACGCGACATATATTTAAAATGTGTCTCTTATCGGCACTTGTAATTTTTGGTGAAATATTTGCGTTCTGCTATGGGACCTTATATTCGCGGCCTAGTGCCTGTAAATTGAGCTGAGACTGGAATTCTACACTATTTGAAGTATTGGATGACTAAACCTTGTATCTGGTGGACTCTGATAATTTGTGCATGAGCGATCAGAACAGTTAGCCTACTGGTCATCTAATCTGTCTATATGTGACGAATGAGACCTTTCGTCACATAGTTATTTCGTGTGTTATTATCTCTAAGGGTATAATCGCGTTGTGGACGGCTACACGGACTCTTACGCCATCTATGAGAGTACATAGCTACTACAGTGTGTGTTTTGGCGGTGCCCGACAGGGCGAGTTCCGAGACTGGACTGTGTCGCTTCTGGCGGCGGATTATGTAGTGTGCCTGTCTGCGCTTGAATCTGTTTGAAAGCGGACGTTAACTGGAGCAATGGATTTCGCTGCCGCTACCAATACAATGAATTCACCGTCGGGTATAGGGTGACGGCCTAGAACTATCCAAACAGGGAACAAGTTCTTCGTTAATTCTTTTTAGTTTTAGTGTAATTGTAATGATGTGAATATGTAAATTTTATTTGTACTGGTGAGTTGTAGTGATAGTTCAGAGCACGGTTGCCTTACCTAGGCATATATGGAGTAATATAAGTACGCCTTTATCATTTCCTTTGCTCATATTATTTTCCTGGTGTATGGTTGTTATATGCTCGTGCGTGTGTCCGTTGTGACTTTATTATATATCTCAGTTTTGTGGTAAGGGGTCATATTTCAAGTGTGTACTGTGTGTAACGAAATAGGCCATTATTGCCTGGGTAATTTCAAAATTTTCCTCTGTCTTGATTGAAAGTTAATTTTTCCTTGGGTTTATTTGTTTTCTGAATTTTTGCGTGTGATTATGTCCTTTGTTTTATGCGTGTGCCGTTCCTATTTGGAAATTTTAAAATTTTCGCTGTCGTGCTGTGTGTATGGTACACGTAACGGTGTGTGATTTTGTTGTGATTCTCATCTAAATTATTCGTACATCTTTCAGTGTGTTAAGACATTTCATTGCCGGTGTTCGAACTAACTCTATGCTTACACTAGTCTCAATTTTTAAAATTTCATTATTATTATTATTATTATTATTATATTCGTAAAATTGTAAATTGTTTTATCTCTTAGGGAATAATTTGGTTAGTTTATTTTCATTCCTATTGCGGGCGTTTGATGAGATCCTTGTTCTAATTATTTTAGTACAGTTCAGCTTAAGCCACGGACGAGTGCGGACGTATTGAGTGGAGGGTCCCGGGAGTGGGAGTAGGGAGTGGAAGTGCTGAGTGCAGGAAGGTAGCGAGGAGCTTTCAGGCCATGATTGGTGTAGAGCAGTACAGAGCGACCATAGGAAGATGGCAGGGAAGAAAGAAGAAGTGACGCTAGAAGAGCGCATAATAGAAATAGAAAAGAAAGGTGAATTAATTCTATCAGCGGCGGTGATTATAATATTATTATGGATTGCGGGGGTCGAGCTGAACCCGGGTCCGACCCACAGTGGAAATGAGAACAGGGAAGACTTCGAAGAATTCAGAAGAGTGGTAAAAGAGGTGATTGTAGAAGTCTGCCCCTTTGAGCAAATCAAAAAAATGATACAAGAGCAAACAAGGGAGTTTGAGAAAATGAAGATATTGTTCCGAGAAAGGGGAGAGGATACAACATCGCAAGTGAGCAAAAATGCCGAAGAAGTTGTAGCATTAAGGGAGAAAATAGGACTATTAGAAGAGGAGACGCTGAAACTGAAAGCAGAAGTGGAAGCCAACACTCTAGATCGTAGGAAGAAATGTTTATTTATATATGGTGTACCTGAGGAGAAAAATGAGGACAAAGTGCTTACAATTTATAATGTGGTGGACCTAACACAGGGGAAAATGAAAATTAATTTTAGTCAAGTGGATATAGACGACGTGCAGAGAGTGGGAAGAAGGAGAGGTAACAGACCGATCAAAGTACAACTGTTTTCTACGTTGATGGCGGATATTGTGGTAGGCAATGCGGGTAATATGCAGGGGAAAAAATATGGATCAAGAGGGACGTGGGAATGGAAGCGATCAGGAACGAGCGAATTCTTAGAAAACACATGATACGAGCGAAACTGCAAGGGCTGAGAGCGATTATCAGAGGACAAGAGCTGGTGGTGTCAAGCAACAGCTGGAGGAGGATCTGGTCTGTGAAACAATTGATGGACCTAGAAATGAAGATAAAACAAGACGAAGAAGTAGAGAGAAGTGCAGCGATCAGTGGGAAAGATAGGCAAGTGAAAGGCAGTGATATGGGAGAAGAGAGGGTAGGCAGTAATGTGAATACCAAAAGTATCAGTGTAAGGTGTGAAGAGAGGCAGGAAGAGGTGCCAAGTGAAAATGTGACCATAAGCAGTGAAGAGGACAGGCAAGGAAGGGAAAGCAGTGAAGTAAGGGAAACGCAAAGGCTGGGAAGAGAAAACAGTGGAGTAAGGCAAGATCAGGGTAAACAAGTAAGGTCAGAGGTAACCCGGCAGAGTTTCGGGCAGAATTACAATCAGAGTCAGAGCAGATGGAGAAATAGAGACTTAACGGTCATGTGGGGAGTTACGAAAAGTAATGAGGGTATTGTAACAAGAAGCAAAAACAATAATAAAGTGAGTAAGTAAGTAATTAAGGGCATGATTGTCGAAGAAGTAAGAGATAGAGGTGGTGTTTGTGGAGTTGGAAGTTATGATGGTATTTATTTGTGAAGGCTGAAATGTGGTGATGGAGAAGTGGTATGTAAGTTACGATGTGTTATAGGGCTGAAATGTGGTGTTGGAGAAGTGGTGGTATAAGATGGTGGATGGCAGAAGGAGAGTGTAATGGTCGAAGAAGTAGAGGTGGTATATGAGGTGGAGTTGGTGTTATATTGCTGAAATGTGGTGTTGGAAGTTATTGAGGGCTTGGTATTTATGATTATGTGTTAAGTTAGGAGGTGTTATATTGTTGAAATGTGGTGTTGGAGAAGTGGTGATATAAGATGGTGGATGGCAGAAGGTGAGTGTTATTGTCGAAGAAGTAGAGGGGTATATGTTGAAATGTGGTGTTGGAGAAGTATGGAGAAGTGGTGGTGTATTCATGAGTAAGTTGTAAGTGAAGACGGTTTGGTATTTAATCTGATTATTTATTCCTGAATTTTTTTGATGGAGAGGTGGTATATGAGGTGGGCTGGTGTTATATTGCTGAAATGTGGTCTTGGAAAGGGCGGAGATGGATAAGTTATTGAGGGCTATTGCTGAAATGTGGTATTGGAGAAGGGGTGGTATAAGATGGTTGAAAGTGGTGATGGAGAACTGATATGTAGAGTTATTGAGGGCTTGGTATTTATGATTATGTGTTATGAATATGTTATGATGTATCATATTGCTGAAATGAGGTGTTGGAGAAGTGGTGGTATAAAATGGTTAAAGTTACTGAGGACCATTGTTGAAATGTGGTGAGAAGTGGTGTTATTTTGTAAATTTTAGATTTTGTAAATTTTGATTTGGTGGTGTATTGTGGAAGGTATATGAGGTGGATCTGAAATGGAAATTGTGGGTAAGAGGTGGTATCCGAATCCGGGAGTTGGTATGTAGATGGTTTATTTATTGCTGAATTATTTTAGAGTTGGGAAGTGGTATAATTGTATTTGTGTTTGATATTAGTAAGTTGATGTAATCGGATCACTGATTACTGAATTAGGGAGATTGAGAGGTGGTATATGAGGTAATGTGTTGGTATTAAATGGTAGTTGTATTGATGAATGTTTGGAGTTGTAGAGGTGATTTTATTATCTATTGAAATGAAATGTGGTGTGAGAGAAGTGTTGGTATATGAGTGTTTGGTTTTTGTAGACGAAGATGGTTTGGTATTGAGATGGTTTTATTTATTGCTGAAATTTTTGGAGTTGGGAGGTGGTATTATTGCCTTTGTGTTTGGTATGAGTGCTGAAATTTTTGGAGTTGGAGAGGTGATTGTATTAAGTGGTGTCATTTTGTAAATTTTGGTTTGGTGGCGTGTGTTGTATGATTTTTCTATACCTTTTCGGTACAGTAGGTGGAATTTCTAAGAGTAAATGCGGGTTGGTAAATGTAGTGTATGGTGGATTGGAATGCAATTGCGGAATGTTGGTTGTTATGGTTTGGACAGTGAGTAAGCTAGAGAACAATGACGATGACGTATGTGCTGAATGCACAAGGGCACGTAATGAGTGATGGTTGCGATAGCAAATTTAATGCTGAGCGTGGTTTGGGTTTTAAATGAGATCAAGCATGAGTAAATAAGGATAAGCTGCAATACGAGTGGTATTAATGTGTTGAAAGAAAAGTGGTATTTAAAGTAAGTGTGGAGGGGGACCAGTGTTGAGATTTGATTGTATGATTTTTCCTTTCCCTTTCTATGTAGGGTAGTATGGGACCAGCAATGAGGAATTGGGTCAAGAAAAGTGGCATTTTATATTTTTATGTGATAAGGCTAACGGTTCCTCGAGGGAATCAACCGTAGGCCAGTCGGTTTTTAAGTTATTATTATTTTCTTTTGTGTTACGATTATTGTTGTGAACGTGGTGGCTTAGGTTGGATTATTTTATTGTGAACATGTATTTGAGGCTGAACGCCTGTTATGTTCATGAATAAATACAATGCAATTATTTTAGTAAACCCGCATTTATGTTAACGGTAGGTCAACAATGCCATTGTAAAGGTGTTCATTTAATCGATGGGTTGGACAACTCTAGTGCGATAGATATGGAGCCTGGTTCTTATCTATTCTGCTTCTGTTGTTTATCTCTTCGTGCCTGTCGGTTATGTAACTGATTATTATTTGGGATTATTGTGATTGTCTCCGGCGCGATAACAACATCTTGTGGATTGCTCCGTGAATACTACTATGAATTGTTTTCTTCTGAAAGTGTATGTTTATTTTCGGTCTCGGTGGTGTGATGTGAACTGGCTCGTTCCTTTTAATTATGTTCCCGTGTTTAATTTATTGCCTTCCCTTAACATGGCTTTGGTGATTTTAAAATATTTGTTTTATTTGGGCTGTATTTCTTATTCTGGGCGTGCCTGATGTGGGGACATTATGGTCGGTAACTGTTGTATTCTGAGTTAATGGTGATATGTCGGGTGACCTTCATTTATGTGGGTTTTGTGGGAAATTAGCTTCCACTGGGTGCTGTCAAAAGTCCTCGATTTACAATCCAACCTTTTTTTCTGTGTTAAATTTTAAATTCCAATTTATATTATTATATTTCAAATATGTTTTTATCAAAGGTAATTATTAAGCCACGCTGATGCATCAGTATATTTTTCAGGGGATAGAAAGGTACCGTATTATGTATTATAGATATGAATTTATTTACATCTAAGTAATTTATTTAATGAATATTCATTATACTCCTTAATATTGTGTGTTTTGCAAGTTTCATTATTCCTCAGAGTTTATTTAATTTTTCAAATTTGAATTGTAGTTGTAAGGATGATTTATTAATTATATTTTTATTTTTTTGAAAATCTTGGAGTCATTTTGAGGTGGATTGCTTCGTAGTTTCCTGGATCCTCCTCCTCCCCTTTTATGTTATGGGTAGGTTTCTGAACTCTTCCTTGTATATTTGATGTGTAATTATGTGATTTATTATGAATTATTTGCTCTTTTTGAAATTATCTTGTGTGCACTCTTCCCTATGACGTTCTATTCCGAACGTCATTCATTATCATTGTTAGATGATGTTGCAGTTTTATTGTTGCTAGTTAAATTCCCGTGGTTCCAATCTCTGATTTTACTGTCCAAATTTAGTGGTAATTATTCCATTTTTCCTCGTGGTAGAAACGACACAGGGTTACGGCCACATAATATATAATTGACACTAACTTGAGAACTTGTAATCCTGGCAGATTAAAACAGAAACCTACTGACTGAAACTGACTTTTCAGAAGAAACAGTACTACGACGAAGATTTTTTGATCATTTCCGAATTAGTCGCCGGGTAGTCGAAGAAATTTCGGAGCAATTTAGCTCATTATAATAAAATGTACTCATTTGTTAACAAAATGTGCAGGTGATTTTAAGGAGAGGGTATAATTTATTGTAATGCAGTCCTCTAACAGTACTTTGGTGAAGGTAACATTAGGTATACAATAAACTGATGTAATGAAGGAAAACAATAATGTTAACATAGCCTCATTAGGGGAGGAGAGAGGTAACAGATTTAAACTTAGTGGATAAGCTAGGGAGATATTTATTTACAAAATTTGTACACTGTACAGTGGCATGCTAAAAAAAATGAATTTTAAAGCAGGGTTACATTCTCTTACAGATGGAACATATTGCATTGTAAAGTTCCCACAACTTGTGTTGTTTCCTGTTTAAATAATAGCAAAATTAGTGCACATAGTAATTCTCCAGTAATTTTATTGAAAGCCGGTATTCCAGAGTATTTTGCCATATTGCCATATTAAAAAATGCCATGTCGCCAGCATGTCTTGTCATGTGGATGGTTATCAGAATTGACTGAAGAAAATAGGTGGTATTATTTAGTACTTTATAATGTTTTAATTTCACACACAAGGATAACAGCTCCGATTTCTGCAATCATACTATGGCGGAAGACTGCTCTTAATATACAGTATTTTATTGACTTCTTTTATTTCAATATGATTCACATGTAGGAGTCTAGCCTGAAAGTTCAAGCATTCAATTTTCTTATGAAAAACCGAAAGTAACAAGCACTTAAAATTTAGGAAATACACAGCAAAATAATAAAAAATTGGCATTTAAAATGACAGAAAATTTCCACTAAAATAACAAAAGAGGTTTAGTGTTCACTAATTAACACACATCTGCATCACAGTTTTGTAGTTAATCTTACATAGCAGGCTCAGGACACTGCAAACTTCTTGTCCAGCTGGCTTGTGGAGTGAGGTTTGTGTTTTCAAAAATATTGTTTGTGCAATTGGAAATTTTATTTTTCTATTAATGTGAAATTGTCCTCCGTACTAGTACTTCAGTACACTGAAATTATGTTTTATTTTATTTCTACTGATTAAATGGTTTGTGGTGAGGGTTATTCTAGTCACGTCCTAATTGGTGAACCGTGGCCAATGGCTTAGTGGTCTAGTAAGTGTTCCTGAGAGTCAAGATACAACTTGGTATGAGTGGGTGTCTGGGACAATTTGAGAGACACGACCCTCCATTGCTCAGGCGGCTAGGACTATACAATCCACCGGTGATCCCTATCCTGTTGAAGGAGAGATCCTCACTGAAAGTATGTTTAAGTAGGTTAGCATCCTGCTTCACAGAAAATACCGAGCAAGCCTCGAACTTACGGGAGTAATGGAGTCCCACTTCCATCCGACAGGTGAGGGACTCCTTGGAAACAAATTGGTGAAGGAGAAGGAATTCGATGGAATCTGTCAATATTAATGGGGGATTATCGAAGAAAGAAAGAAAGAAAGAAAGAAAGAAAGAAAGAAAGAAAGAAAGAAAGAAAGTAGAACTAGCTGCGTTAGCAAAGAAGATGAGCCTTGATGTATTAGGAGTTAGTGGTTTTGGATGAGTGGAGATAACAAGGAAGAGATAGGAAATTATAAAGTGTTAAATTTTTCTTTTTTACAATTTTCCTTTACATTGCACCGACACAGATAGGTCTTACGGCGACGATGGGACAGGAAATGGCTGGGAATGGGAAGGAATTAGCCGTAAGCTTACTTAAGGGAAACCACGGAAAATCATTTTCAGGGCTGCCGACAGTGGTGTTCGAACGCCTCTATCTCCTGAGCTCATTAGGAGGAGGACAATGATGTAGGTGAAATAATTATGCTTGAGGAAGTGGAGAGAATGGTATATTGTCATAAATAAGCAAGAATAGATGAGATTAGACCTGAAATAGTGAAAAATAGTGGGGAAGGCAGGGATGAAATGGCTTCAGAAAATGTTCAGATTAGCATGAAATGCTCGTAAGGTACTTTTATATTGGAAAAAAGCAGTAATTGCACTTATCTGTAAGCAATGGAACAGCTATCGAAGGATTTCGTTGATCAGTATACCATGCAAGGTAGTTCCAAGAGAAAAGGTGTTGGCTGTACTGCGGGTTTTTGGGATTAAGGGTAGATTATTAAAATCAATCAAAGGCATTTATATTGACAATTGGCTTAATATTAATCCACACGTCTAGGCGTTGTTTGAAATTTATATCATGTTATTATATTTTAATACTGTAATTATAATTTCAATGTTCATTATTATTGTCATGTGGATATACTGAGTCCTTTGAGGCTACCTCCATTGGGGGGCAGTTTTATAAATGAAAAGTGATGCTAGAATGAATTCGTGGTTCATGGTCGTTTTAGGAGTTAGACAAGGCTGTAATATTTTACGTTCGTTGTTCCTACCCTGCAGGGATCATATACCATTGGATACAAAGTGTCAGGAGGGATTGAGTTTGGCGGAAATAAAGCAAGCAGTTTGGCCTATGCCAACGACTTGGTCCTAATGACAGACTGTGCTGAAAGCCTTGAGGCTTGAGGATAGATGCAGTGACTATGATCTGAAAATTGTCTTTTCTGAGACTGAAGTGATGTCAGTTGAGAAGAAACCTAAGAGAATTAAATACCAGATCTTGAGTACACGGCTGGATCAGGTAGATCAGGTACATGTGTATTGCCCCAGGATGGTAGTATATTCAGATTGAAAGAACGTGCAGCAAAGCTGATGTAGTGAGCTTCCAGTTGCGATCAACAACATTCTCGGAGAGGTAAGGTTCAGGATGAAAGTATACACCGAGTTCGATAGCTGCAGTCGCTTAAGTGCAGCCAGTAGCCAGTATTCGGGAGATAGTGGGCTCGAACCTCACTGTCGGCAACCCTGAAGATGGTTTTACGTGGTTTCCCATTTTCACATCAGGCAAATGCTGGGGCTGTATCTTAATTAAGGCCACGGCCGCTTCCTTCCCAGTCCTAGCCCGTTCCTGTCCCATCGTCGCCATAAAATGTATCTGTGTAGGTGCGACGTAAAAGCCAATAGAAGAAATAGGATGAACGTATATTTACTATGTATTCATACTGGTCTGTCTTCACACCATCTTTGCTGTATGGAAGTGAAAGCTGGTGAAAGCTTGTTGGACTCAGGATATCTTATTCATAAGTTTAAGTAATGGGCATGAAAGTAGCGATAATGATCGCTGGTACAAACACGAGGGAACAATGGCAGAAGGGTACTCGGAATGTGGAGGTAAAGGATTACACTCAGTTGATGAAGCAGTATGCATAAACCATCCTCGCTTGTGGGATTGTGAGGTGAATGGAGGAGGTTAGGTTACCTAGGAGAACAATGGACTTGGTCATGAAGGTAAGAGAAGAAGAGGGAAACCAAGACGGAAATGGTTAGAGCCTGTTTCTAATGAAAGATGACAGGAACTGAAGTAAGCGAAACTACATAACTAGTTACAAGTACAAGGTTGTGAAGGCATTCAGTAATTTCAATGAGGCTTGCAGACTGAAGGGCATAACAGTATATATTGGATGTGTGTGTGTGTATGCATGTATGTAATTTGTTTCCATTCAATTAAGTGAACTTTCATTTCATTCAAACAGTAGGCCTAAGTTTACAAACAACCTACTCCTTCCAGAAATATCATTGTTTATATAAATTAGTGAAATATACAGTAAAATCTGCAATTAATTTGTACAGTGACTTACATTCTCATGACTAGAGGAGGACAGCTGTGATTATGAAATAGCCTAATATCGAATGCTTTATCTTTATTTTTGAGATGCAAGCTGTAGTTGATCATACCAAGAAAATCAGGTATATATTTATAGGATATCCAGGTTCTGTCCATGACAGTAGAGTTTTTAGGAAATCTCCAATAGGGAAAAACTTGCCTGAAAAATGTGGACAGTATTATTTACTCGGAGATGGCAGATAGCCGCTCCGACAAAATATATTGACCCCTTTCAAGGACCGAGGCTACCTCACCCCTCAGCAACAAAATTATAATTTAAAACTTTCCAAAAATCGGTATGTCGTAGAACACTTTTTTGGGATATTAAAACAGAAATTTCGACAAATGTATCATGTGAAACTGAGAGATATGTTTTACATTGTTAATTTGATAAGGGCATCCTGTGTTTTGCACAATATAGCGATTAATGATGAGTTTCTCTTAAATGACAACGTCCCTGAAAATGTCTTACCTCTACAAGAAGGATTAGATATTGAAGATGATGAAGCTGAAGATGACAGCAATGCCAGAGAGATAAGAGGCCATGTAGCCATGTTGGAAAAAGTTCAGGACTTCATAATTTCTGGTTATTTACTTGTTTAAATTTTATGATTGAACACTGATGGTTCATAACTGTTAGGTTTTTCAAACTGCCAAAACCAACTTTGATTAAATTAATTTATAAACTATTTACCTTAAAAAGAAAACATATGCTAAGAGAATTATACCTGAGAAAGAAAAAATTAATTGCAGATGAATTGACCATCTTAACGAACAGGAGACTCACAGAACCCAACTGTGAAAATAGGTGGAGGGACTTAGACGGGAACTACAAAAAATACGTGGATAATAAGAACACAACAAGGAGTGGAAGGAAAGTGTTTTATTATGCCGAAGATATGGACAGCCTTTCTGATAGTAAAAGAAAAGTCCATCCTGAACTGATCCTCAGCTCAGAGACTACGGTGCAAGACAAGCCACTGGGAAAAATGACACAAATTTACAACTTAATTAAATCAAATTACATTTTCAGGTATAAATCTCTAACCATGTCTTCCTTTTTGAAGTAGTTTATAAATTTATATACTGAAAGTTTCGGCAGACTTAAGAACATTACAGTTAGAAATTAAGTGAGTCGAAACTAAAAAGAGATCGCTTCAGATACTAAAAATTAATACTAATTATTACTGTACTTTTCAGTTCCCTTTATCTGGGAATGCCTGTTTCCCCAGCAGCAAAACCCTTCTTCCATTGAGTAGTATTCTTTTTTCTTGCTCCACCCTTCTTGCTAGCAGTGCCAATTTCCTTTCTTCCTGCTCTAATCTCTTCTTCTGGAAGTCCACCCTGTCTTGCCGCATCTGCTGCAAAATACTCGCCCTTTTAACCGCAGTCTTCCGAAGAAGGATCTTGTGTCCACTAGACGGAGTTAGTCCAGTGGTTCCCGTCGCATTATTCCCTGTAGACGGTACTTCAACGATGGTATCCGAACTGAGGACCAATTCAAGATGGACGTTCTTTTTGCTGCCAAAAAGTTCATCCATCTCTTCGGCATACTCGAATATTTTTCTTCCACTCCATGTTGCGTTCTTATTATCAACGTATTTTTTTGTAATTCCAGTCTAAAACCGTCCGCCTGTTTTCACAGTTGTGTTCTGTGATGTTCCACTTCGTTAAGATGGACAATTCCTCCGTAATTGTCTTCCAGATTGCCCTCATGGTATTCATTTTAAAAGAGTTCACCTCTTTCCTGTGCTTTTTGAACAAGTCAATCAGCAACCTTGTGGTGTTGATGTCCCAGGACATTACGATTCCCCTCCATAAAAGTCTCGGGAACCTTCACCCGGTGTACCCGGTGTTCCCTCATGGATGACTATTAATTCACCTAGGCCTGAAAGTGGATTGCACAGAAAGTTAACATTCTCTTAATTCTGCAATTCTAGTAAATATTGGTATACTATAAAAGTGATTTGTTGGTAGGCTTAAGAAAATGTAATTAGTTTTAGTGTTGTAAAACATAAATCATACAATTGTGCTTTTCATTTCTGTATCGATCTTCCAATTAATCTACTGTTAAGGTCGGTATTACACTGTGCAAATACTTTCTCACTATTTTGATCAAATAATTTCACCAATGTTTAATGCCATGTTGTAATCAAAGATAATGCTATACACTGCGTTAAATACTGTATCTTGTAAATATCTCGGAAAACTCCGCATTGCACAGTTTCCTTCCTCTTATTTGAGTGAGGATTATTTGCTGTTTTTGCCACCTCTCTTCTTGCTCTTTATGATATGAATAATAATAATACTGTAGTTTTTATTTCTGTTGTACAGTATGTTAGTTTTACATGATGTATTTGATAAAAATTGTAATACAATGTACATCCCCATTTGAATATTCAGCTGTATATTCTGGTTAAATTATGTGTAGTTTGTTTGTTATCAAATCCTTCTCCTGTTCCACTGCTTTCCCCACATCCTAGTTGGGTCCTTCAAGCGAACTGTGTTGCGCATGTTGTAGAGGGATATATTTGATATTACATGTTTCTTGGTTGGTTGGCAGTGATTTCTGTCTATGAAGCACAGTGTGTTGAGACGAACACGAACAAGTTCCCGTGTCCGTGGAATGAGCCAGACCTGTCCAAGAATCGAACCCGGAACTCTATGAACCGAAGGTTGTGACTCTGACCCGTGAGAATAGTGTCTTACGATAATAAAATTATCAATTTCGTAACGTAAATGTAACAATATGTACAGTTCCCTTACACATTACTTTCTGCAAAGTGTTGGGAGCTCAAAACGTATATTTTCTCCTTACATCCTCAACCGTAATCTTCTTCTATATTTAAGTGCATATTATCTGCTGTCGTTGCATAATCCAAAATGCCACTTCTCTTCTAACTCTTAATGATGTGAATAATACCATTTGTTCAATCACTGTATTTCCTTCATCGCAAATATTCATAAACATTTATGTTTTTTTCATAAATCACTACTGATCTGCATTTAGGGAAGTCGCCCAGGTGGCAGATTCCGTATCTGATGTTTTCCCAGCCTTTTCTTAAATGATGGCTAAGATTTTGGAAATTTATTGAACATCTCCCTTGGCAAGTTATTACAATCCCTAACTCCCCTTCCTATAATGGAATATTTGCCCCAATTTGTCCTCTTGAATTCCAACTTTATCTTCATATTGTGATATTTCCTACTTTGCTAAGGCTTGCAGCAATCACGTTTGTTTCCTATTTTATTAACTTTTAAAACGTGATGTAATGTATCCTACATATGTATTGAATTTCATCAGTACATTATGACTGTAAAATAAAGCACTTACCTTCCATCTTCTTTTATTTATTTATCCTTCCTTTCTTTCCACGAATGAACAGAACAGAACAGCGCAAAGAAACGTAAGGTTATGGTAAGACAAAATACGCACCAAACTCTTTATTTACTTGTCAGATTGCTGTCTAGGAAGTGTTCCAACACGATCATGTTCAGGACCAGCCGTTGACCAATCCCTAACCGGCGCATGCGCACAGGTAGATGCATGCATACGCCGGTGACCGTCAGAAACTTGTGTGTTGGAACGAACCTCAACAACTAACCTTCATGCACGAAACGCCACTGACTCTTTCACTGGATTTTCTGGATATACGCTTTCAAAGACATGGCCATTCAGTGAAAGAAAAATGTCTTTTCGTATATTCCTAAAACATTAATTTCAGTCTTAATGGTGAAGTCCAAAGATTCTCATTCACGCCGACAGGGAATAGAATCCCGAAGTCAGCACAAATAGGCCAATCAACATGGCGATAAGCGACACACAAATTATTATTTTATTCTCACGAAAATTAATTTAAAATGAACATGCCTGTGAAGCGGTATACCTTTGCCCTTTACGAACCTCCCTGTGCAGCCATAAGCTACCCAGGAGGCTAGCTTTTTCCTTAAGAGAAGTATAAGTCTTCAATTTACCGAGAAATTCCAGTAGTGACAGTGCCAAACAATCCAACTTTTGCCAAACGGCACGCTTGCTCAACTTCGGACACGACTGCAGCGCCAGTGCCACGTATAGTGTATTATTTACTAACTCTATGTGTAATAGTCTTGTAAGCGCTGATGCTAACTTGAAGCCAAAGTCGGAGCCAGCACTGAGCTGCGGCGGACCAGGCATACAACGCCAGTGATATGCATGGCCAACTGGATCCCTCACTGCGCTTCTAAAGTCCGACTCGTTGGCTGAACGGTCAGCGTACTGGCGTTCGGTTCAGAGCGTCCCGGGTTCGATTCCCGGCCGGGTCGGGGATTTTAACCTTAATTGGTTAATTCCAATGGCACGGGGGCTGGATGTATGTGTTGTCTTCATCATCATTTCAGTCTCATCACGACGCGCAGGTCACCTACGGGTGTCAAATAGAAAGATCTGCACCTGGCGAGCCGAACCTTTCCTGGGATATCCCGGCACTAAAAGACATACGACATTTCATTTCATACTGCGCTTCTTATATACCGGCCTTGACAATCGCTTGTGAAGCCCAGCATAAAGCTGTAATTGAAAAGATTCACCATAATGCCGCTGGAGCGCTGGCCTAACAGGCAGCTCTATACCGCAAATTACCGCATTTTCAGTTCCATTTATATTGTTTTACTGTTGTAAGTGTTGGGTAATGAGTTCAAAATGAGGTGTTTGTTGGCTTATGATGAAGAGTAAGTAGTTATGCGCTAATTTATTTTTTATTGTGTAGTGCAGTGATTTAATTTTTTAAATTGTGTTTACAAATCTTGGAATATGTGATATTGTTGTACGCCTTTCTGTACTTCGAACAGAAATTTTTCTGCCAACAAGAACAAATGTATTGAGTGTCTCAAAGTGATTTCCCGCCGAAAATTCGTCCTTAATAAGACTTTTAATTAATGCGCTAAATCATTTTTATTGTGCAGTGTAGTGATTTGTTTTCCTTTAAATGTATTTGGAAATATTGTAAGATGCATTTCTGCGTGTCTTTTTCTACTTCAAACAGGAGAAAGAGCAAAGGGACACTTATCATTTCACGAATTCCCTGTAGACCAGGACAAAACTAAGGAGTGGCTCAAAGCAATTTCCCGCGATAACTTTGTCCCCAACACTAATTCTTCTTTTTCTATTTTCTGTAGCCTTCATTTCATGAAATCACATCACAGCTTTTGCGTTTTTCAGAAATCATTTATTGCCTTCAACTACAACTAACAAGCTTACACAAAGCGGAGAATACTACGTTGAAATCTATGAAAAAAATAATGTGATGAATTCTGATATTATTGAGATTTACTTACAAATTCATTTTCAAATGTCAGTTTCGCTGTAGAACAACTAGCATAAAGGGGAGATATGCCTGAAGGAGAAATTGTATTACAAGCACAAGTATGACTGAACACCTATGTTTGCATTATAGCTCCCTACAACCACTTTTGAATTAGCACTTTCATCTTAGTTTTCCGGTTCTATTTTCTTGTATTTATTACCCCTAAATTTTCTTTCATTGAATAATTTTTACGTGGAGTATGTAACCCGCTGGGGATTATATACATATATCATGTATAATAATAATAGTGCCAAGGGAAGATCTCAATGTATCGATGACACTGAGCTGTTTCAAATCAGTAGGTTGTAATATGCACGCCATGCAGTAAATGCCGAATTGAGAATAGAGGCCGTGGTTAAATAAAGATTTCCAACTATCAAGATAATAGCATTCCAGAGGAACTAACACACAGCGCAGTGGAAACAGTACGTAAGAACATTAGAAAATTAAGGGGGAGTGTGAAGTGAAATTAGGGACATGACGGGTGAAAAATAGATAAGAAACCATAATAAAGTTTGGAAACAGATATATTGAAATAAATAAACCGAAACTCTAGAAATTTACATCAAAAGAAGAATATACAAATGTGGTACTTTTCCAACCAGTTATACAAAATTCGAATCTTTGCACAAAAATAAAATATTAAAGAGAAAAAGAGCAAATGAAAGAGAATAAAGAAGGAATGAAAAGGGACAAACAAGGAAAAGGATAAATACGCCTATTAGAAAAGAAACCCAGAGTAACAAAAACAAATGTACAAAATTACAAAATCAGAGTATACCAGCTAGAAATCTTCGAAGTCCAAATATGTAAGTCATAACCACTTCCGTTACCACACGAATTGACACCAAGGACAGTTATTATGCAAGCCGAAATCACCATGATGATCAAATGAAACAGTTTCAAGACATTCACAAACACAAATGGCGAAGCACTGATTAGGTACGAGGGTGTGTGTAGGACTCACAGAGTTCCGAATACACCACACGCACAGCTCGAAACAGAGTAGTGACTAGTTCGTCAATGGAAGCTTTAAATATTGAAAAGGCGAGTGGAATCTTGGCCTGGAAATGCCATGCTCCCTGTCAGAATTTCAAAGGAAAGTAGTTGCCAGTGCAACTAGAAGTATTTACAGAAATTAAATTAACAGTTTGTCATACCTCATCATGAAACACGTAGTACTGCCCGAAAATGGAGACTCCTGGGCACATGTCCCTAAGGACGGAGACGACGTTAGATGTTCCTCCCTCCACACAGGCTAAAGTCCATCTCAAAATATACAGAGAGAGGCCAGATATGTATACGGTAGACTAGAGGGGAAATAATGAGAAGAAATACGTCTGGAAAATTCCAGAGGTTACTGGAGCATGCGCAACCAACCAGGCGATGTTGTATGACGTCAGCAGGCGAGAAGGTAGTCCGTTTATAGGAGATCGTAGAGATGTATAGAGCGGAGTTCATGCAAAGTATGTAATTTCCAAATTCACTGAAGTATGTAAGTCCCAGTTGCAGAGAAAGTACGGTTTATATCAAGATGAGGGTAAGTCCATATTAATAGTAGAAAAAAGGTTATGTGCATGACGAATTTCATGACAATAGGTGCCGGTGAAGTGAGGAGTCTGTTACACTATCCGCCGGGCACCAGAAAAAAATCCGCAGGATTTTTTGTTGTTGTTGTTGTTGTTGTTGAGGAGGTAGTTGAAGTATAGTTGGTGTTATTGAAGAATGAATACTGCTGGTAGGAGACGAGAAAAGGAGATACAGTTCAGTGGCGACGGCGAGACGGCCCCAGGAACAGCGATGGAGGACCATTGCTAGAGTTGGAACGGGGGTCGAGAGTAGCCGCAACGGTGAATCAAGGAGCAAGAATGCTGAAAGACAAAACAAAAAACGCGAAACAATATCCAAACACGATAAACATCCCTAAGTACACAAATAGGAAATACAAAAAGGTAGGGGAGGAAGGGAGAAAAAGGGCTAACGCGTTATCAGAGGAAAAAGCCAAGGGAAGAAGGGTAGTTACAAATTGACATACATATATATATATATATATATATATATATATATATATCGAAAAAGACAACGAAAAGTACGAGCAATTATAAAAGAGAAAAAGAAAATGGTTGGGAAGATATGTTTACACTCCCATTACAATCTGTGTCAATTGGGCTGCGAGGGAGACTGGAGAAACCTGTGTGGAGGGGGAAAATAAAAATAAAAAATCCATAAAGGGAGAGAAAAAAGAGGGCTTTTTTGTGCACCTGTTAAGCATTTAGCAGTTGATCAAAGGCGTCTTTCCAGAGAGGTGAAGAAGATGGCTGATCAGAAGATTCGAAAAGCTTGTGCAGATCCCAATTTAGGGAAAGAGAAAGCTTATCCGGAGTTTGAGCAGGGGAACTATTGATGCTGGAGTTAAAGGCTAACGCCAAAGAGGAAAGATTAGAATTCCAGTCCTTCTGGAAAGAACTATGAAATATAGATAAAACAACTTTGAGATTATGGTGATAACTTTCCACGGTGTTGGACTGGGGGTGGTAGGGAGAAGACAAAATACGTTTGATACCCAGTTGAAAGCATATGCTAAGAAAGACACTTGAAGTGAAGATAGAAGCATTATCAGAAACAATATTAGCAGGCAAACCAGTAATAGGAAAGATTTGTTCCGTGAGTAAATTGATGGTGATCTTAGTACAAATTTTCCGTAAGGGTCGAAGGACTAGAAATTTTGCAAAGGCATCCAATAAGGTGAAAATATACAAGTAGCCCCGAGCAGAACGAACTATGGATCCAACTAGATCAATGAAAAAGGTTTGGGCAGGGTGAGTGGATGGAAGGGCAGAATGAAGACCAGCAGACTTTATGTTTAAAGGGTTAGATTTTTGACACAATTCACAAGTTTGAACAACGTTGCGAATAGACTTACGCATTTGAGGTCAAAAGAAAAGATTGGCTATACGGCTGTACGTTTTAGTGATGCCTAGATGCCCACCCACAGGGGAAGAATGATAATATTGCAAGATCACTTTAGGAGAAGCTTTCTTAGTGGGTTTGTAGACCAAGAGATCTTTAAAAATGGTAAAGGGAACCTGATAAGAGGGGTCAGAGATGGATTGGTGAGTCGGATGCAGAACTGATCGGTGAGCTGATGCGACTGACAGGATTGAAATGAAAGAGGAAAGTCTGCTAACGAAAAAACAGCATTAATTTTGAAAGATGAAGGCATCATAGAGACATCCGGAGGTAGATCGTCAGTCGTACTTGACTGAGGAGCAGAAGTTTCAAATAAGCGACTAAGAGCGTCAGCTACAGAATTCTCAGTGCTAGAAATGAACTTAAGGAAAAACTTGAATCTGGACAATCGCATGAGCCATCGGCCAGTTCTACCAATCTTAGGTGCAATGTGTAACAACCATGAGAGAGCCTCATTTTCTGTCTTTACAAGGAATTATTTATGCTCCAAATATTCAGCAAAGTGTTCAATAGTATTTAATAAGGCCAGGGCTTCACGCTCAAAGATTGAATATTTCCTCTCAATAGGAGAAAGAAGTCGAGTGAAATAAGCGATAGGTAGAGGAACATAATTAACAACCTGAGTTAGAACACCAGCAACATTTAGATTAGAAGCATCAGTATGTATTTCAAAAGGTAGGGAGAAATCAAGAAATTGAAGAATGGGAGCATGCATCAAAAGAGATTTAAGCTGAAGAAAGGCATCTTGTTGGGACTGAGTCCAGTTAAAGGGAACATTTTTACGTTTTAGATAATTGAGAGGCTCAGCAATGTGAGAAAAGTTAGGAATGAACCGGTGATAGAAAGAAACCATGCCTAAAAATGTACGCGTTTGCTTAAGATTTTTGGGAGGTGGGATGTTAGAAATAGCAGAAGTACGTTCGGGATCAACAGCTACTCCCTGAGATGACACGATGTGACCTAAGAACTTTATAGAAGTTTGAGCTAGGGAAATTTTAGAGGGGTTAACTGTCAGACCAATAGAACGTAATCTGGAAAGAATCTTGGTGTAGATGAGACATATGAGACTCAAAATCTGGGCTAAATATTAAAAGATCATCCATGTAAGGATAGAGAAATTTATACTTAAAATCTGAAAATAGAGAATCGACTAATCTATGCACAATTTGTGAGCTCGAATTCAATCCAAAAGGTACTTTTGTGAACTGAAAAAGGCCGTTTGGGCTGATAAAAGCAGTAAGCCTGCTGCTACGAATGTCCAAGGGGATTTGGTAGTAAGCAGAATTAAGATCCAAGAGAGAAAAATATTTAGCTTTAGAAAAAAGTGAAAGGCATTTTGCATTTTAGGAATAGGGTAAGAATCATAGAGAATTTTGGAGTTCAATTTTCTATAGTCAATGACAAGTCGCGAAGAACCATCAGGCTTGTCGACTCAAATGCCGGAGATGCGTAATTGGAAGAAGACGGAACAATGGTACCATCCTGAAGCATTTTCTGAATAATGTCATCCATTTTGGCCATCCGAGGAGGGCTAAGATGGTAAGGAGGCGAACGGACAGGAGTTTCATCAAATAAATCAATGTGAGCCTGATAATTAACAACAGAGCCTAGCGTATCTGTGATAACATCGGCAAATTCAGATTTCAAGGCCTCAATGGCATCGTGTTGGGGAGCAGTGGCATAAATATGCTGATAACTGAAGACGTGATTCATAAGGAAATCGAGAGGATCTACCAAAGGAATTTGAACGTGTGGATTGAAAAAAGGAGATAGAAGTCATAGCGGTATTATAAATAAGGCTAGTTTGAGCAAAAAAATCACAACCCAATATGACAAAAAGTGAGCAATTATTATAACTTGAAATTCAAATGGCCAAGAAAATTAGGAAATTTTAACATTTTTTAGTTGACCCACGATTTCAAGAGAGTGTTGAAATATGGATAGACGTTTGAGGGTAGTAGGGCGTAATTGAAGATGCGGATGTGTTTGTAAAAGTTGCTGAAAAAAGGAGAAACTGATTAGGGAAATTGCAGAACCTGAATCTAATAAGGCTAAGGAGGGAGTAGTATGTAACTGTAAAAAAGTATATGATTGTGATTTAGTACCAGAAGAGAATGTAGACGAAACATGAGACAGATTTTACCCATGAGGTCGTGGGCTGCCTACTGACGACGGGAATTGAAGTTTCCCAAAGTGGAATTGGTACAATTTCGTGCTAAGTGCCCCATAGCCTGACACCGATAACAGCGGAGACGAGAAATATTACCCTGAGGAGGTGAACGAGTGGTAGGAGGCGTGCGAGTTGTTGAAGGGTTCAACTGGGGAGGTGGAGTGGAGGAATAATAAGAAAAGTTACAGTGGGTATTTAGAATATCTAGTTGAGCAATATTGTAAAGCTGAGGGATAGTGGTGGGTGGCGTAAAGGGATTGATTATTTGACGGAAGGCTGGAGAGGCATGAAATCGAATAAGAGAAATAATTTCCTGGGGGTGTTGAGCAATAGCTAATACGTCAGAAGAACCAATAATGGAGTCAAGATAATCATAAGCCGATTCATCTGGACGTTGGTGACGTCTGATATATTTGTTATTCGGTTGTTGTCGAATTTCATAAGGCAAAAAATAAGTGTGTAAAACTGAGCCAAAATGAGCCTAATCATGAGAAGACTTCATATATTGGAGCCAAAAGTTACTAAGATGACCAGATGTTTTTGGGTAAAGCAATGAAAGAATTGGGAAAATGGAGTTAAATAAGTCTGTAGAAATTTTCGAACTAAAAGAGCAATTATGTCAAAGTATCAGGATCAGTAGACTGAATGAGGGGTACCTGGTCAAGGCATTTAGTCAAAATATGGAAATTAAGTGGTTGGTGTGAAGAGGTGTTGTGATAATATGGAGATTCATAAAAATATTGCTGAGAAGAGGATGGTGGTGGAGTTCGCAAATCGGGAGTGTAGTGCTGTGCTGACTGAGTTTTATTGACAGAAGGCGGAGGCGCATGTTTAAATGGAAGTTTAGATTCAGCAGTAAAAAGAGAAAGATCAGGATAGAGAGGGGTGTTAGGTGGAAGTGGGCGCGGTAAAGGTTCAGAGCACGTACTGGAAGAGTCAGTCGTAGTAGGAGTACTAGATGTAGAAGTAAGATCAGAATTACAAGTAACAAAAGGATTATAAGACATATTAGTAAAAGGATTTGGATCAGAAACATTGAAATGTGGATCAAACGAAATCTCAGAAGTGTCAGAAGTGTAGGGAGAAAATTTGTCAGAAAATTAAGCCATGTTGAAAGAGATGACAAAGAGAAAAGCAAGGTCTAGCGAGGTGAAATACTAACCCACACAAGAAAGAAATAGGGTAACTAAGGCAGTAAGAAGGTGGAGATTTAGAGTGGTTGTGGACTGCACAATTCGAATATTTGCTGCGATTTTGTACTCTGCTACCATGCTGTAACCCGTTGGGGGTTATATACATATACTATGTATAATAATAATAGTGCCAAGGGAAGATCTCAATGTATCGATGACACCGAGCTGTTTAAAATCAGTAGGTTGTAATATGCACGCCATGCAGAAAATGCCGAATTGAGAATAGAGGCCGTGGTTAAATAAATATCTCCAACTATCAAGATAATAGCATTCCAGAGGAACTAACACACAGCGCAGTGGAAACAGTGCGTAAAAACATTAGAAAATTAAGGGGGAGTGTGAAGTGAAATTAGGGACAAGACGGGTGAAAAATAGATAAGAAACCATAATAAAGTTTGGAAACAGATATATTGAAATAAATAAACCGAAACTCTAGAAATTTACATCAAAAGAAGAATATACAAATGTGGTACTTTCCCAACCAGTTATACAAAATTCGAATCTTTGCACGAAAATAAAATATCAAAGAGGAAAAGTGCAAATGATAGAGAATAAAAAAGGAATGAAAAGGGACAGACAAGGAAAAGGATAAATACGCCTATTAGCAAAGAAATCCACCAGACTGCATTAAGCAGATAAAACCATGTTCAAAATTTAAGAAAGAATTATTCAAATTTGTTTCTAACCATTGTTTTTATTCTATTGAAGAATACTTAGCTCTTGAAAATTAACTTATGTATCACTTTTTTTTATTTTTTTAAATCTGTGCCTCTTTACCACATTGTATATTTCTCTTTATTTATCATGGCATGTATGTTACTGTTTTATCCTTTGTTACTGTAAATATGATTATTGACGTGTCCCATATCACTGTATGATCAGTTGGACGAAATAAAATACAATACAATACAATACAACAAAAACAAATGTACACAATCACAAAATCAGAGTATACCAGCTAGAAATCTTCGAAGTCCAAATATGTAAGTCATAACCACTTCCGTTACCACACGAATTGACACCAAGGACAGTTATTATGCAAGCTGGAATCACTATGTTGATCAATAGAACCAGTTTCAAGACATTCACAAACACAAATGGCGAAGCACTGATTAGGTACGAGGGTGTGTGTAGGACTCGCAGAGTTCCGAATACACCACACGCACAGCTCGAAACAGAGTAGTGACTAGGTTCGTCAATGGAAGCTTTAAATATTGAAAAGGCGAGTGGGATCTTGGCCTGGAAATGCCATGCTCCCTGTCAGAATTTCAAAGGAAAGTAGTTGCCAGTGCAACTAGAAGTATTTACAGAAATTAAATTAACAGTTTGTCATACCTCATCATGAAACACGTAGTACTGCCCGAAAATGGATACTTCTGGGCACATGTCCCTAAGGACGGAGACGACGTTAGATGTTCCTCCCTCCACACAGGCTAAAGTCCATCTCAAAATATACAGATAGAGACGAGGTATTTATACGGTAGAGTAGAGGGGAAATAATGAGAAGAAATACACCTGGAAGATTCCAGAGGTTACTGGAGCATGCGCAACCAACCAGGCGATGTCGTATGACGTCAGCAGGCGAGATGGTAGTCAGTTTATAGCAGATCGTAGAGATGGATAGAGCGGAGTTCATGCAAAGTATGTAATTTCCAAATTCACTGAAGTATGTAAGTCCCAGATGCAGAGAAAGTACGGTTTATATTAAGATGAGGGTAAATGAAATGGCGTATGGCTTTTAGTGCCGGGAGTATCCGAGGACATGTTCGGCTCACCGGGTGCAGGTCTTTTGATTTGACTCTCGTAGGCGACCTGCGCATCGTGATGAGGATGAAATGACGATGAAGACGACGCATACAGCCAGTCCCCTTGCCAGCGAAATTAACCAATGATGGTTTAAATTCCCGACCCTGCCGGGAATCGAACCAGGGACCCCCGTGACCGAAGGCCAGCACGCTAACCATTTAGCCATGGAGCCAAGATGAGGGTAAGTCCATATTAATAGTAGAAAAACGGTTATGTACATGGCGAATTTCATGACAGTAGGTGCCGGTGAAGTGAGGAGTCCGTTACAAGTCATATTTGTCACATGATAGCAACACAACACGTTTTTCCCAAGATGATCTGAACTTTAACATTCAAACACTGACAAGTAGGAACCATTATTCTCTCACTGAATTTTTATTGAAAATTGTAGTGCATGGTATGAATAAAATGTAATCTGAAACTATATATATCCCGGTATAGAAAAGTCAAGAATAACGGCCGAGAGTATTCGTCGTACTGACCACATGACACCACGAAATCTGCAGACTTTCGGGCTGAGCAGCGGTCGCTTGGTAGGCCAAAGCCTTGCAAGGGGTGTAGTGCCATGGGTGTGTATATATATTGAAATAAAAATGTGAACATGTTTGAGTCAAAATATTTATGTTATTCATACACCGAATATTTACGTAGATAAAAGACTTTTAGGTCCGAATTCATACAAAGCACTTATACATAAGTGCCACTTATAAGCCAGGTTTCATTTCATATTACCTACTTAATTGTCTTATAAGTGGACCTCCCACACACACTTCAGTGACTCATGTTGCAGCAAGAGGGAGGATAATGTTTTTGCGGAATATGTTGCATTTCATTCACAGAATGCTTTCCGTGCACACAGTAGAGGTGGAAAATCCTGTCGAAATGTAATGTGACCAAATATTTAAAGAAGTTTCGTTTTAGTAAAGTGAGAGTTATGAATATTCCTGTTCCTTTGATTGAGAGAGTGAACATAACCTCTAGAGGACTCACTATCATACCATTAATGAAGATATTGTTTTGAGATTTTATACCATTTCTTAATTTCAGGTTATTGTTATTATTATCATCACCATAATCATTACCGGTATTTCGCTTAATTAACTGGAAACGTGTTACAAATTGATAAGTTATCAAGACTGTAGGCATATGGAATAGTAAAGAACTATACTGAGTTATAAGAAAAATGAACGTGTTGCACTACCACTATTTATTTTATGGTTTATTTGTGCTAATTATATCAGGTTAGTCAACCAGTCGTTTGCCGGATTGTATCAGAAGTTTCTGAAATTATGGCATCGCACATCAAAACATACTACTGTATTTACGTTTTATTGGGGAAGTCATTAGCCCTATTACAACGTAACGGCTACGGATATATTTGTAAAATTATTAAAAGCGTTGTAAGGATAGATATTGTACATTTGGATAAATACGTGTATAGGTTCGAATACCCGGATAACTATAAATATATTATGTTAAGAATATTATACTCTGGGCATTTTCGTAGTATGCATTTTCCACAACAAGTTTTCCCCACGTCATTCATATTCTGATGAAACGGCGTCGGTCTGCTTGTTCTATATTATCTGCATGTACTTCGATACAAGTTCTTACAGGTGCCGTCTCAACTCGCTGTTTTGTAATCCATTCTGATAATCTAATACAATATAGACGACCTTTTAACCTTAAACATTTCACGCACGGTCGCGCGATGTTCTTCGATAAACAAAACACAATCTCCTTCTTCTTCTTCTTCTTTTTCTTCTTCTAGAATGGTGTGGTTGGACTCATTTGTTATTGTCCAGCCACGAAAACAAAACACAATTGATCATCCCACTATTCGGTAGCCAGAACTACACGATTCAAGAAGCATGGGCATAAAATAAATATTGCCACGTCTCCAGTAATACTTACTGTATCAATGAGTGTGCTCTTTAAGTTCTATCTATGAAATGTAAACTCATATAAGTGCATACTTATTATAAGTGATCCATTATTACTTAAACGGACCTAGAGTAAAACGGAACGTCGAAATTGACGAGCAGACAGCCAGATGGCGTCAAATCTAAATGTCTGCACACGGTAGCTGAGGCCATACGATTATTATTATTATTATTATTATTATTATTATTATTATTATTATTATTATTATTATTATTATTATTATTATTATTATTATTATTATTATTACTTAAGGGTTCCACAAATGTATAAGTGCTGACTATGAATTCGGCCCTTATTCTCTTACCCAAGGACTTAATATAACTTATCTAGACTCACAGAATGCTCTGATGCTATGCGGAATATTGAGCACTTTCGCGCATCGCCATGTTGCGGCCGCTTCAGCTTCGCATGCATGGCTAGCACGTGGTAATGTTTACAGTTCCTTGTATTTTTCCGAATTAAATTATGTCTGTTAGTGGATCTGTTATGGTATTATATGGGACGGATCGTTAATACATTGTCAAATATTTTAAAGGAATGTGGGAGTTTGTACATTACGGTAGATCAATTGATTGGCAATATTAAAGGGAAGTAAATTAAGCCTTATGTTTGTAATGGAAAGATATTCACGAGGGTGAATTTGTGTGCAGATCAGAAGGGATCTGGTATTTCTTTTCACAAGTGAGTAGAAGTTGAACTGTTATAAAATGACTTTCAATTACCATAATCGAGAACTAGTCAGGTTATAAGGATGTTGATTCAGAGAAGGTACGGATATGAAATTTAGAATGTTTAGGCTTCTTCTTCTTCTTTGCCATTTTCCAATTCATCGTAGATAATTCTTTAGAACTTTTTTGCTATTTGCTTTACGTCCCACCGACACAGATAGTTCTTATCGCGACAATGGGATAGGAAAGGCCTTGGAGAGAGAAGGAAGCGGCCGTGGCCTTAATTAAGGTTCATCCCCAGCATTTGCCTGGTTTTAAAATGGTAAACCACGAAAAACAATCTTTCTGGCTGCCAACAGTTGAGTTCGAACCCACTATCTCCCGGATGCAAACTCACAACTGCGCGCCCCTAACTGTTTAGAACTAAACAGCTGTTCTGGAAAAGTATAAATATTTTTCGCACAGACTGTGTGCCGGTATTACAAATTTGATAAACCTGGGTCTAGAATCTATAACATATTATTGATAAAACTTGATAAAACCCTTTTAATATTAGGGTAAGGAATTGATTGCTTCTAATTATTATCAATTATCTGGGGAAATGATTCATTGGTATCACATGCCTTATGTTCTAGATTTTCCACACTTGCTTTATAATAAGAGAATACCATTGTTATTAAGCTATTCCAAAAAATATCATGAAATGTAAAGTATAAATAAAACTCATTTCAATCTTGTCAGTTCTACAAAACTCTAATCAAAATAACTGTTTAACTATGATATTAATCTTTTTGCAAGTGTTTTACATTCAACTTCATTTATTTTCTTGCTGGTGTAAATCATGCTGCTCATATTAAAGAAAAAAATTAGAACGCACTTTCAATTTTTTATTTGTACTCAAATAATGTTAATTCGGTTTGAGTTTATAAAAGCAGTAATATTTTAAGATGGTATTATGAGGAGGGTTTTTGCATCTTAAATTATAAAATTCTTACTTAAGCCTAATCCACTCGGAGAAAATCAAATTAACTCTAGACATTCATTTCATTTTAAGAAAGTCTTCTGACCCCAACTTGTCATGTTCGATCCTGACTCAGTCCGGTGGTATTTGAAGGTGCTCAAATACATCAGCCTCGTGTCAGTAGATTGACTGGCGTAAAAGAACCCATGTAGGACTTAATTCCGGCACCTCGGCGCCTCCGAAAACCCGATCAGTAGTTAGTGGGACGTACAGCAAATAACATTAATTATCATTTTAAGAAATACACAATTGAGGTAGGCTAGCACCAGTGGCGGCTGGTGGTATCTGAAGTTGGGTGTTGCACGAAAATTTTCAGTGTCACATTTTTGTAGCTTACAGAAATAACAAGAAATTCTATGTAATGAACTACATTCCTACTAAAACTGTATTATATCTGGCAATTATAACCCAGGAAATAAGAGGCTAATTATACACTGTCACTGCAGTTACTCCCAACAGTAGGCCCTAATGGTATTGGCTTTATGTCCCACTAACGAATTTTTACGGTGTTCGGAGACGCCGAGGTGCCGAGTTATTTTATATGCCTGTAAATCTACTGTAACAAGGCTGACGTTTTTGAGCACCTTCACATTCCTGCGGACTGAGCCAGGATCGAACCTCCCGCGTTGGGGTCAGAAGGCCAGCGCCTCAACCGTGTGAGCCACTTAGCCTGGCACAGATACTTTTGCCTCACTTGAACTGAAAATTTGCCGCCCTGTTTTTAATTGAAGCTAGATGTTGGTAATATTGTGGGTAGTCTGGTAGGGCGTGGGAAAGAAATTGCCCAGCAAGTTGGCCGCGCGGTTAGGGTCGCGTAGCTGTGAGCTTGCATTCGTAGGATAATGGATTCGAAGCCCACTGTCGGAAGTCCTGAAAATGGTATTCCGAAGTTCCCATTTTCACTCCAGGCAAATGCTGTGGATGTGCCTTAATTGAAGCCACTGTCGCTTCCTTCCTACTACTAGCCCTTTTCTATCCCATCGTTGCCGTAAGACCTATCTGCGTCGGTGAAACGTAAAGCGAAATTTGTAAATTTAAAAATAGAAATGAAATTACCTTTCCGAGAGGAGAGAAAGTAGGAATGAAATAATCTCCGCAGAGTGGCGAAATCTAACGGGGACATTTGGAACTGTTTCTCGGTAGGGGACTTGCTAGTCTCGTGCAACTCCCCGAGACCGATACTGGCGAGCATGCTACCTGATGCTATACAGGCCCTACTGAGGAACATTGCGCCGCGCTGTCCGCTAGGGAGTTGCCGTAGGAAAGCACACTCCCTGAGTTTGATGATTCGAAGCCAGCAGCATTTATTGGTCCGGTACGAAGCATAAGTACTGCGAACGACCAAAGATGGTTAATTTTAACATGTTTTCGAATATATGTTAAGTTTATTAAACTAAAATATTAGAAGAAAAGACGACTAATGAAGTGCAGATTTATTGGGAGTTGCGCAACCCTGCAACAATACCACGCACCACCTCTGGCTAGCACCACTGTAACGAATGTCAGGCAGCGTCACAGGCAGAAAATCACGCAGAAATGATCATAAGTTCTACTCATCCAATTACGTTATTTCGTATCCAAACAAAACGACACAAGCGGCCCGAAAAGCCATGGCCTACGAAGCGACCGCTGCTCAGTCTGAAGGCCTGCAGATTACGATGTGTCACGCGGTCAGCTTGACGAATCCTCTCGTCATTTATCGCACCGTCAGATAGCTCTGCAATTGTTGTAATCACGTAGGCTGAGTGGACCTCGAACCAGCCCTCAGATCCAGGCAAAGATTCCTGACCTGGCCGCCGATTGAACCCGGGGCCTCCGGGTAAGAGGCACACGCGGTACCTCTGCACCGCGGGACCAGTATTTCATATCCAGAAGATGATGAAAACATTTATTTGATTTTTTTTACAAAGATTTCTGCAGTCACGTAATTTTTAATCGATCTATTCACGGAATTGAGTACAATTTTCTTTAATGACTTACCAGAGAGGAATGATAAGTCATGGAAAGATTTTATTTCACAGGTTTGCTATTTGTTGATACTGAAAATTCTTGCTATCAGTACAGGAGTTCGTAAATATTTAATTAATTACTGTGTTCTCCAGTCCGCTGATAGGTATTTTTATCTGACGATCTGTAATCATGCCTAAGTTGAAGACTGCTGTCATTTGAACGAGTCTTCGCATTTGCAATAAAGCTAAAGTGTAGAGCCTAGGTTTCCTTTTTTTTTTTTTTTTTGTGCTATTTGCTTTACGTCGCACCAACACAGATAGGTCTTATGGCGACGATGGGATAGGAATGGCCTAGGAATTGGAAGGAAGCGGCCGTGGCCTTAATTAAGGTACAGCCTCGGCATTTGCCTGGTGTGAAAATGGGAAACCACGGAAAACCATCTTCAGGGCTGCTGACAGTGGGACTCGAACCCACTGTCTCCCGATTACCGGATACTGGCCGCACTTAAGCGACTGCAGCTATCGAGCTCGGTAGCCTAGGTCTCTGTTACATGTATCTGTTCCGAACGTTCAAACATAACAGTTACAAACATAACCCTTATATTTAAGTGAGCAACGTGATCATTTTTGAGGTACCGCTGGGCCTATATACTTTTTTTTGTTTTCGGGGACTGATTTTCAAATATTTGTTTATTTATATATATTTAATTTTGTTAGTAGTGTACTTTTCAGTCTTCTTATTCAGTTTGCTAAAGTTCTTTTTTTTTTGTGGCTATACAAAGGATTTGTGTCGATTGTTCAATACAATGCAAAACGTGTTCAGTTTTTATACAAAGAAACCTTTCGATCTTACCACAGACTTGATATTACGTATATTTATTGCGTGTATACAAGGTAGTCGGTATGGGCTGTCATTAATTTACTAGGGCTGGTGTTTTCATATGTGGGAAGTGTAACTTAATGCATGAATTCCATACTACGATCTTCTCGTCAAGCTGAGGAGCCCCCACAAAATGGCGGTACGCGTATGGACATATCTTGCCCAGTCACACGCTCCTGTGCAGCCAGCGGCGTGGGAGCTTGCCTTTACCACGTCCCCTTCCTGACAGTAGCACTTCAGCAATTTTAAAACTCTAATTGTACAATGACTTTTAATCCCAAGATTAACATCTGAAAGACAAAAGTATTGTGGTAAGTTCTACTATGTAGCTAAATGCTATGGATAGTAAAAATAATTACTACGGTATTATTCCTCACAGTTAAGGAACGTCATTTGGGCTACTCTATCTCTCCGCAGTTTCTTTTCACATTATTTTGGCGAATATCAACGAAAGTATTCTTTAGGATTAATCATTTTAATAGTATTAGTCAATGTACTACACATGTATTTATTATTTCACTACAGGACTCACTGTCCCAATTACAGTGGCGACTACGTTATGTAAGCCAAACCAGTATACAAGTAAAATATACAAACATACTTACTTACTTACTTCCTCTCCATGGATTAGGCTAATAGCCTGTTCCGACCTCAGATTTCATTCCATCTCTTCATAGGACGACCAATATCTCTTCTTCCCGTAGGATGGTATTCCAGGGCAAGTTTTGGGATTCTGTCGTTATCCATCCTCAGAACGTGGTTTTTCCAATTTATCCTGTTTTGGAATATTCTTTCATTCATTGAGAATATCTCTTCATTTCGTATTTTATCTTTTAGGGAGTATCGTTTCACTGATCTTAGGAATCTCATTTCAGATGATTGTATTTTATTTCTATAGCTTATTTTATCTACCCATGTCTCACTTCCATATAGCAAAGTTAGTACAGCCATAGTCTTATAGAATTTAAGTTGAGTATCTTCTCTTACTTTTCCTTTCAGTGTTCGGCGAATTGTCCCACACATATATTGAAATCGATGAAGCTTCTTCTTCACCTCGTCATCATCATTAAAAGATATTTCACAACCAAGGTACTTAAAATTTGTGACATGTTCTACTGGTTGATTGTCGATTACTATCTTCGCTCTGATAGGATATTTCCCTTGCCATGCCATAACTTTGGTTTTTGTTCTGGATAGCTGAAGATTATAACTTTTACAAATGGTGTTTAACTGATGTATTGATTTCTGGAGTTTATCTTCATCATCATGCAGGATAAATTGATCATCTGCAAAGAGCATAGTATTTATGTGTGTGTTTGTGTTCAATTTTATTCCAGAGTGCACAATTCGTTTCCAATTTCTGATTACTTCATCTATATATATATATATTGAATAGTGTTGGAGAGAGGATGCATCCCTGATGTACACCTTGATTAATTAATATTTCTTCCGTTAGTTTGTATCCTAAATCTAACACAATTCTCGTCCTTTTGTACAGACTTTGGATAACTTGAATAAGACGTTTAGGGTATCCATTTTTTAACATTATATTCCATAACTGTCCTCTATCTACCCTATCAAAAGCCTTATCATAGTCGACAAAAGCGACATAAGTATTCAAGTTAAATTTTCTTCTCTTCTCCAGTATCTGTTTGAGGCTAAATATATTATCTGTACAGGATCTGCCTTTCCTAAATCCACATTGTTCTTCCAATAAGAGATTGTGTGCAATGATTTTAAGTCTATTATTTATTAGTTTAGCATATATTTTATAGCCAACATTTAATAAACTTATTCCTCGATAGTTACTGCAAAAACTTCGATTTCCTTTCTTGAAAAGTGATATTATTTTAGCTTTTCTCCATTCTTCGGGTATATTTCTTCTTTTCCAACAAAGATTAATTAAATGTAACATTCTAAATTTAAGAATGATCCCACCATATTTGAACAACTCCATATTTATGTTGTCTAACCCTGGTGCTTTTCTATTTTTGAAAGATTTCAGAACAGTATTAAGTTCTTCTATATCTATTAGGTCAATTCCTTCAATGTCGATATCTATATCTTGATCTTTGTGACTCTCTCCATACTCTCCGTTATACCACAATTCTTTGTAGTGTTGTATCCATGATTCTTCTTCGATTACATTTATATTAGCAGTTTCTCTTTCATCACTGTTGAGGTGCTTCATTAACTTATATGCCATCTCTTGCCTACCATGGATATCATCCTCTATTGAGTTTATTGACCTACCCCATGATTCATGCTTGAGTTTTCTCGTTAGTGACTTGACCTTGTTCCTGCTGTTTTTATATTCTTTCTCATTTTGTGGGGTGCGATGCTGTATCATTTTCAGGTATAATATTTGTTTTTGCTTGACAGCTTCTGAAATTTCTTTATTCCATATTTTAAGCCCAGTTTTCCTCCTAAATTTCTTCTTCACTCCAATGGCTTCATCTGTTGCCCTCTGAATTGCTGAGGTTATGAATTCCCATTCTTTGTTAATATCAGTACTTGTCGGAATCTGACCTAAATACTGTTGCAGCCGATTTTGATATAAGTATTTTATTCCATCATCCTGTAGTAAATATACCTTACAGATCTCTTGGTTTCTGTGTATATTTCTATTCAGCCTTTTCCTCCATTTAGCAAGAATTCTGATTTTTGCAATGACCAGATAATGATCTGTATATAAATCGGTGCCTCTATGTACTCTGACATCTGTTACATCTGGGCCTAACTTTTTATTGACCATTATAGAGTCAATAATTGATCGCTGTCCTCTTGCAGTCCATGTGAATTTATCATTTTTAATTGATTATAGGATGAAAATTCTATCAATAATTTACCATTTTCATTCAAAGTTGGTTCACCTTTATTTCCCACTATTTCTGCAATTGGTTTGTTTCCTACTCGAGCGTTGAGATCACCAGCCAGAACAACAAAGTCACTTTTACATATGTTATCCAACACTGATTGAAGAACTTCATAAAACTGTTCAGATTCTTCCTGTTTGTTTTCTTCAGGAGCATACACGGCTACGAAGGTTAATTTCCCTCCCTCTACCTTCAACCTCAGCACCAAAATCCTTTCATTTACAATGGTGTAGCTTTATATTTTGTTTTTCCACTTCCTGTCTTTTAATATTGCGACTCCTGCTGCAGCTCTTTTATCCTGTGTAACTCCGCTATAAATCATAGTGTATTTATCAATTTCTTTTGCTCCTTGTAATTTATTTTTTGTCTCAGTAATTACAGCAACATTGATTTCTTTCCTAGCCAGCTCTCTATCCAGTTCTTCTTCTTTTCCTTTTATGCCTCTCACGTTCCAAGTTCCCAACTTTAATGTATCTCTAATTCCAAATCGTTTGGCCTTTGATCTTGCCTTTGTCGTCATCATAGAATCCGTCCGGTTATTCATCTGAGATTTATGAGTGAGGTAAATTTTTAAGTGGGAGAGTTACCAGCCCTTCGCACAACCCCCAACCTGGAGGACCAGGGACTCTTCTGTAGGGGTTACCGTACCTTAGCCGAGGGACCAAGTTTTAAGGCGCCAGGTACTCGCCCTCACCCATCCCTATGAGGGGTAGGATTTGCTGGTTACATTGACAGATGGACTGTCAACCAAAGCATTTCTTGAGTTTTAATGGCAGCACTTACTCGACATCAGTGCAACCCCCAAGACTCAACAACCAGCCATTGACCCTCCTCCTTTACCGGGCTTGGGACCGGCACTAGGAAATCCGAGTCATTATTAGTGGCGGAGTTACAAACATACTTAAATGAGTAAAGTAGACCCTAAAGGATACCAGGTATTTGGCGTTTGCCATTAATCGCAAGGCTGCTCACAATATTGACGGAATTTTGAAATAATAAGAGTAATACCTCCCGCCTGTGGTATTAATCGCTGGCGAGAGGAAATTCAGTTATTATAGGGAATCGTGAGGTTCCTCACGATGCTGAAAGGATGAACAAAATGAAGTACCTAAAATGATAAGAATGATTATCATGAATCGGGAGGCTGTTTCATGTCCTGAAAATATGAGCAAACTAAAGTAAAATAAGTACCGCTAGCACAACATTATGCAAACTAATGTCTGTTGCTTACTCATCTGTTCCCTGCACGGGGCCAGCCGACCTAGTATTACAATATACTACTGTCGCTATTAGTCGAGGTAACATACGCTTTCATTCCTCTAAAGATAAATCGGCAATCAAAATCAGTATCAGAACGTCAGGTGGACTACACCACCTCTCCGCAGTGTCATTTCACGACATTATTTTGGCGAATATCAACTAAAGTAGTCTTTAGGATTAACCTTTACCCTTCAAATTTAAGTTCTCTGCGCTGTCCCTTCTACTCATATTTTAAATGTGAATTTCTATCTTATGTGACCTGTATTCATCTTTCACGATTTTTTGTTGGTAGATGCAGAGTGGGTCTCGGCCCTCAAGTGGCCACGGCTGGCCCGTGGTCCAACAGCTCTGCACTCTGACCAGCCAACCGACAGAGGAGGGGTGGCCACGGATCTACCGTGGTTCTACTCCTCTGCATTCGGGAGACGGGACAGGGCTGGACCTCATGGCTGGCTCCAACCGTCGGCTGTGCTGAGAATGGTTTTCCGTGTTTTCCCATTCTCCTGCACTAAGGTAAATTTCGGAACAGTTCCTAGTATAGGCCATGGCCACCAACCCCATCACCTACTCCGAGCTTCTACTTCACCGTAACAAATCTCCCGGCCTGAGAGACGGCGTCACCGTTTAAAAGGCCCGCCTCCCCCTTCAAGGACGGAATGAAAACATCTTAGTAATTTCACCGAACAAATTACCGGTAAAAAACATTTCAAAACTGTAATTCAGTCTCTAGTTTCGTGCCGTGCGGTGGTATGTAACCTGAAACCGCTGTAAACGGCAATTTCTTGAAATCGGGATCTGTTGATACATAATTGCGCCAGCCGTCAGCATCAGCTACGTGTTGGGTTACCTTACACAAGCCGAAAATCACCAGTTCACTTGTAGGCACCGTCAAATGTTATGAGTAAAGACGAGAATTATAAGCACTAAAAACAGTTAAAATAGGCAGGCATATAGGCTCTTAAATTAGCTAAAATGGGCATTTAAATAGGCACTGACGTGTAAAATAGGCAACAAAATAGGCAACAAAATAGGCATGAAAAAATTACTTATATTTTAATAACACACTCAATTACTATAAAAGGAATTTACAAGCAACGTTTCAGTTTCCGTTAACAATCTTATTTTCCCCTCATGCATAATGTTTTTGTACTGAGAGAAAGATCCCTCAGCGTCACATGGAGTGATTGGACAAAAATTCAGTGAAGTCACTTCATATGGTTTTATTTCGCTGACAGCGGCTGCCTTCCCAGAGGTTCGGACTTCTTCCACAATCCTAAATGACTCCACCAGGGGCATGCCATTCTTCTCCAACTTGGTGATTGCTCCCGGCGGCTTTTTGAAATCTGAAGATGCGCCGGTTTATGCAGGGGAATATTAGCTCCCAACATTGCAGTGCATAGGTCTGAAGAAAAAGGTTGTTGGTCGCTGTCCATAGTGGACTGGTAGAAAGGCTGCGTTGATACAGAGATCTGTAATCGTATCAGATGCCTCGCAGTATTTCTAAGTTGATCTATGTCGTATTTTTCTCACATTTGATCTGAAAAATAATAAAATTGACATAAATTACATTGTCTCTATACCTTAAATTTCTACAGTTGGGCTAATTGGCAATAATGCTTACAATATATCATGCATTTGTTTCATAAATAAAAGGACTATTAGAGATGATCTAAAATCACAGCAATAGAACCCGCTTTTGGGTGGTTAGGCCGTGTGCATTATGCAGAGTTTCGTCCAGACGTGCCATTTGGACTCATCAGCTGGAATGGCACGCCCCTCCAGGACTCTCCAAATGGCACGTCTGGACGAAACTCTGCATAATGCACACGGCCTAACCACCCAAAAGCGGGTTCTATTGCTGTGATTTTAGATCTGCGGCTGTGAAAGCATTTTTTTGATATTAGAGATGATGTTTCTAGAAGTGCGAAACTTTAAAGTAAAAACAAGGGAATTTTAAATTTACATGGAAACATGTCCTCAAGGATTTTCAGTTATAATTTGGCAGTATCGTGTCGAGTTCACCGGGTGAAAAGTATAATAAAAAAGACGTGAAACGATACCGGAGTAGCGTAGAGGAGAGATCCATCCTTTATGCTTGGCAAGGACCCACCAAGCTGGCCCTGGTAATATTCTTACTTATATACAAGAATGAAAGCGAAACTTAGACACTACAGCACAGTGGTAAAGCCAGAGGATCTCTGCGCTTCAGAGAACCTGGCAATGAATAAAAAGGGTGAGCTTCAAGATCTCGAAGAAAAGGAGAGGAGAATCTTAAAGAAAATTTTAGGACCACAGAAAAATGCTGATGGGGAGTGGAAGAATAGAAAAAGTGATCATCTCTTCAAATACACCGAAAACATCTGTCACTATGCGAAAGCGAAGGCTAAAATTCTATAGGCATCTAGAAAGAATGGATGAGAAACGGCTAACTAAAAAAATATTCAGGTACATCACTGGACTGAAAGCTTCAATGAAGTGGGTAGAAGAGGTAAAAAGAGATGGAATAGAAAGTGGACTTACAAAGGATATGATTCATAACAAAAAAATTAGAAGCCGAGTGTACAGCATCAAAACATTCCAGGAGAAACCACCAAAATGTAGACCCAAATTGGTCATATCTGAGAAAGAAAGGAAGATTAGAAGTGAAAGGATGAAGAGGTTTGGGGAGAAGAAGTAGAAGTAGAAGAAGAAGAGGAAGAAGAAAAGCCTTAGGTTCAATGCGGTCCATAGGCGGCCAATTTCGGAAACAACAAGAAGAAGAATGAAAACGGAGGCACTATAAATCTCAGATTTGTGAACATTTTATTTGTATCTATTCGCCAGCTTTGGTCAGCCAGGTCAGCTGTCATGAAGATTATTTTCTGTTGCCTGAAATAGATCCTGCATCATGTGTGTCCGCAAGGCTGCAACCCACGTTGAAAATTAAAAACCGCGTAATTTGAAATTGTGACATGCGCCCATAACCTTATTGTTGTCACAATTTAGTAAGACTCCTGAGGGGATGCTATAGGCTTGTTAACCTGGGAGCTTACGCCCCTCAGACTCTCTTTCCCGCCCCCCCCCAAAAAAAGCACAACGGTTACAAACCGGACCTCACCAATCCAGACCAACGGTCTTTTCGCTGGCCTGGTCTTGTAAAGATAGTCTTGGCAACCTTGTAAAACACCCTGTGGCATCGTCCTAGCCGGGCTACATTGGATCTTCAACCTGTGTTTAGCGAAGGCTTAGCAGAAGTGTAATAGAATTCACGATTTTATATTTTTTGTTGCAAGTTGCTCTACGTCGCACCGACACAGATAGGTCTTACGGCGACGATGGGTCAGGAAAGGGCTAGGAGTGGTTAGGAAGCGGCCGTGACCTTAATTAAGATACAGCCCCAGCATTTTCCTGGTGTAAAAATGGGAAACCACGGAAAACCATGTTCATTCGAACCCACTATCTCCCAAATACTGGATACTGGCCTCAATTAAGGGTCTGCAGTTATCAAGCTCGGTTCACAATTTTTAAAGGGAGATTTAAATATTTCATTTCAGTTGTAAATCTCTATTTTCACAGGAAATGAATCACAGTTCAAAATACAGATTTAATTTTCATCCATTCTGTGTCAAGAGACCACCGGCGTTCTAACTCCTCGTTCAGTAATTTAATGATTTACGTTTTAGCAATGTAAAATAATAATTCAAAGTTCACGACTGTAACCAACCTTACATTCTTTACCCGATACCTCCATTTCAAACTCGTAATTGGGCTGCCTAATCAGACGAAATGGGTTTCGCTCAGCGGATACCTCAGGGTTTTCCGATGCCAAGTAAGACATGAAATCTTACTTTAAGTTACGCTTTACGTGAGTATGAAAAGATTAACTACGCACGGGAGACGCCTATAGAATCTCATGACATAATAGCAATAATCGCCCACCTTTTTTAAAAATCAAAGTATTCACCGACGTGAGAACTGGTCATGACTAAATGGAGTACTTAATTAATCAACAATTCACTTAGCTAAGCAACTAACTTACCAACTAGGCTATAATGAAAGAATTCAGGACACATTAAATTGTAGAAAAATAAACAGGATATTTATTGACTAAATATTGGACTATTAAATTGGAATTTAATCCATGGCATTACTTGTCATTGCGTATTTACAAGTGTGGATTGTGAGTCAGCGCTGGCTCGTAGAAAGAGAAATAATATCTAGTATTAAACTATGTAGATCAGTTCCATCATGAATTCAAAATTGAGTATGTACATATTTACAATCGATCACTGGACATCTAAGGTCCATTCTGAAGTTAAGTCATAGATACAACACCATCATAATTAGGTTGAGACGAGAGCTCATTTGCTTTAAGACTAATTAAACAAGTCTGAATAAAACACACGGTTAAGCTGAAGTGTATATAAAGTCCACTAATAAGCTCAAACTTGAAATTAAACCAAATTATAACTTTAAATTGAAGGACTGAACTGTATATCACAGTTATATTTAATCGCCAATCATATTAGAATTGAGCGTTGAAAATATTAAATAGTAAATCGTAGCTGATACTCAGTAAATGACGAATCACTAATAAGTAAATCCACATAAGTAAACTCGAATAAGTAAATCTGGATGCGTAAATTTGAATGCATAAATCTATATGAATAAATCCGAACTCATGTTTATTACTTCTTTCACGTTGTGCATGGACAACTACTTACGGACTAAGGCATTTGTTCCTAGTGCCTGTTAAATTTGTCTCCTACTCTAACATTTCCCTAGATGTTGTTCGTTGAGAAAATGGAAGTTCAAACAGAGTATACGTTAATCTATTCAGCCATCTAACTAACTTCAACATAACCTTTGGCTGTCATACACAGGTCTTTTAGGCTCAATGTCCCTTTCCTTCGTTATATTCCATAACATTCTACTTCAATGCAAGCTATTTAATTCATGCGCGCAATTACAATGTAAGTACTATGTCGTTGTATTCAGAAACATAATATCATATTTATCGGTGTCGTGAATGCATTTGGTCAAAACACAGCTATAAAACGTATCGTAGTATTCCGATATTCATAACAGCACATCTAAAGTTGACATACGATCCCGTCACAAGCATAATTCTACAATAGTAAATTCTATTCATACCTTGGCTTAGGTCAATCCTGCGGTGTGGGCAATCTCACGTATACGAATCTAAAGAATGTAGCGTGGCATATCTTAAACTGCGGGCACTCAATGGCCCCTACGTAGTGAGTATAAAATCTCCTCATATCACTATATAACTCATACTTTTCCTCAAGTTAACACAATTGTTACCTTATTTCAACATTCATAATATCTTAACATCGTAGCCTCAATATTTTTTTTTCTAGGGGCTTTACGTCGCACCGACACAGATAGGTCTTATGGCGACGATGGGATGGGAAAGGCCTAGGAGTTGGAAGGAAGCGGCCGTGGCCTTAATTAAGGTACAGCCCCAGCATTTGCCTGGTACCTCAATATTAACTCGTCGCGTTTCCATATACATGACCATGTCAAAACTACCACACTATATTTCTTAAAACAACATTTTAAAGTTGCTATATATCATAACCTATGATTGAGTTCAAAGCCCTTATTGCGAAGCAAAATAATGCGTGATTCCATATGTTTATTTTACACCGCGCGCAACCAAACGTGACGTCGACTTGTAGCATTACCAATACGAAATCTCTGTAATCTGCCAGTATGTCATTACTATTAGCTGTTTCCAAAATTCTTTTTCAAACCTATCGCTACATACGTGTATTTTGACCGATATACGATGACTATATATCCAACACATTAGAATCTTTTGCTATATTGCTAGATCATGTAACTACTGACTTAAGTATCTCACACTTCACTGGTAACACTCACTTGCATTGCTTATATATCGGTATTATATTCAACCTATCGGCACATACCTAAGGCACATGTGTAGGCAAACCAAAAATTATGCGATTAAGTATTGTAAATGACTTAGCTCGCTCATAGTTGGTCCTGGTCCAGCTGTTCTGCTTCCCAAATGGATGTAGTTGGGTCTGCGGTCAGGTCATGGGTTGGACATCTGGTACATCATCTGCTTCCTCATCACGGAATTGCTGTCTGGTTTCTCATTCCCTTCCACATCATGGGTTGGTTGAATGGTTTCCCGTCGCCTTCCTCATCATGGGTTGGTCGAATGGTTTCCCGTCGCCTTCCTCATCATAGCTCGGTCGTGTGGCAAGATGTACTGGTCCCCAGCTTGGTCCATCATGTATATTTAGCACATCATCTTCATGGTATTCTTGTCAGCAACTAAAATATGGATTACTGCGCAGTGAACAGCCATTATATAATCCTTTTTGAAGTTTGTAATCCTTGAATTATTATTTCTTTTGTTGGACTCCGACGTATATCTTCGGTCTCGTTGGTGTTAATTTCAGTGAATCTATCTCTGTCGGCTGCTTCTGGTGGATCTTGGAAACTTATTTTTATTCTGCTTCAATAAATCGAGATGTATCTCTTCTTGTATGGGATCCTCTCCTTTTAGATGCTGGCTTGGTCTTCCTTTGCAGGGTATATATCAAGTGCGCTCTGTATCCGCCCACGCGTATTTCGTGGTACTAGCTGATTTCTTTTTTAATACCTCTAATCAACTCTGCTTATTTTCCGGTGAATTAACTTGTTTTCTTCTCTTTTCCGACGCTTTTTCCTTTAGTATAGCCTCAGATCGCTTCTTCTTCCTTTAAATTTGTAGCGCGGTCGGCAGTTCCGTCTTCACTCTCCGTTGAAAAAAATTAAGATGGAGCTTTCTTAACAATCCGTAGTTTTCTACTTTTTTCGTAAAACAATACAGTAGACAGTCCACTGTGCGTTTCGCTTTCAATACTCGACCTTTCCATGACGTGTATGGCCTTCTATGTCACCGCACCTGGTGTCTATTCTTTGCTTCCTATAGATCAAAAGGGCCATACCTTCACTCGGCGCCATTTTGAAAGCTGTCGCGGAGGTGTGAACGGGCACACGACTAATACAGCATTGCAACAAAACAACTTGCCACAATACATAAATTAATAGGCCTACATATGCTACAATGAAATTCGATCATAGTTCTCAATCACAGAAAAGGATAAAAGGAACAAACGAACTTACCTCCTTACTGCAAGGTTGACAGACTACCCTTCCATCCGTTATGAAATTGGGATCTCCTGTGATCCACTGCTTCAGCCAGTAGGACTTCGATAATTTTTCTTTGGGCATAGCCGCAAACACACTTCTTTTTCTTCTTCCACTTCACAATAAATCACAACACGTTCTGAACATAAAGCGTACGCGTACAACAGTTCGCATCGAAAGGGAGGTACAGAGCTTAGAGCATTAATACTATAGAGTGCGCTTAGCGCCACCTCGTCCATGTTGCGGCTTGAAGCCAACATCTCGATCAGCTGACTGGGAGGTAGTTCGAAGCAGAGTCCGAGAGGATATAAGGAAATTGTCAAACAGTGACATTCGAAAAGGCGGCGAAATCGGAATATGATATGTACCCTGCTTAGCTGTTGTGGTTAAGCGTAAATTACAATAAAAACCGTGGACATAAATGCATAATTACGATGGAAATGTTTAAAACCAAAAGAGACCTACGATATGATCGTTTTTGTTTTTTTTTTGTTTTTTTTTGCAAGTATTACATCCCCGTGAGTAACACTAATTGTTTAATGTTAATTATTTATTATAATGTACGAGACAAGTAATTTTTTCCAATTACCGCATCATATTGGGATTAATAGCTGAAAGCTAACCTCTGAAAGTTGTCCGTAAGGAAGTGTAGCCTAATTTGAAATATTAATGCGACTGACATCTACAATAAACACCTTATAACTTCCAAAAACAACTTTAAAATACTGTACTTACCGTGCTCGGTGTACTTTTGACTGAAATAGACCTACTTCAAACCAATGCCCAACAACACAAGATGCAAAGAGTGACACATAGCCTACAGGACCATTATGGAAAGAAAATAACACAAGTATCATACTTAAGTGAACCATACACCACCAACAGATGGCAACAAAAATGAACTCTCCAGGGTAAACGATAAACAGGTACCATAACAAGAAATATTCACTTATCATAAGTTATAAAAATTCACAATACAGTAGGGTCAACTGCATATCAATTGGCACTGGTTGTAGTACCTATTTATGCCTATGAAGCAGGGATCTGTTGTAATATGCTGCTTCAACAACAACAAAATAATAATAATAATAATAATAATAATAATAATAATAATAATAATAATAATAATAATAATAATAATAATAATAATAAAGGGATACATAAGATGCTACACAGGTAAAATTTCACTCCACTGCCACCTACTAAATTAAGCTTAGTTTAAAGCCCAACATAAACTAATGCACATGCCACATTTGAAGTAGGCCTATAAATAGGAGGTCACATCTGAAGAAAAGAAAACATCCTGCAGCATTCAGTAATGTTGTTCCCAAAATACAGAAACAAGACATGCCAATATAAAAGTAATTTAAGAATGAATTTCTATAAAAAAATCAACCTGACTCATAGACAGAATAATTAGAGGGAATATGCCTAAAAGTAGAACACTAATACAAATCAGTGAAACTAGCATACCACACCAGCATCCTCTTACTTTAGCAACTTGAGTCTATATAAATATTCCAGTCATAGGGAGCATAGAAATCCTCATATAGGCCTACACACTCTAACACGTTTATATAGCAAATGCAATAATTATATTATAAAGCAGCCTACCTTATATTACTGGTTCCTGAATAGAACAGTCTTTGTGTGAAAGCTTCGTACCCTCATACTGCGAAGTTTTTCTGTTTCAAGCCGTGCTTTATGGTGTAACCTCACTTTAAAGTATTCCATCAAAACTGCTCACTTCAGCTGATGAATGTGGTTGTCAAGGGGCGGAGAAACAAATGTATGCTCCTGAAGTTCATCAAACATTTCTCTCTCAGCATGGTTCAGTACTGCCATTACAAGTACATTTAAAGCGTCCTTCATCCTTGTCATTTTGTGCTGGAATTATCGCATCATCTTTTCACCTTCCCTGCAGAGGTATATCACATCTAATGATGGGATTGAAAGGCCACCTCTGTTTTTCCTCTTCAGGATTGCTGAATGTGAAACTGCTGTTTGGAGAACCGTCTTACAAACATCACATTTAACTGCTTTCTGTAATCTTTTCACAACAAAACCTGCTATATATTCCACTATATCCTCAACATACAGTGTCAGATTGGCTGGGTGTGGAATGTAGTCATGATCATGATTAACAAAAAGTACATCAGTACTGTTGGCAGGCAGATGAATAGGATCACCAGTTGTTTGACTGCGGTCTCTACAATTCATAATAACAATAGGATCAACTGCAGAGCAATTGGCACTGGTTGTAGTACCTATCTGTATATGGAGCAAAAGTCTTTTATATGCTGCTTCAAACTGCCTAGCTGTGGGGTTGTTGTTATGACCACCATGACTCCTAATGGCACTGACAAATACTTCCAGGTGATCCTGACTAAGTTTGTAGGTGAGCAGAAAATGCATCTTCAGCTGTGGCATGTTCAAAATTGAGTCATACAGACTTTAGACACACAATCAAACCTATGAAACTATTTTTCCTAGAGCACTTCACTAGACAAACACCACCATCCATCTCTTGCAGTGATTGTATATATTCAATAGCCTCCTGAATGTAGGCCCTCGTACTGTGGATATTCTCTGCTTTCAATGGTTTCTGCCATCCCTTTGAACAAATATTACGGCTGTTCAATATATCAAATATATCGTTCATGAGCCTAACAAATTTTACAGTCTCCTCACACCCTTGAAACTGAGGAAGATTTAAGTCTCTGTCACAATATGTAATTGCACTTGCAACACTTTCACTGAATGTTTGTGTGGCGAGCTTTACTTTCATGGGTTCCTTCTCCCAGTGAATGTGCCTTTTGGTAAGTTTTGTTCCTAGATGAAGGCCCTCGGTACTCTGAAGTTTCTCCAACTCTTCTAAGTACCTCCAATCTATGACATTATCACCCCTGGCAAAAGTTCTCTTAGCTCCTAAAGTATTCCTCACTAATTTTATAGCATGGCAAGCATCTAGAAGAATAAACACTTTAGAATCATTTGAGGGATTTTCAAACCAGTTCACCATATTATTTTCATCAAAAGAAGCTCCCAAACAACGGGCCATGGATAAATTAGAAGCAGCACCATCAAAAGTAAGTGACACTACAATTACATATAGGTCATTTAAAAATTTAAGGCACTCAATCACTAGGTTTGCTCTCTCCGAGCCACTTAAACCGTTAATAAAAAAATAACCCACTGGAATTTTCCAGTGTCCATTTAGTGAGACCACCATAAACACTAAAGCCTCCTTGGCTTCTGGTAAATCCTGATCCTCGATTTCAGTACCACAATTCACATAACCAAGAAATTGTTTTCCATCAAATTCAATGTGCTTCCGGATGCACATTTCATCCATCATCAGTGCACACACACTAGGGGCTTTCCACTGATAGCCATCTCCTTCCCATTTGAAATGAGAGCAGTTGCGGCCTCTGAACTGAATCCCGGCTTACCATCCACCGACTGATACCACTTCCGCAGTGTACTTGGATGGGGCAAACCATAAGGAAATACATCCCTCAAGTAGCTGTATGCAAGACTTGAATAGAAATTCAATATAAGTGCAAAGCAGCGTAGTTCAGGAGGATACTCTGCTCTTGTATCACCATCCTTTGTTCGCATCAGAAGTTGGGCAGCAGCAGGAGAAAGACATTTCTGGAACAATGGAAGTTAAAAGGTGCATTATGCTTTTTCACAAGTTAATTTATGGTATTACATTATTTTTGAAATATTTCTTTAATAGAGATTGTGATACAATAACAAATTACAGACTTCTAAAGGTTCCATATTTTATGTATGTATGTCTGTCCGTTAGGTCAACTCAGAGACTGGTTGGATCCTCAAATAGCACCACTAAAGGCTAGCGGATATAGGGAAACCGAAAATCATATTTAAGCTGTTGTTTTCTTACCTCAAGCGTGCAAGCAGCATCTTCAGTTATCATCATTTTCTCCTTCAGATGTTTTACTAAGGCTTTCCCATTCTGCAACTCATTAATAGCTCGCCGATACTTCTGCCTTTCCAATTTTAGCTTCTTATGGGATTTATGAATAACTTCCCTGGCAACCTGCATGAAGGTCTGGGCTTTCCTTGGTGACTTTACCATTTCCTCAGTGTAATCACCAACATAAGATTTTCTGAACACCTTTGTTTTAGGGAGAGACTCATTCTCCGCTTCCTGAGGAACACTGAAAAAATATGAAAATTATAAGGGTCAACAACAAAAATGTCTTACCTATGTGTAATATAGTAACCTAATATGCTGCAATAGATGTTGCAGTTGAACAGTATGTTAAATGTCTTAAACACAAATATTTCACATAAGGATGACAGGCCACATTCCTGCATAAATCTATGGAAAATAATAAATAAATAAAAAGAAAATCTGCTCACACACAACTTGTTGATGCAACAGGATCCACTTGAAGTTTCCTCTTCACAGGACGTTTTCTCCTCTTCTCAGCTGGTAAAAGGTGGGGTGGAAAATTAAAAATTGTTGGTACTGCATTTGGCTTCAGTTTAACTCCCACACCAAATGCTTCATTATCAAAACATTCCGGTGAAAAATGCTTAGAGCATAATCTTGAATGCTTTCCAGGCAAGAAATTCTCTCTTCTTAATGCAACTACCCATTGCTTTTTCCTTGTCTCATCAGCAGTAAAACTGAAATCATTAAAAGCACAGTATTCAAAATTGCTGTAACCGGGAAACTGGAACTGTAACCAATAAAATAAACGTACGTATTCTACAGACACCTGACAACAACTGTGTGAAACCCCTTACATCATCACCATATTTACGTAAATATTTACTTACCCGTGAAAGGAAATGCCAGATCCTTTTTTGAAGGTCTCCTTGCATCCATACGCTACGCAATAGTGCATCATCGTTTCATTAACAGTAGCTAAAAGTCACTCTTAAGTACGCTGATCACTATTCTCGCCTATAACACAATGTTCAAAACTCTCGCACTACCCACCAGTCAGCTGATTGAGATCGTTGCTTCAAGAATGTGACGTCATCAGCCATCTATTGGATATATGATCGAAGGTACAGAGCACATGGGTTGTGCAATATAGTTCGACGTTGACTGGTTCTCGCATATGACTTATGTCTTAGGAGGTTGGAAGGGTTGAAGGCTTCGAGGTCAAATTGTTCCTTGTTTGTTTCTCCTGATGGAAATTTCCCTAGAACTATTTCTGGTGACTTCTGAGAATTCCCATTTTTGTTCGTTGGGTAAACTGGTAAACAGATATTGAAAAAGAGAAGATAATTCTGTCGAGCACAATAGCTACAATACAATGCTCTGAAAGTAAATCGGCTTTTTTAATATACAGCCAAAAGGCATCAAATAGGCTTTTATACTCCAAATAGGCACAAACCCCTGAAATAGGCATTTATAGGCACAATAAAACCAACGAAATATAGCCAGAAGACCTTAAAACGGATTTATATCTCAAAACCCTATATTTCCGAACACAGGAATAAAATGAGCAAATGTCCATCTCTAGTTATGAGACATATTCATTAGGACACAAGGAATGAGTAGAGGTACGAAAATACTGGGTTTCCGTACTATTACCTGACATATACAGCATTGAACAGTACACTGTGTATGACTAGGAGAGCACATGATGACTATGTTTGTTTACTACGTTATCGCTCGAGCGTGCGTGAGTGGACTGAACCAACCAGCACCTCCTAGAGAACCACTTAGCTCTCTCCTCATCGTCAGTTGGAAACGAGAAAACACCCACTATAGGGCCAGTGCGATAATTGCCCTTACAAATTTGAACATTGCATTTTTGAAGCATCGTTATTCGTGATTTGAAAAACAGTGATCGCAATTCACAGCAACACACCATTAAAATAAACTCAGTTCTAACCCCACGTGGTGACCATGCCGGCACTTTAAACACAATTCATTAATATTAACAATTTATAAGAACTAACACCTTTAACTGAACTTACACTAATAGGAATATTAAGCGAGTGTTAACACACAAGACTCGATGAAGATTAATATAATCGATGAAAAATACACATAACAAGGAAACGCGTCCCATTACACCAAGCGGCACCAAGCTAACTGGGCTACTGGCATGGGCCCACGCGGGCATACCTCATCAGCTACTCCAAATACTTTAATATGTTACGCTCATTCGTGTTGCCAGACGTTCTCTAGGAGGTGTTGGCTCGTTGGACTGATCACAGCTGACGGCTACACTGCCATCTAAATAATAGATTTTTGACTGACTGTCATATAGTATATGGATTTTACAAAGTTCCACGTTGAACTAAAATATGGCAGTAGAGTATAGCATAGTGTATTGGATGAAAGATTGGCCAAAAGGAATGATATTTGTACTGAATTCTATTGGACTGAAGCTATTGGACCAATACAAACCAGGATCTCCGACATTTTGTCAGTTCTATGGCAATTCATGGATACCACTATAAACTCTGCAAAACTAAGATCTTTATGAAACTGATGATTGGTGTGTGTGTGCACTGTGTGATTTGACTTTTCCTCGTTACCATGTTGTGGAATGCTCTAAGCGAAATATGCTTAAAATGAATGTAATCGCTTCATATACACGCATTGTGTGCTCTATTAAATGATTAAAATACGGCAGACGAACGGTGGGCGATATAATGTCATGTGGGGCCTCGCCCGGCACACAACCGGAAAGGGAATATCCTAATGTCGGGCCTCCCCCGACAGACGAGTCGTAAGGATTAATTATTTGAACAGTATTAACCTATGTAACATTCACCATAGCTCTAAACTACGATAAATCAGCAGTCAAATTCAATATCTTTTTCATAGAGGGGTAGGCATTTTTAACACAAAAGGTTAGGCCACCAGTGCCACGTGTCGAGCTATGAAACTACTCCGATTACAGTGCGTGGACCTGATTGTCAAGGCCAGTAAGGAGCTAGCTACAGCGACGCATCAAGTCTCCTTCTTCTATTCGTTAAACTAGACTAGAACAGAAACCTGACATCTAGCGACCAAATCGTGAACACGATAAATTATTAGCAACGAGCTAGGAGGAGGACTGTATGTATGTTTAGTCCTCACCCCGAAGGCTGGTTGGATCCTCAACAGCTCCGCCATCAGCTGTCATATTTGGCCTAGGCATCATTGAAGAGGCGTACTAGGGAAATGAGGAGTGAGGTAGTGTCCCGTTCCTTTCCTCACCGAGTCAGAAGTTGCTATTACATATCAGTCTGCCAAGCCCACTGAAATGCATGCACCAACCGACCCTATGAGCAATATTTTCACACCATTCATAGCAGGGACTGGCTGCAGAAGGAATGGCATTACTAGCATCACTCATACCTCAGTCACTTTCATTTTGTCAAAGCCAAGGATAAAGGTGAGACAGATCAATGAAAGTAACGAAATTGCTCTAGCCCATACCAGAAGACATAGTGCACTGTAAACACGAGGTCCCGCCAGCAAAGGCAGTAGCTATATCCCGGCCTTGTATGTATCGTAGGCAACGGTGTGGCATTGCTTCCACTTATCTGTGACACGCCCCCCCCCCCACCTTTAAATACCCATCCATATACACCTGAAGGAGAAATTACATTACAAGCACAAGGATGACTGAAACCCCTGTTTGCATTATAGCTCCCTACAACCACCCTTGAATTAGCACTTTTGTTTTCTGTTTCCGTATGTGACTGGTTTCATTAGTCCGCACATAGTTCACATACGCCGGGATCTCCTTTGACTCCTGGCTGGACGACGCCGGTATAGTTGATTATTTTTATGATGAAAATAACGTGCCCTCAGCAGCATATCCTATGATACCTATGTTACTGTATTTTCAGGATCTCACGAGACATTTTAATTTAATTGAGCTACTGAATCTAGTAAAAAAATCGATTGTTACATAAATTTAAAGACCGGAAGAATATGGTTGGAATTTGAGCCCTTTCTTATGTGAACCTGGATTTGACAAACCTCATCAGCTTGGATGAAAGTATCAAGTCTTTGGTGAAAAGGTCTTCGTGTAAAAATTCTCCTCATGTACCATATATTGAAAACATTGCGTGAACCACAATAGTTCTGTAACATTTAATTTATCTCATTGAATTGTCATTGTTGTCGCTTCTAGTACGACGAATCACAAGAAGGTTGCTGTTAATAAATTAATAACCCTCGAAAATTGCATTTAAGAAACAAAGGAAGAGCGACATAATTTATAAACAGATATTCGACAAAGATGGAGGAGCCAGAATCTGACGATTCAAGTTCCATACTATCATTATCATCATCAACAACAACAGACGAAACTACGTCGTCTTTGTCATTAACTATGACACACTCGTACGATAGTTCCGTATCTGACTGGACGTTGCATGAGCTCACGCTTGTGGACGGATCAAATACGAATATTCTGAGGTTGCTTTATAAACGAGAAGTAAGTAAGCAAGTAGCTTTATTTTTATAGACGCTTTTACATTCTTTATCATCAGCCAATTACTTGACACCACCTTCAATGCTTTCAAGTATTATTACGCCTGGCTCCCTGTGCTGTTGTATTTTCCGCCTGAATTGAGGTTGGCAGCAGAGTTTGGATATAGATGCTCTTCTATCTTTGAAAGTGACAGACGAAAAACATCGCTTCGCCGCTGGAGTGGAGTATCCAACCAACATGGACCTGTTTAATTCTGAGTTTTCGGAGTGTTTATCTCCGTCCTCAGAAGATTCTTCGGAAGAATCTGATAGTAGTTGGGCTTTTACTCATTCCAGTGTTCAATCCAGTGATTCTTCCCCACTTCTAGTTAAATTTCCCAAAATTACGAGGAAGAGTAGACATGCAGATTTTTTAAAGAAGTTGTATATGAGGGAGGTATGTATTGAAACAAATATTTCTGCGCAGCTTGAGGCTTAGGAATACATCTTGGGTTTGCAAGTCGTTTATGGATACTCTGGTGTAATCCCGCATGTTTCAAATGCGGCATTTACGTTTGTGATGTTCGAACACAGACTGGTGTACTGGTTATGATCTTATGCCCCATTTGTAAGAAGTTCTGCTATAGACCCCGTGTTATTTTTAGAATGATAATGTACTGATATGCAGGCGGTTTTTGAGATTATTTACAACTTTTTATCTGTACGTCCAGCATTTTCCCCAAAATATTTAAGCTGAATTATTTTCAGATTGGAGGCTGTTATAAGAAGAAGGCTAACGATGTGACGAAACCTGCTCTTCAGCGGGTTAAACTTAAAGACATTCTTCCAGTTACTGCTTCTGAGCTCAAGTAAGGAATATTTAGCTATAGATGTGATTGTATTGTTTGGCTGTATAAACTCGCTGAAATACGAATGGTGACTCTTGACTTAGGCTATAGAATGTATAGCATTAATTAATTATGGATAGCATTTAGAGGTCTTCAGCATGATATTTTTGTTGTCTTTATATGTGATTTGATGTTAACAGTTTTAAGTGAAGTTTAAGATCATATTTCAGGTGTCCATAGGTACTGGTTATGTGGCTATTAACTCCTTGAGGAACACCTCTAAAATTCATAGTTGTTCATATGTGGTTATTTGTGTATCAGTAAATTTAATTCCCTAGCCTTTAGTTCATATATGATTTGCAAAGTGTGATTGGTAAAACTTTTGGATGGTCTGCGTTGTTTCAGTGTCGTAATGAATGTTGGGTAGTGCAGTGTCAAAACTGTGATGTAAATTAATATGAAATTTTAAATTATTGGTCTCTTTACAGTCTGTATATGCCAAACGAAGTGAGGCATAAATGGTTAGAATTTGTTTAGGTGTGTATGTGTATTAATTTATCACTGTTAGCATGTTCGTAGCTCGAGGCATTAGGATTTAGACTTTGATCAGTGTATTCGCTGCTCACCATTCACTCGACAAAAGAGATTAAGCTTCATTGAGGAGTGTGTGTAGCGAATATATTTAAATATTACTCTTGGTTGAGAAGGATAGTCATTGGTCGCAGTGCTAGTACAGTCCTCTGTTCCCATTACAAGAGTTTAACCGCTTGATTCGTCTGTCTTGCTCTTTCATACCAGCCTGACTAATTAGCTTGTTAGGTATGTAAATATTCCCAATTGCCAACATGACTGTGAAGAGAAGATAGATTTGTCTCTAAACGTTTCTGTTTGTATACATAGATTCCCATGTGGTCAATCATTTCTTGACGGCCCATAGTATTTATGAAGAGTGTGGAGTTGTGAAAATTAGATCCTTGCTATGTCTGGCATTGTTTCCACATACTTAAGCCTGGCTTTTCATTTTTGTCTTTCAAATCCAATCTCCCTTGGTCAAATCTTGTTTGCTGTGAGCTTGCATCCGGGAGATAGTGGGTTCGGATCCCACTGTCAGCAGCCCTGGTTTTCCATGGTTTCCCATTTTCACACCAGGCAAATGCTGGGGGTGTACCTTAATTGAGGCCACGGCCGCTTCCTTCCAACTCCTAGGCCTTTCCTATCCCATCGTCGCCATAAGACCTATCTGTGTCGGTGTGACGTAAAGCCACTAGCAAATCTTGTTTTCTTCCATCTTTGACTGTATTAGGTCTGCGAGGCCTAAGGAGTCTTTCACTTTTGCATCTTTCATGACCTTTTCCATTTTTTGCAGGTTATTTCTTGAAAAATCAAACCTTTTTACCTTTCTCTTATGTGATTAATGTTTAGAGGAGAGTGATTTATCTTGCACCACTATATGTACTTTAATGGAAGGAAGTTTTGCAGTATACCAGGCCTGACAAATGTTTTTAAATCTAGGAGCCAGGTCATTTTTCTGTTATTCGCATTGTTAATATACTGGCATCTGGCCTTCTGAAAAATAAAACGTGGTAGTAACAGCAATAGTTATTTTGATTTTATAGTTTTATACACAACAACAGATGGCCACAAAATATAAAGACAACAGGACACTGAACTAAATAAGACATGGCACTATGTATACAAATTTATGGAACTAGCCAATTGTTGCATACTTATATTTTGATACTCTTCTAAGAAACTTGTAAATTGTAAAACGTAAATAGCAAAGCGAATATTGTTGTCAACAACATCAAATTGCATGTAACCCTGTCTCCATCTCTCCAGCTCAACACCACTCCTCCCTCCCCCTCTCTCCCCACCAGCCCTGCACAACCCCCTCCTGTTCCCCCTTCACTCGTCCCATCCTCGCAAACACAGCTGAGCCAACAATAGACACGATCGGTGAGAACGGGACCGTTAAATTTGAGGTCAGGCCGTTCGAGAGGACAACCTTTTAATAAGTAAGTTTAATGTTTTCTTCACACTTATTTTTTACTTATTAGCCCAAGTTTCTCATACTACCTCATCTTTTCCATTACAGATTTGAACTTTATTGGTGGTTTCCACTATGTGTCACATACATTTTACCTGGCATTTGTTATCTTCTCAAACATAGTTTCTCAAGTTTTTGCTGCCCTCTTAACTATTTGTGATGTTGACTCAATGAAGACAGAATGTCATTTTAAGTTTTAGCACAGTGCTCGTTTTTTAAATTGTAACACACTGCACGTTTTGAAGTTCCACAACCTCACCATAATCAGTTGTTGTTTTAATTCTGTCATGTCTCATTTGTTTTCATTCTTTTCTTCATTATGTTTTAACACATTTTTTACCATCAGTTATGTAAAAATCTTTAACTTTTTTTTCATTGAAGATGGATTAAACGAGTTGCCCTGTAACTTATATGTATTAAGTAGGAGGACATATTAAATTTCCTTTGTAAAGTCAGATTGCATGTATAGGTATTAGTTTGTTGTTAAAGGATTAATAGCTTAAAATTTAAACATTATTTATCTAATCTCTCTATCTAAAAACAAATATGATACAAAAAACAACCCGTACTTTACAAGACATTGCCTTTTGTGTCTATGCACATACCTAGGAGTTTCGTATCCTGTCAACATACAGAAATAAATTCTGTGAGAGTACATACTATTTCACTTCACAATAACAATTCTGTTGAAATAATTTAATACCGTAGCAAACAAGATTCTATTTTGATAGTAAAGGAGCATCGCAGTATATCATTCGTGTCATTTACTTGAGGAGAATATTTGAGTTATTTCTAATGTGGTAATACTTTCTTTACGAGAGGTTTCCTCGACACCCAGACGTTCGTACTTAACATTAATTTTTCTTCTATTGCTTATATAATGCAGCCTTGATTATGATTTAAAATGGTAATAACGTTAATATCAAAGCAGAAATCGCCTAGAGTGTCAAGGGGTTGTGTATTATTACATGTGCTCTGCAGGAGTTCAGCGACACCAAAGCAGGAATTAAACATATAAAGGGGGAGAATGCTCAGCTCAAAAAATAAGGCACCAAAGAAAGAATCTTAGGTGCCATGGTGACCTGGCACCTGGGATTTGTCATGCCCTGCATTATACTTCTGTTGTTGATTTGTTTATGGAAATTTACTATGTGTTTCGGTACCACTAAACCACAAATGTTCAATTACTGTAAAGTCAAGAAACTACTATGGTAAAGTATGTTGTAATTGATTGATGTACCTAGAATTTATTATTTTAACCCTTATGGTTTATTTTGGTCCATATTGACTTGTATTTAATAACAACATTGAAAAATCACTAGTAATGTTATATGTCTGCCTTGTCAATACTAATAAAAAGCTATTTAATCCATATTAGTTAAACTGTCATACACATTTCGGGAACCACACCTATTCTCTTCATCAGCGACCAAAAAATCCACCAAATCTGCGGACTTCATTCAAAAACATATTAACAGTATACAGTACAGTACTATCATGTTATAAATTAAAATACAGGAATTGTTACTTAAATAAAATATTTAAAGTTACTTAAAAAAGCATCTTTTCTTCTTAAAATATTCTTATGTCTCTAAAAACAGTGTGTTTGTCAAAAATTTATATTGCAGCTCCTTCTGTACTGTCTAATAACTTTCTAGCCAGGTTGTGATTAAGCTTTCCATTACACTATAAAACAAGAAAAATACAATTCTTATTTGCAAGATACATGAAAAGAAGAAATTGAAGATTGAAGTTAAATGAATAAGTAGACTTACTGTTTTGGCTGCTTGTTTGCATATAAAACCAAACCTCACGACGCAACAGCCCCGAAGGGCCATGGCGTACCGAATAACCGCTGCTCAGCACGAAGCCTGCAGATTGTGAGGTGTCGTGTGATCAGCATGATGAATTCTTTTGGCCCGTTATTCTTGGCTTTCTAGACCGGGGCTGCCATCTTACCGTCAGATAGCTCCTTAATTGTAATCACGTAGGCTGAGTGGACCTCGAACCGGCCCTCAGATCCAGGTAAAAATCCCTGATCTGGTCGGGAATCAAACCTGGGTCCTCCGGATAAGAGGCAGGCACGCTATCCCTACACCGCGGGGCCGGCACTTGTTTACGTATGCAGAACTTGCATACATGCAGCTGACCTTGACTAGTGAATCAATGTGATTTTGCCTTTCTTTCTCACAGACCATGCAAGCCAGTTTTGTTGTAACTCACTCCTTTGTTACCGTGTAAACCCAAAAATCAAAAGTCCATAACATAAGAAAATGAAAAATCTTTAAACTAGATGTAATGATTAATATATCTGAAGACAAGATCTTAATTTCATTTTCTATCTATGGCTTTATTATTTCAGAAAAGCAACAGTAAGTCCCAAAAGAAATACATATAAACAAAAGCACACAGAAACGCCCAAAGAGCATACACATCAAAGAACATACATATCATTACTTTTCCCCACTAGTAAGGGATACATACAATTTCATAAAAGTATAGTAGATTACCTAAAACCTAAGACTACTTATTTTAATTTAAATGTGTACAATAAACATACATTGTGCTAGTTAGGCTAAGAATCTAGATCAGAGTGGAAACCGATGGGGCAGCTTCACCACTCTGCCCGACCTGGTGACATAATCACCACCTGATTCCATAATCGCCCGCTCTTCCCCATCACCACTAGGCTGCTGATTGGAGTTAGCTTTGATGGACTCCATGTGCGAACTCTGTACCTCTTGTCTGCTCATTGGCCCAAAGACTCTTCTGAGAAATCAGAAATAGCAGGACTAGAAATTTGAAGAGCACTTCGCTTTAACCAGCTAACATGCATAGTATGTGTCGCCTCCCAACCGAACAAATCCACCACAACAGAATAAACTCTTGAACCCAAACTACACAGTAGTCTTCCTGGAACCCATTTCTGATAGCCTTTTACATTTTTTATTTCCACCAAAATCTTCTCACCAGCCTCGAAAGTCCTACAGCAAAAACGATTATTCTCTTGGTCTTTCGACTTCTAACTACCAAACGATAATTTGCGCGAAGACTTACTAATAACTGGGTTCATGCCAGTCAGAGGCTTCCGTGGCTGGTACAGCAAGACTTTAGCCATAGGTGATACTTCTGTGACTGATAAGGGTGTAGATCTGTAATAGAATAAGCAGTCGGCCAGACATTGCTCGGTGGATAAGGTTTTATTTTTAGGGGACATAATGGACTTGACAAGCATTTTCTTAAAGGTTTGGACAGATCGTTCAGCCAAACCATTGCTTTGAGGGTTATATGGTGGACTGAACATTAATTTTATTCCTCTATCTCTACAGTATGTAACAAGGTCTTGACTTCTAAAAGGAGGACCATTGTCGGTTACTATTGTATGGGGGTATGTTAACCTAGCGAATACCTCCTCTAACTTTTCTAGTACCGGCTGAACTGTTGTAGACTTTAATTAAAAACATTCGATCCATTTAGAGTATGAATCGGGTAATGTAAGAAACTTTATACCTTGTAATTCGAACAGGTCCATGTGGATGCACTCAAAGGCCTCCTGGGAATCCGGCCTGGAAACTCTATCCTTTTTAGGGAAAGAGCAATCAACTGACAACTCTCACACAACTGGGCCATTCTTTCTATGTCTTCATTCAAACGCGGCCACCAGACATGCAACCTTGCAAACATTTTGGTTCTGATAATACCATTATGGTTATGGTACAAAATCTCGACGACTCGACTCTGGACTGAACAAGGGACCACAACTCTATTCTCATATAGCAGACAACCATCACTCACTGACAGACTATGCCGCATTCCGTAATAGCGCCGTAAGTCAAATTCCCTTTTAACATTATAGTGATACCAATTGGACTGCACACACTCTACAACTTTATTTAAAATTGGATTAAACTTAGTCGATTCCGCCACGTCTCTTTACGACAATAAGGGGGAATTCAAATACAAAAAATTACACTCAGGGACGTCAATGTTATCTCCCGAGAGTAAACGAGACATGGAATCAGCTTGAGGAATCTGTTTGCTTTTTTTACACAGGAATTTATAATTATAAGCCGATAAAATGACTGACCATCTTACTAGTCTTGAACATGCCATTTCAGGAATTTTTTTGTTTTCCGAAAGTGCCTTTAGCAGCTCATGATCACTGTACAAAAGGAATTCCCTCCCAAACAAATATTTATGAAACTTTTTACCTCGAAACACAAGTGCTAATGCTTCCTTATGAAGCTGACTATAATGCCGCTGGGCTGAATTCAACGTAGCTGATTCAAAAGCTATTGGTCGCTCCACCCCATCGATGAGGTGACTCAGTACAGCACCGACTACCGACGCCATAGGATGAACTATCAATGGCTAACACTACAGGTTTGGAAGGGTCGTTTAACGTTAACAATGACTTCTCTGATAGAAGAGTTTTGCTTTTAGAAAAAGCCAACTTGCAGTCCGTTGACCACACCCACGACAAGTTTTTCCTTAACAGACTATATAATAGTTCTAGATTATCAGGACATTGATATAAATTGTTGATAATAATTGAGTATGGTCAAATATGACTTGAGTTGAGTAACATTTTGGGGTCTAGGTGATTTTCTCAACCTTACTCCATGAAGGACTTCGACCATTTTCTGACAATTGGAATTCCAAAAACTCAAGAGACTTAATGAAGAAAACACACTTTTTTGATATTTATTTCTATGTTAAATTCATCTAGACAGGACAACAGCAACAACACAGACATGCGAGCTTCTCTATCAAACCTCCTACAATCACATCATGTAAAAGCCAAACACAATTCTGAATACCACGCAAGACGTGGTCCATCATTCCTTGAAATTTTTCCGGCGCAGAGGCCAACCCCATAACTAGCTTGTGTATAAATAAACCTTTTTGATATGTTTGTAGTAAGTAATTTTTGCCTTTGCTCACCCACTTCCACCTGAAAATAAGCGTTGGTTAAGTCAATTCGACAAAAATACTTGCAGTTAGAAACTTTATTAAACAAATCCTATGCTTTCGGCAGGGGGTGTTGGTCCACCTGTGTTTGAGGGTTCAGTGTCGTTTCTAGATCTACACAGATACGGACCTTCCCATTCTTTTTAGGAACGCACACCATCTGGCTAGCCTATTCTGAAAACTGTATTTTGGTTATAACACCTTGCTTCTCTAGCCTATCTGACTCTTGGTCAACCCCAGTGCGAAGTGCATATGGCACCTTGAAGGCCCTGTGAAACACCGGCACGGTGTTATCTTTCAATGATATGTTGGCTATGTATGACCTGATGGGTTTATCATCATTTGAATACTTTTGGGAACAAAACCTAGCAATATGACCCTCCTCTTGACAAGCAAAACATTTCCACTTTTTTGCAGGACAGTTGTCGGGATTATGCTTTACAAAACATTGTCCACACCACTTGATCTGTTGAGCAGGTGGAGATCCTGGCCTAGACTGCGTAGAAGACCAATTTTAACATTGAACCAAACTACAGCATCCAGAGTTCTGACTGACTGGGCTACTTGGGCGAGAACTTCGTCTACCTGGACTACCGTTGCGGCCACCGTCACGAACTGGGCTGAAACCTCTTGTTCTGTAGACCTGACTACTGCTGGACTGTGTCCATATAACTGAGCCAGACTCGGTAGACTGGAATACCTTTGAATTCTCGGTGGCTGCATCGAAATCGACGCAAATGTTTATTGCTTGTTCAAAAGTTAATGTAGCAGGCTCCGACAAAAGCCGCTGTACCATCTGTTTGGACGATAAACCCAAAACAAACTTGTCACATCGATTAATGAGTCAAAGTCGACTGCATGCATTTAAGTTTTATATACAGATACTTGAAAAAGTATTCATACACGTCACATTATGCAAGAACTGTACATACATGTGCGTAGATTTAAGGGCAAATATCGAAAGGTAATATAGATAAAACACGGATTGCATACTTTGGAATGTTGGTTATTTTTTACCATCAATACATGCTTACAATATGAAGGTACATCTGAAACAAAAAAGACAGCCGCATTCCCTCTAAAGAATTACACACAGGAAAAGTATTCGTGCACCACATCCAGTTCGAGATGTTTGTTTACTTTTCAATACTTCGTTGGGTTGCCCTTTGCCTGCAGTTGTCGTAGGATGGAAGCAGTTAAGTTCTCGGTAACTGATGACGCAATGTTGTTCCATTCTTCCAGTATGGCAGTTTGGAGATCATCCTGTATCTAATTTTCTGCCCAATATCTCCCACTTGATCTATCGGATTGATGTCGGGGGACTGAGGGGGGTGTAGGAAGGTGCTTTGGCACATCGTAAAGTATCCACATCTTTATATTATGAGCGGTGTGTTTTGGATCATTGTCCTGCATGAACATGAAATTATGTTCCAAACCAAGTTTCCTAGCACTGGTGTAAGATGTGTTTTGAGAATATTTATATAGCATTTGTGATCCATGATCCCATATATAAAACAGAAATTTCCAACACCGCAGCATTCATGGCACCCCAGCCAGTAACGGAGCCCCCTCCATGTTTGACTGTAGGAGTGAGATTTTTGGGGTCCAGTTCTGTGTTCGGTTATCGCCACACTAATCTTCTCCTAACGGAACCAGATAAGTTGTGTTTACTTTCATTGGTGAAAATCACACAGTTCCAAAATTCGTCCATCTTATTCACATGTTTTAAAGCAAATTTGAGATGTTTCTTGCGGTTCCTTGCACTAAGAAAAATATTTCTCCTAATTACTCAACCATTATACCCTACTGATTTCAAGGTATTTCGCTTAGTATCCGTACATACCTTAACGCCCCGCTTCTCCAACTTGGCAGCAATCAGTGGGGTACTAGTTTTCAGATTTTTTTCACAGTTTGAACAATAGACACCCTGTCCCTCTGAGACATTACTTGAGGACGACCACTTCTGGGCCTGTTCCGTACACTTTTAATCACACAATACCTGTCATTGAGGGATTAAACTGTCGACCGAGGTCGACTGATTATTCATGAAATCTCAGACAGGGACTTTGTTTCATTGCAAAGCTTGATAATTATTTTTCATTCCTCTTGTGTTGTTTTTTGCCCTTTTCACCCCATTGCGCTCGTTTGATCCTTGCATCAGCTGCAGGCGTACACAGCGACTATACATGTGGACTGCAGTAATCGCATGCCACTGCATGTACACAAGCCTCGGAAGGGCCCTGCATGTGACTACAAGGAACTGTTTCTTGGTGTACGAATACTTTTATGAGGTGCGTAATGTTAGACTCAACCTGTACAATCAACGATCTAGACTTCTTGATGCTATGAAATGGGGCAAAGAACGTTCAGAAATTACGTCTCGTTCTATATTAACCATACAGTCCCCTTGCATATCAATATATTTATACAGAGATGCCATGAATGTATACATAGTCAGCATTTTCACATGTATGAATACTTTTTTGAGTATCTATATGTAAACAAGCAGTCACAGCAGAAAGTCTATTTATTAATTCAATTTCAATTTATAACTTTTCACTTTATTCTTTTCATGTACAGGGTGGCACACGATAAGTCACCTGATTTGTTTCATGAATTACACATTTGTTGTTGACAAGATTTGTAATTTATTGATGTAGAAGTGAAGAATACAGCTTGGAAATACAACCTGATGAATCACATGTTTAATATGACTGCCATTTTGTTTTACAACTTCTTCAGGTTGCACACGTGCATTTGTGATGATTCTCCAACACAAATCTTCTGGAATGGTGCGGCATAACTCCACAATGATGGCCCTAAATTGCGCTGCTACACCTGCGCTACACCTTCTCTTTAAGGAACCCCCAAAGGAAGAAGTCACATGGGTTAATGTCTGGGCTGTGAGATGGCTACATTCCTCCTCCTTCATAACGTTCTGGAAATCTGTTGGACAGTACCTTAAGGCCAAGTCTTTCGTGTAGGAAATCAATCACAACGTGGCAGTATGGGGGCGTGCTCCATCCTGCATTAACCATTGTGTCTGCAATGGAAGACCTGTGGCCATGAGTTGAGGAAAGAACTGGTTTCGCAGCATGTTTAAATAGTGTTCACCGGTTACTGTAGCATTGAAGAAAAATGGACCGATGATTCCATGGCTTGACATCGTGACCTACACATACACTTTCTCCCCATAGGTATCTTTCATGTGGATTATTCATGGAGGTTCACATGCCCAAAATCGAACGTTCTGTTTGTTCACAACACCATTTACATAAAAATAAGCTTTGTCCAAAAACCATGTGTTGTGTAGCACTGCCTCTTGGTCTTGCTCGATTGCCCACCTTGCAAATTTTAGTCTCCACTCCTTATCTCTCGAAGTAATCTATGCGCCACAGTCATCTTGTATGGATACAAGCGAAGTTCGGATTGAATAATTCTTTGTACTGATTGGTGTGAAATTACCAACTCGGCACTGGCTCTTCTTGTTGATTTACTCGGACTACGAGTCAAAGCCACTCGAAATGCTTCTGTGTTTTGCGGCAAACGTATGGTACGTGCATGTGGCCGCTTACACTCCAAAACAAATCCAGTACTTGCAAATTTGTGATGTAATCTGCGTATTGTCTGTGGGCTGGGAGCCCAGCGTGTGCCGAAATGAGCACGAAACCTTCTCTGTGTCAATGTAATACTGTTCTTCGCCACGAACAGTAACACAATCTTCGTCTTTTGTGCGACGGTCAACCGTCCTTTGTGTGCCATCGCGGCAAACTGAAATGGCGGACTCAAAACGGACGCAATGAACTCGTAACGACATCTGGAGTAATTTCCATGAACTGCACGAAGTTGAGCGCACAATTTGAAAGATATTGCTCCAATAGTATACTTGTAGGGTCAAAATTCAATGGGGTGACTTATCATGCGCCACCCTGTATCTTGCAAATAAGACTTCGATTTTCTTTTTGTTTCATAATGCAATAGAAAGGTGAAACACAACCCATTTAGAAAGATGTTAGCCATTTTGGAGGTATTTTCAACACACAAAGTGTAGGTACAGAAGGAGCTGCAATATAAATTTTAAGTTTTAAATTTTCTATGCACACATTGTTTTTTAGAGAATAGATGTTTTTATGTAATTTTAAGGATTTTATTTAGAGGACAATTTTTATGTATTTTAACCCTGTCGTGCGCACAAGCCTCATATGAGGTAAAAAAATTATGTTTCTTTTAGTGCGCGTATTATTTGTTATTGTCATAAATTTATGGAAAATTATGACTGCTCTTCACTTTAGACCTCATTAGTTACAACTATATCTATGAGACGACAGCACTTCCTTGCAGCTGCGAAGTTGTAGGCAGTTGTAGCGCTTTTGTTATTTGTATGTGTCATATGGAGACTACATTACTGAAATTGGTACGTCCTTTATAAATATATGTAATTGGTAAGTAAAATGTTTTATATAGTAGAAAAGCATGCTCTTTCCCAATGGTATTAGTATTTTTATTGTACATGAAAATTATTACCATTATTTTGTATAATAATATAGGGGCCTCATATGAGGTCTAAATGAACGAAAGGTTATGGTTCACAGTCGTAACCTCAATTAGAACTACACCATATTGTAGTGTTTTGATGGAATTTTTGATGCAAACCAAGACAGGCTGCTGATGTTTCATGCCACATTTGTCATATATTCTCATTTCTATGTTTTAGAACAAAATGGATGAAGAACCAGGGCCGTCTGTAGAAAATGTACAGTCTTCACAGCGAATGTCACAATATACTCTGCGCCCTGTCAATAATAGCTGACAATATGACATACAATCGCTTTTGCGAGATACGGAAGTATTTGCACTTCATTGACAATCAGAACATTCCAGCAGGCATCAATGATCGGCTTATGCGTTTACGTCCTATGATTGACCATTTCAAGCACATCTTTAGATGTTCTTCCCAGCCAGAAGAATTTTCATCAGCTGATGAAATAGTCCCTTTCAAAGGCCAATCAAAGCTGAAACTATATATGAAGAGTAAACCCTAAAAATGAGGCTTCAAAATTTGGGTCTTAACCAGTTCCTCAGGATACATCCGTAACTTTGAGGTATATCAAGGAAAAGTGCAAAATGGTGAAGGTCATTCAGAATTTGGAGCAGTTGGTGATGTTCTTAGGCTGTGTGAAGACGTGAAGTTCAAAAGCCATAAGCTTTTGATAATCTGTTTACGTCAGTTTTCTTCTAGAGAAACTTATGCTTCCAGGGCTATCAGAGCATACAGGCTTTGTGGTACTGATCTCTAGCTGCGGTCTGTGAAAACCATAAAGAAGGAACCGAGAGGGTTGTACTCTGTTACGTCGCAGTCCAACATTACAATAACCTGCTGGCATGATAATTCATTTGTACACGTAGCATCTATATTTGCTGGAGCAGAACCTGTAGGTGTTGCTACGAGATGGTGTCGAAAACTGCGCGCAATCATTGAAATTCCACGACCATATTACATCAGCATTTACAATTCCCACATGGGCGGCGTACATCTAATGGACTCACTCATAGGTCGTTATCAGCACACCATAAGGCACAAAAGTGGGTACTTCAGAGTATTCCATTATCTACTGAATGCAACCATTGTAAACTGTTGGATCCTCTGGAGGATGAACCCAGATTGTGAGAAGTTGGATCTGTTAGAATTCAAGTCCTCAACAGCTACTTCTCTCATTTACATGGGAAGCAATCATCAATCCAAGAAAGGAAGACCCGCTTCACAGACTCTACCAGCAACCAAAAATTGGTTGAAAGTGAAGGCTACCGATAAGGTGAGAAAGGATAGAAGTGTCACCTTCACGGTTGTTCATGGAAAACCAGGTATGTATGCCTTCACTGCCTAGATGCCCTTTGTCCATAATGTTTTGAGGAATTCCATAGCAGGAAATAACAACAACAGCCACTCCTTAATGCAACATTTGGTTTGGTAAAACGTGTGTGTAAAACTGACATCCAGTGCACAGTATCTCCCGAGAAAAGTATTCCTCGGTTCAGTTGTGTTGTGGTTTGTGGACTCCCTTCAAGCACATAGGCCTCATATGAGGTCCGTATAATTTTCAAAGAAAATGAACTATTATTTCTTTTCCTTTAATGTGATTGTATTTTGTAACCTTCCAATGAATAAAAAATCAAGACAATATTTTTTTCCACTTCAAACTGAAAATGCATGCACGAGAGGGTTAATTTATAACTTATTTATTAGTATATTGTTAATATGTTTTTGAATCAAGTCCACAGATTATTTGGTGGAATTTCGGTCGCTGATGAAGAGAATGAATGTGGGTCATGAAACACATATGACAGTTTAATTAATGTGGATTAAATAGCTTTTCATTAGTATTGACAAGGCAATACCTGTGGTTTAGGTAGGTTGTAGGGAATTAAAAATGTAATTATTATACTTGTGTTGTACAGAGCTGCCTCAACAATTCTATGCCCTCACCCAGAGGAGGATATGTGAGAATTTACAGAGGACAGAAGTATTTAGTTAGCAGTATGCAAAGCTTGTTGGATATAAGGGTCCAGGTAGAGGTGGTGACTACTGAACGAGTTAGCTGTGTGGTTAGGGTCACATAGCTGTGAGCTTGCATTTGGAGATGGTGGGTTGAAGAATCCCATCATCAGCAGTCATGAAGATGGTTTTCAGTGGTTTCCCATTTTCATACCAGGCAAATGCTGTACCTTAATTAAGGCTGCAGATGCTTCCTTCCCAAGCCTCCCATTCCTTTCCCATCCTTTCGTAACAAAAAAAACCCTTCAGTGTGTTAGTGCGACGTTAAACCTCTAACGGCCGGGCTGAGTGGCTCAGACGGTTAAGGTGCTGGCCTTCTGACCCCAACTTGGCAGGTTCGATCCTGGCTCAGTCCGGTGGCATTTGAAGGTGCTCAAATACGTCAGCCTCGTGTCGGTAGATTTACTGGCACGTAAAAGAACTCCTGCTGGACTAAATTCCGGCACCTCGGCGTCTCCGAAAACCATAAAAGAGTAGTTAGTGGGACATAAAACAAATAACATTATTATTAAACCTCTAACGAGAAAAAAAAAGAGGAAATGACTAATACTAGGAAAGCACTGACAGTTTTCAATGATGACAAAGATATTTTCAAAAAGATACAGAAGTTGAAAACTAGAAAAGCAGCTGGAATTGATGAGATTCTGGGGATATACTAACATATTTGCTATCACGTAAGTACCATACCTGAGTACTAATTTGATTACTGTTTGCATTAAAGAACTATATCAAATGAATGAGGACTTGCAATAGTAGCCCCCGTATACAAAGGAAAGGGTGATAAACAGGCCAGTCTGCTTGACATGTGTTGCATATGTAAGCTCTGGGAATGCATTTTTTCTGATTATGCTAGACACATTTGCAAAATTTCCAACTCGTTTGATAGAACACACTTTCGTTTTAGGAAAGATTATTCCAATGATGCTCAACTAGCAGGAATACAGCTAGGTACTGTATAGCAAACATTTCAGATTCAGGAGGTCATATGGCCTGCATCGCTATTGACCTACCCAAGGCTTTTGACAGGGTAATCATGGTATACTACGGACAGAAATGAAGGCTATTGGACTAGACAGAAGAGCGACTGAACAGGTGGCTGAATTTTTATAAAAATGGAACTCTATTGGAGTAGATGAAGCATTATCTGAACTTTTAATGATTTAGAGGGGTGTTTCGCAAGGCAGTGTTATTGTACTTTTATGTTTTAGTATATAAACGACTAAGTAAGTTGGCTGTGCGGTTACGGCAGCATAGCTGTGAGCTTGCATTCAGGTAGGTTTGAATCCCACCAGTGGCAACCCTGAAGATGGTTTTTCATGGTTTCTCATTTTTACACCTGGCAAATACTGAGGCTGTCCCTTAATTAAGGCCATGGCTGCTACCTTCCCAATCCTAGCCATTTCTCTTCCTTACATCCAAAGTAAAGCTACAAGACTTGTTGTGGGTTATTTACAGCAAAAGATTTGTGTTACGAAAATGTTGCAAAGATTGGGCTGGGAAGACTTGGAAGCAAGGAGACGAACAGCTTGACTAAGCGGTAGATACAATTTATGAATTTCATTGTAGAATTCCGTATTGGTGTTAACTCAACTTTGGTTTAAAAGAGTTCCAATGAGTTTTCCCTATCCACATAGAAACTTAAATTCCGTCAGAACTCTGGTCGAAAAGTGCCAACTCTATATTCAGACGTTATACCTGCCACAAATATTATTATACTACAATGTAGTGTTAACAATAGAAGCGACTTGCCTCTTGAAGAAAAAAGAAGATAACACTCAATAAAAACATCTCATCAGTAGATATAATTCTTCAAATACATAATCATCACTATGCTTTTTTATGTTTTTTTCTCAACTCTTTATCAGTGTAGAACATAAGCCTTCTTAATCAAATTTTACATTTCTTAATGTTTTAATTGTTTGTCAAGTTTCATAACATACGCTTTTCTTAGCTGATGATGTTCCGCAAAATTAGAACGAAACATGTACTATTATAATTAGACAATAAGGCATTAAGCTAAACTTGTGTAAAATTTATAGATTAGCTAATAAATTAAGTATTGGAAGGTGGAATATTTTTTTAAACCAAAGTTAATCAGTATGTTCCAAGCTGTAAGCAGGGAGATGGTGTGCAATGATTTTAGGAGACAAATAAAGCTGGAGTGAAGGTTTTAAAATGAGGAAAGATCAGAATATGTGGATAATTTTGGAATTCAAGAGGAAATAGGGACTAGAATAATTTACTGAGAGAGATCTTTGATAAATAAATTTTGTTGGCAACATGAATATGAATTTCTTTGATTTACCATTTTCACATCAGGTGTCTCGTAGCACATCGGTAGGTTTCTTCATGAAGGGTGTGACATTTTCCTTGTAAGTTAGTGTGGTGTTAAATTGCTAAGAAAAGAAAGAGGGAAAGCTTTTGGTGGAGTAGCAGTATGTGCAGTATAGTAAAGTTGTCACAGTAAGGTCACTAGCCACTTAAGTTAGCGCTAAATTATTTTGAATGTAGGCTAACATCTGTTTGAACATTTGATAGTTTATCAGGGTTGGTGGAGATTTAAATCAGATTTATTATTTAAATCACAATGTGAATTTTGAATGCCTGTCAAACATTATGCTGTTATAATGAAGTAGGTAAAATATGGTAAAAAAAAAAACAATGTAATTTCTAAATTCATGACTGCCATTGCATCATCAGCAGATATGGAAAGAGATTTTTCTGCTTTTGGTGCAGTGCATTTATGACTTAAATTAGGGACCAAGAAAACTTTCAGATTGGTATTTCTAATAAAACAGTTACACACAACAGGTAATCAGATGGGGGTATGTAACTCTAATAAAATATAGTATTAAATTTGCAGTATCTCTTAAAAATGGTTCAATCCTCTTCTATGATATATAATTTCAAATTTGGATGGCAACATTGTGTGTTTTAACTTTATATTATACTGATGATATTATTTACATTATTTCATATAAATAAAATTATTAGCATTATTGTCACTTTTCATGTACAGACTTTATTTTCATACACAAAAGTTATGAACCGGCTTTGATGGTGGGGTTATATAAGATCAGTGGAGGAGGATAGGTTACCTATGAGAATAGTGGACTTGTCCATGAATGGTAAGATAAGTAGAAGACCAAGATGATGATGGTTAGTCTTGGTTTTCAGTTATTAGCTGGGCTGAGTAACTCAGACTTGGCAAGTTTGATTCTGGCTCAGTCTGATGGTATTTGAAGGTGCTCAAATACATCAGCCTTGTGTCGGTAGATTTACTGGCACATAAAAGAACTCCTGTGGGACAAAATTCTGGCACTTTGGCATATCCAAAAACTGTAAAAAAAAAAAAAAAAAAAAAAAAAAAAATGGGAGTGTATATTGGCAACCACAGGGCCTTTAGCTGGGTGTGGAATTGCTTCCTCTTTGACCAGTTTCCTCATTTTCAACTTTCCTATCTGATTTCCCATTCTCATCTCTAGTTCTTTTCTGATCCTGGTGGTATTAGGTTTGCGCAGCCTAGGGTGTCTTTCATGCCTTTTGTGGCCATTCCTTTTGTTATTGATGCCTTCATTCTTTGAAGGCCCTATCGCTTCTGTTTTTTCTACCCCCTGTGGGTGGGGGAGGCAGACGAAGAATTCACAGACGGTATCGCCTGCCTGTCATAAGAGGCGACTAGAAGGGGCGACCAAGGGATGATCCAATTAGAACCATGAAACTACTTGTAATTAGTACCATCACGCAAGGAACACCATGCGCTGCATTTCCTTGCCCGTAGTACCACTATGTTAGGTACGCGATAGGTTTGTGATTAGTAGTGACAGTGTGTGAATCAGGATGTGGGTCCTACAGTATCTGTGATTCGTACCCCTAAATGAGCGACGCCATGGTTCTGCTTTACCTATGCTCAGTTCCCACTATGTGAGGAACGCCATAGGTTTGCGTTGCCTGCAAATAGCGCTGCAATGTGCGAAACGCCATAGGTCTGTGTTACATGTGCACATTACACTACTGTGAATAGTACCATAATGTGTAGAATACCGCGAGTCTCTGCTACTTTTGATTAGTACCGCAACATTACACATAGCATGGTTCTACTTTCCTACTGATAAATACCATTATGAGGGGCTGATGACCTGGATTTTGGACCCGTTTCGACTATAAGCATAATCGATTCAGCATCGTGCTATAGAAGCCGTCCCTTGGTCAGTAATACTATTGTTTTGTGCCAGCTTCTGTGCATGTGAGGCACTGTGGGTCGGATCCACTGATCGTTTTAAATTTATATCCGTCCATCCATTCATTCTTCGTTCTCATGCTTTGAATTCTGGTCAGTGGAGGATTTTGGACTTTTAATTTCTCATTTCATTTCGTCTCATTTCGTACCATTAGGGGCCGATGACCTCTATGTTAGGCCCCTTCAAACAACAAACATCAATCAATCATCTGTTTTTTCTCCTGTAGTTGGGGTGGTAGAATATATCCGGACTATCCCCTGTCTATCATAAGGGATGACTAAAAAGGGGACCAGGGACTCTCAACTTGGGAGCTTGGGTTGATGAGCACAGTCCCCTTAGATGGGTCTAACATTAGTTCCACTTACTTGTGTCAGTCTCCTTGCTTTAACCGTTCCTATAAGAAATAAATTGACAATACAATATCAAGTAAGTGATATTACATCAGTCTTGGGACTAGTTTCAGCCACTTAGTGGCCATCTTCAGCCAAATAAGTTAAACAGACTATGTGATAACTAAAACATATGTATAACAGACAAAGACAATGTTGCAGGAATAATTATAACATTAAATTACATATAATAACAAAATTTATGGTTATGATCATCTTGTCATATTATGATGTGTTTAAGTTCACTTAGGACCTCAGGCAAAGATAGAATTAAATTAGAAGTAAATCTCTAATGTCTGATGTAGAATTCTGAGGTCCAGGAGACAACACAGAAAATCTAAAATATGCATTTGGAAATATAGGGCATGTACTTATGCATTCTGACTTCAGGAGATTCTCGTAGAAAAGTGACAGAACACAGGCCATTGGTAAACATTGTTTTATTATGGTATAGAGCACATATACACAAGACTACATACAAAGGACAGGTCTCCACTGGTTACAGACCTTCAAAATAATCACCCGTCATTATTAGAGAAATCTTCCTTGTGAACAGACAGGATTTTCTTCTGTAGACACGGAGCAAAGTTCTCTGGAAAACATAAAGGATTTCACCTTGTTTTTATGACACTGCAAAAGCCCAAAAGCTTATTGTCATATCCACAATTAAGGGTCTTGAAAACAACAATATAAATATGATTTTGAGATATTTATATTTGTGCCCATTTTTTGAAATGTGCCTGTAGCATTCTTGGCAACTTTTTCTTTTTCTCTCCGAAGTTACCATATTGTGCATAGTAACGAGAGCATGTCCGGAAAATTGAGTTGTAAATTGCAGAAATAGAAATTATGGAAAGATCTATAAACCTTGGTCTAGAATACTGCACTTTACTTGGTATGGTTAAGGATATGTATTCATTGAATCCATGCCATTCAAACATTGTGTAGGATGGCACCGAATCTGAGAAACTGATGTAAGGAATGTAGGCTTATATGTTGGTCATAATGGGAGATGAATAATAATGTACTTCTCTTTCATACATTTCTGTGTACTATGTGACATGTTTTCATGGTTATTATGTATGTATGGGATTTAGTTCCTAAGAGTAATTATAATTTTGGTCCTAAAATTGCAGTCATGTGTTCCTGGGCCTATCAAAGTGTGGTCAGTTTCTCTTATCCTATACCATCACCACTGAGTTGGATGTGATTCCTCTAAACACGCTATATAAATATCGTCTCCATTGGTGGTCATTCTCTCCACCACAGAAGTCTCGCAAAGTATCAGAAGTAATGCTTTTTGGCAACCAGAGCATATACAGTATGCTTTACATTGCTGTCTGCCAGTGGCCCATGGATTATAACCATGTCCTTATATATGGCAATTGGTGAGTTGTGTATTTATTCTGGATTCTATTTTGTGCATGATTTGAAGAGATATATTCTGTGTATTAGTATGTATTTTGGCCAGGACTTAAGTACGGAATGATTTAAGTGGGGGTATTATGTTTTAGTATATAAAATTGAATTTCTTGTGTCTTATCATTACTTTTTGTCTGAGTTCATTTTGCAGCCATTACACATACCTACTGATTTTACTTGCCTCTCTTAGTTTCATATATCAGCTATTGAATTACCTCAAATAGAAACCAACATTTTGAAATCTTGATATATGATTGAGTGTTTTGTGCTCTTCAAATATGAGATGTTTTCTTTAAATCATCTCCTTAGTTTTGATGTTGCAAAGTAGAATTGTGTAATCATGCACTTAAAGAAATGCTAAATGTAGATTTAGTTTATCAATACAAACATCCCTTTCGTGTTTATATTCTTTGTGTGTACCGAGTGAGTTGGCCGTGCGGTTAGAAGCGCGCAGCTGTGAGGTTGCATTCGGGAGATAGGGGGTTCTAATCCCACTGTCGGCAGCCCTGAAGAGGGTTTCGCATGGTTTCCCATTTTCACACCAACCAAATGCTGGGGCTGTACCTTAATTAAAGCCATGGCCGCTCCTTCCCATTCCTAGCCCTTTCCTATCCTATCGTTGCCATAAGACCTATCTGTGTCGGTGGAATGTAAAGCCAGTTGTTAAAAAATAAATAAATTCTTTGTGTGTTAAAACAAAAGTTTCCACATTAATTTCAGTAGATCACCGTTCTTTGAACTTTTGAATAGTTTTCCTTTTTTATGCATTTCAGTGCATGATTTATTCCTTTCATGGAAATTCTCACTGGTATTAGTTCTTTGTGATAGAAATGTTAACCATTATGAATTCCTAACTTCTGTGACAGGTGTGACAAAATTGTCAGAATTAAATTGTGCGACTTTGCTATGTGCTTGAATAATTTTGATATGCCCAGATTAGTGTGTATATATTTATTATTATTAGGTTCGTTACGACCCCTGAGGATCACGAGTGACTTAATCGGTACGTCTTCTTTCTTCCCAATACCTCTTCATTCTCTCACTCCTCCTCTTTCTCTCGGCTTCCGTGATCTGAATCTGGATCCTGGTGTCTGTCCATCTGTGACCTTCCACGAGATTTTTGTATTTGGACCTATCCTGTACTGTCATCAGTGGATATTTTTCCTTTATGCCAATAGTCTCCCAATCTTCTCTGACTTCCTTCATCCACTTATTTCCAGTTAAGCAGGTTGCATTCCATATCTTCTTCGTCAGCCTACTGTCATCCATCCTCATGAGATGTCCAACAAATCCTAACCTTCTCTTTCTTATCACACTCGAGATTGGTTCTATACTCGCATATAGTTCCTGCCTTGATCTCTGTACCCAAATTTCACCTTGCTTTTTGGTGCCCCATATATGTCTCAAGATTCTTCTTTCCTCCTTCTCCAATTGTATGCAAGCTCTCTTGCCTAATGTCAGCGTTTCAGTTGCATATAATGCAGCATTCCTGATGGTTATCATGTAGTGTCGCAGTTTGGCGTTCCTCGAGAGGTTCTTCTTTCCATATGTAGTCATGGCTGCATATCATAGTTTCAGCAGCAGTTGAGCTCTGTCTGTGATACTTTTGTTGCTTTGTACTTTACCCGTGATGTTCTCACCTAGGTACCGGAAGCTGTCGATTCTCTCTACCACTTGGCCTTTTACTTTCCAATCGGTCTTCGTATTCAGTACCTTCGTCTTGTTGTAGGCTATTTTCAGACCAACCTTTGCTGCAGTTTCTGCTAGATTTGCTAGTGCCAACTTTGCTTCTTCTTCCTTCTCATGTAACAACACCATATCATCTGCGAAGGCAAGGCAATCCACTATGACATTGTTTTTGATCTTATATCCAATATGTACACCTTCAATTCCCATGGTTCTATTCAACTGTCTCCACTGCTTCACCACTTCATCCAAAACTAGGTTAAATAATATTGGCGACAGCCCATCCCCTTGTTGGACTCCTGTCTTAATTTCAAAGCTGTCTGACAACATACTCCGGTATCTTACTCTAGCAGTTGTATCCTTCAATGTTTCCCCCACCAATCCATGTGTCGTAGAATCCAATCCTCTGTCGCGTAGGATGTTCAGTAGTGTGTTCCTGTCAATTGAATCGTAGGCTTTTGCGAAGTCTACAAATGTAACTATTGTGTCTTTTCCTTTCCTGTGTCTGTGTTCTATGATTCTCTTTAGTCCAAAGATCTGTTCTACGCAGTTTCTCCCTTTCCGGAAACCACCCTGGTATTCTCCTATGGTCGATTCAAGCTGTGCTTCCACTCTGTTCAGCAATAATCTCGAGAGTATCTTGTACCCAATATTTAGCAGTGAGATACCTCTGTAGTTATCCAGTATTCTTTTGTCTCCTTTCTTATGTACTGGTATAATTATGGCTTCTTTCCAGTCGCTAGGTATCTTCTTATTTATCCAGATGTCCATTATTATTCTGTACATGCTTTCTTCCATTGCAGGACCACCCCATTTGATCTCCTCGGCGCATATACCATCATTACCTGCCGCTTTGTTGTTCTTGAGATCCTTGATTGCCTTCACAACTTCTGTTTTGGTGGGTGCTCGTCCTTGGTTGATGTCTCTGCTATACTGTAGAGTAATGCTCCCTGTGGGTGCTTCTGTGTTCAGTAGATCTTTGAAATATCTTGCCATTTCCTCGCATACATCTTTTTCTCCTATTTTCAACTCGCCATCTTGTCCTTTCACAAAAGGTTCTCTCGCCTCATAACCCTTTATCCTGCTCTTCATCTCCTTAAAGAAGGATCGTGATTTGTTTTTCTTAAACGCATCATCATCTTCTTCCAGCCTCTCATTCCACCTTTTCCTTCTGGCATTCCTGATCGTCTTGGCAGCCACCTTTCTCGCTGTCTTGAAAGTTGACAGGTCCTCTTCCTTCTTGGTAGTCTGCCACCTTACCCACATCTTCCTCCTGTACTCTACCGCCTCTTCACATTCTTCTGTCCACCACTCATGCTTCCTTCTCTTGTTATTAGTGGCCAATCGTTTGTTTCTTCTCTAACCTTATCCTTTAAGTTTTCCCATTTACTCTCCACTGTCAGGTTCTTCATGTACTGATCTTGGTTTTTGTTCAGCAGTTCTCTGTTGATCTGGTGTGAGTTTGTGTTCGTGTTTCTCCTAGTTCTGTTTGGTATCCATCTACATTTGATTTCAGTACGATAGTGGTCAGACTCCATCCTGCTGTTTTTCCTGACTTTGGTGTTCATGATCTCTGCATGGTTTTTGTCTCGGATCGCTACGTGGTCTATCTGCCTTTCACCAATTCTATTGCCCAGACTTACCCAGGTTGTCTTTTTACTCGCCTTGGCTTTATAGTGTGTGGTCATGATTCTCATCTTGTGTCTTTTGCACAAGTTTGCAAGCCTTTCTCCATTCTTATTTGTTCTCTTGTGTGCAGGGTAATCCCCTACAGGGCCTTTGAATCTCCTTTCAGTGCCTAGCTGTGCATTGAAATCCCCCAGCAAGATCGTGACACCTCTCTTGTTTGCTTCCGTTACTACCTTATCCAGTGTGTTCCAGAAGTTCTCTGTCCCTGCCTTGTCTGTTTTGTTCTTATCATTTGTGGGGGCATGTGCATTGACAAGTGTGTGTATATATATATAGATTTTTATTTTTTTAATGGGACCTAACTCACCATTGGTCGATTTTCTGTTTATTCGCATTTTGAAAACTTTTGCATAGGCCCACTGATTATGTTTAAATGGGCATTTGTCATGCCTCAGGTTGAGTGAAGACTGAGGGTCAAAGATGGTAGGTAGTTTTAAATGGACGTATCTCATTGACTTTCACCCTTATCAAAAGAAGGTTTACATGAAAGCATTTCTATCCATTTTTTTCTGTGACTGGAAAACAGGTGAGAAGAATCAGAGATCTGAAAATGGCTGGAAATATTCCAGAAGATAAAAGAGGTGGAGGCATTAGTAGATCTCTTGCACCTGAAATTAACAAGGCTGTCCATGCTCATATCACGTTTTTCCCTTTGTACGAATCTTATTATTGTTGGTGGGGGGTACTACTTGAGCTGTCATCTATCAATATAAGTCTATGTGGAGACTGTTCAAAACTAAGTATCCACAATTCAGTACTGTTTCATACTACACATACTGGAATGATTTCTCTAAGAAGATTCATTACTGATTTGGTAGGCCGCTGGTTGATACCTGCTGTATTTGCAAGGAACTTAAACACAAAATTGAATCCTGACATCTTGATAAGGTCACTAAAAGGGCAGCTGTAGTTGAACTATTAGTACATCAGTAAAGGAGTAGTAAGTTTTATTTTGCTTTGAAGCATGAATCATCTGAAAAGGGGGAGGACGTTAGGCATGTTTTGCCTACAGCAATAGACTACATGCAAAATATAAACTTACCAAAGATGCCAGTTCAGGAGCTGTTTTATTTAAGACAGCTTACTGGCAGTAAATTCTTCATCTGTGATGTTAAAGAAAAGAAGAGTTCCTTGTGTGATGGACATTGTAGAAAATCCCCAGATGAAGTTTGCTCTTTTTTAAAATCAGTTTTTATGAAACAGGTTCCTCAAGATAAAACAGAGCTAGGTATATTTTCTGATAACTGCCCAGGACAGAATAAAAATCTCACTATTTTCTTTCACTGATAGTTCCAGGTTGATAAACAATTCAGCAATATTTTCATGTGATAAGTCACAGTTTTTTACCATGTGACCGAGATTTTGGAATCGTCACCAAAATGCTTAAAAAAAGATAGAATCTATTCAGTCCATGAACTTACTGGTCACTGGTTATATTATAGAGAGTGTTGTGCCAGGAAAGTTTGTGTTGAAAGAAGTGGCAGCCAGAGATATACTGGATTTAAAATACTGGAGGAAATTTCACAGACAAAATGAAAACCCAGAAACAAAAAAGTTAGTTTCTAAATCAGTACTCTAGACCACCATTTTTACTCCCATGAAAGAAAAGGTTACATCAAGGGGTATCTTACTGTAAACCGTATCATCATACCCAACTGGAAAAATTCCCATTTCTTATTGAAAATCCAGACCTTCATTCCTAACATGCACAAGGACTTCTACACAGAAAGGTTTTCTTGGCCAACTGAACTTGAAATTATGCAGAGTAAGAACACTGAGAAAAAAGAGTTCTTTTGATAAAAAAAGAAATTGATGTTAATGATATTATTTTCCTTGTCTAATTTGTTCTATACAGTAAGAAGCAACGTGATATCAAAGGATTTGTTTTTATTTGCTGAATTGAAATCTTAATCAGTTATTTTTCAGAAGGATTGTGAGTAAGAAAATAAGTTTTTAAGTACTGAAATGTAAGGCTTAATAATATGTTATGTACTGTATTAGAATAATAATGTAGCACTCTTGCACGCACAGCTCATAATAATAATAATAATAATAATAATAATAATAATGAAAATAGAAATACATGGAATAAAAACAAAATTAACACCACGTTCGCGATACAAAAACTTTAACTTACAGGTCTACCAAAAAACAACTATGGAAGGATGTGGAAGGTGGAAGGAACCCTACTAGGCCATGAGATCGTATCTCGTTGTGGGGAAAGAAAGGCTCTCGACAGTCACCCTCAACTAATCTATTAATTATTAACAAAATAAAAATAAAAACATAACAAACGAATGACATAGTAGATGACAATTAAGAGCACGTAAATCAAATGACACTTATATAAACCTATAAACTGATCAAGCTTTTTGGACAATAGGAGATTAAACTTTATCATAGAAGTTGACACAGAATGAAGGGAGGCAACCTCAGAGGAAATTAAAATTTTCATGTGACGTACAATATCACTGTTCAAGAAAGAAATTTACATTTAGTTACAAAACTTGAGCCAGAAAAGAGAATTGCCTCCGAAAACAACATGTTGCGGACTAGCTGAACAGCGAAGTCATACTGATGCTCAAATTTGGTGAATGCAGATGTCTAGAGTAAACTCCCACATGTGAAACAAAAATTTACATTACCACGGAAAGTTACATTAAATAAGAAAAGGCCGAAACACAAGAATGAATTTAAATGAAGGGAAAAACAAGAACATAGCGCTTACCGTTAGAGGCCGGCAACCCCAGATGGGGCAACCCCGAGCGCATCCGCTAGCTAGGTCGGTCAGATGTTGAAGACCACAAACAAGGTACGCTCTCATGGATAAGCCCAGAAACTGGAAATCGGGCAAACAGAAGGTAACCAATTAGGGCACAGGAAATTTCTCATCTGGCACCCATATTCACCAATAAGAAACAAGCTTATTCCTACCAATTACAATTGTTCTTATTTCCTCCAATAAGGAAGCACTTTAGTCCAGTAAATTCTGGAAGGATGTTGATGCAACAGCAATTTCATCATGAATTACACGTGGTAGTACCCTCTGCCTCACAAGTTGCCTACCTCATTAAAACATCCTGTTACACAATACTGCCCCCTATATTGCCGATCGGCTCAGCCAAAGAGCAAAAGTCCCAAACATGGACCGTTCGCTGTCAGGCTTTGCTTACTTTGAAAAGATACAAGGACTGACGACAATCACAAAAAAAACATTTAAAACAACAGGTTTGACATTTATTTAAAACTAGCACTCAAAACACAAATTTAACAAATTTTAAAAAACAAATCTTGATGGATTTTTACTCATTCTTCTCTGCAAGTTGCCTGATATATAACATCCTTGTTCTTCACTCATATTGAAACTTGAATTTAACTGAAACACATAATAAATATTTATTAGCCTACATCTGGCTTGAATAAAGAAATTAAATTATGTTGGGAGTATCTCCTCTTAATAATAGTGGGATTATTGACAATTTATAAGAAATTAAAAATCAATGAGCTTTCCATGGCTTGAAAATTACACCTATGCCATCCTAGGCTATCCTAGACTATCTTATACTTTCATATGTTATCGTAGTAACATCTACATTCACACAAAGAAACTTCATGTATTCTGAAGAAATTAATTAATTGTGGCGTCATTAACTTCACATAAATCTATCAGAATATTATAACAAAGTCGTCCTTCTTGTGGATGAATTTCATTATTTCATTTATCTTGCGTGAGTTCCTCTGAACTATGCTTCAAATATTTATTCTAAAATTTTACTAAAGCATGTCTATTTAATTACATTCTTATAATTGTTATTTCCACGAAACTCCTTCAAAATTTCACTGAATAATACATGATATTAATCAATTTACATTATCTGACGCCTCAAAAATGAAATTAACAACTTTTACAAATTCGGATGCATTTGCCCTCACTTATGAAATATTACACACTTATTCATTCGTGACTGGTACCTTAATGTTACTTTTATGTAAATTTTAAATAAAATTCACTAAAGGTTTAAATCAACACAAAATAAATCATCCTAAACAACGCCGACGATAACCTGGGCCCAACATGGTGAACACGTGGCCAGGTCAGAACCACATTTCAATAAATCACAGAAACAAATGTAATTAACTACAACACTCACTCAACTCTCACACAAATGATACACAAATATTATTTACATATATTACAAGCAGATTCTAGAATTTGACTGTTAAATTCTGGTTATTATTCCCTACTCATGGAATTTTAATGATGTCGGTATCGGTCAAATATCAACTCACGACCGTCACAGAAATGTGATAAAATATGGGCGATCACTTATTCAGAAATAACAAAGTTCTCACAACGTTGATCATTAGGAATATCATCGGTTCAATATTCAGAAGAATTGTCGACTACAAACACGCACATAATACAGGTCAGATATTAACATCATCGAACCTGCGGTTCATGAGTCACGATAATATTATTATTACTTTAAATCTTACACACATCATTTAACACGTGCTCCAACATTTGCAGTAGTCATGGTTCACCAAACACATACTTCCCAAATAAATCCAATAATTAATCCCTTGGGATTTTGCCGTATTCCAGACACATATTCCACTTAATTGAGCACATATCAAACACTTCACAATAAGAACAAGAAACATGACCCTTATTCTTTAGTTTAACCCGAGGTGTAATTTTCATTATTATTATTATTATTATTATTATTATTATTATTATTATTATTATTATTATTATTATTATTATTATTATTATTATTATTATTGCTGGATATTACTTCCACAAAAATCTGAGTTCGACAATGAATCTGATGATACTAACTCGCATAAAATCCAATGAAATACGTGAGGTGAAATTTACACTGAAATTCAACACATTAAATATGCCGTAAATCTGCCCCACACGAGTTCAACATTTGAAAATATCTTCTCAAAAACAATCATCTTTTATCGGTAAGGTCATTGATTTTTAAATAGTACACTAAGCTGTTGGATGGGACTTGCAGAATTATAATAGAAGACACACACAGTCTAACTACTCTAATAGAATCCAATAACTCATCCACTCTCAACGTAACAACACTACCATTACCCATGTGAAAGAAGAATGGAAATATCATCAAAAATTACTAATCTAATGAATAGTAATTTTTGATGATATTTCCATTATTTGTATAAAGATAAACAGGAAAACATTATAAAATGGTACTTAAATTTCTGATGGAAGTGGATCTCCGTCAATGTTCTGAATCTGCTCGCCCACATGTTGATGATAATCTGCTCCAGTCGTTATCCCCCCATGTTAGATATTGCTTACATCTTAATTCTCCATGTCGACAGCCAAGTCCAGATCAGTACTTATAGGTTTCTCCCTCGGAAACATCCTGGCGAAGATTATCGAACACGTTGCGGTCCTCTTCTCTCTTGATAAGGTGAAAGCTGAAACTAACACAAAATTTTAGTCTGTTTCCACACACAACTACGTTGAATTTATTGAAGAACAGTACATAACTGAGCTCTCAAAAATCTGCTTTACTCGACGACTACCAGAATATCAGAAAATCGGAGTATCCGAGTGTCGTAGAATCAGAATGTAAGGGAGTGTTTGTTCATAAAACACAGGTATTTAAGCATTTACCAGGTGGGTGTGTCACAATGTCGTCTCGTAATTGGACGTCGTACTTGCACCTGATAGGTTATTGCAATTCTAGATATTACAGTCTCCAGAATATTCCACACGCGCTGGTAATTAACCTGGCCTTGAAATTTCCCAAGTAGGTCACATGACAGAGCTGACTGGTCGATTGAAAAATCAATACTGCTCCACTGACCTGTAAAAACCGGTTCTATGCATGCGAACACGACTGTGTAAGAATGAACTTTTAATATATCACCCTTAAAATAGCCTTTCATTTTCCACACACAATAAAATGTTCATTGTAGGCCAAATTGGAAGGGGATAATACAAAATCCCTTTTTTTAAAAAAATCAAAATTGTCCATACATATTAGTTTTCTACAATAAATCCAAAATAATATTTTAAACATCGTAGTAAATAATAAGTCCATCTTATACACATAATTTCTTCCAGTTACATAAATAGATATTTATGATATAGATCTTCCTTGAGGCTTCTCAAATTATAATGATACACAACATCTTTGAAAATACAATGAAACAATGGAAAGCAGCTGTTTGACTACTGGTGACAAATAACATGTTAGGTCTGAAAATTAAATTAATTTAATTCTAGTTAATTCAAACTTCATTTCCCAAGTTAGAGGTTGTGTTTTTTAAAAAGGGAATAAGTCAGATAAAAATGCATGCATTATAGTTAGTTTAGTCTTCACAGTTTTTTTTTTTTTTTCTCAAAATTTTAGTAAATATGACATATGCCCCTTTAATTTGATTCATATATATAATTCTAATTGTATGCGTTATGTAATTTTCCGGTACCCAGTATGAATATTGGCTCTTCACCATGTTATGACTTAGTACTATTATTTACTGACACTTCCAATATTTATTCTTTTCCTAATGTGTTATATTGCTCTTTTACTGTTTGTTTCAATGAAACAGTAGGGGATGGTTGTAGAAAAGGTAGATATAGGGTTGCCATACCATTGTCACTGCTGCCACCACCACCTTCCAACTCCAGTTTCTCAAGTGTGGTGTACAAGCAGTTGTAATCTCTTCTTGTCTTCATACATCTTCTGTTCCAGGACATCTTCCCACCTAAGACCTCTCTCCTCCATATCAAAATTCAGGACATTTTGATGTGGCAGGTCGACACATATTCTGCCATACTGCCAATTGGAGAAACAATGACAGTATTTGTGATTAGCTCATTAGTAGCACAACAAAATAATAATAAACTGAATTTTTGTACAGTTACACATTATTTATATTTACCTTACTCTTTTGAGTGCCAGTTTTACTTATTAGATTGTGAAATTTTTGTTAATATAACATCTTTATTCATGAGGTTATTATGGAATGCAATATATACTTTGTCTATGTATTGCAAGATTAACACAGCGTAACTAAATGACCACTACTCAAATGAGGACACTTGAGTCCTGAAGTGGGGAATATTTCACCAAAATGTAAGACTTATTTCACCATATTTCACACTATTCTGCAACAACAGAATTTATACATGTTTCAGCCTATTCTCAAGGCCATCTTCAGTAGCAGAACAATTATTACATAACACAAACCAAATTAAAAATTTTGATGAAGTGAAATGACAATGATCATGATTAATGAATTAAAAAACATATTGTGGTACAAAGTCTTCTCGTCTGATAAGTCGTCCTTGATTGACAAATCAAATTTGCTGACTGTTAAAATGAAACACTGTGCTGGGCAGTGTAGTGAGACTGTCAATAACATGGATTAAAAAGTGTGTAACATCTGTAATGAGAAAAAGAACTATGAGTGGTTGAAAAACTTCTAAAAAAATATACCCATTTCCCTTCGCATGTCAGATTTTCAATTTTACTTTTGTTCTTTTTCTGAATATATATAAAATAAGAGTTTTGTCTGTACATTGCTCAGAATTTAGAAAGGATGGCACTACTGTATCAGTTGTGTCCACAGTAACAAGGAAATGCACTTTTTACTTTTCCGTAATTTCTGTCTGTCTGTCTGTCTGTATGTATGTACACGCATCACGAGAAAACAGCTGGAGAGAATTTAAACAAAAATCGGTACGCAAAGTTGGGGAATAAGTCGCTACAATCTAGGCCATAAATAATTTTATTCATGCTGACTGAAATGATCAAATATTTATTTTATTAGTGGTCCTATCTTAATGATAATTGGTATGTAAAGTCGGGAAATAAGTCGCTTCAATCTAGGCCATAAATAATCATATCAACACTGAAAGAAATGGTAGTTTAGGGAAAGGCCTAAGCTTAAATTCTCAAATTTTTATGTTATTGTTGGTCCTATCTTAATAAAAATTGGTATGCAAAGTCGGGAAGTATGTCGCTATGATCTAGGCCATAAATAATTTTATTCACGCTGAGTGGAATGGTAGTTTAGGGGAAGGCCTAAAATGTTATTCTCAATTATTTGTGTTATTAGTGGTCCTATCGACAAATACTACTTTACTAAAGATATAGTGTTAAATTTCCGATTATTTCTGTCTTACGCATTTTTAATAATGTTATTTGTTTTGCATCCCACTAACTTCTTTTACAGTTTTCGGATACGCCGAGGTGCCAGAATTTAGTCCCACAGTTCTTTTACATGCCAGTAAATCTACCGACACGAGGCTTACATATTTCAGCACCTTCAAATACCACTGGACTGAGCCAGGATCGAACCTGCCAAGTTGGGGTCAGGAGGCCAGCGCCTCAACCGTCTGCGCCACTCAGCCCGGCTTACACATTTTTTAAAAAAATGTACCAGCTGTGATGATAGAGATATTTATGAATTTGGATTTTTGTTGCTAAGTCCATCAATGCCAAGTCACGAGAAAATGAGTAAACAGAATTTAATGAATATCATTATGTAAAGTAGGGGGTTAAGGAACCACAGTCTACGCTATGAATAAATAATTTTGTAAGATGCCATATTATCACAGAGTCTAAAGAAAACTAAATGTGAAGGGCTACGATACGGAAAGCTCGTAACATTGAACAACAATAACATTACATTGACCATTGTTTGTTGTGATGTGCCGTGTTCTGTTGCCAGTCATGTCTGATAGATGGGATTACTGCTGTATACCGAGTTCAAAAAATTGCTTTACGTCGCACTGACACCGGTAGGTATTATGGCGACGATGGGATAGGAAAGGAAGCAGTCCTGGCGTTAATTACGGTACAGTCCCAGCATTTGCCTGGTGTGAAAATGGGAGACCACGGAAAGCCATCATCAGGGCTGTCAACAGTGGTTTTTGAACCCACTACCCCTCGAATGCAAACTCACAGCTGCGCCCCCCACCTAACTGCACGGCCAACTCCCTCGGTCGTACCGAGTATAAGAGCCTACCTGAATATTGGTGGGATGTAGCTGGGGAGTTAAATAACTTTCTTCTTAAGCATGACATTCCGCTGGTTCTTAAATTTTCTGATACTACTGGTACGTAACAAACTGGTTCATCATAGCATTCGAGCTATTCAGTCCCTACCCTGAGGCACTGATTGGAATGAGCAGTGTGTATATTTAACGTAACAATGGCAGAGGAGTGTTCACGGCTGTCTGCGGCCTGATCATTCCAGCACTGGAACTTTGGACTGTTAGATCGTCATTGTAGTACTGTTCGTTAAAAGTGAGGAAATGTGCAGTTTTTCATTTGAGCGAGTATTTCATATTATAACACCGGTTTTAATCTCTACATTCCTACTGACATTCTCGTAATGGCCTAAGTTAACTGTAGTTAGGAAAACCACAAAGACAGTCTTTCTGAGAATCCCGTAGCGAAGAACGGGTACATCAGCTAGTATATATACAGTTAAACCTGCTTTATACGTAACTCTGTTCTACGTAATCCGTATTTGTACATAATTTCCTTTTTGTCCCGGCAAAATATAATTTAAAAGCATGTTAATTAAATCTTATTTATACGTAATCCATTTATACGTAACTCGCTGTTATACGTATTAAGTGCCAGTGAAATGTAACTGAGTTTTGCATAATTGTAATGAGAATGTGCTTTTTAAAAAGAAACTACTGTATTTACGAAGTTTCCTCTTTGTCGGCGTAGGCGAAAATAGAGCGATCGGGTTTCGGTGCTGAAACAGAACAGAGAGTATCGCCGAGTGACACTGTTGACCCTTACTTACTGGCGGCTTAACAAAGATGAGCCCCCTTCGCTCCTCCTCTACCTTTGTCGTTTTTAACACGTGGCCAAGGATTAAGGTACATTGTAAGCAGAATGGGCGGTTTCAGAAAATACAGTAAATTTGTTTGAATATGAGAATTTCTTTCGTGGGAACAACGGAGAATAAAATGTCCACGATGCTGGTATCTGGTGTTTACTGTTGAACAGTAGTTGCTTTTGATTAGTCATGGAGAACAGAAAAGGGAAAAGTTATACGAGAAGTGGACGCTAATCCACACAAAACGAAAACTAAAATCGCTTCAGACTTAGGCATTGCTTATACCACGCTATGTACAGTCATCAGTAAAAGAAATGCTATTTTGGATGAGTTCTTAAAACTGGGTTCCAAGTCAGCAAAGCGCAGCCGTCAGCAAGAAGGATGGTACGTAGATTTGGAGAAAGCACTTTTCACATGGTTCCAGCAAAAGCGGGCTGCAGCTCTACCAATTAGTGCAGACATGCTGAAGGCAAAGCCGATAGATTTAGCTAAAATGATGAGTATCACTGCTGCTTTCAAGGCTTCATCGGGATGGTTGCAAGAATTTAAATATCGTCATGGAATTACAGGGAGAACAATTTGCGGCGACTCAAAATCTGCAGACGACGTCACGGTGCAACACTGGAAAGAGGTGGTTCTGCCGGGTATCGTAAGCGATTATCAGCCTTCAGACACCTACAACTGTGAGACCGGCCTATTCTACAATCTCCTTCCTAATAAGACATTAGCTGAAAAAGGTGACTCATGCCACGGAGGGAAGGAAAGTAAAATTCTTGTAACAGTACTTCTCGCCACCAATGCAGGTGGATCTGACAAACTTCCACTTGTGATAAGAAAATCGAAGAATCCGAGATGTTTTAAGGGTGCGAAAACAAAACCTAAGGAAGTTGAATCCAATGGAACAGTGGTTGAAAAAACTGGACATTAAAATGAAAAAGAAACAGAAGAAGATCCTTCATCTTATAGATCGATGTGCAGTACATCCACCTCAAATCGTTCTGGAGAATGTCCGTATGGAATTTTCCCCTCCTAACTGTACCAGCGTTCTACAACCGCTTGATTTGGGCATCATTGCAAATTTCAAAGTGCATTATAGAAAAATGCTGGTTCAGCATTTAATAACACTGAGTGATGCAGGAAATGAACCTCTCTCCATTAATTTGCTACAAGCCATGAACTTCATTTCGGCTGCCTGGAAGCAGGTGTCATCCTCCACAATCAGCAACCGTTCCTGCAAAACTGGTGTCTTACGAGAAGAGGCTGCCTCTAATTATGATGTGATTATGGGGACGAAGTTTTGTCTGGTAATGAGCTAACGCTACCGGTGGGTGTATGAAAAATATAATTTGATACTTTTGTGCATTTCAATGACAATCTGGCTGTATGTGGAGAACTACCGGATGAAGAGATTATTGCTGATGTCTGCCAACAACGCGGCAGTGATGGACCAGCTACAAGTGATAGTGACGTTGGAGATGGAGATAACGACTTGAATCTTGACACCTGAACTGAGTGAAGTGTTAAAAGTGCAATCGAAGTGTGTAGGCGTTACATCAGTGCGAAAAGTTGAAGCGAAAATGCTTTGAATGCATTACCAAGTTTGCTAAAGGAGGTTTGTATTCTTAATGCAGGGAAAGTGAAACAAGCCAAACTATCTGATTTCTTTAAGGCAGGGCCAAGTTCAAAATAATATTTTCTGTCAATGTATTTATTATTCGCAAGAATTTACACATGTAGGTCTATTCCATTGGTTTTTCAGTAAATATGTGATGTATTGCATAAGTCTGATTTCTAAGTAATTCTGAGTTACAAGTAGTTTTTTCTCTTCCCCTTGATATACGTATAAGTCAGGTTCAACTGTATATATACAGCAGTTTCATTTTTTTATGTGACATTTTTAGTCATACTTATTTGCTGATGTGATTTATTGTCAATAAATTATTCTCGTTCAATTATAAAATTCTGTACATTGAAAGGTTTCAAATTGTAGGCTACATCACAATTAGCAAACCTTTCACTGATTCAATATTTAAATGATTGCAGTCCATTGGGCAGAAATCATCACAACCTCTCTTCATTTGCATTATGGCATGGTGCCGCAGATAAACTCTCAAAATTTGTCATACTGTACTTATGAAAAAATATACCCATTTCCCTTCGCATGTCAGATTTTCAATTTCACTTTTGTTCTTTTTCTAAATATATATATATTTTCATTTTTTAAAGTTCCTAAATCCTGAATCTCCCTGTACTCCTTAAAACTTTATAGATAAAGTTCTGACGGCTTACTCATCGCTAATTATTGGCCTGTTATTAACCTGTACATTAACTGTTCTGTAATTGAAGCACTGCACTGAAAGGGGATCTAACCAACTTTTTTTTACCGAAAGTGAGGTTTCATCGGAATAAGGATCTATATGGACGTTTCTGCATAGTGGTGTAGTCATGTGGAAGAATTTGGAACTTATTGGTGTGGTAGGGGTTGGAGATCTTTTGTCTCGCTTGGAAAAGGGAACTAACTCCAGTCCAAGATGGTGTTTTTTGCAATTAACTCATAATAGAGATTTTGGTGGTTAGACCCCTATTCGGCGCATTGCTTCACTTCAAGAATACGGTCATAGTTTTGTTTTTTATAATTATGTTTACAGTTCCAAAATCACATGTTTTATAATTCGCATGATAATAGAGTTCTCTCGTGATGAAGTTCCTACATCCTATTATTGCTGAATATTACAATCAAATGAACTACGTAGTCACGAATTTAAAGACTTCTTTCTCTTCTTGTTAATGATAAAAGTCATATGATGAAAGACACTCTCTTCAATACAAAAAACAAGATGATTTAATAAAACCATATAAAAAAAGACATAAGAACTCTCCTTATCAAAGACATTAGACGCTATACAGAAGACTTAAGGTGCTCTCTTGTCTCGTGTTAGTGTATTTATTAACCTTTTCAGTGCCATGTTTTGAAGATCAGGTGAACCCTGTGGGGCAGGTTATTTTAAGGAAAGCACTTTAACAGATAAATAATACTGATACTATTACTGGAATGTGTGTTTACTCCATAGCCCCAGTTTCTGATACAGGGTCGGAGATGAGGCAATATGATATGTAATGGCATGTTTTTATGGCTGGATGCCCTTCCTGATTTCAGTTTCATGTGATGAAATAACGAAGATGAGATGAATGACGGTGAATGAAACTGGGTAAGGAAGTAGAAAGAATCAGCTGTGGCACATGAATAGGAACTGTCCTGGCATTTGGCTGGAAATGAAAAAGGGAAACCACAGAAAATCACTCTCAGCACAGCCAACGGTGGGATTTGAGCCCACTCGCCTCCTGAATGCAGAGCTTGGCTGCAATGCTGTAGCATGTTAACGTGCACGGCTACTCCGATCTGTGATCCTATTACTGAAATATAATATAAAACGAGTGCTTCTGGAACTGGTGTCATCAAAATCATGAACACTTGGGGAAAAATGTTTCTGAGGAGGTGGTGAAAATTCCTCATCAGATTCATCACTACCACTTGTCTGACACTTTCTTGTAGTTCAATATTGTCCCATATATTCTCCATCTTCCTCACCAAAAAAATTCCTGTCTGGAATCACTATTTACCGGGCGAGTTGGCCATGCGCGTAGAGGCGCGTGGCTGTGAGCTTGCATCCGGGAGGTAGTAGGTTCAAATCCCACTATCGGCAGCCCTGAAAATGGTTTTCTGTGGTTTCCCATTTTCACACCAGGCAAATGCTGGGGCTGTACCTTAATTAAGGCCATGGCCGCTTCCTTCCAGCTCCTAGGTCTTTTCTATCCCATCGTCGCCATAAGACCTATCTGTGTCGGCGCGACGTAAAGCCCCTAGCAAAAAAAAAAAAAATGGAATCACTATTTATGAGGGAACATTCACTTTCTTTGTCAACAAGGGATTAATGTGTATTTCAAGACACCATGATGGCTATATGATAGTAGGAAAGATGTTTCACTCCAACAAAGCTGAAATAACGTGATTACTTTCAAAAGAAGTGAATTTAATTGGTGTATGTGCCATATAGAACACCTTTGAACATTTCCACAGGAATTCAAAGCGTGACACTATATTCCACACATAAATGAGCTTGCTGAAGTAGACACTGCAGAAAAACGTAAATGTACAGTTTTGGCAGATGAGGCACGGCGTTGAGAAACATACATATACGGGTTTGGCATTGAATAGATTAACTCAGATGCTCTTGTAATATCGTGCTTGGGGGCACCAAGAATGTCCTGGTCCAATCCTTTTCAAATGTTAGCATGATGAATGAAAACCAAGGAAGAATTCCAGGAAAAAGGTAAGATTGAACTTGCCAACAGATGATATAAAAGCAGGAGTGGAGGAGTGAGAAAGGTTCAAGAAGACATTAGTAAAAGTTGCAGAGGAGTTTTGTTGGAGAAGTACCAGGAAAAGATGGAAGGGGACCCTATGGTGGAACAACAGATTCAAAGTGGCAGTAGAATAACACCCACGGTATTCGCTGCCTGTTGTAAGAGGCGACTGAAATGGGCCCCTGGGGCTCTGAACTTTCGAGCGTGGGTTGGCGACCACGTGGCCCTTAGCTGAGTCCTGGCATTGCTTCCACTTACTTGTGCCAGGCTCCTCACTTTCATCTATCCTATCCGACCTCCCTTGGTCAACTCTTATTCTTTTCCGACCCCCGCGCTATTAGGTTTGCGAGGGCTAAGGAGTCTTTCATTTTCACGCCCTTCATGGCCCTTGTCTTTCTTTGTCCGATATCTTCATTTTTCGAAGTGTCGGTTCCCTTCCATTTTTCCCTCTGATTAGTGTTATGTAGAGGATTGTTGCCAAGTTGTACTTCCTCTTAAAACAATCACCACCACCACCACCACCAGAAGAATAATGCTTTTAGAGTGTGGTTTCAACAGAGGACAAGGGAGACAAAACAAGAATAAGACCAAAAAGGAGGAAGCTAAAAAGTTTGTAGCTGAGGAGAAGAAAAAAATTGGATGAAAAATTGGACAAACCTGATGGAAGAAGGAAACTAAAAAGTACTGTATGGAATGGTCAGGAATAAGAAGAAAGGCATGAGGGAGGATGTTGTAATGATAGATGAAAATGGAGATGAAGTGCAGGAAAAAAGATAAACTCAAAGGAATGTGGAAGGAGTATTTTGAAGACTTACTAATTCCAGAAGGATGCATTGAAGCTGAAAGTACAAGCATGGAGGAAGGAAGAAACCTGGAAAAAGACTTAACATGGGAAAAAGTGGAGATAACACTGGACTAGATGAAAGGAGGGAAAGCCCCAGGTTTAGATGAAGTGAGTATTGATATATTGAAGGCGGCAGGAGAGGTAGGGAAACTGAGGTTCTATCATGTGTTGAAAGTAGTATGAAAGGATAGGAAGACCCCTGAAGACTGGATGAAGGGTATAACCATACCCATCTTCAAGATGGGGAATAGGAAAGATTTTAAACTATAGGGGAGTCACATTTATGTCACTGTGCAAAGGTGTTTGAGAAAATTCTGGAGAATAGAATCATAGAGGGTGGAAGAAAAGTTAAGGGAAGAGCCATATGGCTTCATATCAGGAAGGTCCACAGTAGACACTATATTCACACTAAGACAACTGCAAGAGCATCATTATGAGTAGTGTAAAAATCTACTGATGACCTTCTTGTACTTTGAGAAAGCATATTATGATTGTGTGTGCAGAAACAAGGTATGGAGTCTTACAGAAAATAGGTGTTGAGAAGCAGACAACAGAAAGAGTGAAGGAGATGTATTATGGGAGTGTCAGTTCTGTCAAAGTAGGAGGAGTGAGAACGGTTCTGTTGAACAAACAAGTGGATTAGGACAAGGACATGCTCTGTCACTTTTGCTCTTCATTGTAATAATGGACAAGTTAGTGATGAAAAGTGACAGAAAATTGGGGAAGAAAAACTGAAAGTGATGATGTTTGCAGATGACTTGCTAATCTGGGGAGAAAAGAGGAGGATGTTCAGGAACAGTTAGATGCATGGGAAGATGAGGTGTGAACAATACAGAATAAAATTTAATGCCAAAAAGAGGGAGATTGTGATTACAACTAGAAAGGAGGAGAGACATATGAGAGGGATAATGCTTGGAGGGGAACAGCTTAGGAAGGTAGTGAGTTTCAAGTACTTGGCAAGTATCATAGAGCTAACTGAAAGATATGATAAGGAAATAATTGAGCGTGGAAGACAAGCAGGAGCATTCCTGGAAAGTGTCAGAAGCCTGGTTTGGAGCAAGGATGTCCCTCAGAGAAGCAAAAGAGTGCTATACAAGACGTACTGTGTACCTATTCTGATGTATGCTGCAGAAACTTGCGTAATGAGGCAGAGAGCCATGTCTAGGATACAGGCAAGTGAAATAAAATTTCTGAGAAACAGGATAGCAATGACAAGAATGGATAAGATGAGAAATAAGAAGGTTATGGATATAATAAAAGAAGAGTCACTACAGTACAGGATAGAGGCATCTGAACCTCGATGGTATGGACACATGAAGGGAATGACAGAGGAAAGTATACCTAGGAAGATGCACGAAATGGAAATAACAGGAAAACAACTAAGAGGAAGACCAAGAGACAGGTTGTTACAAGGAGTGGAAGAATGTGTGCATAGAAGAGGAGAGGACTGGACAAGAGTGAAGAGGGAGAAGTGGTAGGAAGACAAGAGAAGATGGAGAAGCTTATGTTCCAAACAGACCTGGCAAAGAACTGGAAACTGCATATTATAATGATAAATGATGATGAGCATGATACTTTCTTTCCATTGGATTTAATTTAGTTCATCTCTCTTGCTTTTTTGAAAATCAGTCTTTCTGTGTCTGCGCCAATCACTTTGAGATCCGCCCATATCTAGCCTCGCTCACACAAGACTTCAAGACATGCATCCGTTAACAAGTGATGCACCTGTTCCATTGTCCTCCCAGTCTTTTCCTCTCTCGTCAAATATAGCCTCCTTGAGGTCACGTTCGCTCGAAAAACAGTCCCAACGGCCTCCCTCTTGTGACAAATATACACTCACCTAATCCTTTCGCTAGACAATTGGCGCTGTCCTCATCCTGTCAATTTGCACCATTCGCCACAGAATCATACAGTAGAACCCCTTTTCAATGAATCTCAGGGGGATTTGATATTTCTTCCTTAAAAAGAAATTTTCATTAACCCTCCTTTAGTCGCTCACGGAGATTTCCTTCGGGCCGATTACATTTTGCACGTTACTGAACTTCTCAGTTGAATTGTTGGTCTCCCCACCCCTATACCTTTCTCCTTGTTCATTTGGACTCATCCTGTCAGCATTTTGGCGTGATCGTGCATCCTGTGAGCGAGTGTGGGATCATTGTTGTGACAAGTGACATCACCTGGGCGTTTCCTCCGCGTGCAAATAAGCAAAAAACCTTATATTTTAGTGTATATTATTTATTTTCTAGGTCGATGAATTTGTTATTCTGTTCTTCTAAACGTATTTTAGAAAAATATTATTTTATATTTCATATGATATGATTGTCGTAGGTAATATCATAAGACCATTCGTCACAGTTAAGATCTACAGTATTCTGATTTTAGATCAAACAAACTGTGTAAGAATAACCTACTAATACTTAAAAGGGTTTCTTTTAATTATACCGAATAATACTGCAAACAAACATGGCAAAACAACATCTCAAAGGACGAAAATTACGTGCATTTTTGCCCTGGAGGTTACCTCCGTGCGCAACTAGTAACGAATTTTCGCGCGACTAAAGAAGGGTTAAAAGAAGGTTAAAAGAAAATAGGCTAGATATCACAAGAAATAATAATACATTTGTGTCTTTAACTAATATGTCAAGAAATAATAAATGAATATGTTTAAAAATGCTAAAATGTCAAATTAATGCAAGAATAACAGAAAATATTTATAAAACAGCAGACATAACAAATTCCTTAGTGGACCCTTGGAAGCACAACCTGGAGCAATGAAAAGAGAAGTAAGTATTACTGACTTACAATTTTAACTTGAAGGAACAGAGGCCTAACATGATTTTATAGAGATTTGTGAAAAATAGACCACGAGAACAAGCATATTAACCTTCACTTTCTGAAATAGTCCGGCACAGTAGTTTGCTTCTTCTTGCCCAGATGTCTCGCGGAAAGAAGTTTTCCCTCAATTTGGTTGAGACTATTGATGAGGTCTTCATCAACGACGAAGGAGAAGAAGTACTGGCGGACAATATCCAGTCCCTCAACTGCTGCCCCAAAAGTTGGTTGTGCTGGATCCTCTTCTTCTTCTTCCTCTTCAGTACTTTGTCTTTTTACATCGTCACAAAGGTCTCCAACATCAATCTGTGGTGCTGAGGTGAGGATATCATCACGAGTAACAAATGCTTCAAATGTTGTGGCATTCAAGTCCTTTGATACAACCCCCCAATCTTCCCCAGTGTCATCAGTAGTGTAATCTTCATTAAAAACTTCTGAAATGGTACCAAAACCTGTATGACTAAAGCAGTTTTGAATGGTGTCCATTGTCACTAGTTGCCATGCTTCTACAAACATATGCATGGCTTGGAGTATATTCAAATTCACTTCCTCATTTCTTTTGAGGAAGGAAATAGCTCTTTGAACCAGGGCCTTCCTGTACTTCACTTTCACAGAATGAATAATGCCATGGTCCAAAGGCTGCAGATGACTAGTGCAGTTAGGACGAAAGAAAACCACTTTGATATTCTGCAGGAAAGATGTATCTGAAGGATGAGCTGGACATCTATCACCAGCATCCTTCCTGCCGATCCCATCTTAGCATCCAGGCTTCGTAAAGATTTTAGAAATATCTCCGATGTCAGCCACGCATTTTTGTTAAAATCATGTTTACACGGGAGTGTACGGGTGTTCTTGAAACATCTTTGATTCTTAAATTTTCCAGTTATTAGTGGGGGTTAATATTTCACTCCCATCACTGTTAACACACAACAGTGCTGTCAATCTTTCTTTAATTTTATGCCTCCGTGGCATTTTTCTCTGCGTCTTGGACGGGAACAAATTGTAAAACACTCCCATTTCATCGGCGTTAAAAGTATTCGGAGCATCATATCCTTCAAGAAGTGTAGGAAACATACTCTTTTTCCATTTCACAACTGTATCGTAATTAACTTCCGCACTCTTGCCACACCTGTATTGCAATGAAAGATTGTGCCACTTTTTGAAACGATCAAACCAGCCATTAGCAGCATGGAAATCGACCAAACACAGCTTAAGTGTGACTTCTCAAGCGTTTTGTTTAAGTAGTTAGTTCCCATCATTTGGAGCCTTCTCACTCCTTTTTCCCTTGGACCATTTCATTAAAGTGTTTCCAAGTTCCTCATACGCCAAAGAACGACGAATATTCTTCCATATTTTTGCTCCAGAACCGCACTTTACTTCCACTGTCAGAATAGCTTCCTTCTGTTTCATGATGCCAAACAGCGTAGAGGGTGCAAAGTCAGTTTTTTGCCATCTATGACAAAGGTACTTGGCTATTCCTTCTGACATCATTAATTATGATATAGATGTTGATTCCCATAGGGAATCTGAAATATTTGTTCCGTATGAGTAAAGTATGAGTAAATTTGTAATACCAATATTTTAATACCAATATAAAATATTGGTATCACAAATTATGTCGATCTTTTGTTGAAGAGTCAGCTTCTTAAGTTTCGCAGCCATAATGAATGTAGTCTGCCGTAACTCGCAGTACAGCTCTTATCACAGACACAAATGTAACTCGTAGCACAACTTGCAACACAGGAACAAGAACTGTGAATTCCTAAGCAGCGATGGTGCCGCAAGTCGAAAATGCCTAGCCGGTGTAACAGCACTGTGGCTATAGGTTAAGGCAGCTGACCTTACTGAAGACATAACCATTAAATATCGTTAGTGAAGCTTCTCCTTTTTCAGATAAAGATGACTGGACATAGGATATTTCATTTCATTATGGGATTATTTATACACTTTTAAATTTATCATCATCATCGATTGCCATTATTATGGATGATATGAAATATAATGGTAGAAATCTCGTAGGCTTGATGTACAATATGAAAATCATTTTTATGGATATTTTAAGGTTAACTAGTGACCCACCCCGACTAAAGCAGTCCTAACTCCTGAACCATTCATGCAAATTATTTATTTTAAAGATTATTTTTAATTCTTAGGGAGTCCTAGAGGAGGTTAAATACTTTATTTGGATGTAAAATTTGGGTAAAATCTCTATTTATTTATTTATTTATTTATTTATTTGTTTGTTTGTTTGTTTGTTTGTTTGTTTGTTTGTTTGTTTGTTTGTTTGAAAAGTGTTTTTTGCCAGGTTGAGTGGTTCAGATACTTGAGGCGCTGGCCTTCTGACCCCAACTTGGCAGGTTCGATCCTGGCTCAGTCCAGTGGTATTTGAAGGTGCTCAAATACGTTAGCCTTGTGTCTGTAGATTTACTGTCTCATAAAAGAACTCTGGCGGGACTAAATTCTGGCACCTCGGCGTCTCCGAATACCGTAAAAGTAGTTAGTGGGACGTAGAGCAAATAACATTGATTGATTGAAAAGTGTTATTTTTTTTACCACCTACTGTGAACTAAAATCGTTCTAAAGGGCAGATGGTTGGAGTAAGTATATGTCCTCGCAGACTTTTTTTTTAATAGATGACGGTTCAGGCAGTGTAAGCCTTGGAAAGCATGACTTTCTGCTTATTCCGTATTTTTTCTAGAATATATTTTTATTTTGTTCATCATCCTTAGCCATTTTCAGTTTCTAATTGCTTTTAATCTTCTAAAATATATCTTTGACTGTAAATCACGTGAAGTTTGCAAGAGACCTTTCCCCTAAATGTTTATATTTCATAAAGTTACTTGTGTCTCGCTGCATGTATACGTACGTCAAATATGCCTCTAGGCCGTACAGCTAGTCTCACCAGAAACCACACTTCGCTCCCATACAGCTGTCATTTCAGTACTACCTACAGTTCAATGGACATAACTAACCAACAGCATCTAGCATGATAGTGACTGCTACTTGCCAGTAACAGTGATTTCCAGAGGCCGTGCCATTTTATTATGGTTCCACACATCGCTAAAGGGGCCCTTTCATTTAGCGTGTTAACTTCGGACTGAGATTACATGAAAACGAAAATTAATTAACATTTAAAACAAGTTTAGAAAAGGTATTTTATCTCAAATTTTTGTTACAACGGGATTTGCGATTGTAATTTATATGAAATATATTCATTAAAAGCGGACCTTTCATTATGTCAGGGTTCATTAGAAGGGGGTTTAAATAACATTGTGCTTATGGTGTTTGGCTGGGCCTTACGAAAATCTTTGTTAAAATCGGGAATTCCTTAAAAGCGGGCATGTTAAAATGGGATTCTACTGTAAAATTGAGGGCTATTATATTAATGTATTGGCGATGTATCATTCAATTTTGCCGTATTAATCACCATGAGCACTGAATAAGGGCTCAGTACGTCTACCGCTCCGTTTTGTTTCCCCTTGTGGGTGGGGGTGGTAGAATAATATGAATGGTACCCCCTGCCCGTCATAAGAGGCGACAAAAAGGGGGACTAGGGATTCTGAACTTGCAAGCGTGTGTTGATGACCATGGTTCCTCTAGCTGAGTCTAGTATTGCTGCCACTTACATGTCAGGCTCCTCACATCTTTCCTGTCTGACCACCTTTGGTCAACTCTTGTTTTTTTTCCGACCCCTACGGTATTAGTCTTTTGAAGCCTAGGGAGTCTTTCATTTTCATGACCTCTGTGGCCCTCCCTTTCTTTTGGTGATACATTCATTTTTCAAAGGATTGGACCTTTTTTGTTTTTCCTCTGTGATTAGTGTTAATTGAGGATGGTTGGCCAGTTATAATTCCTCTTAAAGCAGTAATCACCACCTCAGCCCTGTTTTCTGATACAGAGTTGGGGATGAGGTGACAGAAAATTATATGGCATGCTTTTTACGGCCGAATGCTCTTCCTGTCGTCAACCTCAGTTAAGGTGCTAGTGAAGATAAAATGAATGATGGTGAATGAAATTGGGTAAGGAGCTGGAAGGCATTTGCTGTGGCCTATGAATAGGAGCTCTCCTTGCATTTGTCTGGAAGAGAAAATGAGAAGTCACAGAAAACCATTCTTAGGACAGGTAATGGTGGGATTTGAATTCACTCGTCTCCCGAATACAGACATTGGCTCTATAGCTGTAGTGTGTTAACACGCATGGCAACTTTGCTCGGTTGAAGTGTAAGATGGATGGTGGAAAAAAATTAAAATGAGTTAAATACTTTACTCCTTCAACAATTGTGTAAGTTTCTTCCCAGGTTTGTGTGGTTTTTATATCTACATATTTTTTTTATTGTTTCAGCTTTGAGACTTATGTTGGTTCATCAACACAGGCAGAGAGGTCTTATCTCACTATTACTACAGTGCCGTCTCTTAATAAGTGTCAGGACTGTTCCGTTGTGGCAGCATCTTATGAAGAAGAAGGTAACCTGTTATGTTAACTATTCAGTAGTATAGTTTGTCTATTTCTTTCTGACAGTATGTTGTCATGTCCAAGTTAATGCAGATTTGTTTGAGTTTTTAGGATTGTGGAATTTAAAAACTGATGAATATTTCAATCTATAAATACTGCAGATAATTTTGAAGTGTAATTATACAGAACTGGATACAGAGGTATACCAAGAAAAGAAGAGTATTTATAAATAATCCACAGTAAATTTCTTCAGAGATAAATATTACTTTGAGTCAATCAAGTTTTATGGTCTTCTACTGGGAACTCGAGGTGTCATACCAAGGTTCTTTGAAGATTTTAGGAAGAAATTTGTCTTACCATCCTATCTTAGAGATGAGGTTGTAGTCATCATCATCATCATTTCTTCGCTCCAGCAAGCCGGGTGCGGTTGTGTACGAGCCTCCTCAAGTTTGTTCTATCCATCCACATATGCTGCTCATATATGTGACACCAGTTCGCATCTCTAATTTCAAGGTCTTTCATTATCTGTTTTTCCCAAACATCACAAGGTCTTCCTCTTGTCTCTTCCCAGGAACATTGTGGTCAAAGTATGTTCGAGGAGTCCTGTGAGGGTTCATTCTTTTCATGTGACCATACCATTGCAATCTCTTCACTTCTAGAGTCTCCAGCAAGCTTCTTTCCAATCCAAGCTGTTGTCGGATATCCACATTCCTTATTTTATCCATTTTTGGTTTTTTGTAGACAAGAACGGAGAAATTTCAATTCTGTTGAAGACGACTCTTTGTTGGTCCAGTAAGTTTGCTGGTTTCAGGCCATACATCAGTATAGGTACTAGATATATTTTGTACAAGCTGATCTTGGAAACTAACGGAAATGTTTCATCCCAAAGTATTTGACGTACAGCGTGATAGAATTTGGAAGCTTTCTGTATTCTGTTACTAATTCTGTTACTAATCTCTTGATGACAGAACACTATCTAAATACTGGAAGTTGTCTGCAATATCCATCTCCTCTTCTCCAATTCTTAGATGAACAGGTTTCTACTCATCACCAAGCTAACTGTCTTCGTTTTGCTGATTTTGAGACCAAAGGTTGTAAAAGCTTCATGCCAGAGATCTAGTCTAGTTTGTAGTTCTGCTTCTGTCTCACCCCATACCATTACATCATCAGCAAAAACCAGGGCATTAGTTGTTGGATCCTTTCTCTTAACCGCTTTTAAAACTTCATCCTTTATGATTATGAAGAGAAGTGGTGAAAGACAACTTCCTTGCTGGACTCCACTCTTCGTTTCAAACCAACCTGACCTTCCATCCTGGACCTGGACACAACACTTGGTTTCATCATATAATCGTTGTATTCGTGCTATGATGTCATCGGGCACTTTCTTATGTCTCAAACATTCCCATATATGCCTGCGTGGTACATGGTCATATGCTTTCTCGATGTTCAGAAAAACAGTTATAAGTGTTTTACCTTTCTCCCAATACTTCTCATAGAGCATTCTGGTGGCAAAAATGAGGTCTACAGTTGATCTATGACGTCTAAATCCATGTTGTTCCTCCTCTCAAGTGTAGGTTCAACATATTTTCTAATCCTGCTCTCAAGGATGGATTCGTAGATTTGGAGGCCATGTGACAGCAGAGTTATACCTCTGTAGTTGGTACATTTCTTTCTATCACCTTTTTTCAACAATGGGATGATGACTCCTTGCTTCCAGTCATTGGGTATTACATTCTCTTTCCAGATTCTATTTAGTACCCTGTACATCTGCTGTTGTCCTACCTCTCCTAGTGCTTGGATCATCTCAACACTTAATTCATCTGATCCAGTTGATGTGTTGTTTTTCAGCTTAGATATTGCTGTCTCTACTTCGAACCATGTCAGATTAGTGGTATTTGTGCTGCCAAAATCATAAGGTTCATCGTCTAATGGGGTGACATTTTCATAACAGTTCAGCCAAGTTTCAAAGTGCCTTTGGAACTCCTGTAATATTTTGGTCTTATCCCTAGTCACCATTAGGAAGTTCTACAGAATGGATAGATTCATTTTGAGTTCTTCTATTCTTAACAATACTGTATAACAGTTTTTTATTTCCATCCTGCGTTATTTTGGTAGCCAGATCTTACGTGCATTTCTGCTTTTCAGCTACAACCAACTGTTTGACATGTAATTTTTTCTTTCTGTAAAGTGACAGATTCTCCTCTATTTCTTGTTGATCTCCCCGCGTTCATGCTTGATATAAGGATCTTCTTGCACGGTTTCTGTCATTGATAGCCTTTTTAATATCATCATTCCACCAGGCAGTTTCTTTAGGTTTTCTTATTTGACTCTGTCGTCCACATACTTTTTCTACCGGGCGAGTTGGCCGTGCGCGTAGAGGCGCGCGGCTGTTAGCTTGCATCCGGGAGATAGTAGGTTCGAATCCCACTATCGCCAGCCCTGAAAATGGTTTTCCGTGGTTTCCCATTTTCACACCAGGTAAATGCTGGGGCTGTACCTTAATTAAGGCCACGGCCGATTCCTTCCAACTCCTAGGCCTTTCCTATCCCATCGTCGCCATAAGACCTATCTGTGTCGGCGCGACGTAAAGCCCCTAGCATACTTTTTCTGCTGTACCAACCACAACCTTCTTTAGAGTATCCCATTCTTCATCTACCAATTTCAGTTCTTTTCTTGGCAACAACCTGCGGACACCTTCCCTGAATTCTTCCTTTACACTTGGCTCGGTTAGTCGCCAAGTTTTTATTTTTGGGACTCTTTTGTTACAGGCTTTGGGAGGTCTTTTCTCTGCAATAACTGCAATCAACAGTCTATGGTCTCCACCAAGGTCTTCACTTGGAATGACCTTAACATCATTGACATTTTTCCATACATTTTGATCTATCAGAATATAATCTATTACTGTACCTATTTTATCATCTCAGCTATATCTTGTGATTTTATGGGAGTCTCTTTTCTTGAACCAAGTGTTACTCACTATCAGGTTTTTTTCTCATGAATAGATCTAGCATACACTGAGCGGCACGAAAAACGCAACACCCAATAAATGATGTGTAATTATCTGTTTAAACGAAGTGAAGCACTTCAACTGTTGTTTTTAGACGGGGTATGCTATTGGCGTTGCTTTGCGAGTAAACAATGAAGTGTTGATTGTTTATTACACTAGCCTCAATTGTTTTTCCCGCGCAACCTGGAAAACACATCGCTGGATGTGAGCCAATAATGTTTTCCCGCTCTTGTAGCGCTTATTGTTGTACCTTTAATTGTTCCCCTTTCAATCACATGTGTTTGCAGGATCTTTCTGTGATTCTCTTAATCAGCTTTCTGGAGTAAACATGCCGTTAAGCCCTGAACAAGCTGTGAAAGCTGTTGCTTTGGTGGAAGATGGTCGCAGTATGCATTACGTTGCAGAAGTGTTGAGTACTACACCTTCTACAATTTCCAGAACCGTACGAAGGTACAGGGAAACTGGAGGCTTTGCTAGGAGACCAGGATCAGGCCCGAGAAGAGCAACAATGAAGAAAGATGACCGCTTCTTACAACTTCAAGTTCTCCGCAACCATCACACCACCACTATTGAAGCACGAAATCGACTCCCAAGTTCGAGGGGTCAATGTTAGTGAGAGAACCGTTCAAAGAAGACTGGAAGAAGCCAATCTTCAGTCCAGAAGACCTGCTAGAGGACCGGAACTCATCAGAGAGCATCGCACAGCTCGACTGCGTTTCTCAAGGGAACATCTTGGCTGGACAGAACAACAATGGGATCAAGTGTTGTTCACCGACGAGTCCCGATTTGGCCTCCGATCACCTGACGGAAGAGAGAGGGTCTGGAGAAGGCCAGGGGACAGGTATTCCCCTTGCACATACTCATCCTGGACGCCTTTTCACGGTGGTTCTGTGATGGTGTGGGCAGGAATCAATACAGCTGCAAGGACAGATTTAGTCTTCGTGGAGCATGGGAGCCTTACCGCACGTCGGTATGTGGAGGAAATCCTTCTGGAGCATGTTGTGCCTTTCGCTCCGTTTATTGGTGATGGTTTTACACTAATGCACGCCCACACGTTGCGAGAATTGTGCAACAGTTCTTGGTTGAAACAGAGATTCATGCTATGGTTTGGCCTGCTCGAAGCCCCGATTTGAATCCCATTGAGCATGTTTCGGACCAGCTGGGGAGAAGAGTCCGTCAGCGCTATTCAGAGACCCTACAGGACCTACGGAACGCCCTCCTGGAAGAATGGGAGATGATTCCTCAACAGAACATTACCGCATTAATCAGGAGCATGCCTGAAAGGTTGAATGCCATCATTGCTGTAAGAGGTGGCAATACACGCTTTTGAAGATGCGAACAGAGGTTTCCGAGATAGTCTCCGAGGTCTGTGAAGTGAAAGTGTGAAGTGTGTAACATTAAAACAGAGTGCTTACTCAAAATATCCTTAAAATGTGCATCTCTCGTTAATTTGTTCAATTTGTTTATAATCGTCTTTTCTTTTCATTGTTAGACCGTTAGATGGGACCGTACCACAATATTCCATCATAAGATGGTGGATTAGTGTCATAAAAGTGTCATAAATTTAGAATACATTTCAGTTTTTGAAAGAAATTGAAGTGTTGCGTTTTTCGTGCCGCTCAGTGTATATTCTCCCTCTTCATTTCTGTTTTCCATTCCATGAGGGCCCAGTATGGATTCATATCCTGTTCGTTGTGAGCCAACTTGTGAATTAAAATCACCCATTACAATTAGATTGTCATACTCAGTGTGTTCTTCCAAGTTATTAAGGAAGTTGGCCTTTTCCTCTTTTGTAGTGGGGTTGTAGTGACTGAAGAAGTTCTGCCAAATTTTAAATCGCCGTCTTAATCCCAATATTTCATTATTATTTACTATAGCTGTTATATAAAATTTCTGTTAGTGAGCATATCGAGTCCTATGGGGCTATCTTCATTGGAAGGCAGTTTTGAAAATAAAAATATATAAACTTGATTTTAAGATAGTGTGAAATGAATAAAAGTTTTGTAATATTTTCCATCCCCTAAACAGCACTCCTACAGTTTTGATTCATTTGCTTTATGGTATTCTTATCTTGTACAACTGACAATGCAATTTTTAATAGAAAGTCAAGTCTAGGTAAAATTCGTAGTCATCCAGCAGATTGTTCATCAAATATTATCAGTAAATTTGAAATTGGATATTCATTTGAATGAATTCTAGTTTCTTTTTAAAGTTCACTTACTTTTCTTTTTTCCAGATCTTGCTGCTAACTGGGACACATGTGTACGTTTCAGCTGTTTGAAACACAGTCTTACAGTGCATAGTACGTTTGATGTTGTGTCACCATATCCAAAATTTGAACCATCAGTCAGCATGAAACGTGATGGTATGGTGGTGTTTAACACTGGCAATCAATTGCATGTACTTAGTGTTGAGCTAGAACATGTTAACAACAGTAATAGTACAAGTGCTACAGCACCTGATCCATCAGAGAACATTGAGGAGCCGTCCAATAATGACATTGTGTTCCAGATAAAACAAGAAGTAGATTTCAATAATGGTGGTCAGGAACACTGGTTGGACGATGTGAAACCTTTGGCGAAGGATGTGTTTGATAATATACCTCAAAATTCTTGTCTCTGCAATATCAGATCTCGTAGTGTAAGTCCCAGTTTATCGTGTGTCATTGGTGACAAGATTGGTGCTAATGTTTCCTATGTTAAGACTGGCATGACAAACTCTACCTCAGAACGTACAATTGATAAAAGCAAGTTTGAAGACGAAGATGACGGGGATGAGGACTCAGTACCTTTTAAAGATGTGATAGAATCAAAGAAACTACTTTCACGTTATAATATGCGTTTCGTCTCCAGTGATGGCAGAACTACTTACGGTTTTAACTGTGATAAATGTGGGAAATGTTACTATTTACAGAGTGATGATAAAGACTCTGATAAACGAATGGGTTATTCTGAACTAGAAATTTTAGAGAAAAGTATGAAAGAGAGAATTGCAGAGGAAGCTCACAGTGGGCGTGTTACTAGGTTACAAACTACACGAGAACGACTAGAGTTAAGTACTGATGGTTCTTTTGACGAAGATTATGAAGAGGAGAGTTGCCGTCCTCTAAAGAGGCAGCTACGCCTAATGGATGAGCGCTTATGGGGAAGAGATGGGCATGTAATGGATTCTACTCAGGAACTAAATATTTCTTGTGGTGTAATGAATTCAGGTTTAGAAGGCAGCCAGTCGAATGTTACATTAATGTCACCTGTCCAGAAACCACTTCTAGTTGTAAGTACAGATGAGATCAAAAATGAGGAAAACCATACCTCTGGCCGAAGAAGAGGTTTGAGCCCTTTGCGACTGAAGCGTTCACGATGTGGAACAGCTGTTAAACTGAGTAGCCCTTTACCACCTTCTTCTGTAACTACTAGGTGGCATAGTAAGATGGCTGCAGAAGCAGAGAAAGCATACGAGTTCACGGAAGATTTGCCAGAGACTGCTTGTGAGAAATTAAGTTCCTACCGGCGGCGACGTTTAGCTGATAAGAAATATGAGTTTTGTGAAGAAGGGGAAGATGCGGAAAATATAGTTCCATATCGGTTACATCGTCGACGTGAATCTATAAGGTTGCGATCCCCTCCTGTAAATATTCCTCCATCTCCAGTCGTTCCAAGTCATAGGCGGCGCCGCCAGGAATCTGATTCATCAGATGCTTTCTCAGGGCCACGTTCTCCTTCTACATCTTCATATAGCACTCTGGGAAGTGATATTCAATCAATATCACTATCTTGTGGCCATCCAGAGACAGACAAGGTTGTGTTACGGCCATTGAACCAGAATATGTCTGCTACTTTACTCCTATCACCTCGTGATCGTGATCCTGTAAGTAGTGACCGATCCTCACCCCCAGTGTATATCCCACAATCCCCACTTATTAGGCGTCGTCTTCATGAGCCTGACTCTTCTGATGTAGTTTGTGGTCCGCGATCTCCTACCACTTCTACATACAATACACTTTCGACAGATATTCAGCCGTTACCTCAGTCAGCTGCTGCTTGTGTTGACCCTGATAAGGTTGTGCTTCGACCCGTGAGTCAGAACTTGTCAGCTTCCGATCGTTCAAAAACCATCTTGAACAGGAAAGCATCACAACCTGAGATGGTTTCTGTGTCGGAAGATGCTTCTCTTCCAGTTATAGGGGATGCAGTGGTAGAAGAGGCTGCAACCACTGGTGGGGATGCAGCTGATTCTAACACACAGGCAAGCAGTGCCGGGCGATGTACTGTCCAGGTTAAGAGACGCTTCCTAGAAGTAGATGATGAACTTATCTCTGTCATTACTGACATAGAAGGTGAGGGTTTTTGTGTTTTAAGAATTAGATAAGAAAGAAATATGCATGTTAATAATTTGTACATACTGTTACTATGTCCTTCCAGTTTGTATATTATTATCTACTAGTTGTGCATATCCTATGCCATCTGACTTTGTAATGCAGGATGTCAGTTAAATAATCTAGATACAGTGCTGCTAAGTTGACAGTATATTACTCCCTGGTGTGCTAACGAAATACAGTATACAAAGCTGGTGTTTACTTGGAAGGAAAGTACTTGCATAAAATTGGCTATGAAAGAAGCAATGACCATAACCTTCAGTCATACGTTACAATTTCCTGTCATGGGCCAACATATGTCAGAATCTAATCATAAGGTCACAGTTGTTGGACAGGACATTTAGATTCTTAAAGTAGCTGACAAGGGTGCCTTACTTAATATCATGGACAATTGTTTCATTCATTTAGAGCAATAGTTTAATCCTAATTTTAACCTCAGTGAGATTTCTGAAAAACATAACATTTTATTTGACACAATAAGTCCAGTCTACGATAAATGCAGATCGAATAAAAACTGAAACCCTCACTCTTAATACTTTTGCATTACCCCTTCTACAACCTCCCGTCTTTCCACTCCCAGCAGCCCCACCTTAGCTGTAACCACGGCTTACCCCTCCCACCTTTACTCCTCCTTCCTACTACCTGCGTCCGTTCCTATTCATGTCATTGTGGTTTTTGTCACCGGATTGGTAACATATATTGGACTGTATACTCATGGGGGTGAGTCTCATATAACATTACTCTTTCAGCTTTTTTTTTTTTTTTTTTTTTTTAACACATAGCTAATCCTCTTTTCTTTCAGACACTACTTTGTCTAATTTTATCCATATTGAAAAGAAATGCAACACCAGCCTATTTTTGTACTATACGATCTGCTGCTCCAACATTTAAGATGTTCCCCGTTATACAGCCATGTACATTCATGTACATCCAAATAGGTAAACACCTCATGTCATATAAATTTGATGTAATCTTTCATTTGGATGATTTTATATTCAATTGTAAACCACAAGCCAAGACAGTTTGATGAATTTTTATTCAGTTAATGTTTACTGTAATGCCATGACTGTGTAATAACTTTTATACCACATTTTTTATACAACCTTATGAACTGTTGTTTTTAATATTTATTAATGTACGTTTTGTTGTCAATGACCGTCAGATATTGGTTATAATGGCTGAAGATGACCTGTAGTAGGTTGAAACTAGTACCAAGATGTTGTAATGTTTAAATAACTCATATCTTCAACAAATGTGTGTTGAATAGCTGGACCTTTGCTTTACTTGATATTATAGCCATCAGTATCTGTTGTTCTGACTTGTTGATAATCATTGCAAAGCAGACACTGGAAATTGAATTGGAAAAAGAGGATTACTGATGTATTTGGGTTATTTGTGAAATGTGTTTCATATCAGCATGGACCTTGTTTTGCCAGTCATATGTAGGAATTGTTACATTTCCAGGTACTGTGGCAACAGTGACAGAAATAATAGAGCTAGAAACCTGACAACTTGTACAGGCGACATTAATTACATCTTCAATAACTGCACTTTCATTTTTCAGGAATGTTCTCTTGAAATAACCAAAATACAAATCAGGTTGAAATTTTGTGTGTCCTACTGACAAAACTCTTCACATGAGGCATCTCATTAAGATGTTTTTATTTTGCCCAACACAGTTATCAGCATGGAATTTTAAATATGGAATTTTTAATGGTCCTCACCTAATGAAAATATTTTCAAGAAGTGGTGTACAAGGGATAAGACAGTATTTACTCCTTTACCCACAATACAAGCTTCTGGAATAATGTACAAAACAGATTTGTTAAGTGGTTCGCACGCTACACCAAGGAGACCCACTTTGTATTCTGTAAGAAAGAAAATGGGTCCAACTTGTTGTGCATGTTCATGATAGCTATTAACACTTGTTATAAATTATTTTTTTCTGTACAATTCACAGTTTTGTGCTCTTTGTCGCAGTAGTTCAGGAAGCTAATTTCTAAAGCATCAAGGTTTCTTAGATTTTCCAGTCGCTAATGTTGGTAGCAGAGGAATTCCACCAGCATTTGCACAAATCATGACTGTAATTCATTCTTTACTGATTTGGAATCCTGAAGCTGTGAATTCCCTTTTTGAAGCAATTGATTTTTTCGTCAACGATTTCCAGTTCTGCTCCATTTCATCTCTGACTATCTACAGTAGCCTATATACACTGTATAAATGGCAGTCTTAACTGAGTCAACATCACCAAGCTCATATATTGTTCAACAAAGTTTTGTTTCATTGGGCTGGTAGATACACTATCAGTAGACATGGATTCTCCATTATGCAACTCCCTTATGCTGTGTTAAGTTTTTCAACTATCCTGTTCTGGCTTTGAAGTTTGAAGAGCTGACCAGTTTCTTGTTCACTTCTAATGCTTTTTCATACAATTGATATTGATTTGCGTTTCATCACCTCTGTCTTTGTCCGTTACATTATCTGTAGCATCAGACATTTTCTGGACTTATCCAATAATTTCATCTTAATGAATGCAAGCATAAACCACTTGGAGACTACCTGTTCAACGGTGGAATCATTTGCCTCTCTCATAGTTTTTATATTTTTTTAACCGTCCTTGGAGACAAGTTCTGATGCATATTGTAGAATAACATTTTTTGTTTAGTTTAATATCAGAGAAGGTGGATTTTTGTACATTATATTTTCTTACTAGAGAAGATCCACTCTCTCCTTTAGTGAGATGGTTTAAAATTACTAATTTTATTTCATTAGTTTTCACATTACAGTTTTGTTAATTTGCCTCATAATATACAATACCAGGATTAAAAAATTAACAGAACACAACATGATGTAACACTTCCATGAACTTTTCTAAACTGAAACATTTGTTCCTGCTTATTTAAGACAACGGTAGTAATTCCAAAAAAGAGCTTCAGCTGTTGTACTGTACTTACGAACAGTATATGACCAGACTGAATGCAGATGATTGATTGTAAGATGACTGATGTTTGAATAATTGATGTGATACTACAATTCTTTTTCACAGCTAATGTTAAGTCAATGTTGATGCTATCTTTAATTTTAAAATGTTTTTCCATACATTTTTCTCCATGAAAAAACTAATGAAGAGAGAACAGCAGACCATTCAGTAGTGAGTAGCAACCACCCAGCTGTGTATCAGATACATTGTTTGAGACAAACATATCGTTACTGCTCACTTTAAGCTGGTGGTAGTAAAAAATTGTATAGGATATTCATTGGCCACTTTTTCCCGTATTTAAATGCTGTTCAGAAAAAAACTTCTCAGTATTCGTATATGAGTAAATTTATCACTTATTTGTAATGTTTTAGTCTTTTGTGTATTGAAAAGGTGGACCCACAAATGTAAATTCTTTTAGAACTAATGTTCAAGAATTGTCAAATCAATACGGAACCGCTATGAAATTCATTGTTTGTAATCGATATTTATTGTTGAGTCAGCCACAGTCTGCTATATTATTAATCACAATTTCGGCAGCCTATTGGTGAAGAGGTAGCATGCCTGTTGCGGTTTACTAGGAGGCCCCCGGATTAATTCCCAGGCAGGTCAGGAATTTTTACCTGGACCTGAGGCTGATCCGAGGTCCATTCAGCCTACATAATTTTATTTGAGGTGCTATTTGATGGCAAGATTATGGCCCTGGTTTAGGAAGCCAATAATAACGGCCGAGGGTATTTGTTGTGCTGACGGCATGTCACCTTATAGTCTGCTGTCTTTCGAGCTGAGCCGCGGTTGCTTGGTAGGCCAAAGGCCCTTTTAAAATAAATAATTTTAATAATTAATAATACTGTAATTTTAAAATTATCATTGTGGCTATGTTAAATATACAGTACAATAAAAATTCAGTCAGTAAGGAGTTTTACTTGATATCAAATTTTGTGGTCAAGAGGCAGGAGATCTATAGTTTTATGTGCAATGTGAAAAAATGTTCATGCATGTTCAAAACACATTAAAAGTAGAATGACTGATAATGAAAATTGTAAATGTTGAAGCCGGGCTTAGTGGCTCAGACGGTTAAGGCACTGGCCGTCTAACCCCAACTTGGCAGGTTCGATCCTGGCTCAGTCCGGTGGTATTTGAAGGTGCTCAAATACAACAGCCTTGTATCGGTAGATTTACTGGCACGTAAAAGAACTCCTGCGGGACTAAATCCCGGCACCTCGGCGTCTCTGAAGACCGTAAAAGTAGTTAGTGGACGTAAAACAAATAGCATTATTATTATTATTATTATTATTATTATTATTATTATTATTATTATTATTATTATTATTATTATTATTGGTAATGTTGAAGTGTTAAAGAGAAATTTAGCAATTTATTGCTGTTGAAACAAATCACCACCCTTAAATATAACCTTTTGTTCACCATGGGGAGTTATGAAGAAGACATGCTGAAATTCTGTTTTCTAATGATTTTCAGCTGCATGATTTTTTAAAATTTACAGTTAAAAATGTTATTCCTAGTCCTTTATGAAATAGTCAGTGACTGCATATATGGTTATTTGCCATTATTATGTGAAAATTAATTAAAAATTTGATTTTTTTCATCATTATTTAGTTCCTATATTTGCCTCAGTATTCTTTTGCTTTTTAAAAAATATTTTCCTCATCTTAGCTTTTATTTCATCTCTTTATAGAGAAAGAGAGTGAATCCATGGTACATAATTGATGCTGAATGTGATAACTAGCTTCATACTTTTTTTTTTTTTTTTAGAATGAGGAAGACCGAGCTCGATAGCTGCAGTCGTTTAAGTGCGGCCAGTATCCAGTATTCGGGAGATAGTAGGTTCGAACCCCACTGTCGGCAGCCCTGAAAATGGTTTTCCGTGGTTTCCCATTTTCACACCAGGCAAATGCTGGGGCTGTACCTTAATTAAGGCCACGGCCGCTTCCTTCCCACTCCTAGCCCTTTCCTGTTCCATCGTCGCCGTAAGACCTATCTGTGTCGGTGCGACGTAAAACAACTAGCAAAAAAAAAAAAAAAAAAGAATGAGGAAGCTTTTTTAATATCTACTAAGCAACTGCTAAACTATGGTAAAACATATTTAAAGGATCTTGCATCTCTAAATGTTCATAAGAGATATTTCTTCAGAATTACATTAATATTAGAGTTGTACTTATCCTACAGATGATGACCTGAATGAATGCACTGGTTATCATTGTGCTTTGCCATTGGAGGTCCATGGAGCTGGCTATGTCCAGTTGCAAATGATATCCAACTCAAAGGCAGAGAAGTTGGTGAGTCAAGTTATGTATGTGCACAGAATCTGATTCTTAATTACTGTATTTTCAATAGACTCTGGAGTTAACCCTAGATTGTGTCCAATTACAGATGGCTCCCTGTGTGCTGGTCATGCAGCGAAGTTTTGACATTGAGCAATTCTGCCATAATATTGCAGAGAGACTTTGTGAGGAATCTGGAAAGAAATATTGGTTTTGCAACGATTATGATGTAGAAATAGTTGATGTAAGTTTATTCCTTGTTCTCAAAAATAATTTTATTTTTTAGTATTGAATGTATTACTGTCTTTTGTTGATGACAATTTTTTCTATGCTTTCTTTCTTTCCTTCTTTCTTTCTTTCTTTCTTTCTTTCTTGTTTTTTTTGCTAATAACATAGTTTCAGAATAACAGCTTTTAACCCATTCACATACCATTTAACTGAACTTATTTATGCCTTGGTGTACTATTTATTTTCATTACATTACATGATATTATCACCGACACTGAAAAAGCATGCTTTCCAGCAACGTAATGAGAGGAAATATCCAAACTACTGTCAGATGTACTTTGTGAAGTCTTTATGAATATGGTAGATCATAAAACAGTCATATTCGTGCATCGCCACCTTGCACCGGTGGCATTCAAATGAAGATTCCTTCCTCAGACCCCATGTCACACAGACTTTGCAGTTCTGTGATGGGATAACCTTCTTTGTTGTTGGGGGTATTTTGGTCGGAAAGTGTCCCCAGTGCCTCTCTTGAAGTCTAAGTGGTGTATCCCCAGGGCTTGGGTGCCTAAGGGTACGTCCAAGATGCACGCTGGTTTTCTGAGTCAGACAGTCGGCGCTGAATGTCTGACTCCGAGTGGCAGGTGGGATGTGGCCATTATGAAAGCTGGTTGTCAGCACAGACAGAGCTGCCACAAAAGAAAAGATATGAAATACAACTGATCAGTGTAGCATGGAACTAACAAGAGAACAGGCTGCAGCTCTATTGCTGCTAAGTGACAATGTTACAACCAAGTTAAAACGAATGAGAAGTGATATACATCCAATAAATGAATTAAAATATATTTATGGGAAGTACAAACACCTTTTTCCACAGTTACTTGTCGACGAAAACAGATTTTTGAATATTTCAGAATGAGTTCGGATACGTTTTGTTTTATTTTGTTAAAATTTGAACACAGGCTTACAAAGAACTGGGCGAATTACCACACTCAACACGAAAATCAACAGCCTGCGCGGCAGGTTGTCTGAAACCAGAATGAACGAATCATTCCGGTAAATATCTGAGTCAGACTACCAGTGCGCAGGTGCATTATGGCCAGTCCCGCTTACAAACACAGGACATACTTATGTCGACTCGGCGCCGACTGTCTGACTCAGAAAACCAGCGTGCATCTTGGACGTACCCTTATTTTGGATAGTCAGGCAAGGTCACACTTGCCAACAGCTGTTTGGCCAAATTGATCCAGAAGGTGGCAAAGACTACTCGCTTCTTTTCAGGGTTGAGGAGGGGATGAATGATGTTGGAATTCAGAAGTGTCATGTCTAGCATGTAGAAGTATATTTTGTGTATCCTTTTATATACTTCATCATCAAGGGGGAATGATGCGAGTCTCTGGTCATGGGAATCAACACCACCCTTTCCATAGTTGTAGTCAACAACAAGATTGGGTCTGAACGTCTTTTTTCCATCATACATTATCACTTCAAGGTAATCTGGCCTTCATTTCATCCACAGATACAGGAAACCAGTGTTCCTTTCCAAATGACATTACCCTATTTATATCCTCGGCAGCCAATACAAGGCATTTACTTGCATAAGCATTTACCTCATTGGTTAGATGTTCCCGAAAAGTCTGCTGTTAGAAATTCGTTCACAACTTGTAGTTCGTTCGGGCATTGTCCTAGGTGCCTTTGGAAAACACTATTTCACCACTTGCGATGCATGAATGATACTCTGCAGTATTACTTACGTGCTCCCAGTTCCACACCCTATCGTGTAAAACATGATTAGAAGCCGCTGGTGCGGCATCAGTTGTAGGCCTAAAATTCAGTGACATATTTGACGGCAAAACAGCACTTTGTTCACCCCTACTAGCGCTAAAGTTTCTATCACACGAACTAATTTCACTACTTTCCATATCTACTAAATTCTTCGTCGCTTATTTCTATATCAATGCCATTCTCTTCTAAAACTTCCCATATAATCGCTTCATCACTCAACATGGAGGCAGCCATGATTTCGCTTACGATGAGGTTGCTAAGATACAGGTTATTCTTTCCGCGGAATAACTGCACAGACGTGCTTATCGAATACATCAATGGAATAAAACAGTGATTCCATCTGTCAAGAGGTTACCTTACTAATATCAAATACTTTCACAAAGGAAACCGGCTTGGAGCGGATACGGAAATAAACACTACGCGTGGACGGAGAGATCCGTCTTTGTACCGGAGTGCATTCGAGAGCCGGGGTGGAGAGATCTGTCAAAGTACGTCAAGTGGTTAAGAAACTTTCATAAATCAGGTTCTGTTACGTACAGTGATTGTTTTTATACACATCTTGGGGAAAAGTTTTATTAACATCTGTTGATTTATCAGTTAATAGTTCATATTCTTATATAGGGCTACAAATTAAGCCAAATGAAGCTAATGCCAGTTTTATGATAAAAGATGAGATAGCGTGTTCCACATATAATGTTCAAACCAATATCATCACAATGGCGGTGAATCAGTGACTTTTTATTTTGTATAATTTATCATATTTTAAATTAGATACGAGTAGAAAGGTGCAAAGTGCCAAATTTATGAACAGCAAGTTACTGATAAGAAATTGTCCCTGACAAACAATTAAGGGACTTATTATTGAGAATTAACCTTGGATCACTGGAGGTAATGGTAGAATGTGGGAAGTGTAGTTGAGAATTAAACTTGGATCACTAGTGGTACATGGTACTGGAGTTAATGAGGAACTTCGGAAGTGCAAAGCGAGATGAAACCAGGAAGAACATGAAAGACTGCAGAACAACATAAAACAGAGAAGCAAGGGGAATAACAGAAGAATAGTACAAAAAGAAGTGCAAAGACATAGACAAAAATATGATGAAAGGTAATAGCAAGAGAACATATGCAGAGATATAAAAACAGTTTGGAACAAGAAAGAAAGTATTGCATATCATACAGAGTAAGAATGGCAAAGCCGTACGTGGAGAAAATGAAGTAGCGCTATATTGTAAGGAGTATAGAGTAGAACTCGACCAAGGAATTCTTGGTACAGATGTTCTGGAAAGTGAGAACCAAGTAAAAGTTGATGAGAGAAGAATTTGATGTTGCTTTCAAGAGATTAAGACACAGAAAAATTTCAGGATCAGATGAAATCCATGCAGACATCTTAAAGGCCCTGGGAGATAAAGCAAAGAGATTTTCAGCAAACTGTTCTCATTCCTATCCCAAAAAAGCATAGAGCACAGATATGTGAAGATTATAGAACGTTGAGCCTCCTCTCCCATGCCTCTAAAACCACAACTAGAATTATCTGCTACGCCCTTCCTGCGTCCAGGTCGGTCAATGTAAAAGATTCCCAGCCAGCATCTCAGGGTGTCTCGAATTTGGATTAGTTTTACGTGGGATCCAAAAAAGGTATGATGCGCCGATTACCACATTTATCTGTTTCGATCTTCCTGATAGATGTCTCCATCTGACACATCAAGGCAATGATACACCAACTCGAAAATGCAATATCTTACTTCTATCATTCCTTATTCTACTATCATTTCATAAATAATACCTCAAATTATTCATTTAACTTATAACTATTTATTAAACATAATGTGAGAATAAAAAGAATTGGAAGAGAAAAATAATATTATTGGCCGATTGTGCTGAAAGTCTGCAGTCTAATATCTTGGAACTGGAAAATAGGTGCAATGAGTATGGTATGAAAATTAGCCTTTCAAAGACTAAATTGATGTCAGTAGGTAAGAAATTCAACAGAATTGAATGTCAGATTGGTGATACAAAGCTAGAAGTAGATAATTTCAAGTATTTAGGTTGTGTGTTCTCCCAGGATGGTAGTATAGTAAGTGAGATTGAATCAAGATGTAGTAAAGCTAATGCAGTGAGCTCGCAGTTGCGATCAACAGTATTCTGTAAGAAGGAAGTCAGCTCCCAGACGAAATTATCTTTACATCGGTCTGTTTTCAGACCAACTTTGTTTTATGGAAGCGAAAGTTAGAAGTAACAGACATGAAAGTAGCGAGAATGATTGCTGGTACAAACAGGTGGAAACAATGGCAGGAGAGTACTCAGAATGAGGAGATAAAGGGTAGGTTAGGAATGAACTCGATGGATTAAGCTGTACACATAAACCGGCTTTGGTGGTGGGGTCATGTGAGGCGAATGGAGGAGGGTAGGTTACCTAGGAGAATAATGGACTCTGTTATGGAGGGTAAGAGAAGTAGAGAGAGACCAAGACGACAATGGTTAGACTTGGTTTCTAACAATTTAAAGATAAGAGGTATAGAACTAAATGAGGCCATAGCACTAGTTGCAAATAGAGGATTTTGGCGAAGTTTAGTAAATTCACAGGGGCTTGCAGACTGAATGCTGAAAGGCATAACAGTCTTTAATGATAATGTATGAATGTGTGTATGTATGAAAATAATATTTACAACTTGAGTTCCAAAATGATTAGTTACAGCTGAACAGCTGATTTGTCCTATTCATGTGGTACGATACTGCTTTACTGTTCACTTGCTCCTCATCATTAATTGAAATGGGCTAGATTTTCTCTTTACACCCTTTTATGAATGAAATTTCTTGACTTACAATCTACACTTGACAATATACAGTATATTATTCTAAGCTGATTTCTATACTCTTGGTCTATACCAGTAACTGAAGATTGAAGTTTAGTATATCATGTCTTACAAAGAATTACGTCATTCAGCATCACAAGTTTATCATCTAATTGAGTTACTGTATTTACGGGAATAATCCCCGCATGTTTAAAAAAAAAAATGAGGCACGAAATTAGGGTGCGGGTTTTATTTGAGTCAAAGTTGACAATACGCTCCTGGATCGCCTAGTTTTCAATATTGGGTGGACAGTTATGCTTTGTGTAACTGCAGATAGAAGAAAACTGCTCCCGTATGTTATATTTAAATGGAAAACAATTCAGACTTTTAATTTAAAGCTGCCTTTACATTTAAAAAAATAGTATTTTACACTTAATTTAAATTCCAAATTTCTCTGGATAACGATAGAATGCGTCTTCTGGAACGTGCAGGGGTAGCTTTCTGCACTTTCACTCACTTTGGTGTGTCCACTGTCCGTTTCATAGTTGCTAAGTTTGAGTGAAATCGTCATTCTTTTGTACTCAGCGTTTTAAGGAACGCCACAATACCACATAACATACAGTGTGTGGAGAAGAAGAATCCATGAACACTGGTGATGCTGACAGTTGGCAAAAAAAGTGGCCCATAATTATACTCAATTTGTACGCAACGAACAATATTGTCAATGCCAATGAAAGAGCATTGTTTTTAATACCTATCCCAAAAGGACTTTAAAAAAGGAGATGGGGTCACTGTCCTGTGTTGCAATGCAGACGAAAGCTAAAGACTTCCTCCCCTCGTCATAGGAAAGTTCGATAAGCCACGATGTTTTAAGGGCTTCGGGTATTTTTCGAGCAAGTACAAGGCATCTAAAAATGCAAATAGTACAGTCATTCAAAAAATAAAGCACTTGCACAGGAGAGCCAATGGTGTTTTTTCTTTCATTGCGTGAGTTTATATTTGACAGTGAGTTATCCAAGTGTGTTATTTAATACTGTAAATGTGCCTTGTTAGACACATTTTGGAAATAGTTCTTTTCCATGGCATTTGAAAGGTTTAAACTGTGAATCAATGTTAATTGAATGCAGGAACAGATCTTAGAATATTTTGTGATGCGGCAAGGGTTGGCATTTCTGAACTACAAGTTGGCGGTTAATTCGAAATTACGTAATTTGAAGTCTGATTTTTGCGTCCCAACGATTTTGAATTACCAAGTTTTTACCATGTCGCAAAACCAACATCCGACTTCACCGGTGTGTCTGTTTCAAGTGTTTACATTGCATGAAAGGAATTATCCACCAACGGTCGTGGTAATATCCGCGTAAGAAAAGACCGTGTGTGAAAAGTGTTTCAGACAGGAAGTGTGACGAATTTGTAATTTAGGAGAGGAATCTAGCGATGCAAGAGACAACAAATCTTTTGATCTACAGAGAATCGAGCCTATTGCAATTTAATATTATTGAAATACCTAGGCCTATATGCTAATTTTCATGGCAAATATGGTATATTTTATAGCAGTGATAATGTATTTTTATTATCTCAAATATATTCAGGCAAAGCAGCTATATCCGTAAATTTACGCGTTCATATTTGCGTAAAATCCATGTGGAACTCGCGAAGTGATATAAAAATGTTTGTTTATGCCTATGTTACTCTTTCGATGGAAATAATTTTAGTTCATTTCATTTTTAAAAGAAATCAGCCTTCCTAAATTTAGGGTGCGGGGATTATTCGCGTAAATACGGTATTACATTCTTAAACTAATCAATGTGAAATTATTTGAATTCATCTGAATTTTTATCTGAACTTTAGCTTGATTTTATTTGAATTTTAACTGAATTTTATTATGACTTCTGTTATTTATTCAGGTTTCAGAATACTCAATAAGTTTCTTGTATATGCAGCCTACATTCGCTGTTAATAGCATACCGTTCATTACGAAATAATATGCCATCTAACATTTGCATATCTAATTCATGTAACATATAAACAAGGTTGAAGATGTCATACATATCTTGCATTTTTATTTAATGAGGAATTATGAAATCAGATATGTGCCAATAAGTAACCTACTTCCATATATGATGATACACTATCACCTGAAATTATTCTCGTGTGCATAATGAATTGTTATGTAACATAAATCCTGACTTGACTTGAAAAAAATATAGCTCTATGTGTGCCGATTATTCGTATCATAATCCAGAATCATGACATTTATTTCTATTATAGAGGTTATCAGATTATTATAGTTCATTATCATAAGTCTACTTAAGGTTGAATATGCTGCAATCATAGCGGTATACATCTTCTCAATGACAAAAATATTACTATGCCATCTCTGACAAGCGTGATCCTATATGGTATCAGCTTTCCAATTCTCTTTGAAATAACCTCTACATTAACCTTACTAATGATCTGGGGATCTATACATTCTCGTATCACACTCCCGTATGGCATAAAATCTGTGGGAAGAGATTCATTTATATCTATGTCACTTCCTATTTTAATATAAATTGATTAGCACACAAGTTACTCGTCAGAACTTTCCACATGAAATAGGTTAATCTCGAAGATCATGTTTGGCACATCGATTATATTTCACTAGCAGGTAAGCTACTAAATTATTTTCTACCAAATCATCTATAAAGATTTTGAAAAACAAGAAACTTATCTCGTTTCCTTCGCCTTTTGGGATGGTTTCTTCTCCTCAGCTACTCCATGCGACCCTCGTGGTTGGCAGCTGATTCTGCGGATGTCATCTCTGGTCTCGGTCGATCATCTTGGGCTGGATTAAATCATCTCAGGCAGTTAATTCCCTCATCTTATTAGCAGTATTCCATGGCGACAAGATCGTTCATGAAATAATAACATACAATTTGTATCAGACAGTACATATTTATGATGTTCATTAAGCCTTAATACAATTATTTCTCCAAGTATTTGTAGGTATATATTGAGATTTATAGGATTGAATTTGTTTTCTTGGATATTAACGAATGTTAATACGTAGTTTGAATCTCTCTCCTCTCTCAGTGGGTTAACTGAATGTACTTATAGCACTCAGATTTTCTTCCGACCTTGCGAAGGAATTCATGTGGAATTTCGATTTTTCTTCACTTATTTTCCATTGTCTATTGACAATTTGATGAAAGTTTATTATTAATCTTCTTCTGGATAAATATCCGTCTTCTGTTGCTGTGTTTTATTACAATATTTTATCCTCTCAGATTAAGTACATCTGTCTCTAGTAATGGCTGATTAAGAAGTCATTTTTTTCTCTTCTTTTGTTGTCTCAACTATCTAAATTCCATTTCGTGATCATTTACGCAGCCATTGCGAATCTGTGCACTCTGCTATTGCGTCAATCTGGATTTCAGTGACGTTATAAGTTCATTTACTCTGTTTAACTTCACTGCTGGCACTTGCATTTTCCTTCGATCTCATTAAATTTCCACTTTATGGATAGCGTAATGGTACACTACCACTGCATAGAGAGGAAGAGCAGTTTGGATTTACTGTAGGAAGGGAAGAGGAACACGTGAAGCCATTCTTAGTCTGAGGCTTTATCAAAAAACTCTAGAAATAGGCAGACTAAGGGCAATTTCATTTATTGATACAGAAAAAGCCTTTGATAACGTAAAGTGGAATATGCTCTTTGAAATCCCAAGAAAGCTAAAAATAGACCACAGGGATGGAAGAATATTCTACCACCTTTACAAGAACCAGGCAGCATTAATAGGCAAACAAAGATTGGAAGCAAAAATTGGAAAGGACATAAGACAAAGATGTGGACTATCACCATTATTAATAGCCTGCCTCGTAGCCATGATTTTCTGGTATCAAGACACCGTAGTTTGCCAGTTCAAGTCTCGTTGGTCAAAAGTTTTTCATCAGGATGTTGGCCGGCAGGATAGGATAGGTGGTAGTGTACAATTCCTAATCACTAGATTGCATGCCAAAAGCCTGGATTAAATTTCAAACCTCTCTGCAGTGCTTGTATGGAGTGAAGGCATTGTTGTTGGTGATTCCTTCGTTGGATGGAGACATAAAGCCTTGGGTGGACCCCCTTTGTTCCATTCGATAGGAGTAGGCTAAGTGTCGGCACTGGGTTTCACACTCTCCCTACCTCATCATCATCATCCCACATCCAGACGTGCAGTTCACCCATGGGTGTCAAATAGAAAGACAATATCAGAATTACAAGGAAGAAAACTATGTCCGGTAATAACAAACCTCTTCTCTGTACTTTCATATAATATATTTCTATCAGAAAAAGGAACACCAATTAAAAGAAATGAAAATCCCGTTGCACTTTGGTGGTCTTAAGAAACCTTTACAGTCTTCTCTGGATCTAATCAGGATGATATGTAATGCTTCCTTTAACCTGAGATTTATAAAATTTGGCACTTGGTACATTTCTACTGATAAGAATCCAATTATATGTAATTATGTTGCTCATTAATACAGGAAAAGTTAAAGGAAAAATAAGAAACTTTGGTAAACTAAACTCGTGTCCTCGTATTCCTTGAGCTGTTACAGCGCTTTATGTGCACATGCTGATTGGAGGTGAGCTCCATATATCTTTTTATCCACATACCAGCCCTTCTGCCAATTTTAAATCTCTGTCAGTACTGGGAATTGTTACACTGCAGAGGTGAACATATGGTGAATTCAAGGTAAAGAGAATTGAGGACCGAACTTTCGTTAAAACTTTTCAACCTGATTCAAACTTAAAATTCTGTTCAATATACAACTTGTCAAATATGTCATTGAGACAATATTTTAATGAAGAGAGTGAAGGTCTATTGATCTTTGGAGATAAAACTGGCATAACTGTAGATGGGGGCAGTAGAATAACACCCACGGTATCCCCTGCCTGTCGTGAAAGGTGACTAAAAGGGGCCTCAGGGGATCTTAACTTAGGAGTGTGTTGGTGACAACGGGGCCATTAGCTGAGTCCTGGCATTGCTTCCATTTACTTTGGTCGGGCTCCTCACTTTCATCTATCCTACACGACCTCTCTTGGTCAACTCTTGTTCTTTTCTAATCCAATCAATCAATCACTACTTATCTGCATTTAGGGCAGTCGCCCAGGTGGCAGATTCCCTATCTGTCATTTTCCTAGCCTTTTCTTAAATGATTGCAAAGAAATTGGAAATTTATGGAACATCTCCTTTGGTAAGTTAATCCAATCCCTAACTCTCCTTCTTATAAACGAATATTTGCCCCAATTTGCCATCTCTTGAATTCTAGCTTTATATTCATATTGTAATCTTTCCTACTTTTAAAGACACCACTCATACTTATTTGTCTACTGATGTCATTCCACGCCATCTCTCCACTGACAGCTCAGAACGTACCACTTCTTAAAATTACAAATTACTTATTTGATCAATCACCTATTCAATACATACAAATCTTCATAATTAGGATTTAATCCTTGTTGCAATAGTTTGAATGGGACATGTTTTTCCTGTTTTACAGGCATCATCAGCCATCATAACACCTCAAAAGTTAGATCAGGATCCTGATGTTGTTCAAAATGTATTATTGGATTTTATAAACATTTATAATCTTAAAAACTAATTACAAGTTCTTATATTGGAATTGAAAACAGTTGTGGTAGTGTAAAAATATATAGGACCAGTAGCTTGGCTGGAATTGTAGATTGACTAGATCTAAACATATTGAATGAATATGGTGTAAAATAAAGTATAACGAACTGTTGAAGTCTTTTAAGTTAGAATGTCTAAACTTTTAGGAATCTCATTCCAACTTGAAACTCGTTAGGTGAATGTTGTTGCGAACGTATCACGAACAAATGACTTCTTGTTGCAAGCTGTCCACTTCATGGCCGTATCGATGAGTATAATCAACAAATTAATCTAAAAGGCCACCTAATTAATACTTTATTTCTTTTGCCTTTGGCAAACTTAAAAATACATTAACGAACACAGTACATGTTTCGACCACTTAGTGGTCATCTTCAGCTGTATATAAAAAATCTTAGATGATAACATTTAAAAACAAACACATTGGATCTTAAAACTATATCCCATGGGAATCTAAAAACTATTGTTCTAGATGCTTTAAATGAAATGGAAGATGGGGGGGGGGGGGAGGGGGTAAGGAGATTTATGTGAATGATACCTAAATTACAGTATCGTTTACAATTGTGTTTAAAAACTTAAATGATGAAAAACATATTTAAAATATTTAAAAGCGTCTATGGTAAAATTCTTTTTGATAACATTAGGTGGCGTGAATAAAAAGTTTGTGTTTGTAATAATCTTCAGGCATTTGTGAGAAAATAATAACTTAATTAAAATTCGTGTCTGTGGTGATGTTCAACACTTTGTTTTTAATAAACATACTTTAAAATATTCTAAAGTGTCTATGGTAAGGCACTTATTCAAAAAACACTTGTGCTTGAATGAAAGTTTGTCATATGCACCAGTCTTCAGGTATTTGTTGTTTATATTTAATAACTTCCTTGAGTGATATTCTTGTGGTTAAAAGGCCGTGTTGACTGTTTAACTTCTGAGAATTGCTCTTCGGAATGTGATAAAAGAAATTGTGTTAGTCGTTTAACTTGCTAAAACCCTGTAGTGGCTTCTGTTATATAAAATGGCGATCTGATTCGGGCAGCTTGCCTCGCGGTCTGTAACCAGCAGGAGATCGTAATATATTAAAATATGACATATGATAAAAGTAAAAAGGCTCCGAATTCTAAATAGATAGCGGGAAGATATTTGTATTCGAGATTGCGTGGCCTTGACTTACTTTATCTGGCAAATGTTTAATTCGCGTTGCCTTGGAGAACTGCCTTCGTGCACGACCTAGTGTGATAGCGGTGTGACATGGTCTGATTGTTCGTGGAATATTCCGGAGGAAGGGGAAGTAGAGTTGTGTCGTCATCTAGTACGTCTTGTGAGGGGGGAGGGATTACTGGTTGTGTTTCAGTGACGTCATGTTCGAGTATTTCATTTGTTGGTCTTGTTTGTTTACTGTTTACTATTTTCACGTATTTACTGAATTGTTCGTATAGGAGGTTTTTTCGTTCGTTTCGTTTAGATTCCGTTCCCTGTTCTCTAGTTTATCGAGAGTAATGTGGATGTTTTCTAGGTTATTCATTAAACTTCCTTTATTAATCCTACTGATAATTTGGAGATCTTGTCTGATGTTAGTGAAATTGTGATTTGCCTCCTTCATATGAGCTCCCATAGCAGAGTATCTTCTGTATTTCTCTGCATTAACATTCAAATCAGATTAATAGTAACAAGTTTAAGGTAATTGAGAAAGACCCCACCCTGAAAATCCAAAGGAATTTGAAAGGAATACTGAAGCAATGCACCTTCCTTTTAAATGACCAAGAAGTCCATAAACTCATAAATATGAACCCTGGACTTCCTAAGGCAAGAACTATGCCTAAATTACATAAAAAGGACGTACCTATTAGACCAGTAATTAATTTTCGGAAAAGTCCTACGTACAAAGCCTCTCAATTTATTCATAAGTTTTTGTCCCAAAACTATGTTTTTTATACCAAAACCTCGATAAAAAAACTCTAAAGAGATTTGTAAGGCCGCTAAAGATTTCAAATTAACTTGTTCTCACGTAACAAGTTCCTTCGACATTAAAGACATGTATACGAACATTCCTATAAAAGACACTATCAAGATTATAAAAACTAATTTATTAGACCACAAACGCATCAGTAAACCTGAAATAGAAAACTTCATAACTATCCTGGAATTCGTATTGAACCATAATTTCTTTTCTTTTAATAATAAAATTTATCAGCACCGGCCTCCGGAATTTTAGCGAACATATACCTCGATCACTTGGAATACACTCAGATAGTAGGCCACATTAAAGGACTAGATTTCTGGATACGCTTTGTTGACGATACTTTTGTCATTATAAACAAAGAACTGAATGACAGTCAAAGTATTCTAAATATCTTGAATACTTTAGACCCAAACATTAAATTTACAGCGGAAGAAGAAGAAGAAGAAGGTACACTCAATTTTCTAGATATTCAAACAATTCGGATAAACAACCATTTCCAGTTTAAAATACACAGAAAACCCACTTTTACACCAACTACAATTAAAAGCGATTCTTTACATCCCACTTCACAAAAGAAATCCGCCTACTACAGTTTCGACAACAGGGCCTTTGATATCCCGTTAAGAAATACAGACAGAAAGAAGGAACTATCTTTCATTCGTCAACAAGCCTTACATAACGGTTTCAGTTTGAAATTCATTAACAAAATAATTACCAAGTGCAAATATCAACAACAAATTAAACTAAAGCAACAATCGGAGAATGCAAAGAAATACGTCAAATTCACCTTTAATAACCCGAGGATTTATGAAATCACGAATTTGTTTAAGAAGCACAATACCAAAATAGCTTTCTCAACCAACAACAATATAAAACACAGATTTTTTAATCACAATAAATTCAATAAACTTAAAGATGACGAATTCCAGGAATCTGGCATTTACAGATTGACATGTACCCAGTGCAAAAAAACATACGTGGGGCAATCCGGGAAGAGCTTTTTAATTAGATATCAGGAACATGTTAATGCAGAGAAATACAGAAGATACTCTGCTATGGGAGCTCATATGAAGGAGGCAAATCACAATTTGACTAACATCAGACAAGATCTCCAAATTATCAGTAGGATTAATAAAGGAAGTTTAATGAATAACCTAGAAAACATCCACATTACTCTCGATAAACTAGAGAACAGGGAATGGAATCTAAACGAAACGAACGAAAAAAACCTCCTATATGAACAATTCGGTAAATACGTGAAAATGGTAAACAGTAAACAAACAAGACCAACAAATGAAATACTCGAACATGACGTCACTGAAACACAACCAGTAATCCCTCCCCCCTCATAAGACGTACTAGATGACGACACAACTCTACTTCCCCTTCCTCCGGAATATTCCACGAACAATCAGACCATGTCACACCGCTATCACACTAGGTCGTGCACGAAGGCAGTTCTCCAAGGCAACGCGGATTAAACATTTGCCAGATAAGGTAAGTCAAGGCCACGCAATCTGGAATACAAATATCTTCCCGCTATCTATTTAGAATTCGGAGCCTTTTTACTTATATCATATGTCATATTTTAATATATTACGATCTCCTGCTGGTTACAGATCGCGAGGCAAGCTGCCCGAATCAGATCGCCATTTTATATAACAGAAGCCACCACAGGGTTTTAGCAAGTTAAACGACTAACACAATTTCTTTTATCACATTCCGAAGAGCAATTCTCAGAAGTTAAACAGTCGACACGGCCTTTTAACCACAAGAATATCACTCAAGGAAGTTATTAAATATAAACAACAAATACCTGAAGACTGGTGCATATGACATAAACTTTCATTCAAGCACAAGTGTTTTTTGAATAAGTGCCTTACCATAGACACTTTAGAATATTTTAAAGTATGTTTATTAAAAACAAAGTGTTTAACATCACCACAGACACGAATTTTAATTAAGTTATTATTTTCTCACAAATGCCTGAAGATTATTACAAACACAAACTTTTTATTCACGCCACCTAATGTTATCAAAAAGAATTTTACCATAGACGCTTTTAAATATTTTAAATATGTTTTTCATCATTTAAGTTTTTAAACACAATTGTAAACGATACTGTAATTTAGGTATCATTCACATAAATCTCCTTACCCCCCCCCCCCCATCTTCCATTTCATTTAAAGCATCTAGAACAATAGTTTTTAGATTCCCATGGGATATAGTTTTAAGATCCAATGTGCTTGCTTTTAAATGATATCATCTAAGATTTTTTATATACAGCTGAAGATGACCACTAAGTGGTCGAAACATGTACTGTGTTTGTTAATGTATTTTTAAGTTTGCCAAAGGCAAAAGAAATAAAGTATCGATTAGGTGGCCTTTTAGATTAATTTGTTGACAAATGACTTCTGTTGTAAAAATCTGGCTAAAATTTTGTGTTCAAATGAGCTTAAATATCATTTTAGAACATATATCATTAAAAATACAGTATGTTCGAATTAAAGTTTTTCAGGCTGTCTAACATTGGGAGATATTTCTGATTTTTATTAGCTTCCAAAGAAACTTAAATGTAATTATTTGTCGTAACCGGTATTGTCCTCCATTCGTAGTTATAGTAATATTGTTGTAGCTGTTAGAGGAACTGATTAGCACTGCTTAGTTTATAAGGCTGGAATCGTTTTCATCTAAGCGAGTTGGTCAAAAGGGTATGTTCAAACATTTATGTTAGATGTTGTATAGGGCCTAAGAGGATTGCCGAAATACGTGTTGGAAGTCTGCGATTAAAAGAAGCTATGTAAATTTAGATGCCAATGGGAATAATCTGATTTGAATGTTGATGCCGATGGTTTATCACTTACCCCCTTGACTGTTGTAATGTCTAGCAGTGTTAACTGCGCCTGAACGACTGACAGTCGCTGTGCTTCTGCTTCTCGCATTATAACAGTGTGGATGTTGTAGCGAGAAGTGTCTCGGGAAAGGAGGGGTGGGCTGAGCTTTATGATCGTGTGTTGTGTGCGGAGGGGAATTGATGGAAGCGGAAGAGGGGGGGAGTTATATCTGCTGGTATGGTGGGAGTATTTAAAGATGTAGATTTAAAGACTTTAAAAAAAAAAAAAACAACACTATCCTCTCAATTTAATGTTTTTAGTAATTTTGGAATTTGTTTCTATAGAGGGATTTTCATTTCTATTAGATTGTTTAAGTAAATATATATTTACTTAAACATATTCTGTCATTAATTTGCCTTTTTCTGTTCTTTTAATGATCTTTAAATCTTGTTCTATTGTGGTAAATTGATGTCCAGTTTCCTTCATATGAGAACTCATTGTGGAGAATTTATTGTGCTATGACGCGTTAAAATGTTCTAAATATTGAGTATGAAAACTGCAACCTGTTTGTCCAATGTAAGAAAAATTGCATTGTGAACAAGAAAAGTCTATATATTCCAGAGCTTGAATAGAGGTTATTGGTTGAGTTGACATTGTTATGATTAAAAAATATATTCTGGTTAGTATTTTGAGTCTTAAAGATAATGTTAACTTTTTTTTAGGGGATTTGCAACTTGATAAATAGCCGGATTTGTGCATGTGAAGGTTGCAAATTTAGATTTATTGCGTTTAGTCGGGGAGAGATTTGTCGCTAATTTAAGTTTGACCTTGTTGATAATTCTATTGATCATATCTGTTTTGTAATCATTAAATTTTGCTAACTCTAATCAACAACAAAAATTACCAGAAAGCAACTGAAAAAATAAAAATCACAGACAAACTTGAAGACTTAGTACACAACCTTAACCCATTGCCTTGCAATGACGGAAATTTCCGTCATTGTCCGCGGGTTGCCATAAATGCAATGACGGAAATTTCCGTCCACCCTCTTTATTGCTTTGTTGAGGTTTCCAAGGATACATATCGATATTTTTTTGCAATCCCAACATGTCTACGAGATGTTGGTAATCGTATTTCAGCTATCTTTGCCCTTCAGCTACGTATTTCGCCGCCAAAGAGTCTAAATACGATCGAGTAAATTGCCGCGTAAAGCTTTAGTGAAGGTAAAGTCAACGTCATGGCTGAGTCAGATGAAGCTCGAATATTACGTTTTTTGGAGGAAAGCGATGTCAATGACGGTTTTTCCGATGAAAGTGATACTGAATTACCTTCAAGTGACGTTAGCATTAGTAATTCCGAAGAATTAGATGACATTATTGAATAAAATGAAGACGGTAACGCAGGTGGGCGTGTGCATAACCTAGAAAACTGAACGTGTACACAAACAGACAATGTACCAAATAATATGTGGTGTAATCTTCTTGCTACCACAGAGTTCAGTTCTCCAAGCCCCATAGTTTTTCTTCTGCTGAAAGAAGGTATTGATCCGGTTTGTCAGTCTTGTAATTATTATTATTATTATTATTATTATTATTATTATTATTATTATTATTATTATTATTATTTCCTTATGCCCAACTATTGAGCGCAATTAAACTTATTTAGCTGATGTCGTTGACTTTTCCTTCTCCCAAAATCTCTTCATCTTCTCACTGTGGCTTTTCTTGCGAGGTCTGCTATGACTCCAGAGGAAAAAAATCCCAAGGGAAAGAACAGGGGTGAATCCCGCTATGGATGTGATAAGTGTAAGGTGGCACTGCATGTATATGAGTGTTTTAAGATCTACCACACTGTGTTGAACTATTGTTAGAATGTGAACTGTGTTTCAGTGTGTTAACTTGCTGTAGCAAAAGTGATCTATTTTAAGTCAGATTAAATTGCAATCACTGTATATTTATTTTCAAGAAAAATTGCAGTTCAATGGGTTAAACAAATTGCAGAAGACCTAGCTCCAATTAAACCACGTAAAAAACACCAATGGTGGAACAGTGAATGTGATGAAACAGTGGAGAAAAGACATCAGGCATGGCTATTACATCAGTCCCAAAAGACAGAAATATCCTATCAAAAGCTAGTAAAACAGAGAAAAGAAACTACCCAAGTCTTAAGAAGAATAAAAAGACAACATCATAAGGACACCCTGCAGTTAATTGAAGAACAGTTCAGTAAAACTAAATCAAGGGACTACTACAAAACCTTCAGAAAGCAGCTCCAAAAATATGAACCCCCGACCCTACTGATGAAGGATGAAGATGGTAAGCTAGCCCATAACAATAAAGACAATGCAGAAATTCTGGCTAAACATTTCAACAAGCTTTTAAATTGTGAGGAACCCACAGAACTCCTTCATTTGGACACCAACACCCCAATAAAAACATCACCAGAAAACATCAATCCCCCCACAATAAAGGAAGTCTACCAAGCTCTGAATAAATTAAAAAACTACAAAGCGCCAGGAGAAGATCAGACCTTTGCGGAAATCTGGAAATATGCAGGAACCTCAGCAAAAGTTGCCCTCCATCAACAACTTGTCTCTATCTGGATTAAAGAAGAACTACCAGAACACTGCACAACAGCCCTCATTCATCCTCTGCACAAAAAAGGGGACAAAACCGACCCTAATAACTACAGGGGAATCTCTCTCCTAGACATAACATACAAAATATTTTCAATAATCATCCTTAATAGGATAAGTTTACAACTTGAGAAAGAACTAGGAGAATATCAAGGAGGTTTCAGACCCTGGAGGAGCTGTCCTGATCAGATCATGAGTCTTAAGTTGATAATGGACTATAACAGGAGAAGAAACAGATATGGTGATAACATTTGTAGATTTCAAGAAAGCTTATGATTGCATCCATAGAGAATCTCTGTTTAAAATTTTAAGACACCTTGGACTACACCCCAAATTAATAAACATGATAAAATTGACTCTCACCAATACCAAGTCAAAAGTGAAGTTTAGGGGTGAAACATCAGAGACATTTGAAATTAAAACTGGACTACGGCAGGGAGATGGGCTCTCACCACTATTATTTAACTGTGCTCTAGAAATGGTAATGAGGGAATGGTTTAGAAAATGTCTCCCCAAAATAAAGATTGGCCGAAAAATCAAAACAAATTGCCTGGGTTTTGCTGACGATTTAGCATTACTAGCAGTGGACATAAAAGAAGCAAAAACCCAGATATCAGAACTTCAAAACATTGCAAATAAAATTGGCCTCAAAATATCATTTGAAAAAACAGAAATTATGCCCCAAAAACCAACACAGCTAAAAGAAGTCACCATAAATGGTAATAAAATCAAAATAGTAACTCAGTTTAAATATCTTGGAGAAGTAATAACACATAACTTAAATGAAAAAATCTCAATCCAAGTAAGAACAAATAGATTAGCTAAAGCACAAAAATTAACATGGGATATCTACAAAAAGAAATGTCTATCAATAAATACAAAAATAAAACACTACAACACAGTTATAAAACCGGAAGCTACATATGCAGCAGAAACACTCTTTTACCTGAATAAACAATCAAAGACTGACAGACTTCAGAAAATTGAAAGGAGGATTGGAAGAACCTGTATCAACAAAAAATATCAGAAAGATGGACAGTGGCGGTTAATACCTAACAAAGTCGTGTACAAAGAGCTAGAACCCATTACAGATACTATGCGTAAGAGGAGACTGGGATTCTTTGGACATATCATGAGGATGCAGGACTCGAGACTTCTGAAACAACTAGTACAACACAATCTCGTCTCAAAAAATACCACAACAGGATGTAAATGGATCAGAGAAGTAAGAGAGGATCTGAAGGAAATAGGCCTTACAACAGAAGACACCAAAAATAAGATAAAATTGAATACAAAACTCAAGAATACAAACCTCCGCTTTACCCTTACACAAAACAAACCAACAACACGCACATTTTCAACTGAGGAAAGGGCACGAAGATCGGAGCGTCTGAAGAAGTACTGAGAGGACCGCAAAGCCCGAACAATCCCTTCAAAGAGACCTGAACGACGGACTGACTAAAGTGATTCTATGTGGTCATAAAATAAGAAGAAGAAGAATTAAGTTCTTTTTTAGGTTGCTTGCCGAGAGGCAGATTTTAAATGCTCTGTATACTAAACTATGAAAGGCTGCGTGTTTATGGGAATTTGGGTGTAGAGAATTGTTTTTTATTTTTATTGGGACATAAGTTGGTTTTCTTGAACTTGTTAATGATGCGTGTTATGTTAATATCAAGAAAATTTATATTGTTATTCTCGCCCTTGTTTGTAAACTTTATTTTATAATATATATTATTTAGAAATTCAAGAATTTTTTCACTATTGTTGTGTTGTTTGTCTATTATTACAAAAGTGTCGTCCATGTACCTGAGCCATAAGCAGAGCTCTTTAATTTTTGTCACTATCTTGTTGTGTTCCAAATTGTCCATGTATATATCTGCTAAAATTCCTTAAATGGGATCACCCATTGCCAAACCTTTCTGATGGTAAATTTTATCGTTGAAAGTAAAGTAGTTGTGTTGTTTAGTACAAAACTTAATATTTCAAATTTACTTAAGTTGCTATGTCTAGAAAGATTAACTTCGATAATATTGATAGTTTCATTGACAGGTATATTGGGATACATATATGTAATATATATGTAAGGAACACATTGTGCGGTTGGGTTGTAGGTTGAATTTATTTAATCATTCTCAAAAGTCTAATGAGTTTCTAATAGGAGTTTAATTTGTAAATACAGTTCAATAACAAACAAAGCTATACTCTATAATTTAATAGAAAAATAATGCCATCTTTTACAGACTTTTTTCTTAAGGGCAAAGGATCTTGTAAGGTTTCTCATAAAGAAATGCTCCTTTTTCTGGTACACAAGTTATCACTTTGCAGTAAGTTAACCCATGAACACCTAGCATTGCATATGTGCAATGGCGTGCTAGTGCTCTTTTCGTTCAATGTATGAAGTTGTTTTCCAGTAAAAGAATGAAAATTGCGCACGTATTCGGTGAAGGGAAGTGTTGTACTTTGTTCGAGTCGGTTAATCAATAGTCACCGCTTGATTGTTGATTTCAATTATCGCATATCTGCTTAATTTATCAAGGAAGTCCTGTCATGTATGCTCCAAACTAATATTCACCATGCCTGCTGCTGTTTAACATGGATTTCTTCTTGTTATGTTCACCTACAAATCATTGGCCTGTTATGTAAGTAGATATTATTTAATTGAAGTATCCTGTTTAAAGCATGAATTATTATGTTTTGTAGCCCAGAAGTATTATTATTTTTGTCAAGCCGGGGTATGTTGAAAATTATTCGATTTTTTGTAGCGCGTGAGTTTTACTGATAGCCCTTTTCAAAAGTTGGCAGGTATGGTTGTGCCAGTAGGAACTAAAGTCAACAGGAAAAAAACTCTTGAGAAGTTTAAAATCTGCTGAAGAACCTCTTTGGAATTGGATGGGAATCTGCAGTATTATGCAGATGTACTGAAGAACTTACAACATAATGGTGCTAATGGTGAGAGTGATGGTAACGAGAATACGGGCACGTCACGCATGTGTGAACACAAGAACTGTGGTGATGTGGTAGGGCCTTAATTTGTGCAGTCAGAGTGAAATGATGTAACGATCATACATAGTGTTGTGCAATTATTTATTATATGAATGTTAATAATATGCTTTTGTAAGCTGTGTAAACAATATTGTTGTAAGTAGAAATGAAGTGAAATAGTGTCACAGCAAAACCAGCCAACTTACACAGTTTTATTTGATATAAAATTTACTGTGATATTTGGCATTAATATCGTTGGGACTACTGTATAAGTACATCTCAGTAAAAAAAAAAAATTAATACGTGGGTCGAGTCATAAGTCATGGCAACTATTTTTTTTTTTTTTTTTCTCGCAAACAGCAGACAGCACGGAAAATCTAAGATATGCATTTGGAAATATAGGGCATGTACTTATGCACAGTGCCTGAAGACAAATTCTGACTTCAGGAGATTCTCGTAGGAAAGTGACAGAACACCGGCCATTGGTAAACATTGTTTTATTATGGTATAGACAGCAAATACACAAGACTACTATAAAGGACAGGTTTCCGCTGTGCGTTGCCAGCGGTGGGATAGCCGCTGAATACTATTCGCTGCATGTGTATCGCTAACGTGTGACACCTCTCTCCGAAATGCTGTTACGATGTCCTCTTTGTTAGCAAACCGTTGTCCACCTAATGCTACCTGCAGCTCTGCATGGCATTGGCGTGCATTTCTGCCGCGGAGTACTGCTATTTTAATATACGATTGTTGTTCCTGCTTGTTGACTTCCATTTTGTGATGCTCTCAATCACACACTGAACTTGGGGGCATGCTTAGACCCACACTGTTTTTTGCATACACCATCTAGGGGCATCGTACGCAAGTGCATACCGGATGTTTCCAAGATTTTCTGTTTTGTCTCCTGTTCGCGAGAAAAAAACAGTTTTCATGACTTATGACTCAACCTACGTATAATAAATATACGTTTTTTTCATTTTTCTGAATTTTGCTTAAGGTGCAGTTGGCTGGTGAGCTTGCAGTTGGGAGATAGTGGGATCGTATCCCACTGTCGGCAGCCCTGAAGATGATTTTTCCGTGTTTCCCATTTTCACTCCAGGCAAATGCTGGTGCTGTACCTTAATTAAGGCCACGGTCACTTCCTTTCAACTTCTAGCCCACTCCTATCCCATCATTGCTATTAAGACCTATCTGTATCGGTGCAATGTGAAGCAGATAGTTAAAGAAGAAAAAAGAGCAGATGTCAATTTGCACATATTTCCTTTTATCACAGTCTCTGGATGATGATCAGATTGATGTATTCAGTTATGTTTGACCATCCTTGATTGAATTCATGAATCCAATTTGATAATCATACAGTCTACTATAATCCTTACATACTATTTCTGGAAATGGGCTAGATGCACTGCTAAGGATCTCAAAACATCCTGAGCTTAACTTACTGCAAAGTTATAACTTGTGTACCAGAGCATTTCTTTATGAGAAACCTTACAAGATCCTTTGCCCTTAAGAAAAAAGTCTGTAAAAGATGGCATTATTTTTCTATTAAATTATAGAGTATAGCTTTGTTCATTATTGAACTGCATTTACAAATGAAATGATTAGCATCTGCAATGGAACTCAACAAGCTTACATATTTTTTTAGCTTTTAATTTGAGTTGTGCAGATACCTCATTTATGTGGAATCTGGTAATGAATCTATCTGTAGATTGCATTCAGTTAACTGTGTGTTGTTGGTAAGTTTCTTTCATCTAAAACTAAATGACTTTTTAATAGTTTGTAGCCTTGGATATAATACATCTTAATTACTTTTGCAGGTATGTCCATTCTCAGGTGATGTGATTGCACTAGCAATGATGCGTATACAGGCTACAGTAAAAACAAAAGGATTAGCAAAGAGCCAAAGGTACGTAATTTCATTCTTTGTTTTATATTTGACTAGCTGTTCGTTTAGCATGTGCATGATTTTATTTTTGTCAACCCCTCAAGTTGCTCTTGAGATTCTGAGGCAAGCAGACATGCAGCTGTCAGCAGATTGTCATGACGTTGGCTATTTACTTCCTGCTTCTCAGTGGCCCTTTACAGTTTCATCTTTTGTATTATTGCTGCTTTTCATATGACTCTTCCTTCTGGTGTAAAAACCAAGTATCCAGTCAATATTCAAAAAGTAGACTACAGACAGATTACAAAGCCTTTAAACATTGCCAAGATTATTTCCATACCAACTCCTCATGGAGTTCGTTCTGGCTCTTGGACTTAAGCTTTCACACGATGATCAATAAGTCCCTTATTTTTCACTTCATAGGTGAACAAGAAAGTTTGTGAATGATATTTTAAATACATTTTGTCATGGACAATTTTCCTATAAAACCATCCATAAATGAGGTAGGCCTACATCGAGACTTACGTTTAACACATTGGGTGCCACGTATCACCATATGCTGTCATGCTGTTTTTCAAATTTGAGATAGACACCATATCGCATCACACAGTTCTTGAAGTCAGAGTTGGCGTGACACCATATGGTGGCACAGCAGAGTTTTGTGTGATGTACTGTTGAAGAACAGCTGTGACATCTGTGCACATAACATTGGTACTACTTGAAGAGCAAAGTACATGGTCCATTCCAGCAGTGTATTTCTACTATGTACCGCCATATGGCACCACAGTATTCTTCCAAAATCACTGACTGTCCTGTAGTCTTTTTCACAAGAGTAAGCGTGCTAAATGTTCATTTCTCTTTTACGTGTGAATTATCATTCAATCTGTATAGTTGTGCAAAACTATAAAGAACTGGAAGGTATAGGTAATATTCTTGGTGAAAATGGTAAGCGGCTTGCTAAGAAGAAAATTAGTGATATGGATATTCGTGAATTACTAATGGATTCTGATGGTGTGGAAGATTTGTGTTGATGACAGTGAATATAACTCTAGTGATGATGTCTCTAGTGAGAGCATGATGGATGGATCGAGTGATGCGGATGACAGTGGCGATACTGAAAGTGATGTGTTATAGGTAGGGATGGTGCTAGTGCAAATGGTGTAGACAATCATGTGAACAATAATGACTGTGGTCCTTTTGTAGGACACAGAAATATATTCCATTTACATGCCAGGCGCTTGTTCGTAACAGATGTTCTTGATTTGATAGTACTACAAACTAATCTCAGTGCAACTCATACGCTTTCTGTATATTAAGCATTCTAGTCGTTTGAAGGAGCGATTTGATACTACAAAGGAGGAAATTAAAGTTTTGTGGGTTTGAGATTGTGGATGGGTCTCATAAGAATGCCTTTGTTATCAAATTACTGGAGCCAATTTTCTGTATATGCAAAACGTTCAGTAGGTAAGGCAATGCCAATAAATTGTTTTCAGTTACTACTACAATTCTAGCACTTTGTTCCCAACAGTGCTCTTGCTGGAAAGTTGCACAGGATTGAGCCACTGTTAAATATCATGCATAAGAACTATGAGTGTCAGAACTCCAGGTAAAAACCCCGTAGTGCATGTGAAAGTGAACAGTCCAAACGAAAAGTCAAAGTATACGGCGAATATAGCCTGGAAAGTTTACATAGTGTCAGTTTAGTGATATTTAAATTGGTATCATTATCTATAAAATCTAAGCAATTTACCGATAATAATACTCGTTAATAAGTAGGCAAATTTATCACGGCCTCCTAGTGATTTCTTTGTATCACTGAGTAGCCATTTTGCACGGAGCAATAAAACTCAACATATTGTTAGTCAACGGACAGGAAATGACGTAAAAAAAAAAAAAAACTACACAAATATGACGAGAGCCAAGGAAGATACAATTACCGATCAGTGTGATATCTGTGCAAAGAGGGTTACTAACAATGACAAAGCAATACAATGCGAAGATTATCAAAAATGCCAACACTTTAGCTGCACCAAACTGACCAAAGGGGAGTATGATATCACAAAGAGGAAAAATTGTAGATTGACCTGGCTATGCATACAGTGCAAATTGAAACTCACAAAAACTTGAGATCAAAGGAAAAAGACAAAAATGCAACAACAGATCCAGTTAATATTGGAAGCAATGAAATCTTGACCAAGGTGCGAGAGGAAATACACGTCACAATTAACAAAGAACTGGAGCAATTCTCTAGACCTAGTATAACGAAACACAAGGCACCTACCCCACCCATAGAAAGAATGACAATCTCTCACCAGCTAATGAGGATATGGTGAAGACGCCAAAAACAAAAGAGAGCAAAGAGACAGAATTTGGAGACATTTCAGAAGCAAAGGGACATATCAAAGCCAACCAACACAACAAAACCACAACAAAAGAACACAGCAAGCTGGTGCGTGACAAGGCAGCAATAAAAGCACAAGACAACACGGGGCATAAATAAGAAGAGGAGCCTCATGTAGAAGCAAATCGGTCAACCATCCTCGACAATAATATTACACAGGCACCTTGGAGTCAGATCATGAGGAGGGGAAGAAGACCCCCACTAGAGCAGACCCCCACAATCCTAAGCACGAAGAAACCTCAGCGTGAGGAAACAGATCCTCCTGACAGCGAACTACAAGCAGTTGTTCATAGAGCATGGCTCTACATAGGCCGACTCAACCGCAACGTAACAACAGAAAAAATAGAGAGGCACTTGAGGAAACTGGAAGTGAACCAAGTTTTTGAATGAGAGGAACTAAGATCGAAAGAAACGCTCAAAGCATGCAAAGTGGGCATTCCTCTCAGAGACTTGCACAAAATTGCGGTTCCGGAACATTGGCCCGAAGGTTCCATAGTTAAAAGATACATTTTCATCCCCAAAGACAAGGAGCTAGAATCGAAAATTGAGACGCTTCTCTGGAATGTAGAAGTGCTAAAAAGCATCTTAAACTTAACATCCGGTGAAATTCTCAGTAGACACAAAATCCTCATATTGACCAAGACTTTCATGACCAGCAATATAGAAATCCCCAGTTTTTACTCGAAACACGTCTTCGCCAAACAGGGACGAAGAGGAAAACCTGTAAAAGGAATTTCTTGCTTCTATAAACCATAATAGGCAAGACCATCTTTTATGTATCAAACGGGCAACACCATAATACTAAATTCAGAAAAAGTTCCTTTCATAGGACTCTACATTGAACCCATTAACTCTGATAGAGGACATCATAGGAATCATTATGACTGCTCTAGCAAAAACAACTTCAGTTAGTAACATCATAGCTAGAGACCTAAACTTCAGGGTAGACATACATAATCATAGAAGTAGAGAGCTGCTCCAGCTGATGACAGAAGAAGGCTTCACTCTCGTAAACAGTATACATGACAAGACGTACTTTGCCCACAATGGCAGCAGCACAATCGACCTAGTCTTCCATAAAGGCGCTGACCTTACAGTAACAGATCATAAAGTGCGCTACTCAGCATCAGAAATACCCATGATAAAGCATTGCCCTGTTGCAACAACTTTTAGTATGAAGGGACACAAAGTTAAACAACATGAAGACAACCACAGAAATCCCTTATACAGACAAAGTGATGAAAAAATCCTGAGACAAAATACGGATGGCTTTACTGCATTTGAAAATAAGATAAAGGAGAAGGACTTGGAATCTGCAGTTCTCGCTCTCCAGGACTTAATTAAAACTGAAACAACTACAGTCACCAAAGGTGGTTCAACCGAACATGCTACCTAGAGAGGAAATGAATCCTAGAACCCCTTCACAAGGCCAAACAAAGCAATAGCCAGGAGGACATGAGCGCTTACAGCACCATCAAAAGAGCATGTAAAAACCTACTTAGCCGTACGCGAGATGAATTCACGGAATTTGAAGTGAACAGAATGATAGAAGAAGCTAAAGAAACCCCCTACATACCAATAAATCCACGGAAAGCACAATCAATGGGGAAAATTGAAATGCACATCTGGGAGGAACACTTCACTAACATCCTATACCGGAGGAGAATCACGGCAGCTTATGAGATCACAACAAGACAGGACCACAACAACATAAGCCTATTTACAACACAAGAAATCCAAGACACTATTTCAAGACTGAAAAACAAGAAGGCATTGGAACCGGATGGTATCTTCAATGAACACCTGAAAGCATCTACTAACGTACTGCTTCCAGTTCTCATGCACATGATGAATCTCTGCCTTCAAGAAGAAAACATCCTGGTAGCATGGAAGAAATCGACAATAAGGTACTCTACAAAGGGGAAGGTGACCCATGCGATCCTAACTCCTGTCGAGGGATTACCTTAGAGAATAACCTCCTTAAATTAAAAAATTTCCAGAGGAACAATTCAGCTTTACAAAAGGAAGAAGTACAATCCAGGCTATAAAAAACCTTATTGACGACATAGAAGACGCAATACGATTTCCCCATGGTAAATTCCATGCAGTATTCATAGACTTCACCAAAGCATTTGATTGGTTAAACAGGATGATCATCTCTTCCAAATTAGATCAGATGGTAAAGAGGAACAAGGAGCTCGTTGTCCCTGACTCACAACATGTTAAGGAACAACTTTGTTCGAATCACGGATAATGTTTTACCATCACACGGAATTACGCAGACTAACGGAGTACTACAAGGAGACCCTCTTAGCCCTTTACTGTTCAATGTGGCAACGCATGACGCTGTGCAGGCAATTAGGAAACAAACAAAGGACCTCAAGATATATGTATAGGCACACGACATGGTAGTAGGTTCACATGACTTAGAGGAGCTGCAAAAAGGAATAAATGCTCTAGGAAGATGGGCAGATGAAAATGGACTTCAGATCAATGCAGGGAAGACCGAACACATGGTCTTCAGGAGGGAGGACGTCTCTCCTCAGAAGAAAAAGCATACTTCAAGGAAGGACTACTACAAACCTTAACGGTTTCAAATATTTTGGCCTAACATTGCAGACAACAGCGCACTCGTTCAGGATTCACACGGCACAGAGAGCAGCAGCAGCTACTAAAGCTATATATGATATCAGAATGATCACAAGAATATCTCTGTAATCCACCATGACGCTTTACGAAATGAAAATAATCCCTAGCCTTACTTACGGGATACAGTTAACCTGGGAGAGTCTAAGTACTAGGGATGGAAAATACTAAATTCCCATGGAGGGAATTAGATATTTTTCACCAATAGAGCATGTCAAAAACATATCAGATGTAAGGCTTTTCAGGCGTTTGCTCTATTAACCAGCGTTTCGTCTTAGGTCTGTCACTAGACTCGTCAGAGTGGGATATGTCAGACCCTACCCACTGACGCTGGGTGTATGCAAGTAAGCTTATCAGAAGCCTATATATGAGGCACAGTCTGATAACTGCATATGGGAGATAAATCTACACAATGGAATTATTGTCCGCCTAGTAAGTCTAGTGTCAGACCTAAGACGAAACGCTGGTTAATAGAGCAAACGCCTGAAAAGCCTTACATCTGATATGTTTTTGACATGCTCTGTTGGTGAAAAATATCTAATTCCCTCCATGGGAATTTAGTATTTTCCATTCGGAATTGCTAGGTGGGCAATAATTCCATTGTGGAGATTTATATCCTGTATGCAGTTATCAGACTGTGCCTCATATTTAGGCTTCTGATAAGCTTACCTGCATACACCCAACGTCAGTGGGTAGGGTCTGACACATCCCACTCTGACGAGTCTAGTGTCAGACCTAAGACGAAACGCTGGTTAATAGAGCAAACGCCTGAAAAAGACTTACATCTGATATGTTTTTAAGTACTAGGGACCTCACCTGCCTGGAAAACGTCATAGCCCACTTCCTGAAGGCTGCCCTTGGGGTATCTAAATATACAAAGTCGAGACTAGTTTACAAGCTCACGGGAGAAATGTTTTTAATGGAAGACCTGTGAATGAAATTTGACCTGCCCTCTACACATGGATGGAGGAAGTTGATGGAAGACAGGGAGAGTAAAAGAAAGGAAATCTGGGCCGAATTCTATACAACTGAGGCAATGCTGAATAGATCATGGACAGGTACAAATTAGGATCTCTGCCAGTTTGTGAATTCTATGGCGATACACAGCTACCATCATAAACTATGCAAATTGAAATTCTTTCACGACCCAGGACAAGATTGTGTATGTAATCTATGTGGTAAATACTGTGACCGGTATCATGTAGTGACATATGAAAAGCGTTTGAAATTAATCATAGACTACTGCACAAAACCATAGTCAAATGACTAACTTTTGCATAATTTGTGTACATTTCTACTTTATTAAAAAACCTCGTAGTTGATGAATGAGTGATTCTCTGGAGGGGCCACATATCATTCTGGCAATTTATGCCTGGTAAGTCACACAGGTATGGTGTTACAGAATTTAAGCTGTGCAATGACATGGGCTACACCTACAAAAAAAAAAGTATGCACTAGTAAAGGTCCATCCAACAATCAGAATCCACTGAGCATGGCTACTCAAGTTGTAATGGAACCTATGGATCTATATCTGGACAGTGATCGCTTTCTGTGCACTGACATTTATTACTCATCAATTGAGTTAGGTGAGGTGCTACTGGACTACAAGACACATTTTATTGACACAGTTAGGAAAAATCAAAAGGGTTTACCAAAAAATGTTGTAAATGCGAAGCTTATGAAGGGTCAAGACATTGCAATGGAGCATGGAAATGGATTAACTGTGATGAAATGGAGAGATCAGCAGGACGTGCTGATTATGTCTACCTAATGTTCTAATGGTGTAATTGCTACAGGCAAGAAGAACAGAAAATACGAAGATGTGGTTAAACCGAAAATGATAATAACATACAATAAAATGAAAGGAGGATTAGGTAGTGAGGACACACTTTCTTTGTATTACTTTGTAATGAGAAAAACCATCAGATGATACCACAAAGTTGCCGATGTGCTTTTTGGTACTGCCGTTGGACATGCACTGCTTCTGTAGAATATGACTTGGAGTAATGGTCATCAAAATGTGTCTTTTACCGAGTTTCAAAGGAATGTGGTCAGCACTCTACTGTGTCTAACTAACAATCCTGTTGCACGCACTCCAAAGAGAGAGAACACCTACATTCGGGAACCAAACAAGACCGAAGAAAAGTAAAGTACCAGGTAAGTGTTATCATGTGCAACATTACTGTACTTTTGAAGGATGTACTCTCAGTATCAGATTATTTATTTCTTCCTTTCAGTATTGCAGGAAAACTCAAGGCTGGTGTTGAATGTGCTGTCAACAACTAAGCAAGGTCATGGGCAGAACAGTTGCTGCTTCTGCTGCAGGAAGGGTGTCAACGTCTGCACAACCTGTCCTGGCACACCTTTCCTTTGTCTGAAGTGCTTTGAATCCCTCCACAAGGAAGAGTAACTGAAGGTTAAGGGTAGAAAGTCTAAAACTTGTGCTGCAGTGAGGGTGTTGCTGCCTGTCAATCAGCCTGAGACGTATTTTCATTGTTCTGATGTGTGTGAAAACTGTTCACAACAATATGTAATATAATATTTTAGGAAAATGTTAATACAGTGAAACCTCATTAGTGCATTCCTCATTAACCTTTTTTTCTGCTTAGCAAGTTGTAAATTCAAAGTCCCAATTCTCATCAGATTAAATCTGTATAAAAATACTGTACCTCGCTTATCACGTCACAAATTTTTGCTATTACCGCTAGTACGAACACATTTTTCCTAGCCCTGAAAATGTTATTTGTCATCCCTTGTGAAAAGATCGTGACTTCCAGCTCGGGTAAGAGCCGTTATCACAGTTGCATGATTATGGAAAAGGGCTTTAAATTCCTGAACTTCAAAGGATAAGTTGAACCTTCGGGGATCAAGCTTTTAGCCTCAGGAATGTTCACTTTTGCTTACCAGTTAGCAGCGAGATTGCTGAAAAACACAGTGAACCAATAGCTTGTATTTCGGATTCCATTCAGAAGTTAAGAAATTTGTTGAGTGGTACAGTGAAATGAAATGGCGTATGGCTTTTAGTGCCGGGAGTGTCCAAGGACAAGTTCGGCTCGCCAGATGCAGGTCTTTTGATTTGACGCCCGTAGGCGACCTGCGCGTCATGATGAGGATGAAATGATGATGAAAACGACACATACACCCAGCCCCCCTTGTCAGCGAAATTAACCAATTAAGGTTAAAATTTCCGACCCTACCGGGAATCAAACCCGGGACCCCTGTGGCCAAAGGCCAGGGCGCTAACCATTTAGCCATGGAGCCAGACAGTGGTACAGTGAAGTGTTACAAGTTATGAAAATAATTTTTTTCTTATTGAAAGAATCTTAATGTTATATAATAAATTTATTTTAACTTCAATCTATTCAATACAGTACAAGATGTTAACGTATTAGTTAAACATCGTTAAAATAGTTGAGACATGTTTCGCCCCTTCTGTGGGGCATCATCAGTCATATCAATATCAAAATTCTACCGGACGTCTGGTTGGAAATTATAAAAATATGTTGCATGAGTGAATACATTAAAAAAACATTTATAAGATCTTATCATTAACAAAATATCAAAATGATTAAAGAAATGTTGCGCTAGTGAATACGTCTGTGAATTTTTACTTAAAACAAGGCCGTTGTATGTACAGTATTGACAATAATGGTAGTTTAAAATCTCATTTGATGCTAAGTTCAAAGACAGTTTAATATTTATATACAAATATTGTGAATGAATGCAGAATACATATAATTACAATTGTTGTACACGTATTTTACATTGTAAAAATGTTGTGGAAAAGCATTCCAAATTTGTATTAATTTCCATTAAAAAAAAATTTTTTTGACCTCAATATTGCGTTCCTGATGTAGTTTAATCAGAGTTAGCTTCAAGATGTGAAATTTTATATGTGATATTATGACCAGTTCATGTAAAAATGTTGCATTACATCGTAATTCAACTTGGATGTCTATGTTGATTAATTATCTTTTAGACTCAAACAAATTAGTTCGCAGAAGTATCCATGGGCTAATCACCTCCGTTGGACACTCTCTATGAAGACGGAGTGCCTAGTGCATGTAAAAAACAGTTGATATTTGATTCAAAATGAACCTATGTTGAACAAGTTAAAAATAATGTTTTGAATGAGGGCAGTTGAAATGTCATTAAGTCTTCTTAATTGACTAGTGTTTTCAAGTTTTTCCGTGTGTTTCTGTTGTTGAATATGGGATGTCAGATTATTGGTTGAATGGGTGACAGTCGAAACGTTGTGCGATGTAATTAATGTTGAGCTGTCTACGTATGTGAATATCTTTAAGTGTTGTTGGGCTGATACCTTATTGCTAAAAGGTTTGTGATTGTGATTGAGATTGATTAAACTACATCAGGAACGCAATATTGAGGTCAAAATTTAAAAAAAAAAATGGAAATTAATACAAATTTGGAATGCTTTCCCACATTTTAACGATGTAAAATATGTGTACAACATTTGTAATTATATGTATTCTGCAATCATTCACAATATTTGTATATAAATTTTAAACTGTCTTTGAACTTAGCATCAAATGAGACTTTAAACTACCATTATTGTCAATACTGTACATGACGACCTTGTTTTAAGTAAAAATTCACCAACGTGTTCACTAGTGTAACAATTTTTTAATCATTTTGATATTTTGTTAATGATAAGGTCTTGTAAATGTTTTTTTAATGTATTCACTCACGCAACATATTTTTATAATTTCCAACCAGACGTCTGGTAGAATTTTGAGGTATTGATATGACAGATGATGCCCCACAGAAGGGACGAAACATGTCTCAAATATTTTAACGATGTTTAACTAATATGTTAACATCTTGTACTGTATTGAATAGGTTGAAGTTAAAATAAATTTCTTATATTACGTTTACAGTGAAGTGTAGCGAATATTTGTCGCATGATGATATGGTAGCCTATATCTGGATTATAAACATAATCGTGTGAAATTGACTAGCATGGTGCATATTTGTCTTGTGATAGCCCAGTTATAGATACAAAAAAGGCCGTGAAATTCCTTACTAATAAAAACAAAATTAAAATCTCTCAGAAAGTGGACTGGCGTTCACATCTTAAAGCGCACAGAGGTCGCAAATTTTGAACTCCTCACCTTCGAGTTTCGACTCGATCACTCGAGTTGGTCAAAATGGTGACCAAAGTCATTCCTGCCGGTCACACATGGTCGAGTGTAACCTCCAATTCATTGTCTAAGTTTGTGACCACAAAATAATGTTTAATAACCCATTGATTCAAAATAAAAGGCTTCTACTAACATTATGTGTAGATAGAGTGTGATTTGCAATAATGCTTTGATATTTTTATTGGCCCCGTGCACATGTTTCCATATTTGTGGTTTGTTGTTTTTCACACCTTTCAGAGCACTTATTTTATAAGCCCCAGCGAAAAGTTTTTCCATATTTGTTCTGTTGTGCTCTTCACACCTCTTACTACTTTCCTCTCATCTTTAGAAATGGTAGTTATGGTTTTCACTGTACCTGCAAATACATGACGTAAAATGTCCACATACATACATACATACATACATACATACATACATACATACATACATTATCATTATAGACTGTTATGCCTTTCAGCATTCAGTCTGCAAGCCTCTGTGAATTTACTAAACGTCGCCACAATCCTCGATTTGCAACTAGTATTGTGGCCTCATTTAGTTCTATACCTCTTATATTTAAATCGTTAGAAACTGAGTCTAACCATCGTCGTCATGGCCTACCTCTACTTCTCTTACCCTCCATAACAGAGTTCATTATTCTCCTAGGTAACCTAACCTCCTCCATTCGCCTCACATGACCCCACCACCGAAGCCGGTTTATGTGTACAGCTTAATCCATCGAGTTCATTCCTAAATTAGCCTTTATCTCCTCATTCCGAGTACCATCCTGCCAGTGTTCCCACCTGTTTGTACCAGCAATCATTCTTGCTACTTTCATGTTCGTTACTTCTAACCTATGAATAAGATATCCTGAGTCCACCCAGCTTTCGCTCCCGTAAAGCAAAGTTGGTCTGAAAACAGACCGATGTAAAGATAGTTTCGTCCGGGAGCTGACTTCCTTCTTACAGAATACTGTTGATCGCAACTGCGAGCTCATTGCATTAGCTTTACTGCACCTTGATTCAATCTCACTTACTATATTACCATCCTGGGAGAACACACAACCTAAATACTTGAAATTATTGACTTGTTCTAGCTTTGTATCACTGATCTGACATTCAATTCTGTTGAATTTCTTACCTACTGATATCAATTTAGTCTTAGAGGCTAATTTTTATACCATACCCCTTGCACCTATTTTCAAGTTCCAAGATATTAGACTGCAGGCTTTTGGCACAATCTGCCATTAAGACCAAGTCATCAGCATAGGCCAGACTGCTTACTACATTTCCACCTAAGTGAATCCCTCTCTGCCATTTTATACCTTTCAGCAGATGATCCATGTAAACTACGAACAGCAAAGGCGAAAGATTACAGCCTTGTCTAACCCCTGTAAGTACCCTGAACCAAGAACTCATTCTACCGTCAATTCTCACTGAAGCCCAATTGTCAACATAAATACCTTTGATTGATTTTAATAATCTACCTTTAATTCCATAGTCCCCCAGTATAGCAAACATCTTTTCCCTCGGTACCCTGTCATATGCTTTCTCTAGATCTACAAAACATAAACACAACTGCCTATTCTTCTCGTAGCATTTTTCAATTACCTGGCGCATACTGAAAGTCTGATCCTGACAGCCTCTCTGTGGTCTGAAACTACACTGGTTTTCATCCAACTTCCTCTCAACGAATGATCGCACCCTCCCTTCCAAGATGCCAGTGAATACTTTGCCTGGTATAGTAATCAATGAGATACCTCGATAGTTGTTGCAATCCTTCCTGTTCCCTTGCTTATAGATAAGTGCAATTACTGCTTTTGTCCAATCTGAAGGTACTTTAACAACACTCCATGCTAATCTTACTACTCTATGAAGTCATTTCATCCCTGCCTTCCCACTGTACTTCACCATTTCAGGTCTAATTTCATCTATTCCTGCTGCTTTATGACAATGGAGTTTATTTACCATCCTTTCCACTTCCTCAAGCATAATTTTACTAACATCATTTTCCTCCTCCCCATGAGCTTGGCTGTTCGCAACACCACCAGGATGATTTCCTTTTACATTGAGAAGATGTTCAAAATATTCCCTCCACCTCTCCCGTGATTCCCTGGGATCTATTATGAGTTCACCTGAATTACTCAAAACACTGTTCATTTCCTTTTTCCCTCCCTTCCTAAGATTCTTTATTACTGTCCAGAAAGGTTTCCCTGCTGCTTGACCCAGCCTTTCCAGATTACCAAAATCTTCCTACGACTTCTTTTTGGATTCAACAATTATTTGTTTCGCTCTGTTTCTTTCATCTACATACAAATCCCTGTCTGCCGCGGCCCTTGTTTGGAGCCATTTCTGATAACCCTTCTTTTTACGTTTACAAGCTGCTCTCACTTCATCATTCCATCAAGATGTTCACATTTTCCCATCTTTACACACAGTCGTTCCTAGGCATTCCCTTGCTGTTTCTACTACAGCATCCCTGTATGCCACTCATTCTCTTTCTATATCCTGAGCCTGCTTACTGTCCACTGCTCAAAACTTCTCACTAATCATATCCATGTACTTCTGTCTAATATCCTCGTCCTGGAGATTTTCTACCCTTATTCGTTTGCAGACAGATTTCACTTTCTCTACTCTAGGCCTAGAGATGCTTAGTTCACTACAGATCAGATAGTGGTCTGTATCATCGAAAAATCCCTGGAAAACTCGTACATTCCTAACAGACTTCCTGAATTCGAAGTCAGTTAAGATATAGTCTATTATGGATCTGGTACCCCTAGCCTCCCATGTGTAGCGGTGAATAGCCTTATGCTTGAAAAATGTATTCGTAACTGCTAAACCCATACTAGCACAGAAGTCCGGCAAACACTTCCCATTCCCATTAGCTTCCATATCTCCCCACATTTACCAATCACCCTTTCGTATCCTTCAGTTCTATTCCCAACTCTCGCATTGAAATCGCCCATTAGCACTATTCTATCCTTGCTGTTGACGCTGACCACGATGACACTCAATGCTTCATAAAACTTGTCAACTTCATCCTCATCTGCACCCTCACATGGTGAATACACGGAGACAATTCTAGTCCTAATTCCTCCAACTGACAACGTGCCTAACAGAAACTATGTTGCGTGCAATGGTATTCCTGATCAGGAGCCCTACCCCAGACTCTGCCCTTTCCTTTCTAACACCCATCAAGTACACTTTATAATCTCCTATCTCTTCCTTGTTATCTTCCCTTACCCGAATATCACTTACTCCTAGCACATCCAGATGCATCCTCTTTGCTGACTCAGCCAGTTCTACTTTCTTTCTTCCATAAGCCCCATTAATATTGATAGCTCCCCATCAAATTCCATTTTGTTCGCCAAGTTGTTACATTACAAACCATTACTCTCGTCATTATTCCATATTGAAAAATAGCTGATCACAAAGTTTATACAAGGAGTAATTTTAATACCACCTGTCAAATGGGACTCTGTTACTCCCATAGGTCCGAGGCTTGCTTAAAATGTTCTGAGGTCGGTAAATTCATGAAACAGGATGCTACCCTACTTGCACATAGTCCAGGTGAGGATCTCTCCTCTGACCACCGGTGAATTGTATAGTCCTAGCCGCCTGAGCAGAAGGAGGGCCATGACTCAGAATATGTCCGAGATGTCCACTCCCATTCCATAGCAACTGGTATCCCGACTCTCAGGACCTCTTACTAGGCCACTCAGCCGTTGCCCATGGTTGACGAACTAGGACGTGACTACAGTAACCCACACCCTAAACCATGTCACAAAGAAATCGTATCTAGTGTTTCCATATCTCTGTTGGATAGTTTTCATTTGTATCTTCAGCAGTACGTTTTCTTGCTTAACATGTTCTTTTTTATTGCCCCCTGCAGAAACATCTTAATGAGGTTTTACTGTATTTATTATTGTGCTTTATTGCATTTTACTCTTTAGAAATTCAGACACTGCTTCACATTGTTTGGTTGTAAATCAAATTGAAGATTCATTTTAAATTTTAACATCAATATTTTAAAATATCTTAGCATCAGAGTGAAGGGATCAGTAAGATAGTTATTCAGTTGGTTAATGTATGTAATTTGAATATTCAAATTTAAAGTAAGTACTGCTTTGCATTTTAAAAGGTTCTTGTAAATATTGGGTTAGTTTGAATTAACAAATAAAACTGTCATATTCAAAATTAGTGTTGTTCATTCCATACCTTTAACAAAGAAAGAAAAAATTCTCCGACACCCTATGGCATCACGCTATATTTTATTTTTCGTAAAAATTGGTGTGCCACCATAAGGCGTCACATGTGACCTTGGTATTCACTTTGTACATCATGTAAATATATTCCAAGATTATATAAACAGCCTACATCACGTACAATTGCTCTGGCACCAGCAGAATATTATTAAAATTCATGCCTTGCACCAGTGGACTAGTATGCTAGCATTGGCTCAGCACTCAACACCTTAAGGCTGCCCCTGCTGGATTTAAAAAAAAAAAAATATATAAATAAGATCCTACTTGCCCTTTTTCTACACTTAAATACCAAGTTTCAAGAAATTCCACAGATTCATTCTCCCTTGCTGCCATAACAAACAAACAAATGACAGAAAAAATGAAACTGAACCCAACATAAGTTATTATTTGTCCTGTCTGATGTAAAAACCCTGTATGAAGTCAATATTGGAAAAGTACTTACAGAAAGACTATCTATATATATAAAATAAGAGTTTTGTCTGTACATTGCTCAGAATTTGAAAAGAATGGTATTTCTGTATTGGTCATGTCCACAGTAACAAGAAAATGTCTGTCTGTATGTATGTATGTTTGTATGTATGTATGTACACGCATCACTAGAAAACGGCTATAGATAATTTAATAAAAATCAATATGTGAAGTCGGCTAATAAGTCACTACAATCTAGGCCATGAATAATTTTATTAACGCTGATGGAAATGGTAGTTTAGGAGAAGGCCTGAAATGTAATTTTCAAATATTTATGTTATTAGTAGTCCTATCTTAATGAAAATTGGTATGCGAAGTTCGGAAATATGTCGCTATAATCTAGTAAATAAATTTATTCATGCTGAGTGAAGTGGTAGCTTAGGGGAAGGCCAAAAATTTCATTCTTAAATATTTACGTTATTTGTTGTCGTATCTCAATGAAAATTGGTATGCATAGTCGGAGAACGAACCACTACAATCTAGGCTATAAATAAGTTTGTTCACGCTGAGTTAAATGGTAGTTTAGGGGAAGGCCTAAAATTTAATTCTCAAATATTTTTATTATTAGTGGTCGTATCGATAAATACCTCCTCTGCGAACCATGTGACCTTGTCGCGGTGGGGAGGCTTGCGTGTCCCAATGATGCAGATAGCCGAGCCGCAGGTGCAACCATATCGGATGGGTATCTGTTGAGAGACGAGACTAACGAATGGTTCATCGAAAGGGGGGTAGCAACCTTTCGGTAGTTGCAAGGGCGGCAGTCTAGATGATTGACTGATACGGCCTTGTAATAATACTCAACATGGCTTAGCTGTGTTGATACTGCTACACGGCTGAAAGCAACGGGAAACTACAGCCGTAACTACCTCCCGAGGACATGCAGCTCTCTCTGTATGAATGATGTACTGATGATGGCTTCCTCCCGGGTAAAATATTCCGGAGGTAAACTAGTCCCCCATTCGGATCTCCGGGTGGGGACTACACGAGAGGGGGCGATCATCAGGAAGATGGATACTGACATTCTGCGAGTCGGAGCATGGAATGTTAGAAGTTTGAATTGTTGTGGTAGCTTAGAGAATCTGAAAAGGGAGATGGATAGGCTAAAGTTAGATGCAGTTGGTATAAGTGAAGTACGTTGGCAGGAAGAACAGGATTTTTGGTCAGGCGACTACCGAATTATCAACACGAAATCAAACAGGGGAAATGCAGGAGTTGGTTTAATAATGAATAAGAAAATAGGGCAGCGGATAAGCTACTACGACCAGCATAGTGAAAGAATTATTGTCGTCAAAATAGACACCAAACCAATCCCCACCACAATAGTGCAGGTCTATATGCCTACTAGTTCAGCGGATGATGAAGAAATTGAAAGAATATATGAGGAGATAGAAGATTTAATACAATATGTAAAAGGTGACGAGAATCTAATTGTGATGGGAGACTGGAATGCAGTGGTAAGCCAAGGAAGAGAAGGTAGTACAGTAGGAGAATTTGGATTGGGACAAAGGAACGAAAGAGGAAGTCGGCTGGTTGAATTCTGCACTGATCATAATTTAGTCCTTGCTAATACTTGGTTCAAACACCACAAACGACGGCTGTATACGTGGACGAGACCTGGAGACACTGGAAGGTATCAAATAGACTTCATTAAGATTAGGCAGAGATTCAGAAACCAGGTGTTGGATTACAAAACTTTCCCAGGAGCAGACGTGGACACTGACCACAACCTGTTGGTCATGAAATGCCATCTGAAGTTGAAGAAATTGAAGAAAGGAAAGAATGCAAAAAGATGGGATCTAGGCAAGTTGAAAGAAAAGAGTGTGAGGGATTGTTTCAAGGAATATGTTGCACAAGGACTAAATGAAAAGGCTTGAAGGAAACACAATAGAGGAAGAGTGGAGAGTCATGAAAAATGAAGTCAGTAGGGCTGCTGAAGAAATGTTAGGAAGGAAGAAAAGATCAACTAAGAATCAGTGGATAACTCAGGAGATACTAGACCTGATTGATGAACGACGAAAATACAAGAATGCTAGAAATGAAGAGGGCAGAAAAGAATACAGCCGATTAAAGAATCAAGTGGATAGAAAGTGCAAGGTAGCTAAGGAGGAATGGCTGAAGGAGAAGTGCAAGGATGTCGAAGGCTGTATGGTCCTGGGAAAGGTAGATGCTGCATACAGGAAAATCAAGGAAACCTTTGGAGAAAAGAAATCTAGGTGCATGAATATTAAGAGCTCAGATGGAAAGCCACTTCTAGGGAAAGAAGACAAAGCAGAAAGATGGCAGGAGCACATACAACAGTTGTATCAAGGTAACGATGTAGATAATTTGGTTCTGGAAAATGAAGAGGCTGTTGATGCTGATGAAATGGGAGACCCAGTTTTGAGGTCAGAGTTTGACAGAGCTGTGAGTGACCTTAATAGGAACAAGGCACCTGGAATTGATGATATTCCCTCTGAATTACTGACTGCCTTAGGAGAAACCAGCATGGTAAGGTTATTTCATTTAGTGTGCAGGATGTATGAGACAGAAGTCCCATCCGATTTTCGGCAGAATGTTGTTATACCAATTCCCAAGAAAGCCGGTGCTGACAGGTGTGAAAACTACCGCACCATTAGTTTAGTATCTCATGCCTGCAAAATTTTAACATGTATTATTTACAGAAGAATGGAAAAACAAGTTGATGCTGAGTTGGGAGAAGATCAGTTTGGCTTCAGAAGAAATGTAGGAACACGTGAAGCAATCCTGACTTTACGTCTGATCTTAGAGGATCGAATCAAGAAGGGCAAGCCCACGTACATGGCATTCGTAGATCTAGAAAAGGCATTCGATAATGTTGATTGGAACAAGCTATTTATGATTCTGAAGATGATAGGGATCAGATACCGAGAACGAAGAATTATCTACAACCTGTATAAAAATCAGTCTGCAGTGATAAGAATCGAGGGCTTCGAAAAAGAAGCAGCAATCCAGAAAGGAGTGAGGCAAGGCTGCAGTTTGTCCCCTCTCCTTTTCAATGTTTACATAGAACAGGCAGTAAAGGAAATCAAAGAGAAATTTGGAAAGGGAATCACAGTCCAGGGAGAGGAAATCAAAACCTTGAGATTTGCCGATGATATTGTTGTTTTATCTGAGACTGCAGAAGATCTCGAGAAGTTGCTGAATAATATGGATGAAGTCTTGGGTAAGGAGTAAAAGATGAAAATAAATAAGTCCAAAACAAAGGTAATGGAGTGCAGTCGAACGAAGGCAGGTGATGTAGGAAATATTAGATTAGGAAACGAAGTCTTAAAGGAAGTAGATGAATATTGTTACTTGGGTAGTAAAATAACTAACGATGGCAGAAGTAAGGAGGACATAAAATGCAGACTAGCACAAGCAAGGAAGAGCTTTCTTAAGAAAAGAAATTTGCTCACTTCAAACATTGATATCGGAATTGGAAAGATGTTTTTGAAGACTTTCGTGTGGAGCGTGGCATTGTATGGAAGTGAAACATGGACGATAACTAGCTCAGAAAGAAAGAGAATAGAAGCTTTTGAAATGTGGTGTTACAGAAGAATGCTGAAGGTGAGATGGATAGATCGAATCACGAATGAAGAGTTACTGAATCGAATTGGTGAGAGGAGATCGATTTGGCTAAATTTGACGAGAAGAAGAGATAGAATGATAGGACACATCTTAAGACACCCAGGACTTGTTCAGTTGGTTTTTGAAGGAAGTGTAGGTGGTAAGAATGGTAGGGGTAGACCAAGGTATGAATATGACAAACAGATTAGAGCAGATGTAGGATGCAATAGTTACGTAGAAATGAAAAGGTTAGCACAGTATAGGGTGGCATGGAGGGCTGCATCAAACCAGTCTATGGACTGATGACTCAAACAACAACATCGATAAATACTACATAACCAAAGTTATATAGAATTAAATTTCCGATCATTGGTGTCTTATACATTTTTACCGTACCGGCTATGATAACACAGATATTCATAAATTTGTAATTTTGTAGCTAAGTCCATATCGACTCCGAGCCACGAGAAAATGGGTTAACAGAATTTAATGAAAATCTGTATATAGAGTCGGGGGAATAAGAAACAACAGTCTAAGCTATAAACAAATTTATTCAGCCTGGATGAAACTGTAGTTTAGGAGAAGGTGCCTAAAATATAATTTTTAAATACCTATGTTATTGGTGCTATCATAAAGTATTACATAACAAAATTTATAGAGAATACAATTTCCGATCATTTATATTTTATTCAGTTTTACCGTACCAACTATGGTAAGAGTGGTATTTTTGAGTCGGTAGAAAACTACATGTGAAGGCCTACAATATCGAAAGCGCATAAAATGATCAACAATAACATTACATTGACCATTGTTTGTTGTGATGTTCTTTGTCTCTTATGCTGCCTCTCAATTCCAATAGATGACCCGCTGCATACCGAGTATAACAGCCTGACTGAATATTGGCGAGAAATAGCTGGGGAGTTAGAAAACTTTCTTCTTTAGCATGTCATTCCTCTGGTTCATACATTTTCTGATACAGCCGGTACATAACACACTGGTTCATCACAGTATTCCAGCTATTCGATCCCTACTCTGACGCGCTGTTTTGAACGAGCAGAGTGCATACTTAAGGCAGAGGCTCACTTAGTAGTAGTATGGCCTGGCCTAGAATAACAATTTAGGCCTATTCCAAATTATAGTACCACAATTCACTAAATAACTTGAAATCCAACCCTGAAAAGAGCATTTCTTAAGAATAGCTTCTTCCTCTTCAGTTTTATTAAATTCTACATTCATTTTATTCCAAATTAGCAGTGAAGAGGGGGTTTCTCCTCTGGTTTGGAGGGAAAATTTGCCTCCAAGTCAGATAGATTTTTCCGCCACCAGTGTAGTGAATTAAGATTTTCCGACTCATCTGATAATCCCAGAAATTAGATTAGTAAAAGGGCATAGGTTTTGCCCTGGGAGTCTCCACTATTCGACCCCCTCCCTGCCGAAAAAAGACATAGTGTTTACGGATCACGGCTGTCTGTGGCTTTGATCATTCCAGCTCTGGAACTTTGGACTGTTAGATCGGCAGCGTAGTCCTGTTCGTTAAAAGTGTGAAAATGTGTGGTTGTTCATTTGATGGAGTATTTCATATGAAAGCATTGCATTTAATCGCTCCATTCCTACTGACATCATTGTAATGACGTGTGTTTATTTCAGTTGTAAAATCCACTAAGACAGTCATTCTGAGGATGTAAAAATGCAGGTGGAGAGTGAGTGTCTACCATTATAATGAAAACTCCCCAACCTGATTGTGACTTATGGTAGGCAAGCGGCACTACCATTACAATGAAAATTCCCTAACTCGGTCTTCATATGAGAAGAGACGTTTGGTGACTTCACCGTCGCGTTTCTAGGGTAACGTTAAGAGCTACGCTATTTAATACAATCTTGCTCACAATGTGAACACTACCTAACCTAGAATTATGTATACAATGTAAAATTCCGTAGCGAAGTACGGGTACATCAGCTAGTTTTATATATATAAGTATATGAAAAAGAAAGGTTCTAATATATTTTAGCTGCTGATTGTATGGTACAAAAATATGTAGTATAACATCAGTTCATACTATGGAATTTTGATTGTTACAGCTTTGAAAGTTCATGATTTAATGGTCTTCCTTCTTAAATGTTCCATTAGTATGTATCAGAATGAGGTAGACTTGTGTGGTGGTGTTGGCTGCTGCTGCTGCTACTACTACTACTACTACTACTACTACTACTACTACTACTACTAGATTATTAACCCCAAATGGACAAATATCTACTGGCTTACACATTCTTCTGATGTCCTTTCTGCACATTTGTGTTATTACCATGAAGATGGCAGCGTAATATTGATGTATTAATGTTTTGGTCAATGGGGGTGGTGGTGGTGATGATCCAGCTAGGATATTTTGTAGAATCCCTTATTTGGCAAAGTTGAAAGCAGAAGTATGACATTTGTCATCAGATATAGATTTTTGTATTGTTGCTAAAGATATAACGTTAATTGATTATGGGAGTCCAAACTTACTTGATATACGCAGTCCAATCACATTATCATGACCACCTGCTAGTATGCAGACTACCGCCCTTCGCACCACAGACAGCAGCTGCAGTTGCTGGCATTGACTGAGTCAGGTGCTGATTGGTCTCCGCAGGTATCTGGAATCATGCTGTCTATAGTACGTGCCAGAATTGTTGAAGGATATGCTGTGGAGGAGACAGACAGCGAACACTACGATGCAGGTGGTCCCACAGATGTTCAGTTTGATTGAGATGGGGGCAGTTTGGGAGCCAAGCAAGAACTTTGGAGTCCTGATCGTACTCTTCCAGCCATGTAGCATTGCGCATTATCGTGCTGAAAGATCTCATCCTCTCGAGGAAAGACAATCCTCTTGTACGGGTGGATGTGATTGCCGAGGATGATAACTGATCTGATAACTGTTGTGGAGATCCTTCCACAGAAATGATGGGACCTAGAATGTAGTATGAGAAGATTCTCTAGATGATAACCCTGCTCCCACTGCCTTATATTCATCTAGCAATGGTTGCAAGGTGTTGGCTGTCTGAAATTTCTTGCCGAACATGTTGATGTCTATCCGTTCTATGCACCTGAAAGTGTGACTCGTCGGAGAAGGCTACCCATCTGCAATCAGCAGTGATCCAGTCGCCATGCTGTAGAGCAAATTCCTGGCATTTTCGTCATTGCACCTGTGTTAGCATGGTAACAGTTACACTCCATCTATTCCGGAGCCCTAACTGTTGCAGTAGAAATATCTGGATGCCCCCTGGTTCATTTGGATGGTGAGCTGTTCCACTGTGGCCTGTTGGTAGGCCTTCAGCACTGTCATAGTCATTGTTCATGTCCATATCAACCATATCAGTTGTCCATGGAGCTACACAGTTTCCACAACAGTTATCAGTGATGACATTTGTCCACTCACAATACTCCTTTACCACAGAAGCATGTGAATAGTTGACAAATGTTACTGTTTCCAAAATACTGCCCCACCTTGGCCCAAAAATCAGTCATCATGTTTTGCAACTTGGTTAGATCGGTTCCCGTATGCATGACATCAGGAAGTATACTGTGTACAGCCAAAGTGTCGGTCACATTATGTACCCGCTTCACCAGCCTATGTCATGGGCTACGTGCTGCAGATGCTACTTTTAGCTTGTGGTTGTAATAATGTACTTCGAATGTGTATTGTACCATGAAATGCCCGCACGATGGCTTGCTTGAAGAGCATGATGAATCTTCAATGCAGGGTCGTGTGTGGTACACTATTGGAATAGGTACAGAGAGATAGGTTTCCAAATGGATACAGAGATTTAATAAAAATTTTGATTTGTTCAAAATTGTAAATATCACCTCTACAATGATCTTCTTGATGTCTTCTGTGGCTAAAGTGACACGTACATTTCCAGACTCGACACCACGTTTCCATCCACCATAGGAACCATGAAGTCACCCTTTCACCAGTCACCATGGTAACATCCTCTCAGCATCACCATGGGAACCATAATCCCTCGCCAGAAGTTCTGTTTCTATTACAGAACTATTTAAAATAGTTTTACTTGAGTCCGCCTTGTCAATACACCTTATAATGAAAGAAAACTATTTATTTTACATCACCACTTGTCTCAGTTGACGAGTCCACAAGTCCAGGTGAGAACAAAGAGTTCGCATGAAGTTAGCACGAGGTTTGAAGGGCAATGTTTGCTTGTGAACTTACAACTTTTTCAAGACATATATCACCCAAAGTGTTAAGAGTAATTATCTTTTTTTTCGCTAAGAGTGGTAAGGAAGCAGCTGTGGCCTTAATTAAGATATAGCCCCAGCCAGCATTTGCCTGACGTGAAAATGGGAAACCACAGAAAAACATCTTCAGGGCTGCGGAGAGTAGGGTTCGAACCCATTAACTAAATGCAAGCTCACAGCTCGCGACTCTTAACTGCACAGCCAACTGGCTTGGTAGAGTAATTATCGAGTCAATATTTGAGAACTTGGAAATATTTTTGCTATAGATTTGTGATCATTTTAATATTTAGGACTTGTTCATTCAGTGTACAATTTTAACTTGAAATATTTAATAATAATGTTATTGGCTTTACTTCCTGCTAACTACTTTTACAGTTTTTGGAGACGCCAAGGTGCCAGAATTTAGTCCCATAGGAATTCTTTTACGTGCCAGTAAATCTATGACACGAGGCTGTCATATTTGAGCACCTTCAAATACCACCGGACTGATCAAAAGAAAAAATGAACATAGTTCTACAATTTAAATACCTCTGAGAAATAATCAAACACAAGTTAAATGAAAAAGAAACATGGATAAACTGAACTAACAAAATGAAAAATAAGCTATTTTTAACTGGTCAACGCATAACAAGAAACGGCCATCAATAGACACCAAGATCTAACACTGTTAAACCGTAACTCTCCTGGAAACCACTATCGTTTGTGAAACCCTCTTTAACCCTGTTCCAAATTAAAAACGAAAGAAGAATCCTCAGAACTAGCATAAATTAAAAAAAACCATGTCGAAGGAGTCTGGAGTAATTTTCCTAACGAAACTGTCTCTCAAGAGATTGATCCAATCACCAGCACAACGAAGAAAAGGATCTCATATTTCTTTCACACCTTGAGACTGCCAGGAAATTTCCTGGCTTTCACGACAACTAGTGATGAGAAATCTTCGAAAGATAGGAGGGCAATGGATCCACAAAATTCAGGAAGAACTCGAAGCAGTTGGATTTGAGATAGCAGATGCAGAGAACAAAAATAAAATTGACACCTTTCTTAAGGCTCACAAATTTTCAGCAGAAATGACACAGAAGGGCTATGGCAATGAATTGAGAAAATTATGATTGGAATGAATGGAAGAGTACTGGGCAGATCATAAAAACTAAACAGTAGAACCTTCAAAGAAAAAGTGAACATGGAACGACTCAAATGGTCCTATGTGGTCAATAATAATAATAATAATAATAATAATAATAATAATAATAATAATAATAATGGAAACTCGTCTTCGTGACATCAACAGACTAGTGTACATTTCTACTGCTAGTTGCTCAGTTTGGCCGTGCAGCTAGGGACTCGCAGCTATGAGCTTGCATCCAGGAGACAGTGGTTTCGAACCCCGCTGTCGGCAGCCCTGAAAATGCTTTTCTGTGGTTTCCCACGGCCACTTTCTTCCCACTCCTAAGCCTTCAGAAGTGGTCCTGATTGGTCCATTGTCAAAATTTCCCTAGGTTTCTCCAGAATCAATGGCCTTGGGTATTCCTTCACCAGATAGTTATATGCTTGATCCGTCTCATATACTCATGTGAATTTTTTCTTAATGACATCCCGTACTTTGTTTGTACCCACATGTCCTGGTATTGAATAGCCTTGCCAGATTATGGCAGACCTTAATTTAGGAGGGGCACATATCCTACATTTCAACTGCACTGAATTGATGTACAAAATGCCATTGACGAAACAAAATATTTGAACTGAATTGTGTACACGATTGTGATCAACATCGTCCACTTAAATAGGTCTCTCAAAGTAATGGATGAGCTCCCTCATTATTCCATCTCTTCTCTGCATTTGGGGAACGTAGCGAATCTTCTTAGGAATTCATCTTTGTCGTCCAGGACTTCAAGGGATTGTACACAAACCACCTAAGCAGGGTTTCGGCTCAATACGTGCCAAAATATTCTTCTTCCCTGGTCTATGTACCATGATTATGTTGAACTGTTGTAAAAACAGCATCTGCCGGGTTACTCTTTACTTGTTAGCTCTACTGTTAGTCGAAGCTTTGTGATCCATGTCGATAGTGACAAGATACCCATAACAGTATAACAGGGAATGTACAGCAAACTCTGTCTTATCTGGGCTAATTACTGGATAAATTTGCACTGATAACTGAAATCACGGATAATATAATATTGCGCATTTTAATGCACAACTTATTTTTTAATAATACAGAACATACATTACTGCTTGAAAATGCAATAATGTCAAACAGTTGATACATTCAATAACCTTTTTTATCAATAAACTAGGCCAATATAAAAATTACTTACAATATATACAAAAAGTATACAGAATGTCAGTTTTTGTTGTTTGGCAAACAAAAAAAAAAGTCATTAATGTTCTTCTGCTTCCGTGATTCATTTAAGTTCTTTTGAATACAAGTATGAATGTTCTGAAGTGCAGCAACATCACTATAATTAAAAACTCTCTGTTCTACATAATCTAAGAGAGTTTCAACTCTTTCCAATGCTGAAGCATGTTGCACATGTGCATTTTCCCTTTCTTCTAGCTCCTCTTCCCAGCCACTCCCTTCGTCTTCTGCAGGGATGCCCTCTGAGGTGGTGATTTCATTTGTCATTAGGTGGAAGCCTGGAAGCTTGGGTCTTACATATCCTCATGCAACCATTCTTCAGTATTTTCACTGCTTATATTTTCAAACTTTTTAATGTCAGAAATCAAAGTGCTTGTCAGATGACTCATTTTTTGTGTAGAAAATCTCTGGAAATCACACTTCATTCTATGTGTGGTAGTAATTTACACCATAGGCACATAGTCGTTTTCCAACTTTAAAGCAGCCCAAGCCTTTGAAACCAAATGTACAGCATCCTACTATGACAGTGTCTTGCAGAATGTTAATACATTGTCATATTCTTCAGTCAAGTCTCTTTCAAGTTGTGAACGGTACATTTGTTTTATTGATGCCATAACACCCTGACCCATGGGTCGGAGAATCGGTTATGTTTGGTGGTAAAAATTTCACTCTTATTTTTCCGTCACAGGAAACAAGTTTATCTTCAGAAGGATGTGAAGGAGCTTTATCTAGGAGTAGAAATGTCTTTATTGGTAACTCTTTTTGTTTTAAGTAATGTGTAATTTCGGGGACAAATTTGGAGCGAAGTCAGTCTTTGAAAACTTCTTGGTTCATCCATATGGCTTTTTGTTTATAATAAACCACCGGGATATTCTGAGTTTCATTCCCTTTAAAACATTGAGGTTTTTTAGCCTTCCCTATTACCAACAATTTCATTTTATGGCCACCAGAAGCATTATCGCAGCACGTTATTGTTATTCATTCTTGAGGATTTATGGCCTGCTGCATGTTGTTTTGCTTCGTGAACAAGTGTACAGGATAGTAAACATTTCCAGTATAAGCCAGACACATCTGAGTCAAGAGACTAATTCTCCTCTGAAACAAATTTTTCAAATTCTTGTTTAAATGCATCTGTCGCATCGGTATCTGCACTTAGGTGCTTGCCTTGTGCAGCAATTTCTCATATTCCATTCCACTCTTTAAATCTTGTAAATGAACCTGATGATGCACAAAATTAACCTTCCAAGCCTAAGGCCCCATAAAAAAATTTCCTTTCTCAGCGCACATAGCACCTAAAATTGGTATCCCTTCTGATCTCTTATGATGAAACAATAATTGTAGCAGTGCTGCATCCAAACTATCGTAAGTTAAATTTTTCATACATTTCATACAGCTTTACAGCTGCAATTTCTAGTGAATTATAAGAGTTTCTGTTTGCAATTTTTAATGTCTAATTGTCTGTACACCAGTCCCATAATCATTTGCTAATTTCTGTACTGAATCTCCATTCTCAAACTTTTCAATTAATTCAAGCTTTTATTTTAAAGTTAAAAGAACTGCTATACAGTACATTGTTTAGTGTTTAGTTCTCAAACAAAGCATGCCACCAGCACACTTACAGTCGTGAGTGCTCTCAAACTTCAAGCGTGCAGTTCACACACGTATTCAAACCTGTAAACTGGATAATCGGGAGTTTGTTGTATTATTGCCAAAACTTAAAGTTCTGTGATTGTGTAAGTCTTTTCATGGGGTATCAACTTTTGACTCATGAATGATGTGAATACTGTAGTTTGTGATCAGGATTGCTTGGGTCCACCAGGTATAGGGCTGCACCTATTCCTATTGCACTGGCGTCACACTCAGTGCAGAACGGCAATTGAAAATTTGGATATGTCAGTTTAATGCTTTCCTTAATCATCTTTTTCATGGCCAGAAATGCTTGTTCACAATCATCAGTCCACTTCCACTGATTGTTCTTAAGAAGTTGCTGTAAGGTGGAGACTGTCAGGATGTGGTTGGGACAATGCTGTGAAAAGAATTGGCATAATCTAAGGACCTGTTTGATGTGTTTCTTCCTAGTAGCTGGCAGGATTGGGTTTAATACTATCACCACTAATGATGTGCCCTAAGAATAGCACCTCTGTTTTGAAGAATTGGCTCTTCTTTGCATTAATTTTAAAATTTTTAGCACGTAGTTGCTGTAGTTCCTTGTGAATGTCAGTTTGATGCTGTTCCCAGGAATCTGAAGCAATCAAGATATTGTCCACATAAATCACAGTTAAGGTCTTAATACCACCAGATAGCTGATCCTCTAAGCCTCTAATTAAGACTGTTCTGGAGTTTTTAATGTCAGTTGGGAGGTGGTTAAAACATAAGTTACGTTTTCAAATAAAAATGCAATAAGTAATTTGCTTTTATCATTCAACCGGATCTGGTAATATGTCAAAGTCATGTGCAAACTCATGAAGAATTTCTTCCCGTGAAATTGCTTAGTGATATCCCTAAGTAGAGGAGGATGGTCATATTCCAGAATCAGTCTCTCATTCAACGCACAGACATCTAAACATAAACTGGCATTGAACTTTCGTACAGCAGCTAAAGGGTTAAGATAATGCCATCTTCCTTCGCCTGCCTGATTAACATCCTAGCTTTGTCTCTTATGTTTTTCTGGTATCAGATAAGGCCTCTTATGTGGTGATTTATCGTTGACGTTTCAAGCCTCTATTAATTAAACTCCAGTTACAATGAGTTAAGAGAAAGGTTCCCCGTAATCAATACATGTTTTTTTTTTTTAAATGCGTGATTATACATCACAATGTGGACTAGTTTCGACCATATGTTGGTCATCTTCAGCCAGTTGTAGTAAAAATTGACAAAATACAGTATTTAACTTATTATACACATAAAACAATGACTAAATTTGTACTAAAAATTAGGTAGTGCGCTTGTTAAACCATATGGTAGTATTTGTTGAACATGAGACAAACGCATGCCTGTGTACAGTCAGCAGATGTTGGTGCTATCTCAGATGCAATACTCAACAGATCCGTATTGACACAATCACAACTTTAATGCAACAGTTTACGAGATCCTACAAATGTTAATTAATCATACTAAAACTTCAATTTCAAGCTCTCATGAAACGTCGTAAGAATTATAAACTCCAATACAGACAATCAACTCTTTCGGAGCTCTTTCAAGGACAGCTTGTATTTTCTTCTTAGCACCACTCCAACACAAGTCCTATTACACCACGTTAAGGGTTTCAACTGGCAGTACGCCTGTGACATTCAAGATTGTATTGTGAATATCTAAACTCGTATCGTTATACTTCATCAAGACTTAACCAATCCAACGGAATGAATCTGGCATTCATTAAACATGAAAATGAATGAAGCCCCCATCTAGCAACAAGGATAGGAAATGTGCCAGCTGTTGAAGCCTATCACACTCCTCTGGGACAATGATAAATGTCTGATAAATGAAATGAAATGTTAATGGAAAGTGTTGCTGGAATGAAATACACTACCGCTCATTAATTTCAATAACCCAATAATTGACATCTAGTTCTCTGTAGATAAGGTATAATACTGTGGGTATGGTAATGGAAGCAAAGGAATAGTACAACAGTTGTACACATGTCATGATTTTTGTTTGTAATCATGGAGATACAATAGTATCCAACAAACAATGTAGTGTACATAAACGTTATGTAACTATCGGATATGTTTGTTTACCTATTTGCCGACGGATGCTGCATTTGGTGCACCTCTGTTGTTCCCTGTAGTGATGTGATATCTGCAGCGAACGGCAAGCATTGGTACGATACATACCCTATGGTTCCTGCTTGTCAGTTCCTTCGTGACAGTTGAAGTGTGCATATCACTAGTATGGCTCCATGAGTGGAGATATCTGTAGAAAAACGTGGTGCAATTGTAGCACTTGGCCAAGCAGGTTTATCTATTTGAAAAATTGTGAAACAATGTAGTGTGTCCATAGGGGGAGTGCAATACATCCTTCCGCCAGAAGACAACAGGTAGCAATAAGGACATGCCACAACCAGGACGACCTCGTAAAACAACTAAAAGTGATGATAAATATATCAGAATTATCAGGACGAGAAATAGATTCAAAACAGCGCCCCAATTTTGTACAGAATTGGTAGAAATGAACACGACAACAATATCTGTTGCAACAGTAAAAAGGAGACTGACTGAAGCCGGCTTGAAAGGATGTGTCACAGCAAGAAAACCCCATCTAAGGCCCATAAATAAACAGAAGAGACTTGAATGGCCTAGAAAACATCGTAATTGGACATCGGAAGAGTGGACGAAGGTGTTATTCACCGATGAATCGAGTTCTAGATTTTTGGAACCAGAAGGAGAATATTTGTTTGCTGATTTGTAGGGGTAAGGATAGCCCAGCAGTGTGTTCAACCTACAGTTAAACACGGTGGAGGTTCTATTATGGTTGGGGATGTTTTTCCGGAGATAGATTTGGCGACATTGTGAAAATAGAAGGATGTATGGATCAGAAGCAATACAACCGCATACTTCAATATCATGCAATACCAAGTGGTAATATGGAAAGGGTTTATCTTACAACAGGATAATGACCCAAAACATCAGTAGGAATACTGTACGAACTACATTCCATCAAAGGAAAAACAGAAAGTACTGGAAGACCTGGCATGGCCGTCCCGAAGTCCCGATTGTAATCCCATTGAAATGGTCTGCGATGAAGTGGACAGACATATCCGGGAAGTTAATATATCCAGCAAGGAACATCTGTGAAATATTGTTAAGGATGTGTGGAATCATATAGATTCACGATACCTACAGAAATTGATTGACCGCATGCCTCGAGTTTGTGAGGCAGTCATCAAATCCAAAGGAGGATACTTTGATGAAAGTAAAATATGATTGTGATTGTATTATATGTGTAAGGTAATATAATTATCTTTTGTGAGAAATAATGTTTGATTTGTGTTGTAAATCTGAAATACCAGGGTGTATTGAAATTAATGAGCGGTAGTGTATGACAGGGAAAAACCAGAGTACCCGGATAAAAACCTGTCTAGCACAAATCTCACATGGAGTGACCGGGATTTGAACCATAGTATCCAACGGTGAGAGGCCGGTGCACTGCCACCTGAGCCACAGAGGCTTCTCATTAAACATCATATTTAATGTGAAGTCGTTAGAAAAGATTTCATTTTAAAGATTTTTCACTTGTGACGTCATCAGGCAATAAAAATACTTTTTAAGATTTAAACTCCTGTTCATCAAATACTAACATATGGTTTAATAAGCGCACTACCCAATTTTAATTACAAGTTTTGTCATTGTTTTATGTATATAATAAGTTAAATATTTTGTCAGTTTTTACTATAAGTGGCTGTAGATGACCAAGATATGGTTAAAACTAGTCCCACATTGTAGTGTATAAATAATCACATATAAAAAAATCTATGAGTAGGTGGTACCTTTCAACTCATTGTAATTGTATCAATATGGACCAATAATGAAGATAATTTCATATGATAATTAACTCTAATCAATGGCCCCTTAACCCATTCGCATCCTATTTAAATAACATAGCAGTTCAGTGAGAAAACACATTTAAATCCCACACTATGGCAGTCGTCTGCACAGTATTATTTAAAAAATCATACAAAACCAACCAGTAAAGATTCCTTTCTGAAAATTTGCATGCATAATAATGAAGGAATAAGCTTACAAATGCTGCTTTTCTAGTATGTCTGCTGAGTGTGGTACACCTCAAAACATTCTTTTAAGTGAAGTGCTACACTACACTTTTTGCACTGCCAGCAACTTTCACTTCTCTTACTCCGGCTGTAGCACACAATACACACTTTCGTGACTTTTGTTTTCTTCTCTGTTGGGAGAATATGCATGGTAAAGTGGGCCCATGATTTAGCTTGTAATCTGGTAGGGGTGGTGCTTGCTGAAGTTTGACCTCGAACAGAGTACTCCGGCAAATGAACAGTTTCAAGTAGCTGCTTTGCAATGCTAGTTCTGAAGTCAGTGTAGCTTGTCTTCTTGTTAGGAGCGATATTGTGATACACAGTGAAGGAATTGAAAATGCATATATCTAGGAGGTAAAAGAATATTTTTCTATAACCTTTTACTGTGCGTCGCATGACAGGGAGCAAAGCTGTCACCTGATCCTGAAGGTCAACCCCACCCATTCCCTTCTGGTATTCAAGGCCACACTTGGGCTTTATCATTTCCTCCCTAGGGGTTTGTCCTCTCCTTCATCTGAGTTTGCTTGTCACTGGCATGTCAGCTGATTTCTGTTTAGTGGTGAGAAAGCAAACATCCTTGTTATCTTTCCATTTCACACATAATATACTGTTGGCAGTTCATGTCTCATACTCTCCACATTTGAGTTTAGTTTTACTGATATCGCAAGGCATATCTTTTCGATTGTTGATGGTGTGGTAACCTGGAGCATGGGAAATAACCGAAGCCACATGTCCAAACTTCAGCTCAGAATGCATACAAGTGGCATCTGTGAGTTAGTAACTGAACTACGGTACATGTATTGATATACAGCAGTGCATCGCCGTGAGCTGAGCTTGTCATTGGATTCATATGCCATGAATAACTTTTGTGAGATAGGGTCGTCAAATGATGTGATTGGGTTAAGTTGGCTGCCATTAATTTGTACCTCCTCTCTCTGTACCAGGGAATGCCCCCACAATGACCAGCAAGATCGTGTGCAGCACACTATTGGAGTGGGTACAGAGAGATAGATTCCAAATGAAAGTGGATATCAAATAAAAATTTTGATTTATTCAAAATTGTAAATGTCTTCTGTGGCTAAAAGGGACATGTACATTTCCAGACTTGATCACCAGGTTTCCATCCACCATAGGAACCATGAAGTTACCTCCTCATCCCCAGTCACCATGGAAACCACGATACTTTCAGCATCACCATGGGAACCACGATCCCTCTCTGGAAGTTCTGTTGTTAAATATCAATACACTTATACAGGGTCTCCCATATAAATACATATAATAACAATATAAATGGTCGGTTATCGAACATTATAAATTTTAATTGTCCGATACATTGTACCCATTTGCATGCCTCTACTAACTTTCGCCGGAGTCTGCATGAGTTATTCCCAGATGTCATGAAGGTTCTGATACAGACCTAGGGTACAGCTATGGATTTGTTATGGATTCTTCCTCAAATTATTGGCCAATTTTTGTTGAATTTGGAAATAACGATAGACATGTATGGCAATCAACACGAACTACTCAAATAAGAATATTATTCATGGATAATATTTAATTATACCTAAGAAGAAATCCATATTTGGGAAAAGTATGAATAATATTAATAGTAATAATCTAACAATTCACTAATTGGAATTGTATGTGGCATTGAATCAGATCATTTAATGAAGTCAAAGGTCCATTAAAAATAATTACCCACATCATGGTATATTAAAAATTGAAATTCTGTTTGGACACTTATTCAAGTCACAGTAAAGAGATACCTCCTTAATAAAATGAGATTCCCAAGATATTAAGTCAAGTTACCATAATTGGTTCCATATTCAAATTCTAGTAATAATATATTGAGTTAATTAAGTCAAAAATACTGTCTTTAAGTGTTAATGATCTTCAAGACCATATATTTGGAAAGAAAAATATTAAAAATTATGTCTTGGAATTATACATTTGTATATTTTAATTATATATTTGTATATATTCTATATTTCAGTTCATATTTTCCTTACAGTGCAATTAATTAGTCGTTTCCTCCTCGCAATAATTAACTTTCCAAAAATTTGTAAAATTCTATCCACGAATTCTAGTAATATATACTGTGTTAGATAAAATGGTATCACCAAGTTTCAAAAGGCATGTTATACTGATAAAGAAGTAAAAAATTGCTTCATAACCTGAATATGTTATTAAGTTCGGGGAAAGAATTCCTTCATGAAAAATATTCATTACTAATAAATAGAAACATGTTGAAATTTGCCGAAAAGGAAGACGTACATATCATCTACAATATCCAGCTGCTTACTGCTGCCTTCAAATCTACCATTTGACATGCAATTCATTTCAATGACCCTAATTGCGGATGAACATCCCATAACTATCTTTCAGATATGTCTGAAATTTATTATGATGACTCAAATGTTGTCTTTGCCTTTATTCCTACATAAATTCATTACGATGATCCTAAATTATACATATCAACTTTATAAGGGATGTATTCAGGAATGATGTATAAATTATGTCCAATTATGTAGAGAGACTGAACCATTTCCTTATTGAACACCTACCAAAACATTGTTAGTCTTTATGAAGCAAATATGTCTAATAAATTAGTCACATAGATGATTCTGGCGACATGGAACTTTCCCTTAAGTCAGTATATCAAATATATTAGTCACATAGATGATTATGGTGACCTGGAACTTTCCCTTAAGTCATTATCATAACCTGTCCATAATGTATCACTTCAAAGAAAATCATTGTCACCAACGGTATCAATAACTCTCATAATTATGTATCACCACCACTATTCACCTCTTATCTCACTTATTTGACTTTCTAACATAAAATATTTATTACCAGTTCATTCCAAATTTGCTGTGCTTTGGAAGGAAATAATGCAATACATATACGATGAAATATACTATTAAGAACCCTAAAGATGATTTATATGGCAGATATTTATAAGGTGATGTCTTTTAAAGAGATTACATTACAGATGACCAATCAACATGATATGCCAAAAAGGTACGATAACTTTATTTCAGTAGAAATGCATATATTGTGAATCTGGTATATATATTAGTATCTTCGAAGAGAATATCAGTGAATGAAATGTGCCTACAGTAGTAAAAGTAATGGAAGTTGTTCTTTTAATATAAAGGGTCGTCATCTTCCCACTGTTCAAAAAGGGCAACCGACGAAAATGTGGAAATAACAGAGGCATCACGCTGTTGTCGCACACACTGAAGCTGCTGGAAAAAATCATAGAAATGAGACTTAGGAATATAGTGGAACCTTTGCTTGAGGAAGAACAACATGGATTCAGGAAAGGTCAAAGTACTGTGGATCTTTTCTTTGCAGTAAAAATGCTGACAGAGAAGTACTGGGAATATGGTAAAAATCTTGTGGTTGCATTTGTGGCCATTGAAAAAAGCATATCATAGTGTTCCTCGAAACAAGATATGGGAATGTCTGGAAGACGTTAAGGTGCCAAAGTACTTCACTGACAAAGTCAAGATGCTATACTAGAAGTGCTACAGCTGTATCCAGATAGGCAACGGACGATCAGAATGGTTTCAAACAAAAAGAGGTGTCCAACAAGGAAGTGCCCTATCACCACTCCTATTCGTAATAGAAATGGATAAGGTTATAAAATCTATCAAGAAAATGGACAGTGAACCAAACGCCCTGGTATTTGCTGATGATGTGCTTTTATGGGGAGGGACAGAAGCTGAAGTTTAGAAGAAAATAAACGAATGGAACAATACATTGAGAAATTTGGGACTGAAGATGAGCAAAACAAAGACAGTGGAAATGACTATCAACAGAGAAGGAACAAGCTCAAACATATTTGTGGAAGGAGTGAAAATAGAATCAGCTTCCCACTTCAAGTACCTCGGAAACACAATCTCGAAAGACAACACTGTTAGGCAGGAAATACTCAGCAGGACACAGAAAGCATCAAACTTCTAGAGTTCACAAATCTTCTCTGGGACTGCAAAATATCACAAAAAGTGAAAACAGTCCTGTACCACACTTCGTACCAATCCTCACTTATGGTATAGAGACATGTACCCTACTAAACAAAGACTGCAACAGAATCCAAACAACTGAAATGATATTCATTAGAACCATGAACCAAACTACCGGAAAGGACAAGATCAGAAATGAAGTAAATAGGAAAGTAGCCGGTATCGAGGTTCCTATTACCAGTATTATAAAGAAATGCAGACTTAAGTGGTATGGGCACATAATGCAAATGAACAGGGAAAGACCTGCCAGAAAATAATTTGATCGTATTCTCATAGGAAGAAGATCACAGGGAAGCCCAAGAAAATGGAAAACGGTGGATAGAAACTGGAAGATCAGATGTGGAGGAGAGAGGATTCAAATGGGAGGATGTACTGGAACAGAAGATGTATGAAGACGGAAGGAGCTGGCAAGCGCTTGTACACCACACCCGGGAAACTGGAGTTGGGTGGTAGTAGTGATCATGATGTGATGATGAAGAAGAATTTAAAGGCCTGTATAACCCAGGAAGGATGATACTTCCAGCATCTTTTATAAGGTAATATTTCATATAAGGTTGTATACACGCTTAAAGCAGGACGGCTGTGTGCGACATAAGTTTGGCTGAGGCAACTACCATAGTGCAGAGTATAAGCACCATGTGTTTGATCTTAGTTTGTATGGGAGACCCTGTACTTGCCTCCTTTCAATGGAGTCCACAAATAGTGATGAATTCAATTACTGAACACTTGTCTAGGTAGACGAGTCAATAAGCACAGATGACAATGAAGAACTGAATGATTAAATGCTTGTCTTTGTTGAAGAGTGCACAAGTATAGATAAGAATGAAGAAATGAATTATTGAACACTTGTCTCGGCAGAAGAGTCGACAAGGAAAAATGAAACTAATAAATCAAAGTTATAGTTATCTTGCACTCGGCATAGTTTAAATACCGAGTCACTGAATCACTAGCCATAGAAATGAACACTAGTCTGTTGATGTAATGAAAATAAATGGGTTCCCTTTAATGTATGCAACACGAAATAAAAGTGAATCTCCAAGTATCACTTCGGCAAATTAATGAATACTTGTTATAGAAATTAACATAAGTTTTGTGTTATGCCATATAAACATGGTAATTGCTTTCTCAATGCTGACTATCTGAAGATCTTTAAGGTGGTAAATAGTGAGTTGGACTCTTAAGTTGATGCAGTCTGACTTAAACATCCTAAGTAACTGATGTCAAATGTGGCTTCTTGATTTGAATACTTCAAAATCCAATGCAATTTTCAAATAGCTCATGTGAATGAAATAAATGATCTTGGTGTGACACTTTCAAACTGTTATGGTCTTTCCTTCGAGAAACATTTAGACAAGATTTCTAGGAAAGGATTCAGATTACTTAGCTTTCTGAAAAGAAACTGCACCAAATTTGTTAGTCCTAGAACTTTGATAATTTTATTTTGCACTCTAATCAGGCCATTGTTAGAATACTATTGTGAGGTGTGGCTACCTTCTCGGCAGTATTAAATATAGAACTTGGAAAGAGTCCAAGTAAGGTTCATGAAATGGATCAGCTACGAAGGCTTGGGTGTTTCTCTCTCTTCATCCGATTACAAGTTTTTTAGTGAGAATGAGTATGAGGACATTGCACTCATGCTGTAGATGTACCAATGCCCTCTTTCTTTATAAGTGTCTGTCGAATAGAGTGGATTGCTCAGCATTGTTGGAGTTGATTCCATTACATGTTCCTCACTGCAATACTAGGCAAAGGTATATTTTCCATCTGCCTAATGTGAGAACTGTGGCTCGGGCAAACTCATGGCTGCTGAGGGCACTAAAATCACTGAATAAAGTGGGTGAATCAGTGGACCTTTTTCACTCACACCACTCTAAAATTAGATATGCCCTAACGATCTCAAGGCCGTAAGATCCTCTCTGTATAATATGTGTATTTAAATATCTCTAGATTTAGTTTAATATTGGCAATTATTTTAGAAAATTAGTTTTTATTTTTTTAAGGTGTTGTATAAATATGTCTATATAAACATCTCTTAGCTTAACCTTGGTAATGATTTTAAGCAAATAGGATTATTTAATGTGTACTTGTTGTATATAGTGTTTTATTCAATCGTCTGTAATTGGATAAATAACATGTTGAAAATAAAAATTCTAGCTCTCTATCTATATTCACTCTGCAAAATAAAGACTCCCTTGCGTTGTCTTGGTGACAGACTTTGTTGCAAAAAATAAATAAAATAAAAATAATAAATCAGAAGTTAAATGAGCTCACCAGACAAAAAATTAGTCACCCTGGAGATATCATTACAAGCATTATTTAATACCGTGTAACTCCGCCTCTGGACTTGATAACTGCCTGGATTCGTTTAGGAAGTGAATCCACAAGGTTGTGCAGGTACGTTGCATGCAGGTTAAGCCACCCACTAAAGATTTGACTGCGCAATTCCACCATATTGTGGGGATGCTGATGTTGGCATTTTACCTGCTGTTCCAACATTTCCCACAGATTTTCAATGGGGTTCAAGTCAGGCGATTTTGCAGGCCAATTGAGATGTAATAGGGTGGGGGCGTGTTCATAAAACCATTCACATATGCGTCCAGGCCGATGAGCTTTGCTGTTGTCATCTTGAAAGATCGGGGTACCAATAGCATACTCATCATGCAGATGTTGACTGAAAGGCAACATCCCCAAAATATCACAGACCCACCTCTGGCTTGAACCTGACCATGCTCACATACAGGATGAAATGCTTCATTTGGCCTTCAGTGCACTCGACGATGTGTGTCATTGGAATACAGGCAAAAACCTGATTTGTCAGACCACATTACATTCCGCCAGTCAGCTACTGTCCACGTTTGATGATTTCTAGCTTATTGAAGACGACGCAGCTTTATGTTCCTATGTGAGCAATGGCCTTTTGTGAGGTGACCGACTCCAGATGTTCATTGCATGCAGTTCCTGTCACAATGTTCTCTCCCTAACAGGTTGGGATGGACCTTCGTTCACTGACTGCAGCAATTCCTGTCTGTTTTGGAAGCGATTTTGATTCACAAGCCGTGAAATGCATCTTCGGCCCCTCTCAGTCAGGATCTTTTTTCAACCAGAATTATGATGTCGTGTTTCGTGGCCATGTATAGTACACCACTACTTACAGATACGTTGAACAGTCCGCTGCGAAACACCAAAAATCCAGCAACTTCACGCACCTTATGGCCATGGGCACGGCCAAACACCATTGCCCCCTCTTTTCCACTCTGCCACATCCTTACATCTACCCATGTTGACGTACACTGTCCGCTTGAAACATCAGTGTCTCATTGATCGCTACTGCCTTATGCTCACGTAGAAGCGGTGTGCATGCGGTTGTGCATGAGACTCATTCGCTGCGCCATCTGTACAGGCTTAACGATCCATCTGCGTGTGCGCACTGGGGTGACTAATTTTTGGTCCAGTGAGCTTATTTTCACTGTTTAAAGAACATAAATTCTTGAACACCAATTTTTAGCACAGAATCATTTGTTGTTCAAACCCCCAAAGTGAGAGTTGACGTGAATGAAACATTTAACACTGCAGAAATGCTCTTTCTCAAGTCTTAGCTTGATAAATTATTTAAACACTCAACATAAATATCGCTAACCTTGCGGTTAGGGGCACGCAGCTGTAAGCTTGCATTCGGGAGATAGTTGGTTCAAAACCTACTGTTGGCAGCCCTGAAGATGGTTTTCCATGGTTTCCTATTTTCACACCAGGCAAATGCTGAGGTTGTACCATAATTATAGTCACATCCACTTCTTTCCCACTCCTAGTAATATCCTACCCCTATCTGTGTTGGTGCGATGTATAGCAACTTGTAAAAATATATATATATCTCAAGTTGAAATTGTATACACTGTACAATGAACAAGTCCTAAATACAGAAATTATTTCAAGTCGACAAACAAAATATTTTTTAAGCCCTCAGATATTGACTCTATAATTGTCCGGTGGTTACTTCCATATGTGTCAGTCCCTACCATGACCTTGTCTCAGAAGATCGTACTTTCGTATTTGTTCAGGACTTTTGTTGTGTCCCAAACACATCACATGATTGAATTAAGGAGTTTGTATGTTTCTTTATCTTCAGAAGTGATGAATACGGTGTGATATAACTGATGGTAGAAGGCAAGATAGAAGAGAAATGTGGACATGGGCAGAGAAGATTATCCTGGACGTAGAACCTCTGACAGTGGTCAGAGTCTGTATGAGCGTCTCTAGATTTAGCTTAACCTTGGTAATTATTTTAGGAAATTAGTTTTATTTATTTAAGGTGTATTTGTTGTGTATAGTGTTTTTTTCAATCACCCGTAGTTGGGTAAATTGAAAAGGTGGACCTTAAAAATAAAATATTTAACTATTATTGTGATCATAGTTCAACATGGATCAATCATCATGAAATTTATATCTTTTGATTGTGGTCCAACATCCATGATACAACAACTCTGATACGGGAAACACAAGAAAGGAAAAATTACTCCATGATGGACGCAAACCTATTGTAAGGAGATGGGACGAAAAGAAGAAAAAGATGAAAATGGTGATATTTCTTCACTTGACACATTATCATATTCGTTGTGCCCTGCAGAACTAATCACCTTAGTTGATAATATTGTATGTATGAGTATTAATCTGATCTATGAATGATACAGAATTATTTAATTGTCCTTTTAACTCTTTAGATGCATATTTACTAGTGTGGATTTTCTACTTTCTTGTAGGCATCCAGTTAGCAGCCAGCAACGGCGACAATACCAAGGTGGTTGTCGTTTTGTTTGGAATTTAGATACAGGTTTGTATTCTGTAGTGGATACAAAGGAACTAACTGAAGTTGAAGAATACATAGATGAGAAAGAACCATGGAATCCTGCAAGAGAGATGGCTAGAGAAATGAGAGAAAATCTGCCGCATATACCCCTTAGTCACATGGTACGCTACATCTGCAATAAACCTGCATTGAGAGGTGAGAATGTTCATTTCAGTTCAGATGCTCATTTTCATAAATACAGAATATGTCAAAATTGTGTTCATCTGTAAATGAGAAAAATTGTGTATCCCAATGCCTGCTGTTTACATTGCTCTGGATCAGTGGTTGAGTGTTGGCCTCGAAATCCTAAGAGCTCAGGGCACTACCAGGCACAGGCAGTCAGATATTTGAAAGGTAGGAAAAAGTCCATCACTTGTATGCTGATGACAAGTAAAAGATCTCTGGTATCACATTTGGTGTTGACCCAAAAAAATTAATTGGAATTCTGTTATAGATAGCAAGTAGAGGTTTTTAATGGAAGTAAAATTGAATGTTGATAGACACACAGGCTGCCTAAGCAACATCAGTTCAGAATGCCTTCCTATGGTAACTGTGGCCATGTTATTGTAGTTGTTGTTTCTTTAGGTCACAGACTTCAAATCTGGTACATTTGCATAATTACGAAGGTTGGAACTTAAATAGTGGCAACTATTTATTTACAACAGGTACAAGAGAGTTACATGTTAGCAACCTTTACTGTCCTTCAATGTAGTCACCAGCATTGTGTATAACCCATTTCCTGCGATGTGGAAGTCTTAGTTTACCTTTAGCAGAGCCTGTTCTGTTGATGGTGCGAATGGAGCGGTCTGCTGCCTGTTGAATCTCTGCACAGTTCTGAAGTGAATTCTCACGAATCGTCTGGGTTCGATCACTGTCCAGTAATCCGGCAAGAGTATGCACTACTTCTTCACTCGTAGGACGACCTGCCCGATGAATGTCCGCCACAGTTTGCCGACCATCGTTTAAGGCTTTTACCCAATGTGCCACTGTTCTGTAAGGCAATGCAGATTCCCTGCAAGCCTCTTGAAGATCTTGATGACACTGTCGTTCAGTACGACCTCTGGCACATTCACTCTTGATCCAACTCCGTTGTTCCTGTGTGGAAAACATAGTGACAGCGTTACGTTAGACAGCTATCTCACAAGTGACTGTGTTTCTCTCGCTTGTGCGCACGCAGGTGATGTGGGAAGGGCGAGTCTATTTGCTCTGAAGTAAGGTAGGTATGTAACCAATGTGTGTTATCAGGGACAATATTAGATTCCGTTGCATAGCGTCTCCACAGCATTGTTGCCACTATATAAGTTCCAACCCTCGTATATGGATGAATAATATCAAGCACAATCATATTTCAATACCATAAATCGCTATTCCCTAATTCCGTACTGAACTTTTGTTGAGGAACTTGTGCATAATTCTACAGGTGCACGGAACTACTGTCAGAGAGAGGGTCAATTGAAGCTTCTTCAAGGACTGTTTAATGTTTTTATGCATCGGTCCTGTTTCTCCAATTACAACTGGTATTTACTTGGTCCACTTGCCACTGATCAACATTTTGTGCTGGAACCTGATTTTTTTTTTTCTCTCTCTCTCTCTGTTCATAAGTAGAATGCATTTTTGAAATACAGGACACTGCAAAATCAACGATCCAAACATGTTTGGCATTGTGGTACCATAGTATGATATCTGGTCTGTTATGTACCACATTTCTGTCAGTCAAGATGCTCCTCTCCCAGTATAACTTCTATTCTGATGTTTTGTGATACATTGGCTGGTGTGTATGAGTAACACTGTTCCACTGGTCTTAAGACCAAATCATATTTGATGGTGACTGCACAATGTATGGTCTGCTAATAAGATTGTGTTTCTCCTTGTAATCCGTGGATACCAACTGTGAACATTCTGTTAGTAATGTGTTCTTTTACAGGTATGTTATAGTGTTACGTTATAGTGTTCTGAATTGATGCTGAATAAGAATGATTTGTTAAGAATGAGGCCATGTTTTCCAGAGTTGACTTAGTTAAATGTAACAAAGGCTTTTCAGTCTGTCAAACACACAGCAAATGCAATGTAAATTATAACACTGTAAACATACCTGTAATGTTAGTGTATGTTAGTGTGTATTTTACAGGTATGTTTATAGTGTTATAATTTACATTGCATTTGCTATGTGTTTGACAGACTGAAAAGCCTTTGTTGCATTTGAATAAGAATGGCTTCCTTCTTAACAATCACGATTTCAATAACTCAGAAATACCTTTGGAAACCAATAAATCTTCAGTGTACTAGTACTGAAAATGTAAAACTTTTGGTCATATAATTGTGATCTTTTTCAAAATCAGGCCACTTTATAAATAGCATATATGTAAAATTGAAACCCATTTATTTATTTATTTATTTATTTATTTATTTATTTATTTATTTTTGTTGTTGTTTGGAACATCGGTCTAAAACTGGTTTGATGCAGCCTTCCATGCTACCCTATCGTAAGCTACTTAACTTCTGCATCCTACATCTACTCTAATCTATTTGTCATCATGCCTTAATCTACCTCTGTCATTTTTACCATCTCACACTTCTTTAAAAAAAACTAACCGAACAAATCCTGGATGTCTCAGGATGTGTCCTATTAATCTCTCTCTTCTGGGCATGTTTTGCCAAATCATTCTCCTCTTACTCACTCAATTCAGTATCTTTTCTCTTGTGATCCAGTCAACCCATCTTTCAGCATTTTTCTGTAAAACCATATTTCCAAAGCTTCTATTCTCTTTCTGCCAGGCTGAGTAGCTCAGATAGTAGGGTGCTGGCCTTCTGAGCTTAAATTGGTGGGTTCAGTTCTGGCTCAGTCCAGCAGTATTTGAAGGTGCTCAGATATACCAGCCTCGTGACGGTAGATTTTATGGTACGTAAATGAACACTTGCAGGACAAATATCCAGCAGCTGAACATCTCCAAAAACGGTAAAAATAGTTAATGGGGCATAAAATCAATAATGGTGGTTTTTTTTTTTTTTTTTTTTACAAGTGAAAGGACCACTAAGGATCACGCTACAACTTCATTTCTTTCTCTTCGTGCGGAGTTTTCTCTGTGTCCAATACTCCTTCATGGGTTTCGCTGGCCTGCTTCCGTTGTTCATCTGTCCAGGCTCTTCCGGTCTTCCTAGTTCTTCCTGCGGCTTGAACACCTTCCAAATTCTTCAGTGTGTTCCTAAACGTATTCCTTTCTAACAGCTGGTCTTCCATGATGTTTAACTTTTCCATATCCTTCTTCGTTTCCTTAATCCACGCTGTAGTGGTCTTTTTTCTCCAGAAGTAATCAAATATCTGTTTGGTAAGTCTGTTTGCATTCATTCTGTATAGATGTCCAAGAAACGCCAGCCTCCTTTTCTTCATAGTCTCTGAGATTCTTTCCACCTTCTGGTAGACTTCTTTGTTACTCCGAAGTTTCCATCCGCTTTCAGTTTGGACAGCTCCCATAATTTTTCTGAGGATTCTTCTTTCCAGGACCTCTAGCTTCTCCAGCTTGTAGTTCATGGACAGGCATTCACTAGCATACAGGCATTCTGTTTTGACCACGGTGTTGTAATGTTTTAATTTGGAATTCCAGGATAAGCACTTCTTATTGTAGATGTTTTTTGTCAAGCCGTATGCTCTCTCCATTTTTGAGATCCGATCTTCTACTGCAGCTTTTTATAGTCCATTCTCCTGTATCGTCTCACCAAGGTACTTGAACTTCTTGACCTTTTCTACCCGTCCTATCTCTGTTTCCAGGAATTTTGGTCCATCTTTGATGTTCGTCATGAATTTGGTCTTTTCTGCTGAGATCCTCAGTCCTGTTTGGCTGGCGATTCTTTCCAAGAGGTTTATCTGGATGGTTGCGACCTCTGGACTTTCTGATAGTATACCAAAGTCGTCAGCAAAAGCCAAGCAGTTGACTTTAATCCCAGCTGATTTTCTCCCTAAATAGATCGGGATTATCCCTTGATGTTCAAGTTCTGAGTTCCATATTCTCACTATCTTTTCTAGGACACAGTTGAATAGGAGTGGGGATTTCAAATGATTGTGAGAGATGCCCGAAGAATTTTACCTTGGAGGTTGTGCCTGTTAGGGTCTCTTTGATTATATTTGCCAGTTTGGTTTTGACTCCAAATTCCCTAATGATCTTATCCAAAGTCTCTCTGTCCACCGAATTAAACGCTTTTTTGACGTCTATAAATGACACCACAATTTTCTTACCACTCAGCATTCTGTGGCGGAGTATTGACTTAAGGTTGAATATTTGTTCGATGCAGGAGCGGCCTTTCCTAAACCCTGCTTGGTATTCCCCTAGTTGTTGGTACAGATTCGCTTCTATTCTATTAAGAAGCAGTTCTGAGAGAATTTTATAGGTGATCAGGAGGAGGGACACGCCCCTATAGTTGTTGACATCCTGCTTGTCCCCTTTTTTATGCAGCGGATGGGTAAGTGCTGTTTTCCATTCTTCTGGGATTGTCTCCTTCTCCCAGATTTCCTTGATGATTTGGTGAAGATCATCTAAGATTTCCGGTTCTGCCCATTTCAACATTTCTGCCGTTATTGAGTCCTCTCCACTTGCCCTGTTGTTTTTGAGGTTTTCAAGAGCTTCCTTGACTTCTTCCTTTGTTGGTGGTTCGTCATCTTCTGAGTTCTCTGGTATGTCTGGAAATTCTAGTTTAGAGGTTGGGGAAGGACAATTCAAGAGAGTGTGGAAGTATCTGGCTAATATCTCACAGTTTTCTTGGTTGTTCAGTCCGATTTTACCCTGTTCGTTTCTGAAGCTCAAACTTGGCGCTTGGTATCCTTTGAGTTTTCTCTTGAAAGTCTGATAAAAGTCTCTGGAATTGTTCTTGACAAAGTCGGTCTGGATCTCTTCCAATTGAGCTCTTTCAAATGATCGTTTAGTCCTTCGAAATATCGTGGATGTTTCTTTCCTCTGTTGCCTGAATTGTTCCATATGTTCCTTTCCTCTGGAGCATTTCCATTTTCTCCATTTCTCGGACCTCTCGCTGAGAGCTTCCTTGCACTCTTCATTCCACCCTATTTCTCTTTTCCTCCTAGCCTGTCCGAGTGTTTTCTTTGCGGCTTCATTGATTCCCGTGCATAGTTCCTGCCAGTTCCCCTTTTTGCTGGTCCGGATTTCGTCCCTGAAGTTTTTAATGATGTCTTCAGTGATGTTCATTTTGTTTGTGTTGTATCTCATTATTTTGGGTGGGTCTCTCTTTTGTCCTATTGGGAGAAAACGGATTTTAACTTTGGAGAGATAGTGGTCAGAATCAAATTCACCGTTCCTAATTATTATTATTATTATTATTATTATTATTATTATTATTATTATTATTATTATTATTATTATTATTATTATATTTCTTTCTGCGTTAGTTTTGTTCATGTCTCGCTTCCATACCATGCCATGCACCTCATAAATGTCTTCAGAAATATCTTTCTTTTTATTATTTATTCATTGTACTGTATAAGCACTGCATTGATTCGCATATACCTGTGCATTGCAAGTAGTCCACTTCATAACCGTATCGATGAGTATAATCAACAAGAATAATTAAAGAACCACCTAATCGATACTTTATTTTTTGCCATTTTTAACTAAGAAGATACCAAAGAACTTTTACCAGTCAAACAATCAACACAGCAAATATTTTTTCCATAACCTAAAGATTAACGATTGTGCTTATTGTCCAATATTTTTAATCTAAGTTTCCTTATACAGCTGTTGATGACCACTAAGTGGTCGAAACATGTTCTGTGAGTGATAATGTTTATTTAATTTTGCTCAACGCAAAAAATAAAGTATCAGTTAGGTAGTTCTTTAACTATTCTTGTTGATTATACCTGTGCATCACGTATATCGCATACCCGAATTTTAATATAGAATTGAGAGAGAAAACTAATCCTCGCTTATTTATACCCTGCAGTGTGCATGCCTGCTCTAAGCTCAAGGTTGAACTGTCTCTTGTAATCATCCCCTTACCTTACTCGCAGCAACTCTCTCCCTGCGCTTGATGAAAGGCAGATATAATTCCGTATCGTAGGATATTACCTGGTCTAATGAGCTAGATAGAATGTGACACTATTTAACTAGCTGCAATTTCTGTATACCAGTATATGGTATGTGCGAGTTATATAAGGTATATAAGATCCAGTCCAGTGTATTACGATATCGTAATTTGCTTTTCAGCATGACTTCACTTACAGGTGAGTTATGGAGAAGAGTAACTTTTACATTAAGTTCTAAATTGGAGCAATACAATTTGTAGAGAAACGTGGTAGTTGTGCCATTTGCCGGGTATGTAGTGTGACGGAATTTAATATATGCTACTGGCCACAATGGAGGGTTTTTGAAAATGCCAACAAATCAAGAAAAGCATTCGGGGGTGGGGAAATGGAAAGTTTCTTGAGGTCGAAAATGAACTGCTTCAGTAAGTCAAATGTTTACGTGATGATGGATATGCTGTGCTGCAATTTAAAGCACATAGCGATGAAGCAGGGTAATACTCAATAAATTTACATATGTACATTTAGAATACTGGTAGGAGGCATGATATTTTTCTTCTTTTTCTGTGCAATGAGATGGAAGCAGAAATGGCTGGGGAGCATACTTAACTATGAATGGAAAATAGCATGTTACACCTCATCAGTCTCAATTCTTCCTCATCCATTATGCAAAAGTGTGGGACTTAATTACTATCAAAAAGTATTTAAATTCTACTGAAGTTCGATTTATTACCTTCCTTATAAGTTAAAAACTTCATTTTTCCGTATTGAACTGAGATTCACAATTGGAATTGAGTAAAAGTTCAACCTATGTTGTGTAAGATGTTTAAAACACGTTATTTATTAGTTTAAAGTACCAGTTTTGATGCATATTAGCGTCATCTTCAGCTTGAAGTTACAAGATGGGTAGGATACATAACATATTACTGTGTACAATATACATGCAATACAAAGTACAATTGGTTACAATTTTATATTTAGGACTAAATAAACAATGAATAAAATATGATGGAGTGATGTAACGCATTACAGGCGTTATAATCTAGTATGGTACATTGGTGTTGTATAATAAAAGTTGGTGAGTGAGAGTAAAAATCTTGATGTATGCAGCCATGAATTTGCTTTACCCTTATTCAGACAATCCACTATACTAACTTGGTTTTCTTTCTTTTTAGGTTTCACTATCTAAATTGAGCTGAGACAACTTTAACTTAAATTCAACCTCATTCAACCACCCAACTTAAGGTGTACCAGCAACATATATCAGATGGCCTTCCCAATCATACATTATACTGGACCTTGACTTATATCTCCATTGATATTAACAGAAGCGTGGACATTTAATTTTATTTCATCATATACATCAAGATTTTTACTCTCACTCACCAACTTTTATTATACAACACCAATGTACCATAATAGACTACTACACCTGTAATGCGTTACATCACTCCATCATATTTTATCCATTGTTTATTTAGTCCCAAATGTAAAATTGTAACCAATTGTACTTAGTATTGCATGTATATTGTACACAGTAATATGTTATGTATCCTGCCCATCTTGTAACTTCAAGCTGAAGATGACACTAATATGCGTTGAAACTGGTACTTTAAACTAATAAATGACATGTTGTAAACACCTTATACGACATACTTAGTATTGAATAGGTTGAACTTTTCTTCAATTCCAATTGTGAATCTCAGTTCAATACGGAAAAATGTTTTTAACTTATAAGGAAGGTAATAAATTGAACTTCAGTAGAATTTAAATACTTTTTTAACTAGACAATAATGGAAGGGAATAAGTGACGAATCAAGTCATATGTAGAAACATGGGAACATGATTAAGAATGTATAATGGGATTAACACAATGACAGGTCATTGTGGAAAGAGGAAGCAACAGAAAAAGAAGACAAGGACAAACATGGAAATACAAGGGGATAAGGACAATCTCCACATCATTACATCGTCATCTTCACATAGATGGCTCTACTTTATCAGTCCCAGTTCTTCCTCATCCATTTCTGCTAAATGAACATTTTTCTATTTGGTTCTTCTTCCAAGTTGGCCTGTGTTATTGTTTTCTATACATTCCGTACAGTTTGCTGAGACTGATTACCTCGGATCGAGAGGATATTTCAGTCGCCTTGATAAAGAACACTCCAATGTATTCAAAATGTCAGCAAACTGTACAGAATGTACAGAAAACAACAACATGGTTCAACCCGGAAGAACCAAATAACTCTACACACCGTGGAAGCTTCACTTCTAAGACATTTTTCTAATTTGTATTAGAGATGCATTTCACTTCCAGTTGCCTGTCAAGAAAGAAATACTGTAATTGTATGATGTAATTAGCAAATCACAGCTTAACTTGCCAATCATTCATCACCTCTTGACTCACCTTTCATAGATACAGATACATAGATATTTTCACTTCCTTTATATAGCTCCAAGTTAAACCATTGCTTCTTCACTCATCTGGTCTGTCTGTTCTTCCTGCAAGTGCAAGCTACTTGCACTGTTAATCAAAATATAGGTGACAAAAAAATACTATTATCACCCTAGAGAGCAAGGTTGCCTTTTCTGCTAGCTCTGCCATACCAAGATCTTTGTCCACCTTTTTTGACTTTGAGGACTTCACCAGTGGCGCTGGGAGAGCCTCCATGGCTCAGGCGGCAGTGCGCCGGCCTCTCACCGCTGGGTTCACCCGGTCACTTCATGTGAGATTTGTGTTTGACAAAGAAGAGGTGGGACAGGTTTTCCTCCAGGTACTCTGGTTTTCCCTGTCATCATTCATTCCAGCAATACTCTCCAATATCATTTCATTTCATCTGTCAGTCATTAATCTTTGCCCCAGAGGAGGGTGACAGGCTTCGACAGCCGGCACAATTCCTGTCCTCGTCACTAGATGGGGGATTCATTCATTCCACTCCTGACCCACAAGGGAACAGATTTTGGTGTAAAATTCTAATCTGGTTTAAATTTAGTACACAATATTTCTACAAGTTGAATAATGACTTAGTGAAAACCGCACAGGCCACTTTCAATTTTGAATACCAAAATTTAACGCCGAAAACCTGCCGGGTGCTGGCATTAGCGAGGAGGTGGGGAGAGGTAAAGCTGACCTTGAATTCTAGCAGCATGGGATGGCTCGTGGCAACCAGGCAGCGACCTGATGTGCCACGTTACATTCCCCACCTTCCCCTCATCCCTTCACTCTCTTAACAGTTCGGTAGGGCTAAGCAAAACAAAAGTGATTTTTTTGGATGAACAGGTCCCTAATTGTTCCATCATCAAGCCATATAACTGTTGTTTTTTTAAATTTTACTGGCACAGACAACAGTTAATTTTAAAAACTTTAATTTACAGTCAGATTATTGAAAATGAAAATCCACAGCATGTTTCCAGTCATTCGACCTGGTCGAGAATGGAATGAATTGAGCCCCATCTAGCTGCGAGGATAGGAAATGTGCCGGCTGCCGAAGCCTGTCACACTCCTCTGGGGCAATGATAAATGACTGACAGATGAAGTGAAATTTTAATGGAGGTGTTGCTGGAATGAAAGATGACAGGGAAAACCGGAGTATCCAGAGAAAATCCTGTCCTGCTTCTGCTTTGTCCAGCACAAATCTCACATGGAGTGACCAGGATTTGAACCACGGTATCCAGCAGTGAGGCCAGCGTGCTGTCGCCTCAGCCACGGAGGCTTCTAGTCAGATTATTAATTTACAAATGTTAGAAATTGACACCTTCCAAATTTTAATTCTTGGAATGTGATAGTTTTTCTACAAAGCTGCTCTGCTGAAATGAAATGAAATGAAATGAAATGAAATGAAATGAAATGAAATGGCGTATGGCTTTTAGTGCTAGGAGGGTCCGAGGACAAGTTCAGCTTGCCAGATGCAGGTCTTTTGATTTGACGCCCATAGGCAACCTGCGCGTCGTGATGAGGATGAAATTATGATGAAGACGACACATACACCCAGCCCCCGTGCCAGCAAAATTAATCAATTAAGGTTAAAATTCCCGACCCTGCTGGGAATCGAACCCGGGACCCCTGTGACCAAAGGCCAGCATGCTAACCATTTAGCCATGGAGCTGGACGCTGCTTTGCTGAAAGTGATCGCTCTGAAAGTCAAATTAACACCTGGTGAAAGAGAATTGAGTTTTGAACTGTTCCGTGAAATTTTTTAAAACTTTTTCTCATGGCAAAAGTAGACGTGCGCCAAGACTTAATCATGCTCCTTATTTACAGGCCTCATTGCAGAAAAGGTTGGTGATTTGCAGGTCGCCATTGAACGTGAGGAGACGTTAGTTTTGCCTGACAATAACAATGTTATTAAAAACGTTGAATTCGCAATATCTGACACTGGCAGTAAAAGAGGTGCTACCATAACACCTGCAATAAGTAAGCAAAGCAAAGCAAAGCAAAGCAAAGCAAAGCAAAGTCACCTCTGTACAGGCCATGAAGGCCCTTGGAGAAGTGGAAGGTAAAGGCTTCCACCATTGTTAACCTTGGCACATGATGGGATAGAGTGGTTAGCTCTACGCCCGGCCACCTTTGCCCCCAGGAATTAACCTGGTACTCATTTTAGGTGTAGGCTGAGTGAACCTCAGGGCCATATGCACCTCCGTAAGTGGAAATCTCGTTTCTTAAATTTTACGACTTCCTGGTGGGGATTCAAACCCACGTCCTTCCGGGCGAAGTGAGCACGCCTTTACCGCCTTAGCCAGGAAGCCCCTCCTGCAATGAGTATCACATACAAAAAGGTAGTTGATTATTGGCTGAGCAAGGGAGGGAAAAAAGTTGTTTAAAGTAGTTTCAGCACCAATTTTAAAAGATACGGCACCAATCGGACCTTTCTAGATGGAAGCTACAAGTAGAATCTGGTAGCACAAAGGCAGAAAAACTGGAATTTATAATCAAAGAATCATTTGGAGAGTTCAAAAGGCAAGGCTGAACAACAACGAAAATATCCATAACGTACACATTGGAAAATGGGCCCTGAAGAATGCTCGGCATGTTCATGACGATACCTTCCGGGCTTCAACTTTCTGGGTACGAAAGTTTAAAAATAAATTCAATATTGGTTCCTGGAAAGTTATGAAATTTGTAGCCAAATGTTACACAGCCGATTAGCTTGACCTTGCGTTGAACGCAACTATTTTTGTAGGAGATGTATCCAAATTAATAAACACTCAATCTCCAAGTACGTTTTTAACAGACTAATGTGGGTTTAACGAAGTGTTTCATGCTGGACATACGCTACATTTAAAGGGAGAGAAAAACATTTTCGCAGAAGCGCAATTGTTGAACTCATTAACACACAGTTATACAATTCAGCCTGTAATTTCTGCCGATGGAGAACTGTTACCTAAACTGTTATTTGTGTTAAAAGAAAAGGATGGTGAATTTGTCCCTATTGTTAAAAAAAGTTTGTTTACAGCAGATAATTTGTTTTGCCTGCACTGTCCGGGAAATTAACTAAAAAGTTACTTCAAAAATGGTTTTCAAAATGTATCAGTCAGTGTTTTACTCTTGGATTCGTGGACAGTACAAAGTGAAGCAAATATATTAGCGTCAAAACCTGCCAACAAAACTATTATTGTTGAAACTATTCCCCAGGGAACTACTGAAATGATTCAGCCGTTAGATGTGCTTGGTTTCCGGATATGGAAACTACTCGTTCGTTTTTTATGACCAGATTATATTATACAATTTTGATATTAACATTCATTTACGCAACAGTATTTTAAAAATCCAATCATTGACCCACAGCCAACTATCTTCTCCGCAGTTTCATGACATGTGGATGTGTAGTTGGTACAAATCCAGTTATGTTGAAACACAACCCGCTTGCTTTGCAAACAATTAAATAAGCTTATAGTAGGTTCCAACTTTTCAATACATTTACAATGTTGTTATCTGATATTTACAACATTATTGATTACAAATTACAGGACATGTTTCAGTGTACAATTTTGAACACCACCAGCTGCATGAAAAGTGTGTAGAAACTTGGCGGTCAAAATAATAATATAATAATATATCAGATAACAACATTGTAAATGTAAATAAATATAAATGTATAATATAATAATAATAATAATAATAATAATAATAATAATAATAATAATAATAATAATAATGTTATAGACATTAAGGAACCGAAGACCATTCATATACCAAATGAAGAATTTTATATTTTGACCTGCAAGAATCTCCTTGTTACACAAATTAGTTTTAACCTAGCATAATAAGATGTTAAATTTAATTATAACATCATTCTATTGCCTGTATATAAGGAGTTAAGTATGATAATATGCTGTTCATTGTTTTGACCGCCAAGTTTCTATACACTTTTCATGCAGCTGATGATGGTGTTAAAAATTGTACACCGAAACATGTCCTGTAATTTGTAATAAATAATGTTGTAAATATCAGATAACATTGTAAATGTATTGAAAAGGTGGAACCTACTATAAGCTTATGGTGATCTCAGTTCAGTACGGATATTTTAAAAAAATTCCTTACGCTTAATGCTTTGCAAACCCCATTCAGTTTTGTTTCAGTGTTGGTTCTATCCAAAATAGTTGCAATATGTGTACAAAAGAAAGTGTTTGCAAGGTGCGCGTGGTGCAAGCAGTCTCTTTGCATTGACCACTTTTTTGTAAACATTCACTATTGCAAGGATTACAAAGAGTAAAAGAGGAAAACAAAGAAAGGTCGTTTATTTATTTACGGTAAGGCCAAGTGCAAAACATCAAATTACGTTGCATGTTATATTCTAATCGAGAAGGCAGAAGAGTGAGGGGAAAGTTTAAGGCAGGGAATGCAACGCAGCACGACAGGTCGCTGCTTTGTCACCACGAGCCATCGCCTGCTGCTAGGATTCGAGGTCAGCTTTACCTCTCCCTACCTCCTCGATAATGCCGTCGCCCAGCAGATTTTCAGTGGTCAATATTGGCATTCTGAATTGAAAGTGACCCGTACGGTTTTCACTACGTCATTGTATAACTTTGTAGGAATATTGTGTACTAAATTTCAACCAGATTAGAATTTTACACCGAAATCCATTCCCTTGCTAGTCAAATGACTAGAAACAGGCTGCGGATTTTCATTTTTCACCAGTGGCCCTGGAGCCTTCACAACTACTATTCCTCTTATGGGGCACATGCAGTCCATACTGTACTTTGCTCCCTTAGACATCATGCTGTTGTCCTTAATCTGTGACTTGGATGAAGAGTTGGACTTGTGTGAGACTCTGGAGTAACGATGCGATAACCGAATACAAAACAATTGCTTATTTGATTATTTCATTTATTTATTTCTGTTTGATTTTTTAAATTATTCATTCGAAACTCCATTGGAATGAACTTACAATGAATGAGGCAATTGAATAGTGAATGCTTTCAAAATAATCAAATGAAAAGTGATCATCATTTTAACATTTGTTCGCTTCAGCTGAATGAGTGATTCTGCTGAAACAATCGAATGAGACATTTGAATGTACAGTTTCTTAAGAATAATTGAATTAATATCGATATGTCCTGTTATAAAGAAATGATTGATAAATCAATTCACAGAAATTGAAGAGGTAGCATGTTAGGTCTGTGTCTTTGTCGCTGCCTTCCCACAAAGGTGGACTGGGTTTGATAACCGGTCGTATCATATTGGTATTACTCATAACTGTAATTCAGAGTCCATGTAAAATACAATGCCCCGTGCCTTGTAGTCATAAGATTGAAAGCCATATAAAACCAGAAGTTTGGATTTGACTAATTGAAACATACACTAGTGTCCAAAAGTTAAGCATAATCACTAAACGAGACCATGCCGCCTAATAGGAATGTCAGACGGATTGCTGAACAAATGGAAGCTGACTCACACACCCTATGTCACACAACTTGTCCAAAAAAGCAGTGTCAGAAATGTTCATAGCTAAGGTACACCTTTGACAACAACTAACAAAACTTGGCAATGACTTCCACAACAAAATATGCTGTTAATAGGGTGTATGGTTACCCCTAATGGCTACACATGCTTCGCAGGGACGTGGTATGCTCTCTGTCAGATGGTCCAAGAGCTCTTGTGGCAGTTGATCCCATTCCTCCGAAAGGGCAATGTGAAGGTAATAATAATAATAACTTAAATGTTTCCACCTTTTCAATACAATATATTCACAAATTTACAAAATTATACGGTACTAGTTTCGACCCATCTAGGGGTCATCATCAGCCGTATTGAAGCAAAGATCATTTGTGGCGAAATCCTAAGACAATATTATTTTAAAGAATAACAAGTGACATGAGATGTTATGGTAATAGTTAATAATACAAGGAATATACATAATAAGAGGTTTTTAACAAAGAATAAAGTATAAATGGGGTGTTGTAAAAATTATAATCATGGAAATCAGTAAGTTCTTGTATTGAAATGAAATATGGCTTAGGAAGAGGGCTTAAGGTGGGGCTGAAGGGTGCGGGAGAAAGTGTAATTGTCTTGGAAAAGTACCTTTGATTAAATTTAGGATTGAGTTTAGGTTGGCTGCATTATTGTTTCTGAGGAAAGTGATAAATAGATCGAAGAGTATGTTGGGTTTCTCTGAGATTTCATTGAGATTGTGACTGGCATTAAAGTATTGGTCTAGGTGTATGTAGTAATTTTCCATTATGTTCAGTAAAGGGCCCTTGTTTGCTAATACGAGGATGTCCATGTCTTGTTCAATATTGGTGAAATTATGGTTATAATCTTGCATGTGTTGGCCGATGGCTGAAAACTTGTTGTATTTTATTGCGTTAGTGTGCTCGTGGTATCTGATAATGAAGTTTCTCCCGGTTTGCCCGATGTAGGTTTTTTTACAGGTGGTACATTTGATCCTATAAACTCCTGATTTTAAAAAACTGCTGGTCTTGTTGATGTGTGAAGTATTGTATAAAACATTCATGTTCTTATTGTTGGTTTTGAAGGCTATTTTAACGCCTTGTTTCTTGTGAAGGTCTTGGAGGGTCCTTGGTGTTGGCTGACGGGATGCAATTCGCCTCCCCAATGCATCCCAGGCATGATCTATAGTATTCAGATCCGCAGACCTTACTGGCCAGTCCATACGATGAATGTCTTCCCCAGCCAGAAATTCATCCACCAGAGCAGCGCGGTGTGGTCGGGCATTATCGTCCGTTACGAGGAAGTCCGGATTAACCGTACCTCTGAAGAGTTGAACATGTGGTCTGAGTACCTCATCCCTGTATCTCCGAGCCTTAACAGTGTTTCTCGGACCACCCATGAAGATATGCCGGTCTGTACGGCCATTCAGCATGATGCTGCTCCACACCATGACGCCACCACCACCACCACCATACTGGTCCCGTTCCACGATGTTCCTGTGGTTGTATCGGTTACCCGGTTCTCTCCAGATTAATGTGCGATGGGAATCTTTCTGCAAACTGAAGCGGTATTCATCTGTAGAGAGCACATGCCTCCATTCATTCATGGTCCAGTTTCGATGTTGACGGCTCCACAGTAAACGGGCCTGTCTCTGTGCTGGAGTGAGCGGGACGCAGACCGCTGGATGTTGGGCAAACAACCGAGCTGTTTTGAGGCTCTGGTACACAGTTTGCCGGGAAACGGCAACCCCTGAGACAGCTACAAGCTCCGCCGACAATTGTCTTGCAGTTGCACTCCGATTTCGTCGGGCGGTTAAGGCCAGATATCGGTCCTGCTGTGGGGTGGTTACCCTTGGTCAAGCTGGTACTGGCCTATGGCTAACATCTCCTGTGTCTCCAAATCGTCTCCAAATTGCATAAAATGAATTTCATTATAAAGCCCGTATTGCTGTATGTATACTTAGAAGGTATGGTCAAATGTTCTACCTTTTACAATAATATTTTTTAATTTAATTATTTAAATAAAAATAAATAAAAATAAAAACAAAGCCTGGAAGTGACACTTTGTGGTACATTCAAGGATACGGTGACTTCGGTCTGTGTCTGGCCTGCTTCCAGGTGGCCAAGTATTCTACCCTGCAAAATAGAGTTCAGATGACGTCGTCGTGCCATTGTGTTGTCACGTTCAACACAAGGCTACACTCCGCACACTATAACAGGGCAAACATGACTAAGGGAATATGGGGTGCAGGCACTGGCTGTATATACCTTGCGGTTACGCCGCTAGTCAAAGTAGGGGTGTTCCCTATGTTCCCTATGTGGAGCGAACACGTAAGGTTGGTAGGTGCATATGTCACGCGATTTACAGTTGCCCTGCTTACTCGTAACTTAAGCTTAACGTTTGGACACTAGTGTACATACATACATCTTCATTATAGACGGTTATGCTTTTCAGCGTTCAGTCTGCAAGTCTCTGTGAACTTACTATATGTCTCCACAATCCCTTATTTGTAACTAGCTCTGTGATCTCATTTAGTTCTGTACCTCTTATCTTTAAATAATTAGAAACTGAGTCTAACCATCGTTGTCTTGGTCTTCCTTCACTTCTTGAACTATCCAGGACAGAGTTCATTATTCTCCTAGGTAACCTATCTTCTTCCATTCATCTCACAAGACCCCACCACCAAAGCCAGTTTATGCATACAGCATCATTAATAGATTTCTGTCCTAACTTATCCTTTATCTTCTCATTCTGAGTACCCTCCTGCCATTGTACCCATCTGTTTGAACCCGCAGTCATTTCACTGCTTTTAGTCTGTTACTTCTGACTTATGAAAGAGATGGCCTGAGTCTGCCCAACTTTCACTTCTGTACATTAAAATTAGTCTGAGAACAGACCGGTGTGAAAATAGTTTCGTCCGGGAAGTAACTTCTTTGTTACTGAATTCGATTGCAACTGTGAGATCATTGTATTAGCTTTGCTGCACCTTGATTCATGCTCACTATACAGCCACCCTGGGATAGTACATATTAAATACTTGAAATGATCTACCTGTTCCAGTTTTGTATTCCCAACTTGACATTCAATTCCTTTAGGTTTCTTACCTACTGACATCGCTTTAGTGCTGGAAATGCTCATTTTCATATCATTCTCACTGCACCTACTTTCACTTACTTTTTTGACTTATTTCCCGTTGCTCCATCTGGAGCATAGTGCCTAGGCAAAGTGTCCTCTTCCAGGTCTTCTTGGGTCGACCTAGCTTTTTGGTGCCTTGAGGGTTCCAGTCTAGTGCCACCCTCTCAACAGCTCCATCCAGCTTCCTTAGTGTGTGCCTGATCCAGCGCCATTTCCTCTCCTTGATCTGGATGTCAGTTGGCTGCTGATTGGTCATGGTCCAAAGATCATCATTTGAGATTATGTCCGGCCACCTCACATTTGTTATGCAACACACACGTCTATTAAAGTATACCTGCAGCTGGTTGTTGATCTGCTTTGTAACTTTCCATGTTTCACAGCTGTACAGAAGACTCAACTTTACATTGCTGTTGAAGTGGCGGACTTAGTCTTCCTGGAGATTTTTCTATTCTTCCACACAGGGTAGAGCTGGACAAACGCACCATTTGCTTTTAGGATACGGCTTCGAACATCTTCCTCTGCTCCGCCATCTGTTGTAACTATACTTCCAAGGTAAAGGAAGGACTCAACTCGCTCAGTTTCCTTTCCATTGACTGTCAAGCTGGTCATAACATCAGAATTAGTCCTCATCTCTTTGGTCTTGTTTGTTTTGATCATAAAACCTGCACGTTCTGCTTCCTTCTGCAACCTACCCAGTTCATCCTCTATGTCCTGATACCGCTGAGCCATAAAGCAAATGTCATCTGCGAAGTCTAGATCTTCAAGCCTGTCTCACTTCCGCCATTGAATATCCCTCTTCCATCCTTCCATTTCCCTCTTCATTATACTATCCCGGATCAACAGGAACAGAGTGGGGGAAAGAACACACCCCCCCCGTCTCACTCCGGACATGATGTTTATCTTTTCTGTCCCTTCATGAAGAACCTGGCACCGATACCCTTCGTATATCTCTTTGATGATCTTGATGATCTTTGATGGAATTCTGTATTCCTCGAGGGTCTTCCACATGATTCTTTGATTTACAGAATCGAAGGCTTTCTTGAGTCCATGAATAGGACTAGAGGGTATTCCGCCGTTCCACACTCTGCTCTAGGATGATTTGGAGTGTATTGATGAGATCCACACAGCTGTGATGTTACCGAAATCTCACCTATTCCTTTCAAAGCCTCCTTTATATGATTCAGGATGGCTCACGATGGCACTTTGCTTTGAATGGAGAGCAAGGTGATACCCCTACAGTTGTTGGCAGTTTGTTGTATCCCGTTTTTTGGTAACTGTCAGCCCCTTCTTCCAGTCGGTCAGTATTTTCTCCTCTTTCCATATCTTTTCCAGCAGTGGGTACAGCAATTTAGTTGTGGTATCTAGGTTTGGTTTCAGTACTTCCAGTGGAATTTTATCCAGACCTGGTGCCTTCCCATTTTTCATCTGCTTCAACACTGTCCGTATCTCACCCTGGGTTGGAGAGTCAAGACTGATGCTGGATTGATTTCTTCTTCCTCCGCCTATTCTTCTTCTTCACGCTCATTTTCCAGGCCCACATCTCCATTAAAAACCTCCGCAAAGTATTCCCTCATCTACTCAGCTGTTGTTCACACGTAGTGAGTATTTCACCTGTCTTGCTCTTCACAGGCTTAGTTTTATTAAATCCTTTCTTTGAAGGCATCTTTGTGATGCCATAAAGCTCCTTTATATCCCCCCTTGTTGCTGCTTGTTCTGCCTTCTCTGCCTGCTCATCAATCAACTTCTTATGATCCTTTCACACACTCCTCTTACTTTCCTATCTGTTGTTGAATACTCTGCTGTGTGTGAGTCTTCTGCTGTCTAGTCTTGCAGATGTTTAGCTTGACCTTTATCTCCTTCTTGTAATTTATCTTGTCCCAGGTCTGATCAGATATCCATTCTTTCTGCATATAGTTCTTGTAGCCGAGCTGCTTCTTACTTGTTTTCATAAAGGTGTTCTTCACCTCGCTCCTCCATACAGTCTCCACATCCTTCTCTGTCTCGGAATCCAACACCTGGAATCTGTAGCTAAGTTCCAGTTGAAATTGTTCCAATGTCTGCTAATTCTTTAGCTTACCAACATCAAACTTCTTGTGCCAAGAGTGTTGAACTTTTGGTGGACTGCCGCAATCTTTGTACGGAAGTTGGGGACAACAAGATGATGGTCACTGCCAATGTCCGCTCCTCTCTTGTTCCTAACATCTTCCAAACTTCTTCTGAACCTCTTGCTCACCGCAGTGTGATCAATTTGGTTTTCTGTGACTTGATCAGGAGACACCCACATGACCTTGTGACACCACCTATGAGGAAACACCGTGCCACCTATCACTAAGTCTTGACTGGCGAAATATTCCGTAAAACTTTCCCCATTTTCATTCATCTTGCCAAGACCATGTATACCCATTATGTGCTCTAATCCTTAATTTTTTGAGCCAACCTTTACGTTGAAGTCTCCCATAGCAATGATAATATCCTTTTAACTTCTTTCCATTGTGGATTTGGTAGAATTCTTCCTTCCTTTCTTTCTAACTCTGATTGTTCTGCAGTCACATAGCATTGGATAATGGTCACATTCCTGATCTTGATCTTGAACCTAGCAGTCTTTAGCCTACTAGAGATCGGCTTCCACTCTATATTCTCATTGTATTTCTACTGAGCAGCAACCCCACTCCGTCCATGTGCTCTTCATCCTCACCACCAGAATATAGAAATGTAATTCCATCCATTGTCTGTATCTCGCCAAATCTCGGCCACCTCACTCAATCCCAGAATGTCCAGCCCGTAGGCTCCATGCGTATAGCAATGTGCTGCTGCGGGTGGAAATTATGAGAACTACTTAGGGGCACCAGCAACAGCTGACCATAAGAAGCTAGAATTAGTCTGATGTTTTCATACATATATTCAATCATTTTACTTTGGCCCTCTATCGCTGAATCCCTTTCTATGTTTGTGTCTGAAGCCATTATTGGAATCTAAGACCACATTACCTATGTGTTGATCCGGTCTTATTTGTGATTTAGATAGCCGCCGTGTTTGATCACACTGGTGTGAATAGTAGAACATTGTGTCCCTGTACATTCTTTATCCCAAGTTTTATTTTTGTGTTTGACACAGTATATGACACCTATGTATATTTTTTCAGCTAATTTCTTAAATTCCCCCGCCCTTTACAATATATCACCCTTCATAGTTTTGGCTTTACTCGATAAAAGGACTAGTGACCGCGTGTAACGCGAAAATGGTACCCAGTCAGTAAATTAAGAAGGAGAATAAACAGAAGAATCATTTTACAATGCTGTCTTCAGATGATTATTTTTTAATGTCATAACGTTCGGGCAGAACTATATGCTGGTTGTTAGCTGCATTAATAGATACTGTGATACAAAGGTTTTCTTCATGACCTCATGAAATGCATTTGGAAAGACGGTGGACCATAGCAGTAAATTGCAAGAAGTAATTCGGGATATATACATTTTAACTAATACAAAATAACTCTTTACGACGTGAATTTTAACCATTTTACAAATAGGTTAACAATTAGAAACTAATTATTATAGAAATGTTATATTTGCAAAGCAAGCTGCAGTAGGCCATCTTTCTTAGGACACACACATCATAATAGATACACATTGTATTGTATTGGCATAGTCTTAATTATAGCCAGTAGAATAATAATAATAATAATAATAATAATAATAATAATAATAATAATAATAATAATAATAATCCTAGGACCAAAGTTCAAAAATGGAATTTGGATGAAAAAGAAACCACACAAAATTTTTCATTTCACAGAAAAAATCACAGATAACATCAGAAAGAGACGATTAAAATTCTACGGACACCTACATGGAATTAATAACAACAGGCTGACAAAGAAAATTCAAAATCTAGCTTTAACCCTAAAAATCCGCAGCAATTGGTTAGCAGAAATTCATGAAGATCTACAAGAAATGGGTATTGAGGACGAAACCATTCAAGATAGAATGAAATTTAGATGCTTAGTAAACAAACATAAATTTGCAGAGAAACCAACAAGAAAAAATACAGGCTGGACAGAAACATGCAGAAAGGAACACAGTGAAAAAATGAAGAGATATTGCGAAGAAAAGATGAAGAAACATTGTGCAAAATAAGTTCAAACGCGCTCCACAGTTGGGCACAACGATTCAAATAATAATAATAATAATAATAATAATAATAATAATAATAATAATAATAAACCGTACTGTACTACAGACCGAAGTGTAAAATTTTATAATATTCCGTTACAACCTTATGAAATGGGTTTGGAAAGGCATTAGACAAATATAATTACACAAATAGGCTTCCATTACTCAGTATTAGTAGCTGACAGAAATACCGTATTTTACATCCATAAATTCATGTCCTCGTGGAGGTGGTGCATTTATTTTCAAGCACATACCTAATGGAAATGAGATGCATGCACCGTTTTAACCATATACCAAATCTTGTACCAATCTTAAGTTTCTGGCAGTGCCAGGATTCAAGCCCGGGCCCCCGAGGAAGGCAGCTAGTAGCGCCAACTGTAATATTACAGAGGTGGACTTGATCGTATTAAAAATATTATATATATAAATGATCACTTATTGGCAACTTTAAGTGATTCTGAACTTTTCTTCTCATGCATAATTGTTGATAGAGTACATGCGGTTTCAATATCAGGAATTTCAGTAGGTCCAACATCAAGCCTGAGCCTTTTTTATCAGAAACAGTTCCTGTACTCTCTTTCCCCTGTTGTAGTTCTCTTTCCTTATGCTTCAGATGCGAGGTCGAGACCATTCACACGGTCGATCAGTACGTGAGGTAATATGTTCTGAGCAAAATGCATAAACAACAGCTGAAATATGCTTAAATTTCATGGAAAAAAATTATTCGCCTTCGTGAAATGATGATTGTTACCAAGGCCTGCGTTAGAAAACATGGTTATGTTTAAAATTAATTTAAATTTAAAATTAATCGCCTCCCTAGTAGCATTAACCTACGGTATTATATCGTATTAGAAATAGACCAAAGATATTTTTCTTAAGACAGCATTGTTGAATGTATATATGAACACTATTCTCGTTATCACCACAACTAATACATAAATTACTACGTTGCTTCTATCATGAAATGGTAGGATATCTAGGGAACCAATGTTTCCTTCTGATCACATTTGCAGTTATTGCTCTGTTGGTATTTCCTCCGAACTGTTTTTCTTGTAAATTTATTACATAACCACTTTCTGCAAGTTTAGAATAATGTGGCCAATTGTTGTTGCATAAAACACTCTAAAATCCCACTGTTATTATTTAGTCGGCCGTGGCAGCACGCGATGAGACGACAGCGGATATGTGCACGGTGGAACGCAATAACTTACAGTGTTCGTCACTCGCAGCGCAGCAGTGCATTTCTCCCAGCAGCGCACGGAGCCTATAGTTCTTCGTTTCCTGCGTCACTTGTTTCAGTCTGCTTTTCTCCCTCAAGGTCCTCACATTCCAGAAACCAATTTTCGTTATCCTCTTCATGCCAAAGGTCATCAGGTTATCCGTCTGGTTTTGTAAATTCGCTTCAGGTTCTATAATCGGATTATTTAAGAAGACCGAGTGAATGGCCCACTGCTTGAGAGTGCCTTGATTGGGCTGCCATCTTAAGCCTGAGGCAGCAGGCTGATTTTCTGTCAGGGTTTCTTCCCTTAGTCTTTGAAGTTCCTACTTCTAACTGCAAGGCACCAGTTCCTATTCTGTTTAGCCCAAATAGGAGGGTTGCCTCTTCTGCCAGTTCCACCGTTCCACAGCCCCTCTTCTCCGCCTTCACTGCCGATAAGGTCCTCACCATAACCCTGGCAAGGGATCTTTACATGGGACTACCAGCTGGGTCGGCTGGACAAAGGTTTTTTAATTAAAGAGGTGTTACTCCTCTATCACTCACACTTTGTCCTGACTTATGACAGGCAGAGCCTAGCTTCCTAAACAGTGGGCACCGGTTGGTGGGGTTACCTACTTTCAGGTACCAAGATATTGGATTGCAGGTTTTAAAACAATTATTCTTTAATAATTTGCAATTTTAAAAATAACTCTGCGCCCAGTTTCAGAATAGGGTAAATTTGAATTTTAACCCATATCTGCTCAAATTATTTTTCTGTGGAATATTGCGATATACTTCGTAAGTACAGTTGTTTGTAACCTAAATGAAAGGCTTATGATGATTGTAGGTTTCATTAACATATTTTCGCGGAGATTTACCGTGTCGACATATGTCAACAGTGAGCATGAACAGGTAGGGTAAGAGACATGCTAAAAAAAAAGGAACTTTTCTTCGCATTTTAAGCTTACATGAATGTAATAATTAATCAGTTAGTGAATATCAGTCACGTAAGTGTTGAATAAGCAGAAAATATTTAAAAAACTATTCAAAACGTAAATGTGGAACAGTTTTGTCTCAATTTAGAATGCATACTGTTTCAAAACAAAAGGATAATATTTGTATGTTTATAGTACTTGTTATACACACAATACGAAATTTTGAGCAAGTATGATCACTCTGAAAACAGCAAAAAAGGAAAACTACGAGTAAAATTTCAAAACAGTTTAGTCTGCGTTTTGAGGTTACACTCTTCTTCTCTTCAACCAGTCTTTTTAGCGTGAGTGAAATGACTCGAAGCAAAGGACGTGGCGGCCAACGTTACATTTTTGCACTGTTTCTTGGTAGCTTTACCACAGTGAGCGCACCGCACTTGCTTCCCTCTTGTTTCGAGGTAGTGGGATACTCCATTGGAACGCACTTATGGGAACACGCGTGAAGATACTTTCGTACTCGGTCTTCACGCGTTAGGACGCGTAGCGGCACGAGATAGGATATATGTCCTAACGATGTAGCGTGTGAAGCCGAGAAGGTCTAAATTGGGGTCAAACGGTAAAGTTGCCATGCATTGTCCATGGAGACGTTCAGAAGGAACACAATTAGAGGCCAGTACCATTTCTTGTTTTTGATGCTGATGCGGTAACAAGTTACATTTTGATCCAATTGATCGACGCTTCCCATGTGCATGTTGTGCAGAATTATACATGCTGGCTGAGTTACTGTTATGTATTTCATTTGAGCATTACCATTGTACCATTTTCACTTATTTTTGTACACACTAGTTCAGCATCAGCCCGGAGTTGATTACCAGAGAGTCTGTAAATATCTCCACAAGGCTCATCATCGTTATCCCCGTCACTATGGAAAGCATTTTCAGGTTGTTCTATGTATATATTAGCATCTAGGATGTTTTGTGATTCCTCTAGGATGATTACGTTCTGCTCGATGGTCACTCTGAGAAGAATAAATGAAAATTGTATATCAGTACTGAGGCAGTCCCATTCACGCCCACTGTCGACATATGTCGACGTGGAAATTTTTTGCTCTGCTAGACAAAAGCAACTATAAATCAGCCATAAATGAATTCAAAATCTGTTAAAGGCATGTTTCGTTATTATGTTTACCACAACAGTCCGATCTTACTTTCAACTGTAACAATATTATAAGAAAATATTACTCACCGCGACGGAAGCGTCATCCTCTTGAGTGTATACGGAATGATATTCCATACGCAGCCACGATATAAGGCGCGAAAATGAGTGATTCTTGTTTTCGTGCTGTGCAATAAGTATCAAACTATGAACTGTAAACAATGCACCTCAAAAATATTTGGTTTGCCGATATAAGATCGACAATATTCAGATATTAACGTCGACAAATGTCGACAGTGGGCACATGTGGGTTAAAAAAGGCTTATTGTTATTTTTATGAAAATGAAATGAAAATCCACAGCCTGTTTCCAGTCATTCAGTCGGGTCAGAAATGGAATGAATGAAGCCCCCATCTAGCGGCGAGGATAGGAATTGTGCCGGCTGCCGAAACCTGTTGCACTCCGCTGGGGCAATTATTGACTGACATACGAAATGAAATTATATTACAGACTATGAATCTCATTGTTGAATCTGTATTGACGGTTGAACTTCTTACAAAATTGTACAAAACTATTTTAAGCCTCCTAGGGTCGTATTCATGAACGTGACTTTGACTTCGACTTACGTAAGTTCGCTTAGTTGAGTTTCGTGGAAGTCTGTTTCATAAACGCAACTTTTACAAAGTAGACTCTGGTGTAAGTAGACTTTGGTAAGTTACGATGTGAAGAATTAGATATGAAGTAGGCAATGAAAACAATGGAAGAGCAGTGTAGCATCTCCCATCACTCAATGTTTTCTCTTAATAAAGCGGCAGAAGAAGAAGAAATTCAGCTGTTTCCTGCATTATAGATCGCATTGGATTCTAAACTCAATCCAATCCAGTTAATTTTTATTTCTCGACGATAGATGGAAAGAAAAAATTGCCTTCAACAACTATGAAAGGGAGGTGTTACTTGAACTAGTGAAAGAGAAGAAAGATATAGCTGAAAACGAAATCAATAAACTTCATCTCATGGTCGGCTATGCCCTGATAATTGAAACTAAAAATCCCTTTCCTATCACGGAAAACCTCAGCATGGTTGCCACCTGGACTTACTATTGGTACATGGGTGCAATCAATAGCTCAAACCACTCCAGGGAATCGGAATCTTTCATACACACGTCGCGCATTATTTCGACATTCAGCTTCATTTGGGAACGAAACAAACTGGTCTCTTTCGGGCAGTCAGGATCGATATTCGATATTCTTTTGATTATTCTACATACTGAGGGCTGCCTTACTCCTCGTAAATCAGGGGAATCAATTTGGAAGTTATCTGAAAACCATGGAAGTGTGAAAGACTGTTGTATTTACCATAAGAATGCATTAATCTGTGCTGATCATCCCTTAACCTAAATAGATAACACGATGAGTAGAAAGTGCAAAAACTTTTGCGCTATAGTAACAATAATTTTACTCTTACCTGTAGCATAATATCTTAACGACCGGGCGATTTGTCAGTGTGGTTAGGGGCGCGAGGCTGTGAGCTTGCATCCGGGAGATAGTGGGTTTGAACCTCACTGTCGGCAGCCCTAAAGATGGTTTCCCATTTTCACACCAGGCAAATGCTGCTGGGGGCTGTACCGTAATTAAGGCCACGGCCGCTTTCTTCCCGTTCCTTGGTCTTTCCTTTCTCATCGTCGCCATAAGACATATCTGTGTCGAAATGACGTAGTTAAAAAATAATCTTAACGAAATTAGCAACTGTATTATTGGAGGTATGGGTGATCCTCGATTATTATATTTCTGTAATTCGTTTTCGAACATGGTTAGTACATCTAATACTGTACATTTGTCGAATCTATATCGTTTTCTGAACTCATTATCTGTATTAAATTCAACTGGGTTCCGTGCATCTCTTTATAACACGCCGAGGATTAGGCACAACGTACCGAATAATTTCCTGGATCTCTTCAATTTCATCTACAAAATTAACTATACCAGCAATATCTGCCATTTTATTATTTTTCTGATCTCAGAGTCTACTTAAGTACGGAACATCGGCGACTTGGAAGTAAAGTTGCCATCTAAGTTTACTTACCTCCAAGTAGTGATTATGAAATGGAAATGGCGACTTACCGCCGTCTAAGTCAAAGTCTCGTTCATGAATACGACCCCTAGTCAATACCCTACAGTGTTCTCCCTAGAATCTCTTTAATGGGCACACCACCCTGCTGTTTTTACCAACTGCCCAGCTAACATAACCTAGGTATGTACTGGTTACATAATATTAATACATATTTGAGTCAATAGGTGTTTCAAATTAAAATATAAATCTGTAAAACTGTTTATTCATATTATAAATCTTCTTTATTGTCAGCATAATTGCATCAATTTCATCGAAGTTTCAACGTTTAGCTTGATTATCACGTAGTGTCGTGCGCGGGCGTGAGCACTCGATTCCGCCCGACATCACTAAACCATATGGCACTCCACAGCGACCGAGTGGTAAGCCCCGGTGTTACATGATTGTGAACAAGCAGTAGAACACTAGTCGTTCAAAATAGTTCAATTTTGACATTTGACATCAATGATGTGAGGCAACTAAATTCAAATGTTATCATATTTTTTTTACGTAGTATTCCCCGTGGAAATTCTAAGTTCCCATGGAGGGAATTAGATATTTATCCACCAATAGAGCATATCAAAAATCAGATCAAAATTAGTAGTCCCCACTCGGCTACTCATTCCTGCCATCCAGCTGATGAAAACTTCTGGGGAGAACACTGCTCTATATATATATATATATATGCCCTGTGGGTGGGGTTCGCAGACAAAGCATACAGCCATGGTATCCCCTGCCTGTCGTAAGAGGCGACTAAAAGGATAACACCCCTGCGGGTGGGGGACGCACAAGTAGAACCCACCCCCAGTACCCCCTGCCTGTCGTAAGAGGCGACTAAAAGGGGCGACCTAGGCACGGATATGGATTGCAGTTTGGTATTATGTCTTGGACCCCCTGTGGATGGGATGGGAGAGGCTGAATACATTCACAGGTAATCCCTGCCTGTCGTGGAAGGTGACTAAAAGGGTCATGTGGCCATTGTTCCCTCTTTATTTTTTTTTTGAGGTAGTTGTGGACCGATTCAAAATTCTTGATGTGCATGCTGCTCGGAGATGGCCCTCTTACATGTGCAATTATGTCCGAAAGCTCGCTTGTGGGTGGGAGCGTCATGTGCCCGTGCAGTACTATCCGCCTCACATCACAGGTCCCCGCACAGCAGAATTGCAGGAAGACATATTATTATTATTATTATGATTATTATTATTATTATTATTATTATTATTATTATTATTATTATTATTTTATTTTTTTCTCTTTTATTACTCTGTAAACGCTATGGGGTACATGCTATTGTGGGTGATTGGAGGAAGGGAGTCTTAGTGCACATTGTCACAGTCATTCCGTATTAGGCATACTCCAACATCGGACCTGGGCAGTACCGGCTACGACCAGGTGAGTATTGCCTTGGCTGCTTGGTTCAGCTACAGAGGCCCCTGATCTGAGTGGGTTGTATTCAGGGGGGATGATTTCGGGCATGGCTTCGAAACATCTTCGACCTGCCCAAGGTCTTTAAGTTTTGATTCCTTGAGGGGTTCAACCCTGTGGGAACATGCACAGCATGAAGGAAAGGGATCCAGCTTCCCTAGGTTCCTGGTTGCTACCAGAACCGATGTGCAAGATTTTAAGCTGGTAAAATCGATCCATTTTAGTAGACACATTGAAGGCGTCTACAGCGAACTTGAAGATCGCAAGAAAATGCACAACGGTAGTTTGCTTTTGAAGACTCGGACAGCACTGCAAGCCGATCAGTTGCTTAAGTGTGACCACTTTGGCGAAATTCCCATCAAAGTGGAGGAGCACAAATCCTTGAATCTGGTTTGCGGAGTCATCTTCCACCGCGACTTTATTTTGAACACTGATGATGAGTTGATGGAAGATATGAAGAACCGTGGCATGACACATGTCCGGCGCATTACGCGCAATGCTCACAGTGAAGACGTTGTCACTGGTGCCTTCATTGTCTCCTTCAAATTGTCAAGAGTTACCAGAGAAAGTCAAGGTAACAACTTATCGTTGCGATGTGAGGCCGTACATCCCACCTCCTATGCGATGCTATCAATGCCAGAGATTCAGACATATGGTATCTCCTTGTTCAAATCAGTCTGCATGTGGTACACGTGGAAGAGTAGCTCACAGCATGGAAGAGTGTACAACTCCGTACAGGTGCACTAATTGCTCTGGTCTTCATTCTCCTTGTGATCGGAACTGTCTGACATATCTGAGTGAGAAGAAGATCCAGATCGAGACCCTGGATGGTCTTTCCTACCAGGAAGCATGCCGTAAGTTTAATTCCTTGAATAAACCTGCCAGTACACTAGACTAGAACATGATAGCTCGAGTCTCCCAGGTTCGTCATTCATGACATCGTCACCCGTGAAGATCTCTGCGCCCAAGGCGACTGTTGCTCCTGAGAGCAAAGTCGCAAAGAGTAGAAGCTCGAAAGGGGGATCACCCAACCTTCGACCAACAAGAAGTCTGTGCCAGCTGGCAGTCCTAAGCTGGCACGGGGGAGGGGGAATGCCAAGTCTCCCCCCTAAGAGCTCGGAGAAAGCCATGTCCAAGCCAGCGGAAGCGGCATCGTCGACCAGGGCTGGGAAATTATCTCCCACCCCGTATAAACAATAAAGGAACTCCTGCCCCTAAGTGTGAGCGCTCCCCTTGTAGGAAGAAATCCCGCCCCCAAGGTCCGTTGATGATAGGATGGACGTCGAGCTGTCATCTATATGTATGGATGTAGATGTTGATACTGTTTAGGTTTAAGAGCATCTTGTCGCTCATAACCTAACACTCTCTCTTTTATTTCACACTATGGCACTGTTACAGTGGAATTGTAACGGTTATGACAGGCATCTTGCTGAGCTGCACCAGCTCATTAGTGAGTTCGCGGTGAGTATAGTCTGTATTCAGGAAACCTATCTCAGACCAGGTCATCATACTGTCCTTAGAAATTTCAGACTGTACTCGACAGAGTGATATTATGCTCACCGGGCGTCCAGTGGCATTGGTATTTTTGTTAGTTCTGATATCTGTAGTGAAGTGGTTCCTCTAAGAACCGCGCTGGAAGCAGTTGCAGTGCGGGTACCGCTGCCCGTCATAGCAGCAGTGTGTAATGTTTATTTTCCACCAGGCCAGCCTCTTAATATAAATGATGTAACTGATCTAATAGATCAGCTTTCACCTCCATTCTTTTTATTGGGTGATTTTAATGCTCATCACCCTATATGGGGCTCTGAAATGCCCCTTGCCCCAGGGGAAGTGAGTTGGAAATATTACTAAGAGAGCTGGATTTATGTATTTTGAATACAGGTGAAGCTACTCATTTCAGCATGCATTACGGCACATACTCGCATAGACTTTAGTGTATGCAGCTGAGCGCTGGTTCCCCTCCTTCGGTGGAATGTACACGCTGATCTCTGTGACGGGGTGACCCTTTTCCTATTATTCTTAGTTTGTTGAAACAAAAATCTGTCGAGGCTCCTCCTCGATGGATTCTTAAACGTGCTGATTGGCCAAAGTTCACAGCACTAGCCACCTTTATTAATGCAACTGACTGGAGCATAGAACGGCGATATAACTTACATGACACAAGTTATTCTTGCTGCTACTGAGGAGTCCATTCCATCCTTTTCAGGGACTTCGCGCTGAAAACTTGTTCCTTCGTGGAACAATGAAATTGCAGCAGCTATAAAAGAACGCCGTTATGCTCATAAACGCTATCATAGGCAGCCTACTGTGGCCAACTTGGTCACATTTAAAGAACTCTGCACTAAGGCGCGAGTTCTTATTCAACAGAGTAAGAAAGCTTCATGGGAAAGGTATGTGTCGTCTCTGACGTCACGTACGCCGTCATCTCAAGTGTGGACTAAACTTCGACGTACTGTATTTCAGGTATACAAGGAACATCTTTAATACTGGGAATTTCCATTGCAGGCAACATCGTCACTAACCTACCCATGACTGCTAATCATCTAGCCAGTCATTTCACAGATGTGCCTGGTTCCGGGAATTACCATAGTGATTTCTTAGCTCTCAACAGGAGGCAGAAGGTCATCAGCTCAGTTTTGCCACTCAAGCTTTAGAGGACTAAGACGTACCCTTTATGGAGTCAGAACTCCGCAGTGCCTTGGCGCTTTGCAAAGACTCGTCTCTCGGACCAGATAATGTCCATAATCAGATGTTGAAACACCTTAGCGAGGATAGTCATTTATATCTCCTTTGTGTGTTCAACCAAATCTGGGTTGAGGGTGAGTTTCCATCACAGTGGCAAGAAGGCATAGTAATTCCTGCCCTCAAGCCTGACAAAAATCCTAAGTATGCAGGAAGTTAAAGACCTATTTGTCTTACGAACTGCTTGTGTAACCTTTATGAGAGGATGGTGACTCGCCGACTTGTGTTGTGACTGGAGAAAAGAGGACTTTTGTCCGAATACCAGTGTGGCTTTCGAGCCGCTTGCTCGACCACCAACCACTTGGTACGCCTGGAGAGTTCTATCCGGGACACTTTTATCCGAAAACAGCATTTGGTGGCTGTTTTATTTGACTTGGAAAAGGCGTATGATACCACATGGTGATACAGCATCCTTTCAGTCCTGCATCAATGGAATTTTCGAGGTAACTTGCCAGTATTTATTGCGTATTTTTTGTCCCTCCGTCTATTCCGTGCCCGAGTAGGAAAGGCATATTTGCAATACCATATTTGGGAAATTAGAGTCCCACAGGGATCGGTTCTTAGTGTCACTCTGTTCGTGATTGCCATGAACGGTATTTTTGCTGCTGCTGGCTCAGCAGTAATACCATTGCTATACGTAGACAATTTTGCTCTGCAATTTAGCTCACAAAATATGGCCATCGCTGAGCGACAATTACAGCAAGCTGTTAGAAGAGTGGAACAGTGGACCTTAGAACATGGCTTTCGGTTTTCAACCGCAAAGACCTCTGTTGTACACTTTTGCCGGAAGCGCACTCTTCACGCAGATTCTGAGCTTTTCTTAGGGAATGTTGCTCTTCTTGTAGTTGACACTTACCGATTTCTTGGGCTCTTCAATAGGAGCCACATGTGCGGCAGTTAAAAGTGAAATGCGCTAAGAAGCTTAATATCTTGAAGTTTCTTGCAGCACTACTTGGGGGGCCAGACCGCACGGTGCTCGTACGATTTTATAGGGCACATATTTTATCCAGGTTAGACTGATGCAGTGCAGCATATGGATCAGCCAGGCAAAGCGTCCTGGCCCAACTAAATAGCATTCACCACAGCGGAGTTAGGTTGGCAACGGGAGCTTTTCGTACAAGCCCCATTGCTAGCCTGCTCGCTGAATCTGAGGCGCCAGCAAATGCTTATGTCTTATGCTGCAAATCTGCGACAGGTGCCACTTCACCCGAGCTATCCTTGAGTATTCCAAAATAGAAACCGTCGGCTTTACGCTGCTTACCCTCGAGCAACGCGGCCAGTTGGAATACGCTTGGGTAGCAGTTACAGGTTATTTGATGTACCTTCGGTTCCTTGTCTTGTCAGACGACCAAGTAAGGTACCTCCGTGGACAATCTGGCAATCCAAAATCATTCTTGATTTGCACACCGGCCCAAAGGAGAACACGGACCCCTCCATTTATCAGAGACTTTTTCTGTCCATTGTTGGCCGGTATCCCGATTCGGTCGTTGTTTTCAAGGATAGTTCGAGGGCAGCAGCAGGAGTAGGCTGTGCATTCGTTGTTGACAATACCAGTTTTCTTTTTCCTCTACCGGAAGTCTGTAGTGTGTACACAGCAGAGCTCTATGCTATCTGTGAAACCCTGCGGTACATACTGTCCAATGACCGCCGGCAATTTCTGCTGTGTACCGACTCCTTGAGCATGCTACAGTCTATAGATATGTCTCCCTTAGCACCCTGTGGTGCAATGGATCCAGGACTTGCTAGCCGGTGTTCGGATGCCACTACCAGAATGACGTTTATGTGGCTCCCAAGCCACATGGGTGTAAAGGGAAACGAGTTAGCTGACAAGCCTGCCAAGGAGGCTGTTACCTTGCCCTTGTTGCCTTACAGGGTTCCTGCCAGTGGCATTTGCTCTCAGCAGAGACATCTGGTCATGTCCCATTGGGAGTTGGAGTGGCAGGCTGAGAGCAATAAAGGGAACTACAAAGGTATGGAAGACTTCGCTTCGGGCTTTTCGGAGAGAAGCTGTGGTATTATGTCATCTGTGGATCACTCACGGCATAGTAAGGTACTCCTACCAACTGAATGGTGAACGCTCCCCGGTGTGTACTTGCGGTGGTCATCTAACCATGGTACACATCCTTACGGAGTGAGTGGACCTGGCCGATTTATGCTGTAGTCTAAAACTCGCGAGTGAAATTTCCCTCATCCTACAAGATGACGAGCAGTCAGCAGACCTTATCATCCGTTTCGTGAGGGATTGTGGCTTTTTTTAATCGTGTGTAAAAGTGTATTTTGTATTAGTGTAATTTTGTTAACTGCTCTTTCATCCCACTGACTATTTTAGTTCGTGATTGCGTATATTAATGTGTTATTTTAACTTTTAACTTGAATGATATATATATCTATCTATACTTCAAGGCAATGCCTTATTCCATTATAATCAATATTTTCTATAATTCTATTAGGAAATAAGGCATTGCGAAACAGATCCACTGAATTGTTTAATCTCATAATCATTTTTCATCATTTCTCTCTTAAGAACCTGATGAACTAGGAAATGCCTCTATGGTCCTAGTTACAATGATGGGGAAATCCAGTCATTCACCTCTCTGTGGTAGAGAGGAGGCAACGAATGTATGTAATGACAATGTTATTACACTTATTACATACAGGCGACTAACAAATGATGGGACCGAGTGTCTCGTGGTATAAGGAGATCCCTCTCCCAAGTGCCAACACTCTCTTCGTAGGGTGGATGAGTGGGTGGAGGTTCCAGGCACCCTATTGCCCACGGGGTGAGAAATTGCGGATGAACCGACTTGTTTTGGTCAACGGCATTGGGATGCAGAAGGCAACGGGAAACCACTGCATTATTATCCCTCGTATTGCAACCATGCAATCGTCTCTACTTGAGCAGGTGATTACTGATCATGAGCATCAGAACTCAAGATCCGGCAGGGGAAGACAGACTTGCAAGGCTTCCTAGGTCGTCAGTCAGTGAAATCCTTGCAAAGGACAGAAAAAACAGATGAGAATCGCAACGTGGAATGTCAGAACACTAATGACACCCGGGAAGTTATAAGAGTAATAAAGAGTGATGGAAGTTAATAATATTGATATTTTAGGACTTTGTGAAACACTATGGCAAGGAAATGGTGATTTCATTAGTGATGCATTTAGGATCATCTATAGGGGAGGAACAATACCTGATCAATATGGTGTGGGACTCATTCTTGGGAAGAACTGGGCAAAGAATATTGAGAACACCTATCATGTAAATGACAGAATATGGATGGTGAAGATCAAAGCAAAACCTAGGGATATGACCATTATACAAGTGTACTTTCCAACATCAAACAGTAATGAAGATGAGGTTGAAGAGCTGTATGAGTGTCTAATAATAATAATGTTATTTGCTTTACATCCCACTAACTTCTTTTACGGTTTTCGGAGACGCCGAGGTGCCGGAATTTAGTCCTGCAGGAGTTTTTTTACGTGCCAGTAAATCTACCGACATGAGGCTGACGTATTTGAGCCCCTTCAAATACCACTGGACTGAGCCAGGATCGAACCTGCCAAGTTGGGGTCAGAAGGCCAACGCCTCAACCGTCTGAGCTACTCAGCCCGGCGTATGAGTGTGTTGATGAGCTACTAAAACTAATTGATGACAAGGAAAATCTGGTGATTATGGGAGATTTCAATGCTGTTGGTTGGCTCAAAACCAGATAGAATGGGAACAGGGGAATTTGGACTGGGAAAGGGAAACAGCCGAGGTGAAAGGCTACTAGATTTTTGTGAACAGTATGATATGCCAATAACATCATGTGTGAAGTGCCTTTGAGAAGACGACATACCTGAAAAAGTCCCGGAGACATGCAAAGATACCAAATTGATTTCGTATCAAATCAAATCAAGCCACAGCTATCCTGGCGCTGAAGTGGACAGTGATCACACACTTGTGATGGCAAAGTGCAATTTCAGACTTGAAAAAGATAATCAGACGGAAGAAAGTCAGGTAGGATTTAAACAGATTGCAAAACAAACAAATTAAACAGAAATATGCAGAGGATACAAATGCACTCATGGAATATAATAATTGTGAGATGGAGTGGGAAATGATGAACAAGCAATCTCTGAGATAGCACATAGAACTTAGGGAATAGAAGACTAGAGCCAAGAAAACCATGTATTACTGAAGAGATTTTAGACCTCATTCAGAAATGAAACCAGTATAAGAAGCTAAACACAGCATTAAGCCAAAATCAGTACAGATAAACAAAGAATCTCATTGTTACTAAATGTAGGGAGGCAAAAGAGGTATGGATGAAGGAAATTATGCAGACTATAGGGAATAATATAATAGGAGGAAGAACAAATAGAGCATATGGCATGATCAAATCACTCTAGTATAAACCCAAAACAAGAAGTTCAGTTATAAAGGATAAGAATGGGCAACTACTTATTCATAGTGAAGATATCACAGAACTCTGGAAGGAATATCTTAAATACCTGTACTGGGATGGAAGAAGACAATATAGGCCCAATAATCACAAGGGAAGAATTTGACTGAAAAAAATGAAATGAAATGGTGCGTGGCTTTTAGTGCCAGGAGTGTCCGAGAACATGTTCGGCTCGCCAGGTGCAGGTCTTTTGATTTGACTCCCGTAGGCGACCTGCACGTCGTGATGAGGATGAAATGATGATGAAGACGACACATACACCCAGCCCCCATGCCAGCAAAATTAACCAATGATGGTTAAAATTCCCGACCCTGCCACAAATCGAACCCGGGACCCCTGTGACCAAAGGCCAGCACGCCAACCATTTAACCATGGAGCCAGACAACTAAAACAATTAAAGGATAAGAAGGCAACTGGACCGGACGACATACCAGCAGAACTTCTCAAGGGAATAGGAGAAAGAATGAAACAACAACTGTTTAATATCATTGAAAGATGCTAATACAATGGTGAAATTCCTGGAGACTTTACGAAAAGTAGGACAGTTACCTTACCAAAGATAGGAAATGCTACTGACTGTTCCAACTATAGAACACTAACACTGCTATTGCATGCATCCACAATACTGCTTAATGTAATTAAGAACAGGATTAAAAAGGAAATTGAACAATATACATCGCAGGATCAGTTTGGTTTTACGACAGGGAAGGGAACAAGAGAAGCTCTTCTAGCATTAAGAACTATTTTAGAAAGAACACTGAGTGTTAACAGGAAAACATATATTGCATTTGTGGATATAGAGAAAGCCTTTGACAAAGTAAACTGGAAACAACTCTTTAGGAACATGAATATAGGACTGAACTGGAGGGACAGAAGACTCATTTTACTCCTGTACAAAAATCAAAGCACAACAATAGAAATCAATGTTAATGTTAAGACAGCATCCATACTTGATATTTGATTATCCCTATTCTGAAGTCCATACTTTCCTCCATTCTGCATATGAATGAAGTCAATGAGACAGCATAGTAACAAGCCATGTTTTGTAACAAATCTGTGATATATTTAGAAAATGCAGGCTCTGTATTGTTTTACCATGTGGTATTTCAAGAACCACTTTGAAGTATTTTATTGCAGTAAATCAAAATGTACTCATGAATTTACTTTCCTGTTGTATATTTTTTGTAGTCCTTATTTTTGTTCAGTACAATGGATATTTAATTGAAGCAGTATTGGTATGTGTTATTGATGAAAATTATAAGAAAGCTTTTCAGTAACTTTTCAAAATGGTCTTTCAGGTGTATCAGCCACTAGACTGGAAGACTTGGGCAACATGATTGAACTGCAGCTGTGAATTAAATACTTTATTATTGGGCAAAAGCTTTATAGAGCTCAGAGAACAAGATACGTTTCAATCCAGCAGAAGACTGACTGTGTTGTGTGATTGTTAGGTAAGATAAACTCTGTTTGTGGTTCCCAGACTGTTTCATGTATTCTCTGCATGGCTTGTGGAGATAAACTCTGTAGATGTGTGATAGGGACCATATATAGATGGCTCTTGTTAAAATGTTGATTATACAGTAAGTGACATATTTCAGTCATTTTTCTAAGGTTAGTGCATTAGTTAATTTATATGTGAAACTGTCCTCCTAGAATATGTGTATGTTATTGCTGTGTGGATTGGTACGTGGCTTTCAGCTTGGGAACTGCTGCACCATAGCGTGTGTGTGAGTGTGTGTGAGATATGTTGGCATAAGAGGGAAGTACAGAAGACTTGCAGATGCCACTTGATTTTAAAGTAGAAGTACAAATGCACCGCTGTAATGGCAGAGGAAAGTTGTAAATTTATCATGGACTTGATTCTCTGTTTCTTTTCTTGGCCTTTCCTACCAAATTTGTTGTGGGGATCTATATTATAGTATGATATATGTATTACATACGTATTATTAAGGAAGCCCATTTATAAGAACAGAGATTTCACTGTCTGAGCTTAAATTCAGTACCCAGCACAAACTACATTATTAGTAAAAAAAAAAAAAAAAAAAAAAAAACCATTAGGTTTCTCTGTTCACAAATAGAAACAATACCTGAACTCCTCAGCTGTCTGGCTTAAGCTGCATGAGTTAACAGTTTAAACTTTGCCTTATATTTCCAAAACTCAGCCAGTGTCATGTAATGGTATTGGATTATCAGTTTTTATTGGTATTATTCCATATATATATGGAAATAAAGCTGAATTTCCCCCCATATTGCATCATTGTTTCTCAACAGTACCCAGGAAACTGGAACTGTAAATCGATAATGATGATGATTGCATTATTTAATAAACATTTATACTGACATTATTATACTATATATTCAGACTACAGTGTATACAATTATAGGCACTTAGTTTTCAGAAAGTTAATGTACAATGTATATTAATGTAAAAACTTACCATGTAAATAAATATAATAAAGAAAAACTAGCAACGTAACTAATTTACAATGGCAAAAAATGAGAGTATCCTCCTGTTCAATACATCATACATACACATATACATCATATATGTATTGAACAGGAGGATACTCTCATTTTTCGCCATTGTAAAGTGAAAACCGTCAATACGGAATGATTCTAATATCTTGTAACGTAACCAATGGTATGCTAGTTGTATGCTAGTTACGAATATTGTACTGATGTGTCCCAATCATCATTGGTCTTCACATTTCAGAATGTGCACTAACAGTATGACAATTCCTGTGATGACTATTCCAAAGATATTGGTTTCAGTCATTGAGGTCAGATGTCTGTAAGTAATAATTGTACATTATACCTCAATAAAAGTTTGGAATACGAGCTTAAAAATAAGATACTCTGATATTTAACATCTTTCATGGCTGTCCTGGTGAATTCATTTGAATGTGAAATAATGGCGAGGCAATGTATCTTGCAAAACAGCTAAGAATTCAGTCCATTGTAGATTACCTACGTTACAATTTTGGTACTATTCCAAATTTATGTTGAGATGTATGTTAACTGCAAGTCAGAAAATGTGTATTTAACAAGCATATTGAAAAGATATCAAATTCATTGTGCTTGTATTCTGAAAGTAAGATTATAGATAACTCTCACAAAATCTTTTTATTGATACTTTAACACTGTTACATCATCATCATCATCATCATCATCATCATCATCATCATCATTATAATCATCATCATTCAGATGTAATATATGCTGCACTAACTACTGTCATCAGTGCTGTTCACTGCCTAGAAGTCGACAGTCAACATCCCTATGGTGACCAAAACAGCACTAGATTGACACAATCTGTCATCGGCCTTTATCCTGAGGCCACATATGACTGTGATAAGGTGCGTTCTAAGATTAGAGTAGCAGACCCTACACTGAAGAGGAATATAAATATTTTTCTTCCAAATTAAAGCATTGTTGACACAGTTATGTGGATCAAAGTTTTTCATTGTCACACGCATGGTATGGGCTACTCAAACCTTGAGATTCTGCATAATCTTGAATGTATATTTATTTGTTTCACTAAAATTCAAAACCTTCATCAGATGATCTATCCATATGCCTGGGATTATATACTTGTTGCTCTTTTACATTAATAACCATTTTCTGATCAATTACGATTGATCTAATTTATGCACTAGAGAACAGGCTTTGCTGTATGCATCTGTCTTTGTCTTTCACTTAGTAAATTGCTTTTCTTTTTTAAATAAGCTTTTGGAACGTAATCTTTTTATTGTTTATTGATACTGGAAACAGATCATAGTTCAGTATGCACTTGTAAACCATGTCTTAAAATCCATTTTGCCTTATTTCTGAGGATACAGTATATTGTACTGACCTCACTAACAGTGTTCAAGGTGACTTGCTTAGTGATCCACATGCAGTGCAAGATCTTGACCCTTTGTGCTTCTGTGTCTGGAACGGCTTAACAAATAAATATTACTGTTGCACTCCTTTATCAGGTGTCTCCCGCCCAAGGAACATATAAATTTTACTGCCGTATTATGTCATTTTGGTTATTTCTTATCCTGCAATCTTCTGGTGAAAAGCTTGAGCTACATCCATGTGCAGTATAAATCGATTGTTTATAATTGAAATAGACTTTCAACCTATAAGGTCGTGTTACGTACATGTAGTACATGTTGAGAGGTGTTAAGTACAGGATATAAACTTTATAGTTTTGATCCATATTGAATTGTGATCACAATAATAATTAAATTAATGTCGTATGGTCCACCTTTTTCAGTAATGTATTATGCAATATTATTGAATTACATTACTAAACTAGGGGCTAGTTTCGGCCTTGGCTGGCCATATTCAGCTTTAATGTAATACATCTATTTATTTATTTATTCACGAAGCACAAGATACAGCTACACTGAGCAAATTTCACTTGCACTGTCAACAGACTATTTAACAAACGTAAACTTTCATAATAAAATATAACAAACATAACAGAATATAACAAGATCAGGTACACATCCTACTAATAACTGTCCAAATCGAAAACCATGAGAATGTCCACGTTCATAGCCAAGTCGTCGTGGGTCAAGATGGCGGTATAATCCCTTCACATCAACTTATCTTTAAGATACTATTTACACACCCTCGAATACACTTTTATTTAATGCTATATCAAGCTCTTGTCTCCTATTAATATTGTTAAAGAGTGTTGGGAGGCGGATTAGGAAAGATCGTTGAAGTATTGAGTGCTGAGTGTGGCGAATGTGGAGAAGGTCTTTGGTTCTGGTGGAGCGGGAAGGAAAGGAACGCGGAGAGAGAAGAGAGAAACAAGATGTTCCGAGCGGTAATGTCCATTTAAGATCTCGTGGATGAGATGATTGATGATCTGACTACAGAATCAACATTTACCAGTTCCCGTTTTGCAATTGAAATTGTAATGATTATCAGTGATGGAACTAACAAATCTATGAATATCAATACAAGAAAGAGTCTGGAGGATAAGCTAAGAATGCTAAGAATTTAGAGCCTAATTTATTTTTCAGATTTTACACTTAGTTCATCCCAGATTTTAATGTTATTGTGTGTTTGTACATTAGTTTTCATGTCAGTTGTGTGTTTTTACATTTGTTTAGTTAATAGATGTATCACATTAAGGTTGAAGCAGTCAAGGCCGAAACTGGTCCCTAGTTTAGTAATGTAATTCAATAGTATTGCATAATATAGTATTGAAAAAGGTGGACCATACGACATTAATTTAATAATTATTATTGTGTAAAGTACAGAACAAAAATGGCCAACCGGACACCAGTGGGGTCCGAACCCACAAACCTCCCAATTTCGTGTCTGTGTTTTTTCACAAGCAATTTTTTGCAATCTCGGGCCGAGGTGGCAAGCGAATGTGTAGGGATGAGATTAGTGATTTACTGAATGAATTGAGTGATACCAAGGAGTCTCAAGTTAGTGCCTGTAGTGAGAATATTTACCTCGTAATTGTAGTGACTCGAGCAGTGAAAGTGACAATTATGGTAATCACAGATCTGATGATGAAGCCTCTGTGGCTCAGGTGGCAGCGCGCCGGCCTCTCACCGCTGGGTTCCATGGTTCAAATTCCGGTCACTCCATTTGAGATTTTGTGCTGGACGAAGCGGAGGTGAGACAGGTTTTTCTCTGGGTACTCTGGTTTTCCCTGTCATCTCTCATTCCAGCAACACACTTCAATATAATTTCATTTCATCTGTCAGTCATTAATCATTGCCCCAGAGGAGTGCGACAGGCTTTGGCAGCCGACATAATTCCTATCCTCACTGCTAGATGGGGGCTTCATTCATTCCATCCCCGACCCGGTCAAATGACTGTAAACAGGCTGTGGATTTTCATAGATCTGGCTTGACAGATGGAAGGCGTGCTACGGTATCAAAGAGTTTGTGGCGAAAAGCTATCTGCTAACTTGGAAAATTTTAATAAACTCCAGGGGAAAAAAGACTAATTAAAAAGAAAAACCTGTCTGGGGATCGAATTAACCACTGCGATGGGTCTGGTCTGAATTTCCAAATACTGCCTTTGAAGATACTTGCATCCACAGAGAAAAAAATCAGCCCTAGGCTGATAAAAAAGTAATGAGAGAGTTACAATCTTGGCATACAGCAATGTAACAGACAGCCATAAGCTCAAACTAGTGCTCATTGGCAAATCTGGCCTTTAAAACCGCAAAAGAAGTCCACTAATGGGATAAAATGAAACAAATACAGCTGACCATTATGAAATTCCATTCTAAAAGGAAAAAAATCACATTTTTCTCTCACTAATTCTGAAATCTTGGCAGTTTTACTGCTTTCATTTGTAGCACTTCAGGGAAGTATACAACATATAAACAGTAAAATGATTAAAAGTGTTTTTATTGAACTGGTATGATCTAACCTTAAAATCTGTCCATATTTCATCAGTATGTCTATAAGCTCTGAACAGTGAAAGACAAGATATCGTAGATTAAGTACATGTATAGTTCACAGTCAAATTGCATTATTATGACCACCTGCTAGATAGAAGTATCATCTCCAGTGCGTAACCCATGATGTATGTCCCGTGACATAAGCTGGTGAAGTGGGTATATAATGTAACCAAGGTAATGGAAGTGATTTTACTGAGTTACAAAAAGGAATAATTGTCAGCTTTCAGACTGGGGGGGGGGGGGGGGGGGGCAGCATTTCAGAAATAGTGACATTTGTGAACTGTACACATACTGCTGTAGTAAAGGTACATCATGAGTGGACGAATCTTGAAAACTGTGAAGCTCCACATGCCATTGATATCTGAGGGGAACGCAGAATATGACAGTGCAGTGAAGGCCAACCGACGGGCTACAGTGGAACAGCTCACTGTCCAAATGAACCAGGGGGCATCCAAACACATTTGTACTGCAACGGTTCAGTGAACTCATCTGTGAGTGGGGCTCCAGAGTAGACTGAGGGTGACTGTACCCATGCTAACACAGGTTCATCGATGAAAATGACTGGAATTAGCTCAACAGTAGTATGGCGATTTGACCGCTGCTGATTGGCTACAGGTAGCCTTCTCCAACGAGTCACATTTTCAGCTGCATAGAATGCATGGACGTTGGCCTGATCAGCAAGAAACATAGGAGAACCAACACCCTGCAACCATTGCCAGATGAACACAGGCAGTTGCAGGAGTGTTATGGTCTGGAAATGTTTTCATGGTATTCTCTAGGTCTCATAATCTGTGTGGAAGGTACACTTTATTGATGGCGTTATCAGTCCATCATCAGTGATCACATCTACCTGTACATGATGATTGTCTTCCCTCAGCAGGATGGGATCTTTCATTATGATAATGCACCTTGCCACATAGCTAAAAGTGTCAACTCATGGCTGGGGGAACACAATCAAGACTTAAAGGTTCTTCCGTGGTCCCCAAACAGCCCCAGTATAAATCCAGGTGAACATCTTCAGGACCACTTTGATTGTCGCATTTGTCATCTGTCTCCTCTGCCACGCGCCCTTCAACAGTTGTGGGATGCACTGCAGACAGCATGGCTCCAGAAACCCATGGAGACCTATCGGCACCTGACTGAGTCACTGCAAGCATGTCTAGCTGCTGTCTGTGCTGGGAAGGGTGGTTATTCTGGATGCTAACAGGGGGGTCATAATAATACAATTCAACCATGTATATATGCATAGTTGTAACAGTTACTTTGCCATCGTTGAAGTTTCACTTTTACAAAGAAAGTTGTAAAGTGATGTTTTCTTTGTTGCGTTAGAAAATATGATGATGATGATGATGATGCTGATGATGATGATGATGATGATGATGATGATGATGATGAAGAAGAAGTAAGATTAAAGGTTTTTAAGATTGTTCATCATGAATGTTAACACCATCTCTTTGCAAATCTGTTCTTAGAATAATATCTATTGATGAGCATTATCTTCCTTCTGCATTGCTTTTCTTTTGTTCCCTATTTTATTTTAATAGTCTATTTGAGTGGTTAACATTGGCCTTTAAGAAACATTAGAAACTCTAATAACCTGCAATTTCTGAGCTAAGGAACATCTGTTTATTGTTTATGAATGAAATGAACAAATTTGGAATAAGTAAGTGATGGAAAAATAACACTTTTTTAACAAAATACTAATACGTAGAAATAAGAACGTGAATTGAACCGTACCATGATATGTCAGTGTGGGGAGAAGAGACAAAGAACAAATATGAAAACAAAGGACAAGGACAATGTCCATATTTCATTCATTGAACTCTCATTGTGCTCCTTTTCTTCAGTTGTGTTTGTCCATTGTTCATATAATCTACTACCAAGAGAACAGACATGAGCACTGATTAAGGGGCAATGTTGACAGATTGTCAGTTTTGAAGTGGGAAGTATACAACAGAAAGAAAGCTAAATAAACCTTGAAAAGGAAATGAATACTGTCCTCATTGATAAAATTGGGAAGCGGAAACAAGCCCATCGGCATTGAAAATAAATTAATGCAGAAAATTGGGATTCACATTTATTTTTTCGTCCCTTTCCTGTGTTTATTTGGCTTTCTTTTTATCTTACACTTCCCACATTAACCCTCACGGAGTCGCTCACTCATTTGGAATGTTAGTAGTTGCGCGGGGTGTTGACAACACCCCAAATATCATTTCACAGTACAACCTACATAAAGACATTTTTTTTTTTTTTTCAAAAATATATTTTATCATGTGTAATATAGATCTACAAATAAGACATCATATGAAAATCATAAAATGCAAAATATTCTCCCAGAAAAATCCAAGCATACGACAATATTGAAATTATTACTCAATTTCTGCATTTCAGTACAAAACAAATTTATACAAGAATATTTTTGAATTACACTCAATGTTTCTGTTATCAGATTGAAGTAAAAACATGTAAGAAAACATTCAACATAACACAAGGTCAGAAACTTAGTCTGTATTACTTTGTGGTTCACCTGAACCTTGGTAAAATTTTCCACACACATCCCTCATGTTTCAGACACATCACTCTTACAACAGCGATCACAGTAGGAGTTAGTCTTTCTATCTTTGTTTCTAGGGCATACTGTGCGCCGTGATTGTTTCAGAGCTCGTTCTTAGATGTTTGTCGTCTTACTTGTTGTCCAGATGATAAACACCTGCTAGTGTCATGGCCGGTTTCTGGTACACCACAGTTACCTGTGAGTTACCTAAAAGCACTTGTAACTTTAACTGTGCTGTTAACTTTAATGAGTTTCCGGAAACTTAAATCCAGATTTATAAGCCCTGGTAATAAACAGTACAGTTATCGTCATGTTTAGTACCTCTCGTCCTCCGATAGATGTCTCTACGCAAATGTTTTTAGGGTTATTTTGGTAATATCTAGTTACTTTTACTAGCAGAAGTTTTCTACAATGAAAAATGGTTGGCAAATACGTACACAGTCATGTCAATCAGTCTGATTCAGCATGTAATAATCTCTCATAATATGAAAATACATACGATCTAATGATGCAAAAATTAGGTAAATATTACTTCCTCTTCTTTCTTATTGACAGTATACAGACATCGTCTTAAATTTCACCTTGAACGTTGTCGTCAATCAGATCACTTTTCATTGATCCAGAACAGAACAAGCATAAACAAAAATAATCACATAAATGAAAACGTGCCGCACACTTTGGAACCTATCATTCCGACACTGAAGTTCTGCACTGATGGTGCTATATCCATCTGTTCTCGCTGCAACTGTTGCTTTTTTTTTTTACACTGACCCCGCAACATGCATTGACAAAAATACTCTCGTAACTGCTGACGTGAAGTCCACTTGAGAACTTCAATCGAACGTAGCGAGCTAACCCTGACTCAGGGTGTGAAGTATGTTGAAACAGATAAGATGACAAACTACAGCTCCCTGCAAGACTTTTAATGAAAGAAGTCCAGATGTTTTATGTTTATTAGGAGTCTATGAGACCTCACGTCACCGGTTAAAGGATATAACGGCATTAAAAAAAGCGATGAAAAATCAATATTTATTATTCAGCAGGTTAATATTAAATGCATACCGGTATCTAAGATATTTATAATTTGGTACAAATGTAAATATTAATGGTAAATCCTCCATAATTTCTGATTGTGTTCACTACGGTAACTGTTGGTGGGACTCATGATTCAAAGCATGACGAAAGAGATCTTAACATTATAGCTGCACTGAAAGATCAATTAGAGCCTGATGAAAATCCGTTCGACTCAAGTTCTATTTTATTTGACGATTTATTTCCCATATTGGAAGATATATCTACAATAGAGGCGTCATGCTCCGAGGAGATTATAACCTAAACAGCTGGGACAGATGACACCATACAAGTGTAATCAGTGACTAAAGCCAGTGATAACATGGAAGTAAACGTACTAACCGAAATATTGTTGAGTCCAGCACACCCAAGCACGTTAAAACTACAATGAATGACTGTAAATATATATATTATAACCACTTCATTATCACTTTCTAATGTTTACGAAAGTAATATAAGACCTTGTATGAAACGGTATGGAGTGGCGCCTCATAGCAGTATTTGTTGGAATCAGTTCTAACATAGAGGTAACTACAGCACTAGCTGCAGTTACTAGTCTTCGCGGAGATAACTGTGAAATAGCCGATAACTGTTGTTTTGGAAACTCATTTTAAACATATCTCCATGTTAAGTCACTGGTAACTACCCATCTACAGATAACTGTCATTTCAGAAACCGGCCATTAGAATACCAATCACACTTTATTTTGGATTCATCAGTATGCTTAACATCGTGATCTCTCAAATAATTTCTGGCAATAGTGTCTATGTAAATGTTTGCACAATTAGTAATAGTTCTGATCAACACATCATCCACAAATAGCGAAAAGCACTTGAGCACTGACTTAGCACTTTTAGCACGGACCTTGACACCAGGGAGATGTAATACTATGTTTTGTTGATGTGCCCTAACATTACTTGGAGGGGGATCTTTCTACCACTTAGTCTGTTTATCTTTAAATAAGTACCGATTTCCTCCTTCATGTGAACTGAATCATTATTGCTGTCCATCATTATCTTATTCACTATCAGCGTCTGTATCACTGTCTTGGATTAGTTCCTCACAATTGTTGCTTTCTTCTGGATCTGACTAATCGGAATCTTCTTCACAACTTTCATCTTCTTCTAAAAGTTTGCGTATTCTAGCCTCCTGCCCTTCATAGCAACAAATTTTCACTGAAAATGAGACTTTCACCATTCAAGCAAGAACTGAGTACTGAGCTGGAAATGTTACGATAGTGGTCGCGCGGGGGTATGACGACACCCACGTGTGAAGAAAGAGCTCTAACGCCTATCACAGCAATTCTAATTATAAGCACTCGCTCAACACTTCATGGTCAAGGTCACTTAGAGAGGTATAAGAGATTACAGCAAGCTAAATGTACTCGATTACAAGATTTAGCCTAAAAAATGAACGTGGGGTGTTGCCAACACTATACACTATTATGTAGGAAGTTTAGTGCATCTAATTGATGATTATACGTCTCTTGCAAGGAGTTCTCTCTGATAATTTACTGTAATTGGCTCAGTCAAAACTTCTGTATGTAAATTTAATTTTTATTTACAGTCCTGACTTATACTAAAAATTACCTGTTGTGTGTTAGTTTTGTAACTGCAGCATTCATGTGATCTGGTGGAGATGAGTGGCAACAGACAGAGCACACTACAACTAACAGTAACAGTCAGTCAGTGTAATGTTATTGTTGGTGAGTTTTAGGGCTTAGGACATTGCAGACCATCACATTTTGCTCAACGATATTACTGCACCTGCCTAGCTTGTAACCCCACCAATGATTCCTCCTTCCCTCCTGCTTCAATTTTTGAGTTATTGTTCACATTTTTCTTCTTATTTTGTTAATAATTTTCTACCTGAAGTGGTAATAGCGAGTGAGTTGGCTGTGTGGTTCTAGTCTTGTAGCTGTGAGCTTGCATTCGGGAGATAGTGGGTTCAAATCCCTCAGCCAGCAGCCCTGAGTTTCTGTGAGTTTCTGTGATTTCCCATTTTTGCACAATGCTGTACCTTAATTAAGGCCACAGCTGCTACCTTCCAAATCCTAGCCCTTTTCCATCCCTCCATCACTGAAAACCTTCAGTGTGTTACTGTGACATTAAAACAGTTATGACAATCACTACCATCACCACTTACTTTGTTGCAATGATGACTAAACAATGTTTCCACATCAATGCTCACCATTGATGGACTAGGCAAGAATATTCTAAATTAACAAATATCTCCATTATTATAGCTCTTACAATAAGAATCATTAGATATTCTATAATTTTTAATGTGCACTATTTAGATAAATCTAATATTTGTGGGATATTTGTAAGTTTATGAAAAAATAATTGTGAATATCTCTATAATCATTCCTCGTTTACACTCTCTGACAATTGCTGAAACTTGTACCAAATGAATTAAGAAAAATCCTGACCAGAATCCTGCAAATTATTGTGAAAAGACACGTACATTTATGAGTTATCTGATGTTTTCGACGTCTGTTGGTTACACTAATTAGAGTCGTAGGTTAGCACAATCTGAAGTAAGAGTTGAACACAGGAAATTAGTCCAATATCCCTGTCGATGACAGTATCCCCTCTGACGTTCTGCGATGAAATAAAGCTGGCGAAGCGAACGAAGTGACAGAAGTGAGTGAGTTATAAATATGTGAGAGCTTGAATACGTATGACTCGCTTTAAGTACTGTAGATGTGCATTCGTTGTAAGAAGTAGAGTCAATTCAAGTACTGAATTATTATTAGTTTCATTAAATAAATTCACCTTAATTTCTGCCGAAATATCATTCAAATTAAATAAAAATTCAGTTATTAAATAATACAATTTACACTTGATATCATTAACACTGTCCAGTCAAATATCATTATTGTACACCTTCTTAGTTACGCATATCACGCCATCAAAGATATTATAAATATTTCCTTTGCTATAAATCCAGTGTGACTGCAGATGAACATATTCTAGCTATTTTCATCTCTCGTCCACTTTTATTTTTATTTTTTATTTCCCGAGTGGGCTAAGCTCCCCCTTCAGGTTAGAAACCAGTCACCACCTGGATCAAGGACACACTGGCCATGCCGACAAAGCTAGCCCAGTGACACACTGACCCATATCTGACTAGCCGAGACCAGCATACGGGCACAATACATTACATACTTACATACATACGTACGTACGTTCATGAAGGAATTTTAAAATTTGCACTTACTTTTTATTCTGACATCACCAACAACACAGACTAGGTAGTTCAGGTAATTGGAGAAAAGCAATCTGATTCAAATTGGAGTGAAAGTATGTGAATGTTGCAGTTAAAAACAATGCTATCATGTGAAATGCTCAATGAAAACATAAAGCAGAGTGCACTTGTTTTCTTCCAATGCTAAGTTCCACTGCTGGAATGATCTGCCCGCAGACAATTGTGAAAACTGCTTTGTTGTGTTTTGTTCAGTGTGTAAAATTCCCAATCCTATCAGCACCTCCATAGCACGGATCGAATAGCTCGTTATAACATCGGCATTGCTACAATCAGCAAGACACGCTTAGCGGTCAGTGGAGCGTTATGCAAGGATCTGGGTGGTTACACATTTTATTGGGTGGAAAAGCCAGCTACAGAGAGGTCATCCAGTGGTGTTGACTTTGCCATCAGAAATAAATTTGCCAGTCACTCTTGGAAACTCCAAAGGGAATTCATAAATTCGTTACTAGGGCCATACATGGTGCTAAGAATTGGACTAATCATAGCCTTATGAAATCCAAGATCGACCGAGCTCAATAGCTGCAGTCGCTTAATTGCGGCCAGTATCCAGTATTCGGGAGATAGTGGGTTCAAATCCCACTGTCCGTAGCCCAGAAGATGGTTTTCCATGGTTTCCCATTTTCACACCAGGCAAATGCTAGGGCTGTAACTTTATTAAGGCCCTGGCTGCTTCCTTCCCACTCCTTACCCTTTCCTGTTCCATCGTCGCCATAAGACCTGTCTGTGTCGGTGCGACGTAAAACAACTTGTAAAAAAAAATGAAATCCAAGATGAATTTAGTATTCAAATCCCTGTAGAGTATAGAGTATTAAACTCCACAAAGACTGGCCATTGATAAACTAATTCACTGCAATGATACCAGAAAGAAGCTCGATGCTGAGTTTGAGCCTGCACATCCACTCATGAAAAATGGCAATCTTATGATAGAACACTTCATAAAGTTGCTTATCAAGTTATTGGTATTGATGATTCTGACAAACTACAGAAACTCTTTGATGACGTGAGACAAGTAACGTCTGCAAGGCTCTGTGAAATAACCGAGTGCCTCCACAATGAACATAGCCACTGGCTTTTCATGACTGGTTTTCAAATTCTTCTCAGTGCTTATGGGAGTTTTGAAATGAGAAGTCACATCCCTGTGATTTGGGTTCCATATAAAACTGGAGGTCAGGTTGATTACCTAGATGTTAGACCCCTTTAAACAACAAGCATCATCATCATCATCATCATCATCATCATCATCATCATCATCATCAAAACTGGAGATCCCATGGCTGTGACCAAGTTATCAACAGTTACACAAAACTACATGCTTGCCTTTTCGTGTTCTCAACTAACTCTGTGGCCTATTTTGGTTCCACATGTGTTATCTTTAAAGTACTAAACCGTGAGTCTAATTGTCATCTTGACCTCCCTTCCGTCTTGAACTCCTTCTTCTTCTCTTACTCTTCGTGGAGCTCACTATTCTCACCAACCTCACTGGATGCTACCATGAAAGTTTGTTTGTGTGCGCACCTTCACCCATTGATGTTCTAACTTAGCCTGTATCTCTTCATTGCGAGTAAATTCCTGCCAATGTTCCTGTCTGTTTGTACCAGCACTCATTCTCTCTCCTTTCATGTCTGTTATGTTCAACTTATAAATAAGTCAATCTGAGTTACTCAGCTTTCACTCTTGTACATCAAAGTTGTTCTGAAAACAGATTAATGTAAAGATAATATCATTAATATCATCCAAGAGCTCACTTCGGTACTTGAAATGATCCACCGCTTCCAGTTTCATATTTTTCCAACCTTACATCAGTCATTAGGTTTTTTTCTAATTGACATCACTGCTTAGAAATGGTAATTTTAACATTATACATGAAGTTTCTCTTTTCAAGCTCAAGTTATTAAATTGCAGGTTATCAGCAACATGTTCAGATAGGTGGAAGATTATCTAAACTCTGACATTAAGTAAACACATAATAGGATGAACATAACGACAGGTCGTCCTATTGTGTTTCCTTTTCATATTTCTATCTTTACACAGCTTGATTCGACACTTGTTTGTTCCTTTTCAATACTTACATTATCCCATTGATATTCTTTTCTCCTTGTGTGTTCATCCTGTGTTCCTAATCTTTTATCACGTGTGTATCTTATGTGTCTTCCCTTTTCCTGGTATTATCTGGCTTTCTTGTACTACACTTACCGCAGTCGAGATGACCCCTCAGTGAGTTTTAATGCCTGCCCTCCTGATGAAGCTGGAAAGCAGAAACAAGCTTGTCATGGGCTAAGAACAGATGGATGCATAAAAACAGGGATTGTCGAGGAGAGAGCTAGCTATTCGATGATGGCAGTGTGTAGTGTGTGAAGATGTGGAGATTGCCCTTTCCATGCCAGGCCGAGTGGCTCATATGATTGAGGCGCTGGCCTTCTGACTCCAACTTGGCAGGTTCGATCCTGGTTTAGTTCGGTGGTATTTGAAGGTGCTCAAATATGTCAGCCTAGCCTTGGCAGATTTACTGGCATGTAAAAGAACTTCTGCCAGACTAAATTCGGCACATCGGCATCTCCAAAAGCCATAAAATAATAGTTAGTGGGACATAAAACCAAAAACATTATTATATTGTCCTTTTCATTTCATGTTTTCATATTTGTGTCTTTTCTTTCTGTGACCGAGCTCGATAGCTGCAGTCGCTTAAGTGCGGCCAGTATCCAGTATTCGGGAGATAGTAGGTTTGAACCCCACTGTCGGCAGCCCTGAAAATGGTTTTCCATGGTTTCCCATTTTCACACCAGACAAATGCTGGGGCTGTACCTTAATTAAGGCCACGGCCGCTTCCTTCCCACTCCTAGCCCTTCCCTGTCCCATCGTCACCATAAGACCTATCTGTGTCGGTGCGATGCAAAGCAACTAGCAAAAAAAAATTTATTTCTGTTCATACACCATCCTGTCTTTGTGCTCGTCCTATTAAATATTCCTTTTCATATTCCTGTCTCTGAACGACTTAATCTGTGACACTGTTAACATTATTGATGACCGGGTGAGTTGGCCATGCATGTGAGCTTGCATTCGGGAGATAGTGGGTTTGAATCCCACTGTCGGCAGCCCTGAAGATGGTTTTCCATGGTTTCCCATTTTCACACCAGGCAAATGCTGGGGCTGTACCTTAATGAAGGCCACGGCCGCTTCCTTCGCACTCCTAGGCCTTTCCTACCCTATCGTCGCCATAAGACCTATTTGTGTCGGTGCTACGTAAAGCTACTAGCAAAAAAAAAAAATCTTTATTGATGTACTTCTGAACGTATGGGTATTACTGCCAAAACAACACAAACATTTGACTTGATTGACATAAAGGAGGAAGAGCCTTAAATCATAGATCATTGTGAACAGATAAAAACTGAAAAAGCAATACAAGCCACTTTTCCATGATTTATTGAGAAAATAGAAATGAAATTGATTTTAAATATGCACTTGCAATATACAGGGTGGTCGGAAAACAACGTGAACTGGGTTTATGAGTGTTTGTCATACTGATAAGTAATTTGAAAAATATACATCGAGATCTCATGCCGAAACGTCTGGGAGAAGCGAGAGGTTTTTATTATATTGACACCGGCCGTGAAAGCCTTTATACTTTAATAAGCATCAACTATCTGTTTATAAAATCTGTTTGCTTCGTCCGCTACCTTTGCCGACATCTCTTCATTCACAAATACCTCAAAATAATCAATTTCAGACCATTCAAGGGATCAAATTATTATTTGACATAGCTAGGTTTAACGATAAGATATCTATTAGGTTCAACCTTTTCAATACTAATTAGGTACGTGTTTATGTTACAAATACCTTTTATTCAACTTGGGGACCGGTTTCGACATATATAATGCCATCATCAGCCATAAAATGAATTGCAAATATATAAGCAAAGACATAATCTGTAACTGACCATTCACACCATGTGTCATAAGAGAAGAGTAACGGCTTAATAATTAAATCTGATAGTGCGCTCTATAAATCCATTGTCGTAACTGTTATATTTGGCTATGAAGCGGATTGTATTCAATTCTTTATTTAGATTTACTGTATTAAGTGGTATACTGAATGCCCTGTCTACCATACTGTTGTAGGTATCATACTTGTGTGCTTTGGGATGAAAAGAATTTGTCTTGATAGTAGTGGCTGTCTGTGTTGGTTTTCTGTAAATTTTGTATTCTATTGATGAAGGAAGTCTGTTTAAAGTGAGATCCAGAAAATTTATGCTTCTGTTTGTCTCAGATTCTAGAGTGAACTTTATCTGCGGATCAATATTGTTTAAATTGCTAAGAGTGGTGGCTGCATCAGTAATTCCTTCGTTAAGGATAACGAGTGTGTCATCCATAAATCTGGCCCACTTAATACAGTAAATCTAAATAAAGAATTGAATACAATCCACTTCATAGCCAAATATAACAGTTACAATGCATTTATAGAGCGCATTATCAACAAACAAAAATTTTGCCTAAATTCAACTTTAACTAGAGAGAAAATTAAACCTGATTATTATTCATACTTCACATTCAACGAAGATATTTACGTAGTAACAAATATTCTGAAGAAACACAACACCAAAATCGCATATCGAACTAACATTAGAAATATGGATATCTTATATCATACCAGCTCAATTAACAAGACTAACATTTATCAAAAATCAGGTGTCTACAGATTCCAGTATCAAAACTGTCAATCCTCATACATTGGTCAAACAGGGAGGAACTTCAAAATCAGATACATGGAACATGTTAATGCTAAAAAACATAATAGATACCCGGCAGTTGGCCAGCATATTCAAGATTCAAAGCATAGCTTCAGTAACATACAACAAGATATAGAGGTGCTCATGAATGTGGACAAAGGCCCTATTCTTGACGTCACAGAAAATTGCTTCATTCACTTAGACCAGTTCTTCAACTCCAATTCGAACCTGAACGAAATCTCAGAAAAAGCTAACATTCTATTTGATTTTTTAATTAAAGTATTAAAGTATTTTAATCTTCCGAATAGGAGATCAATATTTACCACAATACACAGTACCCTATCACGTTACAAACCCCCACCACGTAGTTCACAAGACCTACCTTAAACCTACTAATCCCCTAACAATATCTTTTTCTTCCCCCCATCTTCCTCCCCTCCAGACCTACCACATTTTATATCTCCTTCTCATAAGAATAACGTACTGAACTGAATGGGTGAAAACAAAACACATGCCTGATGATACAAGCACTGCTGAGACTGACACGAGCTTATGCATGCTAACGAACACATTCCACTTTTTTAAATTACTCCAATTGGTACAATGCTATCTAGTAAACAATTAATTTTGGGACTTCATCACAAGCACTTTGTTGCAATTGTATTAAGGAGAATTGTTCTTGAAAATAAATTTGTCTTCTTTAATACCCTGTTCTCATGTTGACTTCTATCCCTGTTGATGTCAAAACAATAAGCACGTCGTAAACAGTTGCCAATCTTACTTGGATAATCTGGGAAATCATCTTTCTTCTCTTTTCATTTAAGTTTGAAGTTAATAGTTTTCTGTGAAGTAACATCAACATTCCTTGTGTTACCTGTGGATTTTCTCTATTTGGAGTAGTTAACGAAGGATGTCCTGTGGTTTGGTTTATAAGATAGGAGTCTGCTGCTTTTCTTGCACCATAGGGTAGTGAATGCGATGTGTTGCACATCTGAACTTGGCCTGTTCCTGATGACAGACCTTGTGGAAAAGATTTTGTCCATTTATACTCGTGTAGTGATTGGCAGTGCGGTGTATTGTGTGTAAATGAAGAGGTGTGTAGTGAGACAAACACATCCAATTCCTGAGCTAGAGAAATTAAATACGGTAGCTAAAATCCTCAGTCCAGCCTGGAATCAATCCTGGGGCATTCTGAAATGAAAGCCTCCATGCTGATTGTTTAGGCAAGAAGCCAGACATCCTTTGCTTTTTACATCACTAATAATTTTAAGATCTGCATTTGAATTCAGATTATGGACTGTTGAAGAACTAATGTCGGCTAAACTAGTCTATCAAGATTTCTGTGCATAGGTCATCCTTTTTAACCATAATCTTTCTCCTTCTTTTCTCTGTAATTAATTAAAATCATCTTTTTCCATGCTAATTCCTTTTAATTGACGTAGATGGTTTACAGAGAGATGGTATAATAGTAATGCATTGCACTTGTTTTGAGCAAATCGCTGTTTGTGACGAGTTGTTTAAAATCTGACATGATCAGGACAAACATTTAGAACCCTGCAATGTATCAAAAGCAAAAATGATTTTCAGTACCAATTATTTAAACTGTATATAATCATGCAATTCATTTTTTTGAACTGGGATAGTGTCTAATTTATGACTATAAATTGTCCATCGCACATGTGGATAGAATGTTGATATATATACCGTTTGGAATACAGTAATTTGAGGATGGTTAGACTGAGTTTACGTCAACTTAACATGTCACAATGTTTGTAGGTTAGTTTCAGTTGTAGCTAACGTACTAGTCATGTATTCTCTGTTAATTACTTGTGCCATAATTATGTTTGTGAATGGACAGATGGTGTCTGCAAGACTGAATTGTTGAACAGTGATATGGTAGAATAGGCGGTTATTGTTGAAATTAGTCTGAGAGGAAGAGGACAGTAGCTCAGCTTCTTATCCTATTCACTAAGTTTCAGATCTGGATCTGTTTTCCCCTTGTAGCTTGCTGTACCACTGTTTGTATAATAATTATGTAAAATGAGATTTATATATTTTCATGTATGTACCTTGTATCTTTCCAGTCCTCGGGGAGACATTATTTAGTGCTTAAAAATCTACTGTTATATCCGGTTAGGTCATGGAGCAGTACCATCTAACAAGGAAAGGTAGTCTATTATCTCGTGTATAATAAACTCTCAATGGTAGCGAAGTTTGTCAATGGGATTGTTCTGCGGTAAATTGGAAACAGCTTGATATGTATGTCCAACCCATGTCCCATTTCTTTACGGGGTGAGGTATGAAGTGAAATGGATCTTCCTTGTGAGTTTTTATGACTGGATGCTTTTACTGACATCAACCTCCTCAGAGTAGTTAATGAGACAAAATGAAAGATGTGATATATGGTACAGTAGAACCTCGAGAATTCAAAATCGGTTTATCCAAAATCCTGCCTAATTCGAAGAAGCTCTCATTCCCAGAAACATGAGATACGGTTTTGCATGTTATTTAAATTGTTTAATTCGAAAATACGGATAATTCGTAATTCGAAGTACAATGTCGGCCCCGTTACCAAAATTCAGACTTTTAATTCGAAACTGTCTTTACATTTAAATTCAAATTTTATCCGCGTCATGATAGAACGCGTGTTCCGGAACGTGGAGGGGTAGCTTTCGGCACTTACACTCACTTCAGTGTGTCTACAGTGTGCTTCATAATTGCTAAGTTGAATGACATCGGAATTCTTTTGTCTTCAACCTGTTAATATCACGCAGCAGGCAGTGTGTGGAAAAACAGAATCCGTGAACACTGGCGATGCCGACAGTTGACAAAAAAGTGTGGCTCATATAATCAATTTGTAGGCATCAAACAATATTGTCATTGCCGATGAAACTGCATTGCTTTCTTTTAATGCCGAGCCCAAACAGTCTTATGGTTTTAAAGGAGAAAGTGCCAGCTGGGGAATCGTACAAGGGTGGGGCTCATTTTACTGTGTTGCAATGCACACGGAAGCAAGCAACTTTATCCCCTCATCATAGGAAAGTTCGATAAGCCACAATGTTTCAATGTTTTAAGGGCGTCGGGCACTTTCCGTGAAGTACGAGGCATCTAAAAATGCAAACAGTACCGTAATCCAAAAAATAATGCATATGCAGTGCACAGGGGAACCAGCATAATTACCTCGTCTTTGAATTGTGTGATTTTTTTTTTTTTCTTTCGTTGCATGAGGTTATGTTTGTCAGTGATTTATCCAAGTGCATTTCAGATACATGGATACATTTCAGAAATAGTTTTTTCCATGGCATTTGAAAGGTTTAAACTGTGAATTGAGGTGATTGCATGCATTAATGGGTCTTGGAATACTTTGTGACGCGACAAGTGTTTACATTTCTGAAGTACGAGATAAGCGCCATGGCGGGAAATCGTACGTCGATAGTTATAGCAAAGTTCGATTAGCCACGATGTTTTAAGGGCATATGGTACTTTCTGTTTAAGTACAAGGCATCTAAGATGCATACAGTACAGTAATCCAATGAATAAAGCATTTGCACATGGGAGCAAGCATAGATTACTCCAAATACAGTAGAGACAATATGCGACACTCTGCGAGATATCGAGGGACAACGATTAGAGTTCTGTCTAGCGGAGTGACCCGGGAGTTACTGATACTGTCATAAGAGCACATGTATTTGTTTGTGAAGTTTTTGGGGTTCTTTATGTGTTTGCATTAAGTTGACATAAGTAAATAGTAGCGTGTGTCATTCCTTTATATCTCCTGTCAATATGAGTGGAAAGATACGTGCTGCGTTTGGCTGCAATAACTATGAAGTGCAGAAGGATTCGCAGTCTTTCTTTCATTTCCCTCATGACAAGAAAATGTAAGTAAATACTGTGTTTGCATATATATTCTTCCAGTTACAAAGATATTTTTATAGAAGGCCTACTTCCTAGACTTCTGACCTGCGCAACCCATATTTTAACTGGCTTAAAAAATAATAAGCTTATTTTATTGTATTAGTGCAGCAGTTAACCTTCAATACCAGTGTGTTGTTGTAGGTGTGATTTGTGAGTTTTGATTTCATTCAGGAAAATGCATATGCATATGTGTGTAGCTGGTTGTGTTCCAAGTTACCCCATTTGGAGTGACGTAATGCGTTGTCAAGTACTGAAGAAAATACGGGTGATTTAAGAAATGTGATGATGATGCAAATGGCAAGTAATGGCAAGTATTTCTTATAGGGAAATTTTCAATGTTTTTGCAGCTATATAGATTTTCTTTCTGTTAGTAGGCTTCAAGTTAAAAGGAAAATTGTCCAGCTCTTAAATGTAAATGAATCATTTGTGTAAGGAATGTGCCAATATTTTTATTGACAAGTGTCCTAATGTGATGTACAATGCTTTTAAGGGAGAAAAAAAGACAAATCTAGCCGTGAAAGTTCAGGTAGGTATGCTAAAGCTAAAAAAGTAATGCATAAATGAAAGATCGAGCCCTTTCACTGCAGTCCATTTCACATCTTGATTATATGTCTACTTTCACTCTTTAAATAATTACCTGTTAAATAATTCTTCATTCATGTATCCAGAATTGCTTTAGCAAATTTGAAGTTAATATTTTTGCAACACTGTCTTTCTGGACTAATTTATTTATCCATTTCCGTATATACATTTCCATTGATATTTAAATTTAGTGCAAATTTTCAGGTCACGCCGCTAGGAGCGCCACTTGCAAGTTGTCTCCCATTTTAACAAGGCTAAATCCGGAAGTGTTGCGTATTGTCTCTACTGTATTTTATTTCTCCTCGCCTTTGAATTGCGCTTTTTTTTTTTTTCTTTCTTTCGTGGCGCGAGGTTATATTTGTCAGTGAGTTATCCAAGTGCATTGTAAGAATACTGTAAATGCACCTTCTTGGATACATTTTGGAAATAGGTGGGGGGTTTTTTCATGGCATTTGAAAGGCTTAAACTGTGAATCAAGGTTAACTGCATGCTGTAACGGGCCTTAGAATATTTTGTAACGTGGCAAGGGTTGGCACTTCTAAATTATGAATTGGCGGTTCATTCAAAATCACGTAATTTGAAGTCCAATTTTTGAGTCCCAGTGACTTCAAATTAACAAGGTTTTACTGTAGTAGGAAGGGAGAGGATGAAACCCAGTGCCGGCACATAGCCTGCTTCTGTCGAATAGCACCAAGGGATGTGCTGAAGTCTTTATGTCCCCATCTGACAGACGAATCGCCATCAACAGCACTGTATGCTCTCACACTATATGAGCACTGCTGAGAGGTTTAGAATTGAATCCAGGCTTTTAGCACACAATCTAGTGATTAGAAATTGTATACCACCACCTCCTCTACCCTGGTGGCCAACATTCTGACGGTGAGATTTTTTTTGACCAATGGAACTTGAACCAGCTAAGCATGATGTCAGATCATATAGACTTCACACCAGGTGGGCTTTTGGAAACACCTTGATATATTTCAGTTAAATTTGGTATATATTTAAGTGTGTTCTTAACTTAAATACTAGGCTATATACTCACTACATAAGAAAAATGACTCAAAACAGAAAATGACTCAAAACAGACCGCATACAGTAAAAAAAATATAGGGCAAGATGGGCAAAATAAAATAAAATGCACAAACATGACTCTTAAAAGCCGTGACAATTCCAAACAACTGCAGAAAAAGCAAAAATGGTAAGGACATTATTTTTAGATCTTAACTGGATCTGCTTTTCAACATTTGTCTGTATCCAGTAGTTCACAATAGGTATTTTTTGTGGTTTCTGTCTTTACTGTTTATGTCAATGTAATGATAATAGAAATGATTTTGAATTCATACAGTCAGCCATTATTGATCTGCGTTTAGGACTGTCGTTCAGGTGGCAGATACCGTATCAATTGTTCATTTCTTAAATGATTTCAAAACACTGGAAATTTCTGAACATTCCTCTTGATAAATTATTCCATTTCCTAATTCCTCTTCTAATAAATGAATATTTGCCCCCAATTTGTCCTCTCAAATTGCAATTTCATCTTCATATTATGATCTTTTGTCTTTCAAACTTCACACCATCTTATTTGTCTACTAATGACATTCCTCACCATCTCCCCACTGACAGCTCAGAACAGCCCGCTTAGTTGAGTAGCTTGTCTCCTTATTCCCAAGTCGTCTTGGCCCAAAGTTTGCAAACTTTTTTAACACTACTTTTTTGTTGGAAATCACCAAAAATGAATTGTGGTGCTTTTCTGTGGTTCTTTTCCAATTCTCATATTGAGTAATCCTGGTGTGGGTCCCATACACTGGAACCATACTCGAATTGGTGTTCTTACCAGAGACTTATATTCCCTCTCCTTTACTGCAACCCCTAAATACTCTCATAACCTTATGAAGAAATCTGTAACCTTTATTTACAACCTTGTTAATTTGATATTACCACAATGAAGATCTTTCCTTATATCAATACCTATGTACTGTACTTACAATGATACCCATGAGGTACTCTCACCCCATCAACACAGTATTAAAAGCTTAGAGGACTTTTCCTCTTGGTGAAACATACAACCTATGTTTTCATCCCATTTACCATCATGCTATTGTCTGCTATCCATCTCACTACATTGTCGAGGTTGTTTTGCAATCGCTCATAATCCAATTAAAACATGTGAGGGGCGTGAACATCACCGTGGTATTGGTTGACTTCACAAAGGCTTATGAGACTATTGACCCAGACACTCTTCTCAATTTTGCGAGAATGAGGAGTGGATTACAACATACGCACCCTCATCAAACAGACTCTCATAGACACCTCCTCCAAGGTAAAATTCAGGGAGTTTCCGAGTTTCAAGATCACAACTGGTGTGAGACAAGGAGATGGCCTCTCACCTATTCTCTTCAGTTTGGTGCTTGACAAAGTCATCAAGACCTGGGAACTTATTGGGCAATCTTAGAATCAAAGCGGTTACCATCGGAGCCGGAACAAGGAAGATCGAGATCAGGAGCCTGGCCTTCGCAGATGACATCGTGCTCCTAACCAACAACTCTAAGGATGCTGCAGTTGCTGTTCAATCCCTACACGAGGCAGCGGCGAAGATAGGACTACAAATATCATACGAAAAGACTAAATACTTCGAGAGTAAGCACCCCGAGTGAGCCCCTTTGACGACCATCTGTAGAAAGATTGGAAAAGTCAGTTGATTCCAGTATCTTGGTGAATGGTTCACCCCAATTGTAGAGACGGAACCTCCGTCTTAGGCAGATGTATCAAACTCGATGCAGCATACTACCTGCTGCAAAATTGTTACAACAAGAAGTGCATTTGGAAGAACACCAGAATATGCCATTACAAAACTGTTGTCAGACCCCAGTTCTTATATGCTGCCGAGACCTTACTGATGAACAGGAAGGGCACCATGGGTGACCTGGAAAAAGTTGAAAGACTTATCCTTTGGAAAATTCATGGAACCTACCGATGAAAGCAAACTCTGAACTGTACCGACAGTTGGAAATGGCTAACACTAGCATGCAACGTAGGTGGCTGAAGTTTTACGGGCAGCTTCTGAGAATGGACAATGGCAGGCTTACGAAGATCTCACTCATCATAAGCTACAAGACTGGAAGCATGTAGCTCAATGAAGACAAGAGAACTTCCACTATCGTGTGCAATAATCCTGTTTTTGTGACTTACTCGCGAATCATCTGATGTTAGTCTGTGACCCTCATTGCAAGCTCTAACCCACCTAACTAACTACAGTTCTGTATGGTAACGCCGTTCTGCCACATGCTTCATGAAGACCTTAATGATTGTCTTGCTGTGCAACCATGGGTACATTGAATTTTCAGCCAACATCGCTGTTCCTGTTTTGTAAACACGGTGGGTACACAACACACAACAGTTTAGAGAGGCAATTCACATAAGATTGGCTTCTTCTTGCCACAGGACTGCCACATTTCAGCAGGTGGTTGATTCCATTTACAGTGAGCTGGGTTAGACATAGAGTAACATGTGATAGAAGTGACAATAACACTAGCCAACATGATTTTGCGGTAAAATAGAAAATATGTGATTCTTATGGAAATCGCTGCCCTGATTCTGAAAATGATGCTATTTTTTTCCTATCACGTCTGTTTTTGACGCAATTCGGTTTTTTAGTATCTGCATGAATTCGTAAGATGTAATGTTGAGAGATGTTCTCGTGCAACTATTTTTAGAAAACAATTATGTGATTTGATTTGTTATTGTTTGCACTTTATTATAGGTTTATTGCTGTCTAAATTTTCATTTTGTAGTTGGGTGTTTCCTGGTAAATTCATTAAAAACTCCCCCAGATACGCAATAGACCGCGAGGTATATAGGATTGAAAATAAGACAGTTGAGAGTTTGTCTTTCATCTTAGACCACTTGAATACACAGACGTGTTAAAAGCCCCAGCCCTTATGCAATGTTTATGATGGACTGATAAAGCAGTTTCCTTTCAAAGATAACAGCCCGAAAGTATTATGCTCAAGAAGATGAACTTGTATTTTGCACGGATGTTTCAAATCTTCTACGTCAATTGGGAGAGAAATAGTATGATCCTAGTAACTGGCGTGTTTTTATTGACTCTTCCAAAATAAGTTTAGAGGCTGTTTTGCTTCATAATACAAATGTTCTGGCATCCGTCCACTTGCACACTCCACAAAAATGTCTGAAACATACGAGACCTTAAAGTTGGTGCTTGAAAAATTTACATATCATGAGCATGGGTGACAAATTTGCGGTTATTTGAAGATCATTGAATTGTTGCTGGAACAACAAAAAGGCTATACACAATTTCCCTGTTTCGTATGTGAATGGGAGAGCAGGGCACGGGATAAACATTGGGATACAGTGAATTGGCCAGAAAGGAAACAACTACAACCAGGTTCCAAAGATTTCTTGAATGTAAGTCTTATTGACCGTGAAAAAATTCTACTTCAACCCTTGCACATCAAATTAGGATTGATGAAACTGTATGTCAAGGCATTAGATAAAAGTAGCCTATGCTTCCAATATTCATCCACTAAATTTCCCCCATTATTAGATGAAAAAATCAAAGAAGGCGTATTTGATGGACCACAGATTCGTAAACTGATGAAGGATAAAATTTTCACAGACACGATGACCAAAATTGAGAAAGAGGCATGGAACGCATTCAAAGATGTAGTGACTAAATTCCTTGGCAACATTAAGGACCCTCAATACAAAGAAATTGTAAGGAAAATGTTGGTAAAGTTTAACCTGAATCCGCCCAGCGTGCCATATATGGCACGGCAAACTACACAGTCTTCTTGGACTCTTAGTATTGTAACCGCGCGCACTGTATCCAACGCTAAAAGTTACAATTTTATTCTCAAAAAATTCAATCTTGGGCGGATCCAGGTTAAGGAACTCGGTTGTAATATGAACCTTAAGCTTCATTTCTTAGCTTCGCATCTGGATTATTTCCCTCCAAATTTAGGAACTGTCAGTGAAGAACAAGGTGAAAGGTTTCACCAGGATCTCAAAGATGCAGGCGACGCTATCAGGGACGTTGGGATATGAATATGATGGCCGATTACTGCTGGTCGATTGCACGAGACGACCCTTCTAGAGATCATTCAAGAACTTCAAAAAACCCGGAAATTCCACGGAAAACGGGAAAAGATGGAGGTGTGAATCTAACCTGCATATAATGTAAGTAACAAAACTATGTATGATTAACCATGTAATTTTTATTCAAGGTATGGTTATATTAATTTAAAAGCAACTGTACAGCCGAAACTAAATAGGCGTTTTATGCTTCAGTTTCACTAATTTCAATATACATTAAAAATATAATACAAACCATCTACTTGCTTACAAAGCAGCATTTATGTGTATTCAAAGCATGCAAAATATGGTTATGTTTTGCAAGCTGAAATTTATATTAATACATCAAATTTAATCAATACTAAGTATCAAAAATTTTACGTAACAACAAAATAATATTTTGTAAAATTGCCACTAAACCAAACGTGATACGCCAAAACTAATTTTTTTCTCGAATTCTGCGTTAAGAAATTCATAGAACCCACCTATTTTCGTTTTTACCGTACAAAAAAATTTTTTGTAGGCTAGTGTAATTAACCCTAGATTAATACAGTAAACATGTTCACCCACCTATTATTAGTAGACATACATAAAAATGATGTATCGAAGAAGATTTGGATAAATGAGCATGTAAATACATGTCAGTGTTATCTGTATTTACAAAACCAATTAATTGCCACTTGTCACATTATAAAGGAACCTAGTTTCACAGAACAGTAGACAAAACATAGAGAATCTGTTAAATTATCAATTGAAAACAACCTGCCAAATTATCCATTGAAAACAAATAACACTTACAAAAGGGACAATAAAAATTATGTTGCTGACTCAACAATGGCGAAGTATATAAACACTCAAAAATGTACAACACGCCAAGTAATAGTTTGCAACCCACAAGGTATAGGATATTAGGTTGTCCTCAGCTGGAACAGTTAGGGCATTTCTTCTTTCGATATTATGAGGTTGTTGCAGGAGCAGTATGTAGTCCTTCTTTTGATGCTTGTTGGGAAGAAAGCACAGTAGCTCCTTTGTTCCTTGTAATTTGAAGCTGAAGTTGGAGTTGGCCCATCTTCTTGTCCAAGTGAGTTCCTTACATACGCCTTCACCTTCGTTTATGGTAGGGATGGACAGCCTTTGTGTTTGCCATGCAACTGCTAGTTGCTTACGGAGTTCTATCATATAACCCAATCTTAGAAGAGCCCTTTTTCCTCTACTATGAAGTCCAAATAAGTTGTGAAAATATATAATTAATGAATAATAGGAAGGAACAAACAAGTGCCATACCTAGCCATAGAGAGAGGAACTGAAGATCTGTCAAGCTGGCGATACCCACCTTCCTGACGAAGCTGGGAAACAGAAATGAGCTCATTGGGGTCTGAGAAGAGGTGGATGTAGGTGAACTGGGATTGATAGCGGGAGAGCCTATCTGTTCAAAGATGGGAGTGTATGAAGATGTGGAGATTATCCTTGTTCTTTTGTGTTTTCATGTTTGTCTGTCCTCTTTCTGTTGCTCTCTCTTCCCACACTGACCTGTCATCATCTCACACTATTATGTCTAGCTTCATAGCAGTTACACTATGCTGGTCGTACACAGATATACACCAAATGTAGGTAAAAAGGAGGTTCATTACTGGTAGACATATCAAGCAAAGATGCAGAAATTAACATGCATTGGTAGAGTACGTCAGGTGGTGGTGATTATTACTATTTTAAGAGGAATGATAATAATAATAATAATAATAATAATAATGTTATTTGCTTCATGTCCCACCAACTACTTTTACTGTTTTCGGAGACGCCGAGGTGCCGGAATTTAGTCCCGCAGGAGTTCTTTTATGTGTCAGTAAATCTACCGACATGAGGCTGTCGTATTTGAGCACCTTCAAATACCACCGGACTGAGTCAGGATCGAACCTGCCAAGTTGGGGTCAGAAGGCCAGTGCCTCAACCGTCTGAGCCACTCAGCCTGGCTAAGAGGAATTATAACTAGGCAACCATCCTTTATATAATGATAATCAGAGATAAAAAATGGACGGGATCTGACACCTTGAAAAATGAAGGTATCGGCCAAAGAAAGACAAGGGGCATGAAAATGACACTCCCCCTATGCCTCGAATGCTCTAATACCGCCGGGGTCTGAAAAGGACGAGTTGACAAGGGAGGTCGGATGGGATAGATGAAAGTGAAGAACTTCACAAGAAAGTGGAAGCAATGCCAGGACTCAGCTAAGGGTCCTGTGGTAGCCAACTCACGCTTTCAAGGCAGGGGATACTGTGGGTGTTCTTCAAACTGCCCCCACAGGGGGTGGTAGAGTACGTCATATTTACGTGTTGAGTTTAAATGGGCGAAAAGTAGAGACAGACTGATGGGACCACTGGCGCCATTCAAGGTCAGGTGGTTTTAAACCAAAAAAAGCAATAATGATGATAATAGAGGGTAATTACTTCATTTTTACATACTTTACCAATCTAGGGTTAATTCCATTTCATTTTGCGTCCACAGTAGTGTTGCCACGATTGAAGTTTCAACCCACACATATAGGTTAGTTTTGTAGTACCCTACTGGTAACTGTTTATTTTGTAGATACATAGATTACATACAGGGTTTTAGGTTGTAGAGGCCTTTGATGTAGCCTATCTCTGGGTGATGCAAAGAGAGCAGTTGATTGCCTACAGGACATCTTCATCTGTTCTGAAGCAAATTCAACATACATTGGTTCCTTCGATTAGATCAAAGTAGTAGGGATGCTTTATGCATAATCCTACCATCATTCTGCACGACAATATAAGGGCTTATGCAGCAGGAGTGGTGTATGATTTGTTCAATCACTGGGGCTGGGAAGTGCTATGCCAACACCCCCATACGTTCCAGATTTAAGTCCCTGTAGTACATTGGTAATGTTAAGTAAAATATAATATTTGTCACTTAACTTTTGAACTCTTCCTGTCTTCATGGAGTGAATGAAGCCCCCATCTAGCGGTGAGGATAGGAATTGTACCGGCTGCCGAAGCCAGTCGCACTCCTCTGGGCAATGATTAATGAATGGCAGATGAAATGAAATGATATTGGAGAGCGTTGCTGGAATGAATGTTGACAGGGAAAACCGGAGTACCCAGAGAAAAGCTTGTCCCACCTCTGCTTTGTCCAGCACAGATCACACATGGAATGACCAGGATTTGAACCGCGGAATTCAGCGGTGAGAGGCCGGCACGCTGCCGCCTGAGCCACGGAGGTTCTGTCTTCATGGAATATTTTGAGTAATCCTAATCCTTGTCAGAAGTAAAGGTTTCATAGATTCGTTCTCTTCTCCCCTACCCCGTGTGGGTGGAGGTAGTAGAATACATCCTGCTTGTCATAAAAGGGAGACCAGAGGCTCTGAACTTTGGAGTGTGGGTTGGTGACCACTTTTCTTCTTGCTGAGCGTAGCATTGCTTCCACTTACTTATGACAGGCTCATCACTTTCACCTTTCCTGTCCAATCACACTCGGTCAGCTCTTGTTTTCTTCTAATTCCGATGGTATTACATTTGTGAGAGACCTTTCATGATCTTTCCCTTTCGTCTTCTGATTCCTTCATTCTTTGAAGTGTCAGAACTCTTCTATTTTATTTTGATTTTTAGGATAGTTGCCAAATTGTACTTCCTTTCAAGAAATAATCACCACCACCATTACCCTCTTCTCCCCCGATTCACAATCGTTATTGTGTTTGAAATTCAGTTGCCTTATTTAAAGACACATTGACCGTGGTATATATGGTTCAGTGCAAATTATTCTATTTGAATTGCAACTGTGTTTTCAGAATTTGTGACATTCGACTCTTAAGGCAATTTTTCCTGCTTAATTTTTGCATTCAGGCCACTCTTACAAACATTTTTTCACATGAGAGAAAATATATAGTTTTATGCAGAATAAAGAGGAAAATTCATTTCATCATTCTAGTTTATCCTGCGATTTGTTGCAGGCCAAAAATAACATACCGTACTCGAAGAATACTGGCATTGAAAATTATCTTTCTTTGCAAGTTGCTTTACGTCGCACCGACACAGATAGGTCTTACGGCGACGATGGACAGGAAAGGGCTAGGAGTGGGAAGGAAGCGTCTGTGGCCTTAATTAAGGTACAGCCCTAGCATTTCCCTGGTGTGAAAATGGGTTGCCGACGGTGGGATTCGAACCCACTATCTCCCGAATACTGGATACTGGCCGCACTTAAGCGACTGCAGCTATCGAGCTCGGTAGAAAATTATCTTGTATGACAAAAAGTTGTCTCATGTGAGATGAGAAAGAGTGGTGTTTGGGGGTTGAACATACAGTACTGTAGTACTTCATTCCAAAGCTGAAAACAGTCCTCTTGATGGGCCTACTTTATGAATAAATAATATTTTGAATATCAAGCTACCAGAAAGTGTTGACCTAATTTTTTGTGAAGGAAAATTGTCCCCTTCTCCTTCTCCCAGATTTCCTTAAGGATGACTGCTTTTGTTCTGAGTAGGAACTTACATTGGACAGACTATTCACTAGAGGTAATTCAAGGAAGATAATGGTAAACTCAAATTCTAGTAGACATTTCATTTGTATCCTTAATATTTTGAGCTAGATGTGTGAAACTCCTCCAGTGTTGACTGCGATCACTTACTTAATTAAATGGATTTAAATGCAGAACTGGTTAATATGCCCATGTAGTAGTTGTTTTCTACTCAACCTTGTATGAAATATCTTTCAGTGTTGTTTACATCGAACATGTCATACAAATGTTAAGGACAGAGTTAAAATGACATGACATGGCCTTTTATGTGACTTAATAGCTGAACATATAATATGAAGTTAATATGTTCCCAAAAATTGTATGTTCATCATTCAAATTGTCACAGTGTAGCGTTCTGAAAAGTTGTTACTTCCCAAGTTATTTTGTTCTGATCTGAGTCTGTATTGTTAGTATGTGGTGCATTTTGAAGTACTATATGTCATTAATCATACATCATCTGCTCTTTTTATCAAAACAGTGTATGTACAGGAACTGATACTTTTAACTCTTGTGGAACCTTCTACAGTTCCTAATTTGGTATGAACTATAGTTGGTCTAACCTGAATTCAGGTGGTTGTGAAGATGCTGCAATTACATATAGATACTGACTTAGTTACAATTAAAAGTAAGAGGAAATGCTGAAGATGCAATTTTCATAATTATGAGCATTCTTAGTAATGTATAAACTGTTTAATATGTAAATGTGAAAGAAAAGAGGAGAAAATTAGAATTAGATTTCTTATGTTACACATTTTTCTTGTACCCCTCTTATGCTCAGTGTGCTGTATCTGTTAGACTTTAATTGTGATGTGTCATGTAATAATGTGTGAATTTTGTCTGCGCAATGTTTTTTCATAAATGAGTCCGTGATCGTTCTATATTAATTGACATTTTGTGCTTAAGAAGGTGAGTTGTATGATATTGAAGTTAAGCCTTTATATGTAATTGGTGGCTGATATCTACTTTAGTATTGACCATGACAGTGTCTGAATCTCAGAACACATTTTGTATAGCAGGAAAATAATAAGTAATCAAGTGACCCTTCATAATGTAATTCATCAAGGATTTTGGGCACTTTATTTTGGACTGGCAGAGTCTCTGACTCGTAAAGAAAACAAGGACTTTATTTCTTGTTCGGAATATTTAATTTTATACTCAACGAAGAGTGTTATCTATGTACTTGTAAAATATTTCAGTGAAGAAAAATAGTTTCATACATGTTGTTAGCAGTTTGGTGACTAAGCTGCTCCCTTGTAAAATTTCATTTGGTGGTTACTAAAGAACTTCTGCACTATGACTTCATATCTATTGCATTCTTGCAAATAGATATGTGGGTGCTTGTTGTAAATCCATGGAAGTATAATATGTGTGTTTTATTGATCTAATGGTCTGAGAAAAGACCATAATCAGCTCAAAGGTTTATACTAGCTGATGTCATGCTGTCTGATTTCATTATTTGTTTCCTGAGAGATAGTGACCTGATATATCATAAATCAAAGAAGGTTTGACCTTTTGCTTGAATTAATTTTTAAAATGTTGTTCATTGATTTAAGATTGCAGTGTTGAGCACAGAATTTTATATCATAATCTAGATTTTGCACAAAACAATCTCTACTGTATTATTAGTGAAGTTTCTGAGGCTCTTAACCTGAAGTTCACAAGTCCTGGCAAGGTCTGCTAAAGAGTAGGCCTTGCCAGGACTTGTGATTCAAATTGTTGGAATAATTCTCTTTATCAAGTAAAATATCAGAGCAGTATTAAGGATTGTCAGTGAATTCTGTACAAGTTGGTGGCTCTTCTTTTATTTATTGCATGTTTTGCATATTATCACCATCTCTTTCTAATTAATTAATTAATTATAATTAATTAATTACCTTTAAATTTGCATGAATAATTCTCATTTTATGGATGCTAGAAATTTTTGAAAGTGAACACAGGCCTTCATTATTGAATCTGGTCATATGACAAGTTGACTCAAACGTTACACTGCATAGCTAACTGGAGATGGATGCTGTTCATGAAACATATATTGAATAATTATAATGTAAGAAGGTTAATTATAGTCTGATCAGTGACATAGTATTGTTCATTCTATTTTTAACAAACTAAAACTTCAATACAGTGTTCTCATTTTATGAAGAAACTTAGGATCATTCTGCCGCTGGCCAACTTCTGGTTCTCTTAACTGCAGTGTGGAAACTAGATTACTGCACAACCTAGCTCACACTTTCCCACATGTACTTCTTTTAAACAGATTATTTGCCACTTTCTGTAATTCTGCTTTGGTAATAGACTGTATTGCACATGTCATTTCGGCCTCCAGTTCTTTTCTAGTACGGGGATTATTTCTGTAAACTTCCCTTTAGGGTTCCCAGAAAAAGTAATCACAGTAAGTTTGGTTGGCTGATGTAGAGGGTCTTAAAGCTATACTAATCTGGTTATCAGAAGTTGGACATAAGGTGTGTATAGAATTAACAGCGGAATGGACTGTGCCACCATATTGTTGAAAATATTCATAATTCTTTTCTTCCTTTGTCAGTTCTTGAAAAATGAAAGTACTGCACACCATACCCCTATTTTAATGGGATACAATGGCACTTTCTGTACAATATATGGGTTCCCAATACTCCACAATTGCATATTTTGAGAATTTACATGTCCAGAAAGATCGGACCATGCCTCAACAGACATAAGCATTAGCGGTGTACCCAAATTTTTATTGTAAATACTTTCACAAAACCACTTACAGTGAAATCTGTCTGGTGAAGTTCCTGCACAAACCTTATTTTGTATGTTTGAAATTTCAACAGTCTGGTTGCTTTATGTACCAGTGCCATGGATATGTTCATTTCCTGCACTAATAAATAGTAGTAATAATAATAATCATCATCATATGGCCTCACCTACCGTGTGCAGACATTTCAATTTGATGCCATCTGGCTGTCTGCTCGTCAATTTCAACGTTCTGTTTTACTCTAGGCCCACTAGATAGCAGACCAAGTAAACTGAAACTCTCTTGGGCGTCTATGGCTGAGATTTAATGAATTTTGTCGGGTGAACACCAAATGTGCCACCAGAGATCTTTTATATGCCAACATTGTACGACATGGAGTGTTGAATGGACTTTTTTCCACCCTTCAAAAATCCGACTACCTCTGCCGGGTTTGAACCTGTTACCTTTCGATCCGGAGGCCGACACACTACCACTGATCCACAGAGGCACTAGATGATTAAGTGATTTTTGGGGACTTCCTTCTGACCGCCCCTGAATATTCCCAAGTTTATCTTCATGTAAAACATGTCTTTTCTGCTTCATCTGTACATCACAAACTGAACCTGTTGTATGCCACTTTTCATGAAGTTTGAAATGCAGGATTTTGTAGGAATGCTAGAGTCAGGATATTTACAAGAAAACCACTTAATGCATCATCTGTAGTAATATATACATATATTTACGTAACATTAACATTCCACCAGTAAATTTGCTGTTTTACTGAATACTTTATTTTTCAATTGATTCCACTGGTCGATAAAATTTGAACTTATTTTTTGTTACAAGGGAAACAATAGATGTTTCTGACTTTTTGGTGCTGATTTCAAATCTTTATACAGAACTTTTCCATCACTTAGGGTTTTCGAGTAATAACATAAAAACCACTTTTGGTGTCTATACACTATAGTTATGATATTTTAGATGAAATTACATTTACTCACCTAAAATGTATGTAAATTTGAGTTTCTACTGTACTTCACTTGAGGAACATATCTTATCAGTGTCGAACAGTAGTCTGCCAGCATGTTTGGGGACCATTTACCCTGGTAGCGCCTTTCCATTTCCGCGATGTCCTTGTGGAAACGCTCCCTGTGTTCGTCGCTCACAGCCCCTACATTTTCAGGGAAGAAAACGAGATGGGAGTGCAGGAAGTGTATTTTTAGAGACATATTACGTCCCATTATCTTGTAGTTGTCAATCATCTCACTGACAAGTTCTCTGTAGTTATCAGACTTGAAGTTTCGTAGAAAGTTTTTAAAACTTTTTTGAAAGATTGCCATGCAGCTGCTTCTTGCATATTTAAGTGGTTTTCAAATTGCATATCTTTCATCAGTTCTCTTATTTTAGGGCCAACAAATATTCCTTCTTTAATTTTAGCATCACTGATCCTTGGGAACTTATTTTTTAGGAAGAGAAATGCACTGCCATCACGATTCAGAGTTTTCACAAAATTCTTAAACAAGCCTAGTTTGATATGCAGTGGAGGCAATAAGATTTTTTTAGGTTGTACAAGTGGCTAGTGAAGAACATTTCCATGTCCTGGATTAAGTGATTGTCTTTTTGGCCAATTACTTTGAATATAATAATTAACTTTATCTTTGCTCTTCCACTTGCACAAGAAGCAGCAAAATTTGGTATAGCCAAGCTGTAACCCTAGTAATATGGGTATAACTTTCAAATCCCTACATATCTGCCAAGAAAATTGGTCATACTTGATAGCTGAAAGTAAGAGCTTCATGTTATCATAATTTTCCTTCAAACCAACTGCATGGGCTAAAGGAATGAATGGATATGTAGTAATACTCCTTTCAGACTTGTTTTCGAGAAGTCTATGAACAAATGCCAATCCTCAACTGGATTGGAATAAATTCTCAACATCATTGCAGAAAACTAGGTCCTGTTCTTTAGAAAACAATTTGCTCCATTCCTTTTGGTGTTTGCAGAAAAAACTTACTTTGGCATCACCCTGCAGTATCTTCTATCCTTTCAATCATGAGGCGAGTAATTCTGCCTTGCTTTGTTTTTATTTAAACCAATAAATCCTCCTATGTTACAAAGTGAGGTTCATTTATAGTATCATCTTCTGCAAAATTTGGGTCCTTCTGTAAATCATCCTGAAGTTCAAAAAATTCTTCAGTCTTGTCATCTGGTGGAGTTGGTATGGGAAGTCCTGGACCATGAGGCACCGGTCGAATTGCTGAATCCAAAGATGGATATTTAACAGTATGTCTGGACTTTGAACTTATTCCAGATACATTTGTTGTGCAGAAGTAGCAGTCTGTCACATGATCCTTAGGTTCGCGCCACATCATAGGTATTACAAAATGCATATGGCACGATCCTTTCAACCAGCCAGTTAATAGTGTTCCACATTTCGTACAACATATTTCTGAGGCCCATGTCTTATTCTGGTCTATTTTGTTGTTAAAATAAATGTGATAAGCCCTTCTTATAAGAGGAGTAAACTTCGGTCTCTGCGCTTTGAAAGTCAGCTCACCGCACACGTAACAGAAGTTGTTTTTATCATTTATGCACTTTCGAGACACATTTCTTATACACACTACACACACAATACACTTTACACTACTCCTTATAATGCACTACTGTGGATCGTATTACACACTTCTATCACAATCCAATTGACAATGGAAGAGAGCACAGAATTAGCTTCTTCCTTTTAAGAAAGCTCCAACTTGCAGTGTGCCCATAGCAAAAGTCGCTATGGATTCTCTGAAATTCCGTTACCCTCCACCACGCAGTGTCGGAAGATAAATTCTAACAAGTTTTCTTCCAGTTTGCAAAAATGTTGGAAATACAATTGCAAATTTTACTATTTTCCAACAAGTTTAATCGATTCGATTCGATTCGAAGTGGTCTTGTTTTCAGTTTGTGGACAACATGAAAAACCTTTTCAAGTACTTACTCTGCTCCTTGTTTTTGTTCATTCACTCTAAGTTGTCTGAAATTAATGAGGCTAGAAAGAACTAACCTACCTCTTGGTGTACTAGACCCATTTAGATTATTCGGCAATTTAAAGTACATTGCAACAACACATTCCGCTACAGTTGGGCACACTGACTCATCTGCAAACTTTACCATAAAATCATTGTTTTATAGTAGGAGAATACAATTGCTGTAACTCGTGAATTCAAGGCAACAATCACCAAACATTAGAAGTCCACTGTTGACAAAATGAATTTAAATTTAAATTTCAAATACTCCTTCTAATCAGCAAGCTATATAACTCCAATGCTAATAAACAAGAAGTAAATTATTTTCAAAATTACAAAAATTGGTGGGTGATGGACAATTTCTGACTTCATTTTTGGAATCAGCAGATGAAAATACATAAGAAACACCTGAATTTCTTTCTGTTACAAATTCATTGTCGACCAATGTTTCTTAATACTTTACCAGTAAACACAATAATACACAAACACCAGCCACATACATGTTACATTATAATTCTCAGAAGCAACTAACTGCTGTCACCTGGCTTCCCATCCTGCAGTTCAGAGAGTCGGTTAGCAGCAGAATGATATGAAGTTTCTTTGTAAAATGAGAACACTGTATCATCCTCCATACTCTGCTAACAAGTTTTTATGTCTTTTGCGTAGGTTTCTTTTGTAACTTCAGAAGAATCATCATTAGCTCTTTGATTCAGCAAGCCGAACCAGGGATGTGGTTCTTTGCGTCTTGTCTTTTAACTTGCATTTGTGAGATGGTAGGTTTGAATCGGCAGCCCTGAAGATGGTTTTCTGTGGTTTCCCATTTTGACAGCAGGCAAATGCTGGGACTGAAGTGTAATTAAGGCCACAGTCACTTCCTTCCCAGTCCTAGCTGTGTCCTGTCATCACCAGAAGACCTCTCCGAGTCAGTGCGACATAAAACCAATAGCAGACAGACCAAGGCAGAAGCTCCTTTCCAGACAGGTTATAGCATATTATCTTTTTAAAAAAAAATTTTTTTGCAGTCATTGCTGACAACATGTTTTCTTAACCGACTGATCCAGCGGAAAATATCGAATATAGTTGATGTAATCTAGAAGTTACAAGTAATGAGGCACCTTTGAAAAGTTTCGAAGTGTTCATAAGATCTGCCAATGTATTACAAATGTGAAGTATTGAGTTTTCTTTGATAAGAGGTAGATATCATTGTAGATAAGATTTCAAATTTAACCAAAGTGAAAATGAGCACAATCAAGAAGAGTATAATCATATAAGATGATAAATCAAGCTGGGTGAGGTAAGAAAAGATGATCATCTCTTACTTAGACAAGACATACTATATTAGAACACAACAGAAAATAGCATGATAGCTTAGTGGAATGTCACTGGCTTCTCATGAAGGTGGTTATGGTTCAAATCCTGGCCAATGCTCGTGGGATTTTTAAAATGAAAAATAACGTCCTTGTGATTTGGATTCCATGTTAAGCTGGAAAACCTGTAGCTGTGATCACAATATTGCCAGTTAGGCAAAACTACAAGCTTAAAATACAATTTTAAGGAAGAGTTTAACATTACTTTTTTTGTATCATTGTAATCTATTGTGAAGGTATCATTTACATGCTTGCCTAAGTAAGTTGTTCTTCCCATATATTTTTCCCTGTAAAATATCGTATTGCATTTCATACGCTTCAGGGTGAAAACTATTGTTGAATTTAAAATAAATCTACCGGGCAAGTTGGCCGTGCAGCTAGGGGCATGCAGCTGCAAGTTTGCATCCAGGAGATAGTGGATTCGAACCCCACTGTCGACAGCCCTGAAGATGGCTTTCAGTGGTGTCCCATTTTCACACCAGGCAAATACTGGGGCTGTACCTTAATTAAGGCCATGGCTGCTTCCTTCGTACTCCTAGGCCTTTCCTATTCCATCATCGACATAAGACCTATTGCGTCGGTACAATGGAAAAGATATTGTAAAAAAAAAAAAAAAATTGTGAAAGCTTCTTAAAACTGGAAACAGTGTATTGAACTGTGTCAGTTTACTTCATAATTGATATAAAAATTATTTGCAATTGTTTCTTTTTAGTTGTTTATTTTCCTTGCAAAGTAATTATCTATTATTTTGTGAGAGTGAACAACAAAGATGCTATACCTTTACATTGGGTTTGTCTAAATCTGGTATTTATCTAGTTAGGTGTTGTTTAGTAGCTGGTAGTCTCACATGAATTTCTGTATATACTGGTATTTTTATTTCTACCTATTTACTGGTGTTTTTATTTCCATTTTCATATCCAGTAAATACTGGGGCTCTATCTTAATTAAGGCCATGGTCGCTTCCTTCCCACTCCTAACCCTTTCCCATCCCATTGACGTTTTAAGACCTATCTGTGTCGGTGCAACGTAAAGCAAAATTGTAAAAGAATATATATATATATATATATATAATTATTTCCAGCTCTTTTCCTCATTTCCTAGGTGAGTGCTGACTGAAGTTGGCCTAATCTGATATTAGTGCTGACTAGGAAACTGTTTGGGTTGTACCAGGCAGATGTCAATGAAAGTTGGATAAATGATAAGGTAACATATCCATTTCAATGGCATTTTAATTTTACCATAAATTCAGTGGTATAATTAACTGCTGAAAAATAGCTGAAAAATGGAGCAGTTAGTTGATGATGTAGACTGATCTTGCATATGCACTGCAGAAATACACCGATAGTTCTGTTTTAAAGTTACATAAAGCACTTTAGTGATCAAGGAATGGAAGAGAAGTTGTAACAGTTCAGGACGATCCACTAGAAGTAATAATAGCATTTGGGAGTGTGGTATTAGAAGATGGAAAAATAACACAGGAGGTAAGCAGAAGAGTGCAGTAGCTGGAAGATTTTACCACAGCATGGGAGGACTCGTATGGAGTAGGGAGTGCCAATACAATGCAAGTAAATGATGTTCACAAACTACTTTCTATCAGTCTTGATATATGGAGTTGAAACTTGGGTAATGATTAAAACAGAGGAAAGTAAAATCCAGGCAAGTAATATTCCTAAGTAGAATGCTGGCCTACACTAGATAGGTTCCATATAAGAAATATGATAATGTGAGAAACACTAGATATATGCAGAGTGGGGGAGAGTAGAATGATCAAGACTGGAGTGGTATGGGCATGTAAAAGAATGTAGGGAATGAGGATCCCAAAGTCAGTGCTTGAACTGGACTTTGGAGGGAAAAGACCTAGAGGTATACCAAGGAAAGTATGGAAAGAACAAGGAAGAGAGTGGCAAACTTTCAACACATCTGTGATGAATGATGGAAAGGCGGGTAGAGATTTAGATCACTGGTCCACAACCCAGTCAAAGATTAAATTAGAGGGGGGTGGTAGCGAGGATGATGAAGATGGTGGTGGTGATGAAGATAAAACACCTCTTCGTGCCAGAAATGATATTTTGACATACGAACCAAATTTCATGCACTGCAAACTTATCTTACCGACATGTACGGTATATGAATACAGTATATCAAAATATTAGGGTTTTAATACTTCTGCATCATTTATAGTGGAAGCCAAAATATTTTGTAGTACAAAATCTTCATCACTTATGTATAAACATGCATGCTATTAATAATCTTTTATGGGCTGATGATCTGGATGTTACACCCTTTTAAACAACAAGCGCCATCATCAATAATCTTTTATTAGCACATACAAGGAAACTGCCAGAATCTTGTTCAGAATCACTTATTTTGCTCAGGCTGTGAACAGCCTATTGTAACCACGGTAGGCGTGCGGCGATCTTCCAGTATCTTAATTTATCATCCTATCATGTTTCATTTGCAGTAGATGCCTTCAGTACACTTCCATTTAAAACTGCTATTTTTAAAAAAGTTCATTAATATTATTCTATGGCAGAATGGCTATTGTCATTAAGTTTGTTATGTCGTACCATCCTATCGAGTTTCATTTCAAACTGCCTGGGTCAGTCTGGGCAGTTCCCTTATGAGAGAGTTAAAACTGTGGTGTTTGAAGATGAAATTTATTGTTTGATACATTTGTATTTAGAAGTCTTCATTTAATGAAAACTAACAAGCAGTAACTGCATTATCATCTTCCTAGTTGTTCATTCTTTCAGTGTATAAATCAGTACTTGCCTGGGAACTCTCAAGTTTTCTCACTTGTTCTTCTTTTGAGTAACCAGAATACTATTCAACCTGATTTCCTGTATCCTCATCTTGAATCACCAAGCTCGATAGGTGCAGTCGCTTAAGTGCGGCCAGTATCTAGTAATCGGGAGATAGTGGGTTCGAGCCCCACTGTCGGCAGTCCTGAAGATGGTTTCTGTGGTTTCCCATTTTCACACCAGGCAAATGCTGGGGCTGTACCTTAATTAAGGCCACGGCTACTTTCTTCCAACTCCTAGGCCTTTCCCATCCCATCATCGCCATAAGACCTATCTGTGTCGGTGCGACGTAAAAAAAAAAAAGAAAATCCTAGGATAGGATTGTAGGAGTGAGGTCTTGCATGTTTCTCTCTCCAGGTGTCAGGCAGTTGTGAGAAAAGTTTTTACTGTTTCTGTTTAAGATTGATGTAACAGTATTTATTATGAAATGTCTGCAGTTTGTATTCTCTGAAATGATAGGTCCAAAAGGTTGACTGCTGTTAAGAGTCAAGTAGATTGAGACACACAACATCATTGAAACTATGGGGGCATGTTAGCCAGATGACATTGTCACTGTTTTCACACCAAGGCAATAGTGGTCCGAATCCCAGCCAATGTATGCGAGTTCGTAAAAACGAAAAATCCCATCCCTGTGGTTCAGATTCCATTTAGAACATAAGGTTTTGTGGCTATGATCATGATATCAACAGTCATGTAAAATTAAAAGCTTGCTTATTCTGCAGCTCTCTAAAACTCTTGCTGTGAGTTTGTCCTTTTGTTTTTTCCTTCTCTCTCTCACCATCCTTAAAAAAAAAACTAAATTTTTTTGGTTTAAAGGGTTAGCAATACTATTATCTATTGTGAGCATAAATTATTTATTGGGTCGAAGAGAAACCCCTTTCCTTAGAAAAGCATTTAGATAGGGAAGTTTAACTGTTTGAAAACTCAAGGTTTAAACCTTAGTGCTGATAGCAATTATCCTGAGTGAAGTTTCAAATTTTTCCACAGTTCATGTAAATGCTGGGATAGTATCTTATACTGTATGTAGTCTTAGAGACTCAAATAATTACAATTACATATACTACTAAAGACATTGCTAAAACACAGGTTGTGAAATAGTTGTTGTTCTTCTTCCTCGCTTTCTCATCGATGAATCCTCATTGATGACGTCCTGATTGTGGAGCTCCTGCTGCAGATTCACCAGAGTTAGTGGACCTTAGCTGCACTTTGCTGATGGCAGCTGCTTGTGTTTCAACATTACTGGAGCCGCAAACTTGATGTCGCCTCATCTTTTGGGCCCAATTGTTCTTAGGCTTTCTCTTCCTTGTACCCTGGACAGCTGAAGAGCTCTCTTAGCTACAAAGTTTTCATCCAGTTCATTCACTTTCTCAAACCATGTCACCTGCTTACGATGATCCTTCTCCACAACTGTCTCCTTCATGTGTAACTTGCTTTTGATGCTCTGGCGACTCCATGGTATTTAGATGATGCTTGTGGTGTTCATAGAATATCCAGCATTCCAAAGCATAAGTCATTGCAGGCCTCACCACTGTCATGTAGGGTTGTCCTGTAAGGGGAGCATCAATGCCCTGTCCTGATAATGTTAAATTTAACATATTTAAATCCTGTTTTCTCACAAACTATCCAAAATAATAAAACAAAACTTTGTCAGGGTATAGAGTCATATCTTATATATTCACTGATTTACAGTCTTGATCTTCATTTGTTAGGAATCAGGCTATGAATATACTAATGAAGGTGTTGAAAATGTATGTAATTTAAAAATTATATTATTTTTTGTTATTACACTATGAGAGCTATCTCTATCATTGTAGATCTACATACATGTAATACTGCTGTTAATAAGTGGTAAAAATTTCAGAGCTCTAGCTAAAGCAGTTTCTTAAAAAATAGGAAATGTAGGGATCTTGCTGCTTCTGTTATATATTTTTATCATAATTTCTATCCAGTTCTTGTAAGATTGCTTGTGTATTATAGCCAGACTTCATTCCAAGACGCTTCAGAAACTTTATTTTGCCTTCATTACCTTCATTGAAGGTGATAACAGCATTATTGCATCATTGACCCCAATCTTCAGTGTTTTCAAGCCCACAAATACACTGTTCAAGGACTCATTTACATTTTGAGTTTTTCCTGTGAAGCATTTCTTCAGAAGATCCAGATGTCCTGAATCTGTATATACTGGCTTTATTACTTCTCCAACAGCTTCAGGGATGGTGTTTGGGTATATTGGTTGACAGTTTCTACTGCCTCAGCACCATTTACACCAGTGAATTGAACACAAGTTGTATAGTGGCTTCTCATCGCTTGACGTCTTGTGGAAGAACGTTGCCCAGTCTTTGTTCATTATTGCTTTCCGTAACGTCATTCTCTGCATGTAAACTTACAACAGGACATGTTCTGTAGAATCTATTTCTCTTATTTCTTCTCCTTTTAGATATTCCTGTTGGTGGAATCATATGTAAGAGAGAAACACAAGTCAATGAGCAACAAATCCAATTGTAGACAATGAAAAATGTAATGCATCTTACAAAACATGGATGCTGCCATGCTTTATACCACAAACAGGAAGTAATATCATACCAACCAATGTAGCCAACCTATGCAGCAATATATATACTATTAATCAAAATAATTTACCGTCTTCCAGAGCAAATAGTTCCCGAGATGTCTTGTCTTAACCAAATAAGTGCTCATGGATCCTGTATAAATTACATGTGCAGTACATTGTTTCAACATAAATTAAAAATACTTACAGTCATCCAGAATCTATGAAACATACATCAAATTAAAAAAAGAAAATTCCAAACAACAATTTTCCATAAAATAAAATATCAACTCTCTCTTTTTTTTTTTTTTTTTTACCCAGGCCACCTTTTGAACTCCCCTTAAGCTTCAGTGGCATCCTCTCTCACAAATTTACAATACTGATGACTATAGGTGCTACATGGCTGTAAGATAAACCATCACCAACATAATGTAACATAAATGACTTGTGCAGATCTGTCAGCCAGTTTCTTCCTAGTTTAGGGTTGCCATATTACAAGAGCCTAAATCCAGGGCAACGAAAATTAAAAAACAAAAAAGAACAATATGAAAGAAAAAAAAAAAAAAAGAACAATATGAAAGACAAGTGCAAATTAAACAGATGGGTATCCTGCAATCAGGCAGGTAATTTAAATAACTTTTTCCTCAGCATTAACATTTCAATAATTCAATAGTAATAATAATAATAATAATAATAAATAATGTAATGCATATTGCCATTATGTTTTGTTGACTAGAGTGAAGAAATAGCTGGACCTATCTTTACCACTTTCATTTCTGAAATAGAGCTGTGAATTTCATCATGTATTTTTTTCATTCTGTAGAATCTCATGGTAAAACTGGCAGTTTCCCGCGGCTTCTCTTGCGTGGATTTCCTCTGCATTGGACTATCTGAAAATCCCTAAAGTATAAAAACTCACCAAAAAATTGAGTTTCATTTACCTCAGAAACTCTTTGTAAACCATGTTTGTGGTATTGCCTTTTGGGGCTAAGATGACCATGCGACATAGGTATTTGGAATCTCCTTTAAAAATAAACTTTTTTGCCTGAGAGAAGGCATCCTCACGTGTACAGTTCTATTTCCACATCTGTAACATCTTCAGGTTTTGAGATATAAGTATCCCCATAAAAAGAATTCAACACCTTTATCAGCCCTCCCTTCACCCCCACCGAAGTGGATTTTCTGAAAAACAAAAAAAACAAAAAAAAAAAGGACATGTTTCTTTATTTTTAAAGTACTTTCCAAGTACCAAGTTTCATGTCTGTAACATGTTAAGTTTATGACATGCACTGTAGATATTCCGTTACTCATTTTAAAAATTCACCTGCTTTTTCAATTCTTTTCAGCCCCTTAAGTGGTTTTCCAAAAGAAAAAAAATGTGTTTTTTAATTTTTAAAGGAGATTCTAAATACCAGTTTTCACATCTGTAACATCTTTAGCTTTTTTATGTATAAGTATCCTCATACAAATAATTCAACTAATGTTTAATTTTCCACTGGAATATGTATTTCTTTCTTTTTAAAGCAGACTCGAAATACCAATTTTTATATCCATAACATCTTCAGTTTCTGAGATATCAGTATCCTAATAAAAATAGCCCACTTTTCAGTCCCTTTTACCCCTACGTTAAGTGGTTTTTCCAAAAACAAAATAATGCCAGTTTTTTATTTGTAAAATATTAAAAATACCAATTTTCACCTCTGTAACATGTTAAGTTTTTTTGAGATATACTGTAGATATGCTCATCTTAAAAATTCATGCCAACCCACTTTTCAGTCCTTTTTACCCCCCCCCGTAAGTGTGTTTTCCAAAAACGAAATACTACATTTTCTTCATTTTTAAAAGAGATTGCCACTTCACGTCTGTAACATGTTAAGTTTTTGAGATATACTGTAGATATGCTCAGGGATTATGTGTACCAATTTTGGTTGGCAGCTATGCCCAAACGTACACGCATAATTTCGCTGCTATAAAATCCTGGAGCTGATGTTGCCATGGTTACGGCAGTTCATTTCTTTATCCGATTCCTAGAGCAGGGGTAGTATGGTGCCAATATCTCTATAACAATTGGTATTAGGGCCTTAAAATATGGTTTTGGGGCCCTTAGGGCTTGATATAGATGTTGACCGAGTTTTGTCCTTCGTGTCAAGGGCTTAAAATGAGCTTTGTCTTTTCCTTGTACGACAAATTTGATATTTCGCGTATATTAGCGTATTATTTTTATATCTCCCCGTCATCGTCCCCCCCGTCCCTCCCTCAATTTGTTTTGCAAATAAAATACAGCCAATTTCCCTCAGGGATTATGTGAACTAATTTTGGTTGGCAGCTATGCCAAAAACGTACATGCATAATCTCGCTGCTGTAGAGTCCTGGAGCTGATGTTGCCATAGTTACAGCAGTTCATTTCTTTATCCGATTCCTAGAGCAGGGGAGTGTGGTGCCAATATCTCCATAACTGTTGGTTTTGGGGCCCTATAACATGGTTTTCAGGGCCTTAGGGCTTACCAAGTTTTGTTGAGTCAAGGGGCTTAAAATGAGCTTTGTCTCGTCCTTGTACGACAAATTCGGTATTTCGCCTATATTAGCCATCATACCCCCCCGTTCCTCGAATTGTTTTTGAAAATAAAATATAGCCTATAGCACTTAGGGATAATGTATCTTTCTATTAGTGAAATAATTTTTAGAATCAGTGTAGTAGTTTCTGAGATTACACTCCAGATATAAACAAACTCACAAAATTTGCACTCTTTATTATATTAGTATAGATAACACTTATGATAATGTCAAAAAAGTTTTAAGTGTTAACCTGTTCCGTTTGTTGTTGCAAACTGAATTCATAAGCAGAAACATGCTCATCTGAATTATTAGTCCTAGGGAAACAAAAAATGAATTCAATTACAATCTAAAAGGCTGAAACATCTACATATTTCTCAACATATGTCCTAAAAATTGGTACCCATTTATCTTTGTCAGATTATCATTCTCACCTAAGAAAAGTTCTTCGCTACAAGTGTCAGTCAGGAATGAATAAATAAATACAACAGATATGTATATAAATGTATGGTCATTTATTAAGGTTTTGTTGCATGAAGCAGAAACTGATATTTATTTTCTTTTGATGTAATCTAGGACATTTATATGTCATGAAAAGCTATTTCGGGATACCAGGGAAGATGACTCTAATCTAGTACTGTCCCGGAAAATCCAATAGGCAGAGTAACCCTATCCCAGTTGGATATAACTTCCCTTCATCGTGCATTCAGAATTTGGTGGAATTTGTACTTATCGAAGCAGAGGTAGGATGGCTGTATTCCATTCCATTAACATCCCATAACCATTGGTCTTCATCCTGAAGGTGTGAGACAGGCCTCGTCAGATGACACCTTTACGTAGGTGGTTTGAAAAGTTCTCGGAATGTACTAGAATTAAGTATCTTACCTCGGTTGAACTCAGAGGCGTATCCTGGATTCCCCACGGAGGCATGCAACTAGTAACCACGCAGTATCACAATGTAATTAGTAAATTCCAATTCTAATCATCCTAATTACACTTAGGTGAAGTCGATCCTGCAATTCTTTTTTCAGAATTCTTTGTTGACGTCACTGTAGAATTCCTCACGTGTTTTCAACTCAACAAGATTATCCTTCTCTATAGACATCATTCCTAATGCAGAGGGATGACTCACTTTAAGAATTGTAGACGAAGGATTTTATTCGCTTTAGGGCAGAGAAAGAGCGTTCTACAGATGATATAGCGGGAATAGTTGTAACCAATGTGCACAATTTATAAAGCTCAGGAAGACCACTATAAATATCCGTGGTCAATACGAACTTCCGGATTTAAGCCGCAGTCATATCTTTGAAGTGTTCAGAAGTGAATATTGCCCTCAATTCGGATTTGTCGTACTGTATCAAAATATTTCCCGTAGAATTCCATCAATTTACTAAATTGCTCTTTAGGAAACTCGCCAGAAGAAAATGAAAATTTCTTACAATCATTGTGTGGTGCCCCAAAAATCGTATGAAATATTTCAGGTTAGAACTATGCCCTGTAAAGTTCAGTTATCTAAGGTTCAATATTGTGCGAAATTCTATCAAAGAATGATCGTTCTTACTGATATACCTGCCGCGTGTCAGTACTTCTTCGACAGCATTCTCAGCAATATTTTCAGACGCAACGGTGATATAGCCTGGTAATTGCATATATTATCAAATAGATTTTTTATTTGTAGTGATTTAAGGAATATGAAAACTGCCCATTTTATTTGATGAAATTGTATCCTGCATTATAAAAGTTTTTATTCCAGCTTACATGCCCTAACTTTTCTATTAGATTAGCCTATAAATTGTGTTCAGTAGAATGTAATATTTTTCTCCACATTAACAAAAAGTAGAAATATTAATATGTGTGTTATTTTCTTATTTGTTTATGCAAGAAAGCCAATAATACTGTAAATTGAATATTCCTATTTGCTGAGTGTATGTTGGATATTTTCCTGAACTTGGGCAGCTGCTAGATTTCGTGTTGCCAACTATCATGAAGTCACTAATTGGGATAAAATGTCAATACATGAAATTTTTGGAACTAGGTCTACATGGGATAATGTTGAAGGATTAAGTGGATGAATAACTACAACCTACCTAATTAAAATGAGAAGAATATGCAGCTGAGGTTCCTGTTTACGCAAGGCCTTTTCATGGAATTCATAATTATGTATAACAGGTCTTCCTAACACTTTCAAGAACGTTTATGGCATCTGTTATGCATCTCTATTTTCACCAAGTTCAGCTGACTAAAAGGACCTTCTTTCTACCTTTGAATTTATTAATAGCAACAGCATCTAAATCCAAACATCCTCCACACAGCTTTGGGCTGGCTATCGTCGTTAAGGCCAGTCTTGGAAAATGGAGCAGCTGTATTTGATTTGTCCCGAAGAGAGCTCATCTCGCCAGGGGGTAATCCGTGCTTCGCACTCGACGTTACCTTGGACATTCCGCCTTTCTTCAAAGCTGTTAGCAGTTGGCCGAGGGTAGCAGGTGAATGGTGACAAAGATTGAAGTGCAGTGACGTCATACGGAGGGTTTCAGAACTACGTCTGCCACCGAATACAGTTTTAAGATTGAATGCGTTACGCCCGTAAATTCTACATTTGCTCTCTCATTCTTTCTACGGTAGAGTAGATGGCGAGACTACAACAGCGCCACACGTAGTCAAGCAACGGAACTAATGCAAGTTGAGCGGAACTTTTAAACTTCTGAGAGATGAAATTAATAATACTCGACTTGAAACAGCCTAAAATCGTACTTAGACAGTTCTTCGCGCTATCGTAACGCATGCAATGAATGCCTTGCATGCAAGGAAAATACGCCCCTGGTTGAACTGCTTTTATTTTTCAACATAGTCTCCCTGTAGACTAATGCATTTGGTCCAGCAATGTTCCAATGCCTTGATCCCATCTCGAAAATGAGATTCCTCCAGGCCTGCCAAATACCTCTCCAATTTGGCTGTCGGTTCTTCCCTTGTAGAAAATCTCCGTCCATCGAAGAAAATTTTCAGCTTGGGGAATAGATGAAAGTCTGATGGTGCCAAATCAGGTGAATAAGGTGGATGTGGGAACAATTCGTACCCCAGTTCATGAAGTTTTGCCATGGCAATAACACTTGTGTGTGGCGGAGCGTTGTCCTGATGAAAGATGACCTTTTTCCTTGCCAAACCAGGCCTTGTTTCGCGTATCTTTTCCTGAAGTTGGTCTAGGAGGTTTGCATAGTATTGCCCCGTAATTGTTTGGCCAGTAGGAAGATAATCTATCAGCAGAATGCCTTTTGCATCCCAGAAAACTGAGGCCATGACCTTTCCGGCCGAACGCACTGCCTTTGCTTTCTTTGGTGGTGGTGAATCAGCATGTTTCCACTGCTTTGACTGCTGTTTTGTCTCTGGGGTATAGTAGTGGACCCAAGTTTCATCTGTAGTCACAAACTGGCGGAAAAAAATATTGTTGGTTGCACTGAAAACGGGCCAGACTTTGTTCGGACCATTTCCAATCTGGTGCGTTTATTGTCCAATGTCAAGAGCCGTGGCAACCATCTTGCGGATAATTTTTTCATACCCAATTCTTCGGTTAAAATATAATATACCCGTTCAGAAGACATCCCTACAGCTTCAGCTATCTCCCGCACTTTCAGTCGACGATCCTCTATGACCATTTTATGCACTTTTGCGATAAATTCTGGGGATCGTAACACTTTTTGGCCGTCCACTACGCGGATCATCATCCAAGCTCTTGCGACCAAATTTAAACTCGCTGGTCCACTTGGCAACAGTTGAAAATGAAGGAGCAGAGTCCCCCAGTGTGTTCTGAAAGTTGGCATGAATTTCCTTTGCTTTCATACCTTTCTTTACAAAGTATTTAATCACTGCTCGAATCTCAGTTTTTTCCATTGTCACAAATCACTACGCGGGAACAACAACAAAGAGTCGTCACTACCACACTCCTGCAGCTAGAGCACTGACGTGCCACGTGTTCACTCACATAGGATGTGTGATTATTGCGCGGGAACCTCGTTGCTCTAGCACTGACATCTAGCGGTGATTCCGTGAACTTTTCAAACCGTCCTCATATATAATATGGTGCTGGTTGAATCTTTGACAGTCGACCTGGGACTTTCCTAGTATCAGGTCAAGTAGAGATGCAGCTCAAGCAATCGCCTCATCACCAGACTCTCTTTCTTATTGTATACTATAGCGTGCAATGTAAAATTCTTTAATCAAAAGTGCCAGGCTGAGTAGCTCAGATGGAGCACTGGCCTTTTGAGCTCAAGTTGGCAGGTGTGATCCCTGCTTAGTCTGGTGGTATTTGAAGGTGTTCAGATACTCCAGCCTCATATCGGTAATACGGGCATATAAAAGAACTCCTGCAAGACAAAATTCCAGCACCTCAGCTTCTCCAGAAAGCATAAAAGTAGGTAGTCGTACGAAAAACTAATCACATTATAATTATTATTATTCTATGGGACCCTCACCAGGACTACTTGATACGAGAACTAGAAAAATTTCAAAGGAAAGCTGCATGATTTGTTCTGGGATATTTCCAACAAAGGAGTAGTGTTACCAAAATGTTGCAAACTTTAGGGTGGAAAGACTTGGGAGTAAGGAGACGAGATGCTCGACTATGCGGTATGTTTCAAACTGTCGGTGGTGAGTTGGCATGGAATGACATTAGTAGAAGAATAAGCTTGAGTGTAGCTTGTAAAAGTAGGAAAGATCATAATTTGAAGATAAAGTTGGAATTCAAGAGGACAGATTGGGGAAAATATTTATTTATAGGACGAGGAGTAAGGGATTAGAATAAATTATCAAGGGAAATGTTTGATAAATTTGCAAGTTTGTTGAAAATATTTAAGAAAAAGCTAAGGTAAACAATTATAAATAAATGTAATATGAGGTAAACAATTGATAGGGAATCTATGCCACCTTGGCGACTGCCCTAAATGCAGATCATTGTTTATTGATTGATTGATTGATTGATTGATTGATTGATTGATTGATTGATTGATTGATTGATATGATGTTTACTTGGGCTTAATGGCAGAATATGCTGAAAACTTGCAATATATTGGAGCTTGAAAAGAATTAATGCACGCATGATCTGAACATCAGGAATTTCCAAAATGAAAGTGATGTTAGTTGGGAATACAAAACTGGAACAGGGGAACTAAGATGTGTATTTGCCCAGAATGTAAGTGTAGTAAGAAGTGTATCAACATGTTTCAAACCTTATGCACCGAGTTTGCAGTTGTGATTAAAGGTATTTTGTAAGAATGGGGAAGTTGTAGATGAAACTATTCCTTACACTGCTGTGTTTTCAGACAGACTTTACTGTACTGCAGTGACAGCTGTGTCTTAGACATGAAAGTAGTGAGAATGATTGCTGGTAAAATCAAGTGGGAACAGAGGAAGGAGGGCACTAACAGTGCAGGGATAGAGGGTGAGTTAGGAACAAGCTTGATGGATGAAGCCCAGATACTTTTAATAATGTTGGAATCAGCCGTAGCCATCATTCAATCATACGTCTTTGCTACTATGCCTATGAAGTGGCTTCAGCTGGAAAGTCATGAGGGCAAATGGAGAAGTAGGTAACCTAGAATAATGGGACTCGACCATAAAGGGTTATAGAAACGGAGGGAATTTACTAAATTTTTACTGATTTCAAAGTGATATGTCTTGAATTAGAATACATCACAGTGTTAGGGGATTGGGGAAGTGGTTATCTCATCCATGAAGGGTTGCAGGCCGAATGGTGAAAAAGCATATATGTATCTGAATGTGTGTGGAAAACAATAATTAAGTAGGCTTTTTTTATGGCTCATTGTGTTACAGGAATACTTGCTGAAGAAACTAAGTGGAACACACCATAAGGGTGAGAAGGGATGTGGAAGGAATTGCCCAGGTGACCCTATCTATTATTTTCTTTCTTCCTGTCATTAATATTAACTTCTGGATATTTTACCTTCAACCTGAAATTACCACTTTTGTGGTTCAGTTAGTTCACTTACATGTGGCCTTCCCTTTTGAATCTGTCAACGTCTTGTTCTTTCTTTCCTTCCTTTTCTTTTCTTTTCTGTTCTTTTCCATGCTGATGATGAACACTAGGTGGGACAATACATACTCCTTTCTCAACTCTGTCATCACTCTGAACCATTCTCTCTTATTAATTTCTCATACAGATTTCCCAGTTTTGGTAGAAAAAGTTATATTATCCATAGATTTCTTTAAAATTCTTCCACATGAGATATCTCCTATCATGTTCTTTTTGCTATACCTAAAAATAATGTCATGCCCATGTTCTTTGTGCTTTTCCATCGATTGTCCTGGTGTGAAAATGTGAATTTGGACCTATCCATTCTACTTTTTTTTTCTTGTCGTTTGATTTTTAGAGTTGTGATCCTTCATGCAATTATGTGAACAATACTCCACTGTAAACCACTTTGCTGTGTGCATTATTCTTTCAAGTGACATATTTGTTAGACTCTTTATTTGGTCAGAGTATCGGTTTGGCGTGCATTCCCTTAGGTGTTTTCCATCAGCGTTTCCCTTGGTGATATGCTCAATGCTGTCTTGCACGATTGACAGAATGGAGTTTTTGTTCTTCTTACTATTGATGATATTCATAGCATTCTTTGATAGAACGTCATCTCAAAGGCTTTGATTCTCATATGACATGCAACATTTGTAGTCCAGGACTAGGAGCCTTACGTGGCGATAGGAAATACCAAAGCTTGATCCAGTCACTTTTTTTTTTTTTAAATGTGATAATCTTTCCATATTTTTGTTACACCATGCCTATTCTTATAATTTCACATTCACAATTTCCCTTACAGGAAATGGAGACTCCTCTGTAGACTACTTCTTCCTTGAGATCCTGTATAAAATGAGATTCCTGTTTGAGCTGGAAGGGGGGAGGTTTTTTTAAAATTTCATGTGGCTATTTCTAGCCGAATACAGCCCTTGTAAGGCAGACCCTCCGATGAGGGTGGGTGACATCTGCCATATGTAGGTAACTGCGTGTTATTGTGGTGGAGCATAGTATTATGTGTGGTGTGTGAGTTGCAGGGATATTGGGGACAGCACAAATGCCCAGTCTTCGAGCCAAGGGAATTAACCATTTAAGGCTAAAATCTCCGACCCAGCCGGGAATCGAACACAGGACCCTCTGGACCAAAGGCCAGCATGCTAACCATTTAGCCATGGAGCCGGACAGGGAGGAAGTAATGCACGCTGTTTGTTTACTACCATCAAGTAAAACTTGGGTTGGTTTAATTTAAGGCCTCCTTCTTTGTTTCAAAGCCCACTTAGCGTACGTGATAACAATTGAGAAGCTGTCTGACGGTGAGATGGTGACCCTGGTCTATAAAACCAAGAATAACTACCAAAAGGGTTCATTGCACTGACCTTGTGTCGCCTTGTAATCTGCAGGACTTTGGGTTGAGCAGTGGTCACTTTCTAGGCCAAGGCCCATCAGAGCTGTAGCACCATGGGGTTTGGTTTGTTTCTTAACGGAACCTCTCTCTGAACCTCTCAGTGTGTAGTTGAAGTTCTGCCAGCTTTCTCTGAACTAGCCAGCTGCATAGCAGAGGATGAAGATTGTCTTGCCACCTATTTCAACTCCATCCTTCCAATCCTATCTGGCTTTTCTGATAATTCATTTTCCATAGATGCTGAATAGGAGTGGTGACAAAACCCATCCCTGTCTGACTCTTTTTCCAACCTTGAAGGACTCTGATAACTTCCCATCACTGAGCGAGTGGCTGTGTAGTTTGGGTCATGTAGCTGTCAGCTTGTATTTGGGAGTTACTGGATTCGAACCCCACTGTCGACAGCCCTGAAGATGGTTTTCTGTGGTTTTCCATTTTCACACCAGGAAAAATGCTGGTGCTGTACCATATTTAAGGCCACGGTCACTTCCTTCCCAGTCCTAGCTCTTTCGAATCCCACCGTCGCCATAAGACCTATCTGTCTCAGTACGATGTAAAGCAAATTGTAAAAAATAACTTCCAATTGATTCTAAAGTATACCTTGTTGTTGGTATACAATGATTTTATCAGTTGTATAAGGTGACTTATTACTGCCATATTCTCAAGTATGTGCCAAAGAAGGTCCCAGTTACCATTATCAAAAGCTTTAGAGTTATCAAGGGAACAGAATATTGCAGGCATGTTGGACTCGTAAAATTTCTCTATCATTTCCTATACATTTATTATCTGTTCTCTTGTTCCTCATCCTAGTACGAAGCCTGCTTGCTCTGGAGGTATTTGTGGAAGGAGTTAGTACTTCAAGCACTCTTGAATAGTATTTAACATAACCTTGCTTGGTTTATTAGTAAGATGTTTCTATATTTTGCACAATGTTGTTCTGATCCCCTTTGGTGTAATGGGATCTATTCATTTGGCCAGTTGCAAGTGATCCATATTTTGTTGCATATCTGTAACAGTATGTCAGTCCTGGGTTCCCCTGCTGATTTTATAATTTCTGATACTAATCCATCTACCCCAGATGATTTGTTACAAGCAAGCCTCCATAAAGCCATTTCCACTTTGCTCTTTTAAGACCAACATTTCTTTCTGTCGTTCAGCCCTCTCTGAACCTTGTTGTGCAATATTGATCCCATCTATTTAGAATATCTTGTATCCATCATCAGTAATCTTTCCGTACCATCAGCAACTGGTGTCCGGCTCCATGGCTAAATGGTTAGCATGCTGGCCTTTGGTCACAGGGGTCCCGGGTTCGATTCCTGGCAGGGTCAGGAATTTTAACCATCATTGGTTAATTTTGCTGGCACGGGGGCTGGGTGCATGTGTCATCTTCATCATAATTTCATCCTCATCACGATGCACAGGTTGCCTATGGGCGTCAAATCAAAAGACCTGGCAAGCCAAACATATCCTTGGACACTCCCGGCACTAAAAGCCATATGCCATTTCATTTCATTGACTGGTAGGTGACATGGTTTGAAGTTTCTTGTTAAGAATTTTACCTTTCTGAATAGATCTCTGGGCTCATTCTGGTTGATGTGGGTTTCAGCTTCCTTACAGAGGATGTTATATAAGTGTTCTTGTCCTCATACAATGCTTAATAATTTATTTGGTCATCTGGTTATACTTCTTGAGCTTGTTGACATTTATCCCACTGACTTTGATATCCTGTTTTCCATTAATTAATGCCCATATATGAATTGATAACCATGGTTTCTTAGGCTTTTCTTTTTCCAGTTTATGATTTGTGTGTGTGCTTCTCCAGTTCAGTCTTTGTTGTCTTCCAGAGCTCCTCCATGGTAGCATTATGTATGTATTCTTGGGAAATCACTGTTCTTGACACTCACAATATGTGGTTGTGCTTCCTAGCTCCCATCTGTTTATTATGTGTTGCTTTAGGAACCTTCCTTAATTCGATGCTGATTTCTGCAATTAAGGCATTGTGATAGCTTCCAGTATCCATTCCCAGATAAGTTTTATTGAGGTTTTCCATCTCATTGAAATGAGTACATAATCTGTTTGGTTCTTTGTATGACCGTCAGGAGATCACCAAGTGAAAGGACGGAGGTGGTGGTGTTGAAAATGTTTGTTAGAAATATATAACTTGTTCTCTAGAAGCATTTCTTTTTGTGAGTTTCTAGTCTCTAAACCATGTTTACCAACCACATTTTTGTAGATGGTTATCAGGTACATTGGCAACAAACTTTGTCATTAGGCATCTCCCTGTTCAGCAATTTTCTTTTTCCCATTAGCTCCTCATAGATCTACCTCTTCGGTGGAAGATGATGTTGGGGCATACACTTGAATTACATTTATATCGACTGGTTGAGGTGTCATTTACAGTGTCATAACCCGTGAATATGCCTTTACTGGCAGGAGCTAGTGTTTACAGTACACTATGTCTTCTGGTATGGGCTAGAGCAATCGTGTTACTTTCATTGATCTGTCTCAGCTTGGCTTTGACAAAATAAAAGTGACTGAGGTATGAGTAATGCTAGTAAAACCATTCCTTCTGCAGCCAGTCCCTGCAATGAATGGTGTGAAAATATTGCTCAGAGGGTCGGTTGGTGCATGCATTTCAGTGGGCTTGGCAGACTGATATGTAATAGCAACTTCTGGCTCGGTGAGGAAAGCAACGGGAAACTACCTCACTCTTCATTTCCCTAGTATGCCTCTTCAGTGATGCCTAGGCATCTATGACAGCTGATGGCAGAGCTGTTGAGGATCCAACCAGCCTTCGGGCTGAGGACTAAACATACATACAACCCGTGAATAACTAGAATAGGGCTATTTTATATAATTACATAAACATTTTTTTTTCAAAACATAACCATCCACCTGAGTCTCAAAGAAAAGCAAATTTATAATTTCTCTACTCCAGAATCTTATTTAAAATGATCACCATAATCGTGAACTTTGTAATTTAAACTGCATCATCTGCATGTTCCTTACAATTTCTGCCTCTGAAATCTGGTATTTCTTAACTACAGTAGAATTTAGAACAGACAATTACTTACTAGAGATTAATTGAAATAACTTTTTGAAAACCTAAATAATGTCTTTATTTTACCTGCGTTGCATTGGTGAACTAATCATTACCAAATACACTACTGTTTAAGACAACAGTGAAGGAGAAACAAAATATTTTTTGTTTTTCCTTTAAAACTTTCTTCTTTCACCTTTATCTGTTGAAAGATAGAATCCAAATATATTTTTTGAAAATGCTGTTCATATGCCAGTAAACAAAGTTCGTTAAAGGAAAATTTGTTTATGACTACTGGTGTGAATTTAAAAAAAGTGAAAAGTAAAAACTGAAGTTGCAGTCATTTTATTTCTCAAGCAAAACTTGTTGCCTCTGTTTGGAATTTTTTTATTTTATCAGGTTCGGTGCCCAGAAGAATCACTTATGTATAACACAATTTGATTAATTTTTGGCTGATTATGCTAATGCTTTAGTAATTTACTGTTACTAAAGAGAGACATTTGGTTGTGAGTTGATAGCTGGAACCAAGTTATCGACTCTTGGCTTGAATAATTTTGGTGATTGCATGACTTACAGTAAATTTGTATTGCTCATCTGTCCTTTTTCACTCTGTCTTCCCTCAAACTTTACCACCGTTGGTCTCAGTTGACCAGTAAAATATTGATGAAGGCAAAATAATTGCAAGATTGTTGAGGATTGAGATGATACTCTATAAATGAAGCAAGTGAAACTTGACAAGCTGAATGATGTTAAATGTGTGTTGCTGTAGTGATTAAAAAATAATTAAAACTCTGATTTGGGACGTCTCTTTTCACTGATGAAGATGAGTGATAAAACACCCTTTGGGTTTACCTGATGCCTTTCACTTTTTTTTTGTTTTGTTGTATTCTTGAGAAATATAATCTTTGTCCTGTGTGTTTTAGGGGACATTTAATGAGTAGTTTATAATTTACTTATTTTTATGGAAGAGACCTGTAATATTGATGTCACTGAGGTTTAAGGAATAAAAGAAAACCGAGAAAGAGACAATATGAAGAGAGGATGTAAACACACTTTTCTTGTCATTAGTTGCATCTCATACAGTGTGTCTAGTCCTGTATGACACTGGCTCACCCAGCACATAATTTATTACTAAACAGTTGCTTTTAATTTTGTTATGTGTGATTTGCAGTCATCATGGTGTTGTAAGAACTACATTCTGCATAGTGGCTTGGTAATTGATGAAATGGAAACATAAATTCTTTAAGAGGTGAAATTGATAATTGGAGTACTAGACTGGCTTTGGCATGATAAATAGCAGCATCAAGTTATGAGACAGCATGAAGCTAGTTTTAAGATTCATAACTAAAGACATTGTATAAAGAAAACTGCAAGAAATGATGTAAGGATTTCAAATTTTGTAATGTGAAATATGATATTCTCTTGCAATTTTGAGGGCCTATCCAATATTGTAAATACATATAATCATGAATACTCGTTTTAGGTTAAGGCAATAATTCATATTTCTTAAGTGAAGGAATGAAAAATAAAACATGTATATTAATCTGAGAGTAGATTTAATTGGATGCCAGTTTAATGTATAAAGAAAATATTTTATTTTCTTTTACATTCCTTTCTTGCCATATTTTAAAAGTACTATTATTTCACCACATTATTTCAGGTAAAATAATTGTTTGCTATGTAAAAATGATTGTGATTTGATACTTTAAAAACTGATATTGTGCAATCAGGAATTGTCATCTAAAAATAAACACAGTTTCTGGAGTCATTCTACATGTCTGTCAATTCAATAGTGTGTTTTTTTACCTTCTTTACAACATATTATGCACTCTACAGAAGGTCGTTCAGGATTTCTGGGGACGATGTTTCAAGGGTAATTAGCTAATGAAAAGCCATGTCTCCACCTATGATCCTGCTCAATTGGAAAGCCAGCATTTCTAGCTATAGCCTGACAACATAATTTCCATTGCAACAGACTTTTTTTGCAGAGCTAGCATGTCTTATCTTATCCCACACCTCCTGACAGGTTTTCCAGAGGCCATTGATAGTGCATGGATGTCTATTTTTTAAGGTCCTTTTTAGGAGTCCAAATGCTCAAAAGTCCATGGGTGACCCATCAAGTGCCTTCACCAGAATGTCAGTAGAAGAAATTGCACGGATTCCACTTTCCATCTCAGTTCCCTCTAAGAACAGATGAGTCAAATGTGGAGTGTGGCTGGATGCTTTATCTTGATGTTCCCATACCTGATTTTTTGCCCTCCCATGGTGCTGCGATATCTGTGTTGTAAATGGATGTTAAAATCTCTTGCTGATAGTATATAGAGTTCACCTTAACATCATGAGCGACATGGCGAATAGTTAACTTGCCATTGTAGCAGTATCCAGCGATGATCATGAAACCCCTTGGAAAACTTTCCTGGCATTCTTTATACAATGTTTGATACATTTTTTTGCCTCTAGGGTGGTAGTAAGTTGAGCGGGAGTTGTTACAATCACTAAGGTACACATATGCTTCATCTAATGTCACCACATTTTTTCATCTGTCTCCTGCCAGATAGCTCTCATACAGCTTTCTTGTGTTAGTGCGACGTTCCGAAATGTGACAAGGCAACAGCTTGTGAACTCAGCGCTTATGCCGCTTTTCTAATGGCAGGTCCTTGTTGATTATGGTGTTAACTGTTGAAACAGACATCCACAACTTACGTGCGATAGTCCTTTGGACGGCAGGGTTACCACCTGAGACAAAGGCCTTCACTTTCCTCACCACTTCTGGTGTATGGCTGGTGGCTGGTCATGGATTTGCCTGTTGTTTTTTTTCCACTGGAATTAAGTTCAGTCAGCAGGCTTTGCCTTTTTCATTCAATACAGCACTGATCCTGTTCTTTGATATCATGCTTCTTGCACATTTCTTGGAATGCAGAATAGCTATATCTACCATCAGAAAAGACTGTCATATAGCCCTCCCAAGGGTCAATCCGTTTTGGCATAGTTGCAGGTAATGTCATGAAACTCTACACACACACATTCTCAGTACTGACATGAATCCCTGTTTTGACATGCTCACGTTGATAACAGTGCTGCTAATGGCCTTCAATCTCATCACCAGAGATCCTGAATGACCTGTATACTTTCAGGAGAAAAAGCAACACTTAAGTAAAACTGATATTTGATATGCATTTCATCTACTGTAAGTATGTCATGTTGCAATATGTTAACAGACCTTTTTGATTATGTCAGTCCAGGTGAAGTTTACAAGTCTTCATGGCAGTGGCAGCTGGTGATTATTCTATAGATAGTGCCAGCAAATTCAAAATTTGTAAACAAATCTTTCAAAGTTTTAAATACAGATAGTGCATATTTATATACCTATGCTATTAGTTACATGAAATCACATTATTTAACTGTTATATTGTACAAGACCATTCTTATAATGAAGTATCAATCAAAACAAATTTATAAATTGAGATACTGTACTAATATAAATATATACACCTCCAAGTACCTCTCCAAGAACCTAAAACTGAAGCACTACAACTTAGTAGTAAGACCCTCTATACGCTACACCTCTGAGTGCCTCTTGATGAATCGAAAGAGCCCACTCAGGAAACTATTAAAGAGAGGAAGATCTTGAGGAGGATACTAGGACCCATAAGAGAGGAGGATGGCACCTACAGGATCAGGCGCAACAACGAGCTCTACGAACATCAGATATACATAGTCACGTGTATGAGAAAAAGGCGACTGACCTTCTATAGGCACATGACCCACCTGAAACCCTGCAGGCTCACCAACAGAATCCTCACAGTGACAAATTGGGGAAAGGCTTCCAAGACCAAGAGGACCTAGAGGAACTACAGATCCTATTAGAGACCACAGAGAACCGATCTCAGTACTGACAGGCCATCCTACAGGGAGTCTTCCCACTCCCTCAAAAGCAAAATGAGTACAGGGACCACCAGACGTAAGTGGACGGATGGAAGGAGGCAGGCACACATCCAGAAAATGAAAGAGTACTAGGCCAAGAAAAAGCAGAAGACTATAGCTAAGATGAGCCCCGTGGTCCCTAGTAGGCTAAAACGAACTGAAAAAATAAAAAATAAACTTTAATCCACATGCATTTTTCATAAAATTCCAGTTTTACAAATTTTATTGAACAAATTAACAGCCTCTCCAGAAAAACAAATATGAACAAAACTTATGTAGGACTTACTCATTAAAGTTCCAAAACCTTGAACAACACCTTCATAAACTAATAAAAACGGTACTGAAAGTAACATGTACTTGACTCACATAGAAATGAATAACCGTAGCTGTTGCTAACGAACGTGCACAAGCACTTTTATCATAATGCCAGTGGCCACTAAACTGAAATTTACAAAATGTCTTACCTGAAACTTCAAGGCTACTGTACATACACTTATAAATTTGGAAGGGATATCTTTTGCACCCTATATGATTGCACACAAAAATGATTTAATGATGCTATTTGTAATACATAAAATAAACACCAGAAAAATGCACAAATTTGGTAATTTGTGATTGCGTTCTGGTAGGTAAAGGTAACTACGTTTCCAACTTATATTAATGAAACCGAGCAAAATTCATTACAAAAATCCCAGATTGTTACATTACAAACTGAGAAAGATTGATTTCTATCGCTAAAACAAGTTAAAAAACCCACTAGCTGTATATTTAAACAAGAGAGAACAAAGAATATCTTGTTTAAGGATATAACAGTCATCAGATACTTGTACAGTGACAGAATTGCTATGTATGGGTTACTGTAGTCACATACTAGTTCATGAACCATGGGCCTAGTAAGTGATCTTCCGAGTCAGGATACTAGTTGCTATAGAATGGGAGTGGGCATCTCTGATATATACTGAGTTATGGCCCTCCTTGTGTTCAGGCGGCTTGGACTACAGAAACCACCATTGGTCTCTAACCCAATAAAGGAGAGATCCTCAATGGACTATGTGTAAGTTGGTTAGCATCCTGTTTCACATTTGTTTTAAGTTGCACCGACACAGATAGGTCTTATGGCGACGATGGGACAGGAAAGGCCTAGGAGTGGGAAGGAAGCGGCCGTGGCCTGATTTAAGGTACAGCTCCAGCATTTGCCTGGTGTGAAAATGGGAAACCACTGAAAACCATCTTCAGGGCTGCCGGCAATGGGGTTTGAACCCACTATCTCCCAGATGCAAGCTCACAGCTGCGTGCCCATAACCGCACGGCCAGTTCCCTCGGTCAGAACATTTTAAGCAGGCCTCAGGCCTATGGGAGTAACGGAGTCCCACTTCGATTTGGTGGGCGAGGGATTCCTTGGGAACAAGTTGAGAAACAAAATTTAATTCGAAGGGAAGCTATCAGTATCAATGGGACGTATGAAAGAAAGAAAGAAAGAAATAGAACTGGCTAAATCAGTAAAGAGGATGAGTCTGGATGTGTTAGGAGTTCATGATATTCGGGTAAGGGGAGATAATGAAGAAGAGGTAAGAGATTATAAAGTTTTAAAAGGGGAAGGGCAGAGTGTGGGGTAGGATTATTGCATACAAGATAGTTTCTGTTAGGCACAAGACTGAGGAATTTATGTTGGCAATTGGGGTGTGATGAGAATGGATGGTAGAATGAGTTTGTGGTTCAAGGTACTTACAGCAGTTAGACAAAGCTGTTCACCTTTTGTTGTTAATAATAATAATAATAATATTAATAATAATAATAATAAAGTTATTGTTTTTACATCACTAACTACTGATGACGGTTTTCAGAGATGCTGAGGTGCCAGAATTTTGTCTTGCAGGAGTTCTTTTACGTGCCAGTAAATCTACCGACATGAGGTTGATGTATTTGAGCACCTTCAAATACCACCGGACTGAACCAGGATCAAACCTGCCAGGTTGGGGTCAGAAGGCCAGCACCTCAACCGTCTGAGCCACTCAGCCTGGCACCTTGTTATTCATGTTTACATGGATCATCTACTGAAAGGTATAAAATGGCAGGGAGGGATTCAGTTAGATGGAAATGTGGTAAGCAGTTTGGCCTATGCTGATAGCTTGGTCTTAATGGCAGATTGTGCTGAAGGCCTGCAGTCTTTGGAACGTTAAAATAGATCAATGAATGTGATAAGAAAATTAGCCTCTCCAAGACTAAAGTGATATCAGTAGATAAGATACCTAAGAGAATTGTATGTGAGGTTGGGAATACAAAGCTGGAACAGGCAGATAATTCCAAGTATTTATAATGTGTATTCTTCCAGGATGGTAGTATAGTAAGTGAGATTGAATCAAGGTGCAGCAAAGCTAATGCAGTGAATTCACAATATTCTGTAAGAAGGAAGTCAGCTCCGGGATGAAACTATCTTTAAACCACCAGTCTATTTTTCAGACCATCTTTACTTTACGGGAGAGAAAAAGCACGGTGAACTCCCGATATCTTATTGATAAGGTAGAAGTACCAGACATGAAGATAGCGAGAATGAATGCTGGTACAAACAGGAGGGGACAGTGGTAGGAGGGTACTCAGAATGAGGAGATAGAAAACACACCCACATACAATGGTTACAAGTAAAAGTTACTAGAAGAGTATTTGTTACAAGTAATTTTATTACTTTTACTCAATCACTTCCCAACTGTGGCTAATTCGTAACATAGGGAGAAAAATTTAGAACGTGGCTGTGTCAGAGTTATGGATGCAAGTCTTGACATAGGGTACACAGCACAATAGGTATTGTCAAGATAAAATTATCTAGTCAATAAGTGTTTGAAATTTTCTTGATCTTTTATTTCTTCATTCTAATTAAATATAGACACCTTCAGGACAAAGTTAATATAGAATAAGTCTATGATATGAAAAGTAACATACTGTACATAAATGGAGATTGACATCAGTATTACGGGCGAAAGTTAAATCTAGTAGATACTGTACTTGTTCACACAGAGTCGTAGGAGCTTTGATGGATTTATTGGAGCATCTTCATCATCATCAGGGTGATTAATATCCTCATCCATAAGTTCCAAATTATTTTCCACTGGTGGTCCAACAGTAGTGTGGAAACTCGCCGCACAACGCTCGTTCGCCTTAAATTTTAGATGCTTCCGATAAGCCTTTGGATGTTTGGCATATGGGGCTTGCCTGCCAGAAGGGTGAGGGGATTTAAAGATATTCAATTTTAAGGGTGAGGGGAGTCGCAAGGGTCAAGACCTTCCACACATTTGGCGCACAGGTGTTTTGGTATATCTTGGAACCGTCATGCACAATAGCTACACAGACTGCACCCAATCACTATGGTTTCTGTAGAAGTGAGAAGGATTGGTGCAATGATTCCCTCTTTCATTTAATTTACTTGAGAACATTTCCACAGCTGTTACAGTTATACAAGGACCTGGAATGAATTATGGCAATCTTGCAAAGTTCTTTGAACTCACCTTACTGTGATGCCTCTGTAGAGATCGACCAAGTTGACAAGCTAATGCCAGCCGGGAATTGAACACGGTGACCTTTAAATAGTGGATTGTAGAACAGGGGCGTGTTTTTGTTTTAGTTTATGCATATAGTATGCACTAATGTGTTTGTTGTTAACACGACCCATCTAGTCTATGTAGTGTGTATAAAGGCATATTGAACCCCTCAGTTACAATGTGTCTGCTTTGTTACTTCATGAGCAAACCTAGCATTAACAGTGAAGAAACCACACAACATGAAAACAAGTTAATTAAGTTGGATGAAAATCAACACGAATGACAAAATTGTTGTCAAAACCAGGTTATAAGGTTTGGGCAAAAAAATTCAGTTTTAATTTAGAAAGCAAGAATGATTCATCTTCATTGTCTGTGTTAAATCACATTCTCTAGTCCTAATCAGACTGCTGTTCTACCAGACAGCTTTCCTAAAAAGCACTTAAAAATAAACATACAGTTTGTGTTTCAAACAATGTAGTATTTTAAATTTCCCTGGGTGCATAGTGAGCTAAACGTACCTGGTGCACCACTATGGTCGTCTGACAAGAAGTCGTGTGCATTCGGGGTAAGGGGTGTGTAGGGTAAGCATGGCTGCTGCACATGCGCCAGTCTCAAGGCTTGACAATAACATTGGTTCTGTGCACGGTGATTCTTGTGAACTAAAGTGCTGTTATGAAGTTGCAAATTGGTAGTGCAATTGCGCTTTAGTTACACATTTACTGTAAGTGCTGCGTAATGAACAGTTTAATAATGAACATGCATCTCTTTCAGAGAGCTTGCACAGTTTATCATGACTAATGTTTGTAGCTTATTGTAGTATCTGTTACTTGTGCCGTACCTACAAGCTGCCATGACTTCTCGTGAAACGCAGATAGTATATTTCTTCTGTTTCAGATTGGGAATAAAAGATCCATAAAAATTCATGGGAATGGAAGTGCAAGATTCTTTGTCAAAGGAGGATTTACAGATAAGAAAAATGACATTGAAATATTTAGAAAATATGAATCTAGCCATGCTCAAATACATGGCAATTTTGTCATACAAACAGCAATTCCCACTTATAGAAAATCAGCTCAGTAAAACTCACGAAAGTGAGCAGAATATACCAAAGTTATGTCTTAAGAAAATGGCTAGCTGTGTAGCTTATTTAGGTAAGTAAAGTCAAGCATTTAGAGGACATGATTCTCAAAGAGGCAATTTTATAGAACTACTACACCTTCATTACCAAGATGTACCGGAATTAACATCTGGGATTTGGAAGTAACAGGAGATCTATTCTCAGTATCAGGGCCAACAAAATCATCCAAAAAATATATTTTGATATAAAAAATCGGTCTGACTCCTTGGCTGAATGGTCAGCGTTGAGGCCTTTGGTTTGGTTCCCGGCCGGATCGTGGATTTTATTAGCTTCTGATGAATTCTTCTGGCTTGTGGACGGGGTGTTTGTGTTTGTCGCTACACTCTGCTCTTCATATTCAGACAACAGAACACACTACCAACCACCACAGAAACATGCAAGAGTGATTACATCCCTCCACACAGGGTTGGCATCAGGAAGGGCATCCAGCCATAAAACAGCTAAATCCACATCTGCAACACAGTTCGTACCTGCAACCCCACAGGCGTGGCAAAAGCAGTAGAAGAAGAAGACGCAGATTAAAACAGATTTCTTCCTGTATATTCCATAATATGCGATTGAAGAAGAAGAAGAATTAAACTGATATCTTCCCATATATTCCATAATATGCAACGGAAGAAGGGATCTTAATGGCGAAGAACTATTGAGTATTCACGTAAGATAGGCAGACTAAGATCTATATCCTTATGAAAGATTTATATGGTACATCTTCTGCCACAGGTGTGAGCATATCAGTAATATACTTTTTGATGCCATGAGTAGAAGGGAAAAATCAAATAATTAGAAAAGTGTAAACAATATTAATTCATTTACCTCATATATAATCCTGATCAATGGTGTCATCTTAATGACACCTTTATAATTCACATCTGATAGACTAAATTCAATTTTGAAGATAATATTTCTGCAGAATTAAACAGAGATATGTCTCGCATAAGTCCAACCCCCCTCGTCCACGTCATGGGAGATGGGCAACGTTAGAAGTAGAGGAATGCCTGTAAGGGTGAAGTACAGTGGGGACCTCATATGCCCCGGAACCGCTACGGTAGCTGTGAAGGCCTTAACCCTAAAAATAGCGGCTAACGGGGCTCTGGTGAAGCTACTGCCTTGTAGTCAATCAATCAATCAATCAATCAATCAATCAGTCAATACTGATCTGCATTTAGGGCAGTCGGCCAGGTGGCAGATTCTCTATTTGTTGTTTTCCTAGCCTTTTCCTAAATGATTTCAAAGAAATTGGAAATTTATTGAACATCTCTATTGATAAGTTATTCCAATCCCTAACTCCCCTTCCTATAAATGAATATTTGCCCCAGTATATTTTCTGGTTCTAAATGCTATTTTGAGTTGAAATTTCTTAAATATTTTAATGATTTTATAAATTTGATTTCCAAAATGCGTAAATGTTCCAACATTTTCTTTTTTCTCTTATTGTTTTCCTTTTTCTCCTCATTTTCTTTTTTATGAATAATTTTGTCTATCATTTCTGTGGAGGGGGGGGGGGCATTGTAGCTGTTTGCTTTAGCAATTTGTTTTATTATTCTCATTTCTTTCAGTTTGTTTTCAGTATCCACTCATGGGAATTTTTAATAATCCATTAATATAGTTGTTGTAAGCTGCTTGTTTGTGAGTTCCTGGATGGTTGGAGTTTTTGTTGATGGTGGTGATAGACTGTCAATAGGGAGTATAGTATAGGGAGTTGGTTCTCCAAAGCTAAGGGAAGAAACACTGACAGAAAATCAGCATGCCTAGATGCTATAGGAGGCAGCCCCTCCACTGGGCTTCGGGTGTTGTGGGCTAATAACTTGCACACCCGAGAATCAAGTATTACAGAAACACATACAAAAGTAAACTGGACGGATATCACGATGACAACTTTTGGAATGAAAACTCAGACTCTAATTGGTTTCTGGAATATGCGAACAATGCATGAAGCAGGAAAGTTGGAACAGATTTCAAAGGAAATGGAGCGCTATAAGATGAGGGTGCTTGGACTGAGTGAAACACGATGGAATGGATTTGGAGAGCATCAGTTGAGAGATGGCAAAACATTGTCATATTCAGGAAAGGAAGAAGAAGATGACCACCAAAGCAGAGTGGGATTGTTGCCAACAAGAGCAGCACAAAAATGCCTCCTTGATTTTCACGTTGGTACCAACAATGTAAGGCAAGCTAATATAAGTACCAACATAGTTGGGGATGTGTGGGATCTGGTAAATGCAACACAGGTAAAGTTTAAGAAAGCGGAAATAGTTATCAGCGGAATACTGTGTAGGAGGGATACTGACTGGAGGGTGATTGGGGATTTAAATGAGACTATGGAGTGGGTATGTGGGAAACTGGGAGTGAAATTTCTAGACCCTAATGGGTGGGTACGAGATAGGGATCTGCGTTCAGATGGCCTTCACTTACAGTAAACCGCAGTGGTACGTATAAGTTAGGAAATTTGTTTAGAAGGGTAATAGGGAGGTACATTCAGAGAAACGGTGTTGTCTAGGGAGTGGTGATGAGGGTACAGAGATCTGGTAGTCAAGTACGGATGACATAAAAACTGTAGAAGTACTGTAAAGAAAGGAATAGAATTAAGTAATTTAATACACATATATTTACCAGATATTGTAATAGGAGTCGAATCATGGCTGAGAAATGATAGGATGGATGCAAAAAAATTTCTCAGGGAACTGGAGTGTGTATTGTAGAGATAGGATAGGAATGGTGGGAGGGGGAGTATTCATTCTGGTGAAAGAAGAATTTGTAAGCTACGAAAAAGTTAAAGATGAGAAACATAAAATTCTACGTGTAAGGTTCATTTCGAAAGATAATAGGCAACTTGACGTCTTTGAAGTGTACAGACTGGGAAAGGGTAGTGCTGACACGGATTCAGAATTATTTGATAAGATAATCAGCTATGTGGGAAACGACATGGAAAGGAATGTGATTGTAGCAGGAGATCTTAATTTACCAAATGTCAATTGGGAAGGAAATACGAACGACAGGAAACATGACTAACAAATGGCAAATAAGCTAATATGGGAAAGACAGCTGATTCAGAAAGTGACGGAACCAACTAGAGCGAAAAATATCCTGGACGTGATGCTGATAAAACCAGATGAGCTCTATAGAAAAACCGAAGTAATAGATGGTATTAGTGATCACGAAGCTGTTTTTGTTGTAGTTAAAAATAAATGTGATAGAAAGGAAGGTTTTAAAAGTAGGACTATTAGGCAGTACCATATGGCTGATAAAGCAGGCATGAGGCAGTTTTTAAAAAGTAATTACCGGGCGAGTTGGCCGTGCGGTTAGGAGCGTGCAGATGTGAGCTCGCATCCGGGAGATAGTGGGTTCAAACCCCTCTGGCGGCAGCCCTGAAGATGGTTTTCCTTGGTTTCCCATTTTCACACCAGGCAAATGATGGGGCTGTACCTTAATTAAGGCCACGGCCGCTTCCTTCCCATTCCTAGGCCTTTCCTCTCCCATCGTTGCCATAAGACCTATCTGTGCCGGTGCGACGTAAAGCAATTAGCGACAACTAAAAAGCAATTATGATTGGTGAAAAACGGTAAATAAGAATGTAAACAGACTCTGGGATGGATTTAAAGAATTTGTTGAGGAATGTGAAAACAGGTTTGTACCTTAAAGGTGTTAAGGAATGATAAAGACCCACCTTATTATAATAACGAAAGAAAGAGACTAAAAGGAGGTGCAGATTGGAAATAAATTGTTAGAAATGGCTGTGGAAGTAAGGAGAAATTGAAGAAACTTACTAGGAAATTGAATCTAGCAAAGAAGGTAGCTAAGGATAACATGATGGTGAGCACAATTGGCAGTCATACAGATTTTAGTGAAAAATGGAAGGGTATGTATAGGTACTTTAAGGCAGAAACAGGTTCAAAGAAGGACATTCCAGGAATCATTAATGAACAAGGAGAATGTGTATGTGAGGATCTTCAAAAGGCAGAAGTACTCAGTAAGCAGTATGTAAACATTGTTGGTTACAAAGAAAATGTCCAGATAGAGGAGGTGACTATTGCTAAAGAAGTATTAAAATTTACATATGATAACAATTATATTTACAATAAGATACAAAAGTTGAAAACTAGAAAAGAGGATGGAATTGATAAGATTTCTGGGTATATACTAAAGACAATGGGTTGGGATATAGTATCATATCTGAAGTACTTATTTGATTATTCTTTGGTTGAAGGAGCTATACCAAATAAATGGAGAGTTGCTATAGTAGCCCCTGTGTATAAAGGAAGGGGTGATAAGACATGAAGCTGAAAATTACAGGCCCATAAGTTTGACATGCGTTGCATGTAAGCTTTGGGAAGGCATTCTTTCTGATTACATTAGACATGTTTGCAAAATTAATAACTTGTTCGATAGAAGGCAATTTGGTTTTAGGAAAGGTTATTCCACTGAAGCTCAACTTGTAGGATTCCAGCAAGTAATAGCAGATATTTTGGATTCTGGAGGTCAAATGGTGTATCACGATTGACCTGTTTAAAACATTTGATAGGGTGGGTCATGGGAGACTACTGGTAAAACTGAGTGCAATTTGACTAGACAAAAGAGTGACTGAATGGGTTGCTACATTTCTAGAAAATAGATCTCAGAGAATTAAAGTAGGTGAAGCTTTATCTGACCCTGTAATAATTAAGAGGGGAATTCCTCAAGGCAGTATTATTGGACCTTTATGTTTTCTTATATATATAAATGATACGAGTAAAGGAGTGGAATCAGAGGTAAGGATTTTTGTGGATGATGTTATTCTGTATAGAGTAATAAATAAGTTACATGATTGTGAGCAACTGTCCTCGATAATGTTGTGAGATGGACAGTAGGCAATGGTATGATGATAAATGGGGTTAAAAGTTAGGTTGTGAGTTTCACAAATAGGAATAGTCCTCTGAGTTTTAATTATTGCATTGATGGGGTGAAAGTTCCTTTTGGGGATCATTGTAAGTATCTAGGTGTTAATATAAGGAAAGATCTTCATTGGGGTAATCACATAAATGGGATTGTAAATAAAGGATACAGATCTCTGCAGATGGTTATGAGGGTGTTTAGGGGTTGTAGTAAGGATGTAAAGGAGAGGACTTATAAGTCTCTAGTAAGACCCCAACTAGAGTATGGTTCCAGTGTATGGGACCCTCAACAGGATTACTTGATTCAAGAACTGGAAAAAATCCAAAGAAAAGCAGCTCGATTTGTTCTGGGTGATTTCCGACAAAAGAGTAGCGTTAAAAAAATGTTGCAAAATTTGGGCTGGGAAGAAGTGGGAGAAAGGAGACGAGCTGCTCCGACTGAATGGAATGTTACAAGTCATTAATCTCATTATATGAATGGAATGTTCCGAGCTGTCAGCGGAGAAATAGCGTGGAATTACATTAGTAGACGAATAAGTTTGAGTGGTGTCTTTAAAAGTAGGAAAGATCGCAATATGAAGATAAAGTTGGAATGCAAGAGGACAAATTGGGGCAAATATTCATTTATAGGAAGGGGAATTAGGGATTGGAATAACTTACCAAGGGAGATGTTCAATAAATTTCCAATATCATTGAAATCTTTTAAGAAAAAGCTAGGAAGACAGCAGATAGGGAATCTACCACCTGGGTGGCAGCCCTAAATGCTGCTATCGGCAGCATAAATCCTAGTTACCCAGCGCATAAATTATCGGCCACTTCGAGGACTGGGTGTTTGTGTCCGTTCAACACACTCCTCTTCATATTCACACAGCACACTACACTACCAACCACCACAGAAACATACAATAGTGATTACATCCCTCCATGTAGGGTTGGTGTCAGGAAGAGCATCCGGCCGTAAAACAGGGACAAATCCACATGTGCGACATAGTTCGCACCTCCGATCCCACAGATGTGGGAAAAGTGGTACAAAAAGAAGAAGAAGTCAAGCCAAATAGAGATATAACTTTACTAAATCAACTTTACTGCCTTCTATCAAACCTGCCGGGCAAGTTTTGAGAGTTGAACATTATTAGCTTTATTTCTGGTGACATACAACTTAAATTAGCTTAGTATACTGAAAAAAGCATGATACTGTAACAGTGGCCGATATTGTATTGCAGGATCTTGAACATTAATGCTTCCCTTGAGTTGCAACGGTCACACCAGCCTCTCACATCGGTAGCTTAGGGAACACATTTTATACGTCAAGCTTTCATAAAGAAACTTTAAAAGGATATAAAATCAAAATATATTTGGAAATCATTTCAAAGGGGCTTTAATTTTCTACTTTTTCAGTTTTTACACACGAGGTTTAACTTAATGTATGTATCCTTATCACCTCCTGCGTTCTCGTAGCGTAATGGCTAACATGCTCACTTCGTAATACGTGGTATGCAGGTTCAAGTCTTTACTATGACGAATCTTTTTTATTTCCATTATTAGCGTTGTGGTAATCAGTATGCCTCTTTTCATACGTTCTTTTGTTAATAATATGTTTCATTGAAATCTTTAATCACAATATTATGTCTACCAGGAAATTGCTTTATACATATGCTACTTATAGAAAGTGATGTTATGATTAATAGCACATAGGACTGTAGCCCAGGTAGCAGATTCCCTATTAGATGTTTACATAGTCTTCTTGTAAATTATTTCGAAGAAATTGGAAACTATTCCATTCCCGAATTCCTCTTCCTATGAATGGATATTTATCCCGATTAGTTCTTTTCATTTACAGTACCTTCCAACTTTATCTTCATAAAGTTAAACATTAGAATGAAATGCTTTATCAATAAATGGAAGCATGTGGAACTAAACGAGGTTACAAAAATAGTTGCAAATAGAGCTTCGTGGAGATACTTAATTAATTCATGGAACCCTGTAGATAGAGTGCTCAAAGGCAATAAGTCCGTAAAGAAGATATGTGTGTATATATACGTATATGGAAGCATGTAAAAGAGAGTTAAGAACACCGGCAGGGAACGAAAATACATTTTAAAATGTAAATTAGAAATATGATGAAAACCTGTGTACCTTCTATTACGGAGCGAGCTACTTGACCAATCTACTACGAGAATACTTTACAAAAACGCCACCTTACATGACAGGTTATAATTGGCGTAAGAAAATGTAATCTCGAGATTTTAATCCCAATTAGGTATTGATATAGAAGATCATACATTCAAATCATGAAAGCTTGACATAAATCGTTGTCCATAACTCTTATTAGGCTTTTTGGTGATAATCAGCAGACGCAAGCACAGGGAAATAAGACAGTCGAAATGAGTTTCATGCATCTGACGATAGATAGCACCACACTCGAAAGCAAGAAGTCGCTGAAAATCAGTCTAGCCAACTTTGTATATCGGTGTCTAGCTCCGGGTAGCTACCTAGCGCTTGCGCGGAGGTAGTTAGTCGCAAGCCAAAGTACCAGCCGATTTACACCTCCAGGTAGTTTATCCCCCGGGCAGCTGCCAGCCACTTTACCAGCAGATGGTAGAACCGGCCCTTAGTCGAGCAACTCGTCTCCTTTCTCCCAGGTCTTCCCAGCCCAAACTTTGCAACATTTTGTAAAGCTACTCTTTTGTCGGAAATCGCCCAGAACAAATCAAGCTGCTTTTCTTTGGATTTTTTCCAGTTCCTGAACCAAGTAATCCCGGTAAGGGTCCCATACACTGGAACCATACTCTAGTTGGGGTCTCACCAGAGACAAATATGCTCTCTGCTTTACATCCCTACTACAACCCCTAAATACTCTCATAACCATGTGCAGAGATCTGTACCCTTTATTTACAGTTCCATTTATGTGATTACCCCAATGAAGATCTTTCCTTATATTAATACCTAGGTATTTACATTGATCCCCAAAGGGAACTTTCACCCATCAACGCAGTAATTAAAACTGAGAGGACTTTTCCTATTTGTGAAACTCACAACCTGACTTTTATCCCCGTTTATCGTTATACCATTGCCTACTGTCCATCTTAAAACATTATCGAGGTCATTTTGCAGTTGTAACTTATTAATCACTTATTTATTACTCTGTACAGAATAACATCATCTGCGAAAAGCCTTATCTCTGATTCAACTTCTTTACACATATCATTGATATATATATAAGAAAACATAAAGGTCCAATAATACTGCCTTGAGGAATTCCCCTCTTAATTTTTACAGGGATAGATAAAGCTTCACCTACTCTAATTCTCTGAGTTCTATTTTTATGAAACAGAGCAACCCATTCAGTTACTCTTTTGTCAAGTCCAATTGCACTCATTCTTGCCAGTAGTCTTCCATGATCTATCTACCCTATCAAATGCCTTAGACAGGTCAATCGCGATACAGTCCAATTGACCACCTGAATCCAGGATATCTGCTATATCTTGCTGGAATCCTACAAGTTGAGCTTCAGTGGAATAACCTTTCCTAAACCCAAACTGCCTTCTATCAAACCAGTTATTAATTTTGCAAACATGTCTAATATAATCAGAAAGAATGCTTTCCCAAAGCGTACATACAATGCATGTTAAACTGACTGGCCTGTAATTTTCAGCTTTATGTCTATCACCCTTTCCTTTATATACAGGGGCTACTATAGCAACTCTCCATTCATTTGGTAAAGTTCCTTCATACAAACAATAATCAAATATGTACTTCAGATATGGTACTATATCCCAAACCATTGTCTTTAGTATATCTCCCGAAACTTTATCAATTCCAGCTGCTTTTCTAGTTTTCAACTTTTGTATCTTACTGTAAATGTCTTTGCTGTTATAGGTAAATTTTAATACTTCTTTAGTATTAGTCACCTCCTCTATCTGGACATTATCCTTGTAACCAACAATCTTTACATACTGCTGGCTGAATATTTCTGCCTTTTGAAGATCCTCGCATACACAGTCCCCTTGTTCATTAATTATTCCTGTAATGTCCTTCTTGGAACCTATTTCTGCCCTGAAGTACCTATACATACTCTTCCATTTTTCACTAAGATTAGTATGGTCACCAATTATGCTTGCTATCATGTTATCCTTAGCTGACTTCTTTGCTAGATTCAATTTCCTAGTAAGTTCCTTTAATTTCTCCTTACTTCCACAGCCATTTCTAACTCTATTTCTTTCCAGCCTGCACCTCCTTCTTAGTCTCTTTACTTCCCTGTTATAATATAGTGGGTCTTTACCATTCCTTACCACCTTTAAAGGTACAAACCTATTTTCACAGTCGTGGAGCCTACAGTAATCTGCAGCAAGAAGTGAGAGTAAAGAATGCGGATAGTTTTCCTAATTTTTGTAGAATGTCTACAAACGATCTGGAATGTTTATTGAAATTAATTCGAATGAAGTGGAAATGTGGTACTTGACAAAATTTCTATATGACTTTCTCTTAGAGATCAAACTCACACTAAATGGCCCGCTCACCTCATACCCGCAATAAACGACAAAGAGATACAAATCTGTTTGGTAAAAGACTGCTAGAAAATACAGTATTCACTTTCTAATTCAACCATTTGAACTTTCTACGTTTTTGGCAACTTTACATTCGTTGCATGTAGGCACATTTTATGTCATATGGTATTACTACTCTCTGGCCTAAACATTCTAGTGCCCAGTATCCAGTATTTTCCTTGTACGAAAATGCAGCTACTGCTTTGGTCAAGTGGCTTATGAGAAGTCCCGGTGAATGCTGCTATGTTATGCAATAGTTTAAACATTAGCATATTTGGGGACCTGCCCTAACAAAACTCATCTCATCTCCTAAATAAGATAGGTGTAGAATTTCATAAAATTACAATCCTAAACTCAATGCTCAGTACATTGACATCTCAACAAGCAGGTATGGTATGTACATATTTTGTAATGGAAAAAAAGAATCCACAACTTTGCTCTCAGATGCACAAAAACAAAAAAGAAAAAAAACACCTTTGCTAAGGAACATACTTTGTCCAAAATGTTGCTGTGCTGCTCTCTAAGAATTTCTTAGCTGAAAAATATGCCCACTGGTATCCCTAGAGAGCCACTTTTTATTTTTATAAGTTTCTTCACTTCCTGGGAAAACTGTGTTTTCAGGTTGTGCCATTTTTTCAGTACAGTATTTCCGTCGGTGGCATGTTGGAGTCCTCTATGTTGGTACTGAAAGTATTGGGTATCATAATTCTGTCCTTGAATTCACTGCTGCAGCCATCCCAAATTTCTAGGAAGCTCTTGATTTTTTTTTTATTAATTCACCAGTGTTCTTCTTGGACCATTGAGTATATGTGTGGTGCTTGTATGAATTTAATTTTTTCTAAATTAAAGTGCAATATACAGATAAACAAATGTGTGAAATGTGATCACCTTCTTACAAACTTGCACCTTCCTCTTGCACAAAATATGATCGGATTCTAACCATGCAAGTAACCAGCGGAAGCTCACAATGTGTCCTTCGCACTGCTAGCACGAGACTGGCTGCAAGCATCCAGCCCAAGAAATTGCTGACCATCGCAAGTCAGTTTGCTGAGTAATTTAGACTTGCAATTGGTGCAGCAAGTTGCTCCATGCAAGTAAAGTGCTGCAATAACTTGCTAGTATAAACCCATCCTAAAACCCCATGTCCATTGGCCGGGATTCAAACCATGATCACCTTGATGAGAGCCAACGACTAAGGCACTTAGCTATCACACCACCTACCACTTCTTCTGTTTCTATATCATGGACATGTTTACTGTCTATACTTTGGAACATTTTACTAATTGTATCCATATACTACTGTCTAATTTCATTTGCAAACATTTGCTTCTATCTGAGGCCTAGTGATACCACTGAAGATTAGATAGTGGTCTGTGTCATTAAAAAGAAAAATACAGAATTTCTATACACTGCTAATAGATTGACTGAAATCATAGCTATGATATAGTCTATTATAAATTTAGTTCCCCTTCCTTCATTCTCATGAGTGGCAGTGAATAGTATTATGCTTGAATGAATTAACTTATCCCATATTAGCACAGAAGTTTAGTAAATGCTTCCCATTCCTATTAGCTTCCTTATCTTTCCCAATTTGTATCATGCCCTGTATTTCCAATTCTCAGACTGAAATGCCTCATTAACACTATACTGTCTTTGATATTGATCTTAACTTTATCACTTAGAGCTTCATATAAGTTACTTCAGCCTCATCTTCTGCTTCCCATTGTGAATACACAAAGACAATACTACTATAGTTCTAATTTCTGCAACCACCAAATCCATCCTCATTTATTCAATTAACATGATTAAAAAAACTATGTTGTGTACTATGGTTTTCCTAAGCAAAAATTCCACTTGCTCTGCCATTCTCCTTTTAACACGTGTTAAGAATCAACAATCCCACTTGCTCTGCCATTCTCCTTTTAACACGTGTTAAGAACACCTTGTAATTTACTGTATCTCTGCCACCTCCTCTTACCCAAACATCATTAATTCCTAGCACATCCAGTCTCATTCCCTTCCAGCCCTACTTTTTTTTCTCTACATGCTCTGTCGATATTGATAGTGTCCCATTAAATTTCATCTTGCTCCCTGAATTGTTTCCAAGGAGTCCCTAGCCTGCCAAATGGAAGTGGGATTCCATCACTCTCATAGGTCTGATGCTTGCTTAAGATATTGTGAGCATGAGACAAAAATTACGTGAAGCAGGGTGTTGACCTTGCTTTGGCCCCAAATAGGATTTTCACTGTTAATTGTTTAGGAAGCACTAATGGATTAGGGATAGTCATAGTCATCTGAACACTATGAAGGCCACAACTCGGATATGTCTCAGAGGTTTACTGCAGTTTCATAGCAGTTTGTATCACAACTACATGACCTGCACTACAAAACACTTTCAATTGGAATGTTTACTACAGTCAGTTCAAGAAAATAATGTTACTAAATTATTGATCAAAAGTGGTCTTAACCAGAGAGCAGAATTGGATGAAAGTGACTTACAAATTTTAGAATATGATATTTTAGCATAGAAGATGTGGTTAAATATGGAAGACCTTTAGGAGTGAGGACAATTTCATGTCATCCATTATCAAAACTTGAACACAACAGCTTTTTTCGATTCTGTCCAAATTTTGACTGGTCTACCAAAACAACGAGGACTACATGAAAAATAAATATACTTTACATATAAAACAAAATGCAAGGTTTATTCCACCTACTCGATACTATACAGTAATTGCAATGTTTATAAATACATTACAATATATTAACAAGGTACTAGTTTCGACCCTATATGGGTCATCATCAGCCTAAGATACCTATGAAGTTTGCTAGTTGTTTTACGTCGCACCGACACAGATAGGTCTTACGGCGACAATGGAACAGGAAAGGGCTGGGAGTGGGAAGGAAGCGGCCGTGGCCTTAATTAAGGTACAGCCCCAGCATTTGCCTGGTGTGAAAATGGGAAACCACGGAAAACTATTTTCAGGGCTGCCGACAGTGGGGTTTGAACCTACTATCTCCCGAATACTGGATACTGGCCGCACTTAAGCGACTGCAGCTATCGAGCTCGGTACTTATGAAGTTTATAACCTTGAATAAATATATAGTATTACTGGGGAGTTCCTAGGTATTATTTTAGTGACAGTATCTGAAGTGATTACATTAAAGAGTAGTGGGCTTAATGGGTCTCCTTGTAAGACTCCATTTGTCTGAGTGATGCTTTTTGACCTAGTTGTCCAATCATCTATCATAATCCTGTTTGAGTTCAGAATATTATTTATAATAGTCACCAATTTTTTTTTTTTTTTTTTTTTTTTTTTTTTTTTCCCCTACCAACAGCTCTAGTTAGTGTATTAAAATTTCCCTATTTATCAAGTCAAAAGCTTTGTTATAGTCAACAAAGACAGCATAGAATTTCTGTTTAGGGTGTTGTAGAGTTTCATCTATGTTATCCAACAAATTTGCTACAGCGTGGAGTGTTGATCTTCCTTTCCGGAAACCAAATTGTTGATCAGGAATCTTGTCATTGATTTCTTCCTCCAATCTCCTTTTCAGTAAATTGGTAAATAGTTTTAACAGGTTATTCTCTAGCGCCATGCCTCTGTAGCAATCTGGAGATCCCGTATCTCCTTTACCTTTGTAAAGGATTTTAATATTGGATTCTCTCCATTCATAGGGAATGTTTCCTTTTTCCATACAGGTGTTGAATAATGTCACCCATATTCCTAAAAATGCTTTCATAGACAATTTTATATGTTCGTGTAGAATACCGTTTGGACCTGCTGCCTTTTGATTTGCCAATTGTGTTTTATGGTTGCTTTTACTTCCTCTTCCATGAAATATTGAAACTCCATGTGTTTATTCGTATTTTCTTTCATCTCCATAGGCACTGGCCGGTTTTCTCTGTTCAAGATGTGTGAAAAATGATTTGTCCAAGTTTTTATTGGGATATCATTTGGGAAATGAGGTCTTCTGGCAGTTTGTGAATGGAACGGGTTTTTGCAAGCTGTTTCAGGAATTATCATTGCTTCCCTATCAATGAATGCCTTTTTCTTCTCTTTCAAAAGCTGTTTGTACTTTCTCCTTCCTACTGTATATAGATTCATGCCAACCGGGTTACTTTTCTCTCTTGCTTTATGTAGGCATTCAAGGACCGTCTCCCTCAGCTTGTAGCACTCTTGGTCAAACCACTTTTGAGCTCGCCTGGTGCTTTTCCTGACTAGTATAGGAGCTTGTTTGAGTTTTTCTTCTTTGTCTTTAGTTGCTTCATCTAACGGTTTCTGAAGTATGTTCTGCATAAGTGTCTTTTGTTCTTCCAAAGTTGGTAGCTTCTCTATTACAATTTTCCGTGATAAATTTTTCCGGATGTTTCTGTTTTATAGACTTGTATCTGGGTATTGTTTAAAATGTAGCTATTACTGGAAGGTGTTTCCTTATTAAGCATTTGTCCTCTATTTTTCATGAGTGAACTTTAATTAGGCTATTATGAAATAACAGATCTATTGTACTGCTGCCATTGTGACAGAAGTATGTTGGATTTCACTGATTTCAGTACTAGTGGTCCATAGTAGTTGGGTACAAGGTTCAGTGTTGTGGGGTGGGTTTGAGCATTGCGTACAACAATGTGTTCCCATAGCCCATTGTAGGTGTAATGCACTAGAACATCTAATGTCTCTAGATATTTTGACCATTCACACACTTCTAAACTTCATTGAATTTTTCAGTAGAGTAAAAAAACTGTGTCCAGTCTCTTCTTTCCATTAAATCATTGCAGACGTAATTTTATATCAAACTATAGCATTGATTTATCTTCTCAGTACACTTTACATTAAATTTATAAATTGTATTGAATGTGAAAAAACATAAAATTAATATTGAATCACTGGACATTGGTTGTTTTTGTGCAAAATGAAATGTGAAAATAATGCTTTGCAGTCCACTGATTTATTGTAGTGCCTCATCACCACTGCTATTATCATCAGGATCAATGTCATATAACATTTTCTACATTCACTTCGGCTTCAAGACTCATATAATATTCTCTGTTCTGAGATTTACCGAGCTCGATAGCTGCAGTCGCTTAAGTGCGGCCAGTATCCAGTATTCAGGAGATAGTAGGTTCGAACCCCGCTGTCACCAGCCCTGAAAATGGTTTTCCGTGGTTTCCCATTTTCACACCAGGCAAATGCTGGGGCTGTACCTTAATTAAGGCCATGGCCGCTCCTCTCCACTCCTAGCCCTTCCCTGTCCCATCGTCGCCATAAGACCTATGTGTGACGTAAAGCAAAAAAAAATTGTTCTGAGATTTTGTAAGCAACGAAGCCAGTCTTCGTATGTCCTGCAACTTCACTGATTTCAGTGCTAGTGGTCCATAGTAGTTGGGTACAAGGTTCAGTGTTGTGGGGTGGGTTTGAGCATTGCGTACAACAATGTGTTCTCATAGCCCATTGTAGGTGTAACGCACTAGAACATCTAATGTCTCTAGATATTTTGACCATTCTCACACTTCTAAGATTCATAGGTGGTTTACATTGCTTACGAAAATATGGAGACAGAGAATATGCCATATCAAAAATGTCACCTTGTTTAATATTTACTAAATTAAATGGCGAAGGGTTCACTCTAGCAGATTTGATCAATTTGTCCCGATCACTTTGGATTTCTCCAGTATGCTTCTTCTTTTTAGCCTCAATGAGACTTGATTTTTGTTCTGGCCTGAACATCAGTCGCTAATAAGTACCAATGTTTCAGTTCCGGTGCCATATATATTGAAATTCTTAAGTAGCATTGAAGTTACATCATTCTGGCCTTTCTTGGCAGTCATTTCATCATATACATTCATGCTGATCATCTTCGTCCCCATGTCATGAACCCCAAATACATTGTACCACAGTTGGCGGGCATAAAAAACCTCACAACTATTAATATGAGGTAGAGGTTCCATGAAATCAAAAGAGATGCAGGTAACCTTGTTCCTCTGAGCCAAATGTTTGAACTTTCTCCTCAGTTCAAAAAGTCCGACTCGTTGGCTGAACGGTCAGCGTACTGGCCTTCGGTTCCGAGGGTCCCGGGTTCGATTACCGGCCGGGTCGGGGATTTTAACCTCAGTTGGTTAATTCCTACGGCACGGGGGCTGGGTGTATGTGTTGTCTTCATCATCATTTCATCCTCATCACGACGCGCAGGTCGCCTACGGGCGTCAATTAGAAAGGCCTGCATCTGGCGAGCCGAACCCATCCTGGGATATCCCGGCACTAAATGCCATACGACATTTCATTTCAGTTCAAAAAACTTATCAGCTTTACATAAGTGGACTTGCTTTTCAACTTTGTACCTGTTGATCTCATCTTCAGTTTTAGCCGAATCAATCTGCAGCTGCAGTGAATCGCATGTTGAACACGTATCACTTCTTGGTAGGCCAAATGAAATATCGAATTTCTCTTTAAACACGTTTAGGTAAATGAGATACGACACATTCAGTCCATGGGATTTCAAGAAGAGTTTGTGCATTGCTCTCACTGTCAGAGTTTCAGGAAGATACATTCTGTTAGGATTTCTTCTCCTAGAATAATGAGATGTAATTTAAAAGACTGGATGTGATTAATAATCAGGTCATTAACTGCTGGAGGAGTCTTTCTAAAATGGTTATCATGCCTTCCTCGCTTATCCTTGGGCGAACATCCTGTATTAACCAGCGACTGTTGAATCCTTCGCACCCGTCCACGTGTAATTCCAAATATAGAGGCAAACGCCGTAGCACAAACAGGAATCTTTTTGGCTGATGCTCGAACTTTATAGCAGAAGCTTGCACAAGTTTTGTTTTTCTCACCTATTTCTGCATAACCTTCACTATCCATGTGACCAGATTTTCAAGATCTCCTTCTGTATGGAGCATGAAATGATATCAGACCACTCAGATGAGAATCTTGTTCGTCTTTAGTTGCTAGTTTGTTGAACAGAGTTAAAATATTGGCCCTTTCTTCGGTCTTGACTTTAACGAAGTATTGCAATCTCGAACACCTACAAATAAACAGATAAATAAATAACATGTAATGCTTGCTGTATGATGCACATCGTTGTTATTATGTGTAAAGTACGGTTATGTTTACCTGCAATCTGGTCCAGTTGTTCGCGCAGCAACCTCTTTGCCTTCGTGATTAATGTGTGCTCCACAAGATACTTTCTTCTTTTTAATTACATCTTCCTTTTTCTCCTGTTTAGCCCTTTTACGCTTCCAATTTGTTGAATTTGCAGGATCAGCATACATATCATCACTATCTATGTTAGCCATTTTGAAGTCGCTGCCTACTTGATAACGAAATGTCATCAAGATTTTTCTGGACATTGGCACTTTTTGTAACAAAGTCAAAGGGCAATGGTTGTTTTTGTAAAACAGGGCAAATCTTAACATGCATTTATAATGGAAGTATGGACGTTTTTGTGAAGTATTTGAATGTCCAACGGTGCAGCATGTTGCAAAGTACAGAGTGATGGTCTCCGTTAAAAAATCCAATTTTTGGACTATGGCTATTTTTGTAAAAGTGTCTTCAATTATGACACTTATCACACACACTCTTCATTGTGGTGACTTGATTTTGTTTCGCTCACAGTGAATGCAGCGTCTTTTCTTTGATGGCACTTTTATTTCTTCTGACGTTTCTTCCGCATGGTATAGAGATAATAGTGCTCGGATATCTGGAGGCAATGTTCTTGTCTTAGCTTGTTCAACCAACCGCATATTCATGAGAGGAAATGAAAGATTCCTCGAAAACAAATGTCTCTTTACATCGAATTCCCATTGTAAAGCACTTGACTATTTATTCCAGCAATGTTGAGTAGAGCAGAGAAGGCATACATGGTCCATCATGGGGTTTTCTGGACTACTAAGAACTTGCCTTCCATTTGGTCAGAAGCATCGACTCTGCCTTTAATTAGATTGTAATCTGGTACAGAATGAGGCTTGAAGTGTTGGGATCTACAGGGGGTTCATTATGCATAGAAGAAAGCAATATGACAGCTTAATTTCTTTTAGGAACATGCAAACTGAGCACAATTTTGTACTGAAAACCAAACGTTGTTGAATCAACTGGCCTATTTTTATGAGAAAGAAACTGCTGTGCAATTTCTCTTTTATTCTTGCTGAGAGTGCCTGTACAAGTTCATTTAAGAAAAGACTGACCTACTTAGCATGTTTTCCTCTGTGAATAACTTCTGGACCTGTATTTAGAGCAATATAGAATAGCACGCAGCACCTCAACCCATTAATATATTGATCATGATCAGTCTCGCATTAATACGGATATCTCATGTAATTCAGCGAACTGCTAAAAAAATGGAGTTGCATACAGATGTTAAAATGCTTCAGTAGCTGGCGACTGTTATAAGATTTCAGTGCTTTTACTCTACTGTCTTACTAGAAGACACAGTTTGGTTTTACATAAGAAGATGCTAGGAAGAGGGCTCAGAGGGCCTTAAAACTCTCAAAAAACTGGGGCAATATAAGACAACTAAATGCAAGACACCTATTTTAGAAGCCCGAAATGAAAGTCCCTTCCTATTAACAAAATAATGAAGAACCATTCAGTTTCTGGTTTCCCCTGATTAGCTTCCTCCAATTATTATTATTATTATTATTATTATTTTTTACAATTTGCTCTATGTCACACTGATACAGTTAGGTCTTATGGTGACGATGGGATAAAAAAAGGCCTAGGAGTAGGAAGGAAACGGCCGTGGCCTTATTTAACATACAGCCCCAGCATTTAGCAGGTATGAAAAATGGAGAAACAATGAAAAACCATCTTCAGGGCTGCTGACAGTGAGGTTCGAAACCACTATCTCCTGGATGTAAGCTCACAGCTGCGGTCACTAACCACATGATCCTCCAATTATTTGAATGGCTATAATATATATATATATATTTGTGGAAAACTAGTGGATTGTTTAAGATTATACTATATTTTTAATTTTACATAAATACAATTATTTTCGTGTACAGCAAGCGTTCATTTTATTTATTTACTTTCTCTTACAAAATGCACTTTGTTTCTTTAAGACATTTTACTGTGATGATATGAGAATATTATATTTATTACAACTTGCCTATCATTAATCTTTTCTTTTGGATTGTGAAGAATATTCTTAATTTAAATTTCTTTTAAATGCAAGTATTGTCTCCGTCTTTTATTTTTATATATCATTTTATCCCATTTAATTTCTCTCCTATTTTGCATAATTATATTAAGAAAAAGCTTGCAAAGTTATTAATGTGGAGTAATATAATAGGGGCTATATTAATGAAAATAAGGGTCGTTATTTCTTAGAATTGTCAGGCGCGATGCTATTTGTCAATAGGTCATGTTCAAGACCGCTAATATTTTATCCAACCTTTGCACAAAGGAATTACAAAGAAATAGGAGAATTTGAATCCCAAAGAATGATATACGAGTCCATGTGGTTCCTTCATTCCCCTCTCTACTGCATATTCCATGTCAAGCCAGACGGGCATAGGCATGTGGGAAGCAAGTACCTTCCCCTCTATGCATGTTTGGTTCATGTAAGATCTCCCGTCATTTGCTCTCTCCATCTCCACTCATTCATCAGGTGTGTCCATGTGTTGCGCTTCAGCATGGATCTGACGTGTGTGTGTGTGTGTGTGTGTGTGAGAGAGAGAGAGAGAGAGACGCGTGCACTGGTACTGGGCAGTTCTGAGAGCTGTACTGATTTCTTGCCCGAAATTAATATTTCTGGCCACGAGATTTTAATGAACACTATTGTACAAAGGGAATGTGGCCGATGATCTACACATAGGACGAAACATGTCCTGCAATATTCACGATAATATAAAAATAAAATAATCAAAGGGTTATTTGTTGTGGTGAAAAGGTGGATCTTTAACATAATTTTTTATTTTAATGTGCTGAGACATTCACCGCAGACCAAAAAATGAAATTCATAAAGTGTAGTTGTTAGGATGTGCCGTGGTTAAGTGCAAACTTATCCTACAGTCTCTTTGGCAATTGAAAATTAATTGGAATGATCCGTTAGAGCCTTTTGTCTGAAATTATTGAGATTTTGAGTGCCATCTAGAGAGAGCTCGCCCTGCTTACCGAACCCAGAGTGCAGAGAAATGTAATACTCTTTGCTAAGAATAAGGTTGTTGAAATCCATGGCTTTTCTGATAATTCAGAAGCTACGTATGGTGCTTGTGTGTATGTTAGTTTAGTATCTGATAATGATGAGGTATCAGCGATTCTGTTGACTTCCAAGTCGAGAGTTGCTCCATTGAAACAGCAATCTATTGCCCGCTTAGAGCTATATGTCTTTTCACAAGAGTTTAATCCTGATGTAAACAAATAGGCGGAGCACGTTGCCTTTGCACGTGGACATAGACGTAGTTGATTGAAGAAGCAACCATTGCACTCACTCGACTGTATGCAAGCTCTAAGAAAAGTAGTACGTGGCATTAATTTTATTTTATTTTAGTTTATTACATTTAGAGAGTTTGGAAGAGTACGTTATCAAATTAAAATATGGTTGTCATATATACCGGTATGTGTATATATATGTTTTTCTAATATAAAATAGTGATTAAATAATGAGAAATGAAGGCACAAGGCGTGATGTAAAACAGGAAGACTTCTCGTAATGAGGGGAAGTCCCAAGCTGTACAGCGTGGAGATAAGGTGTTGCATCTTGCAACAGCAGTCAGTGTCAGTATACATAGTGAGAGAAATGGAGCAAGAGGTAGGATAGATAGATAGATAAGAAATGGGTGAGCCCTGTTTTCGCAGAGCTCCACACGTAGGTCTATGAAGACCCTTATGTGCCCCTTGAACGGGTTTGCCTAGTCCAGCCCTAGTGCTCCTATAAAGGATACCAGTGTCCGGATTTTGGCGTTCCTGATGTCCTCCAGGCTCACGAAGTGTGAGCCCAGGTATCGATGTCTAGTGCTTGCAAAAGCCTCGCACTGACATAACACATGCGCGGAGATCTCCTCCTCCTTACCGCATCTTCTACACATCGGATCCTGGGTGATTTTCATGATGTGTAGGTGTCTCTGTAAGGTATTGTGGCCTGTTAACAGTCCAACTACCATTCTCATTCTGGTCCTATTCAAATTCGTTAGGACCTTTTTATAGCTTTGACTAGGCCCTTTGATAAGTTCACGTGCCTGTCTTGCTATGGTTAACCTCTTCCAAATATCTAGGTGAGACTGGTTTATCCATTGGGATATTACCAGTCTCACACTTCGGAGTGACACTCCCAGGAAGGGCTCTGGTCCTGTAAAGGAACCCATTGAGCCCTGTTTCGCTAGTTTGTCAGCTTCTTCATTTCCACTGATTCCTGTGTGCCCAGGAACCCATAATAAGGTAACTGAGCTAAGCTCACACAGCTGATCTAACATCCTTTGGCATTACCATACCAGTTTTGATGTTGTTTTAACTGCACATAGTGCTTTTAACGCTGCCTGGCTATCACTACATATAGTGATGTGTCTTCTGTGTCCAGGCATTTTCCATATATTTAAAGCACAGGCTAGTATTGCATATACTTCAGCCTGGAAAACAGTAGCATATCTACCCATAGGAAGGGAGAGCCTTGTCTTAGGCCCCCAGCGCCTGTGCCCGCCTCCGTCCGCGAGCCATCTGTGTACCATGTACAGCCCCCAGACTTAAGACGGGCCCCAGCGTCCGCGGCCCACTCCTCCCTTGTGGGTATCACCACTGTGAATTTATAATTCAAATTAAAGCTAGGCTTCATCAGATCCCCGATCATCATTGTCATAGGGCAAGTCTGGTGAAGCTTTGTAAGAATAGAGGCATGACCTCTATTCGGGTTTTTGAAGGACCATCCTCCGAGTGACCAAAGGCGATAGGCACTCATTCCCGCTATTACTTTAACATATAAATGTAAGGGGGGAAAACCTAGGATGGCCTCCATTGCACATAATGGTGTAGTATCCAGTGCCCCTGTTATTCCTAGACACGCAAGTCTTTGGACACTGTTTAACTTGGTGCTCACAGTTTTACTCTCTGAGCCTGGCCACCAGACTATAGATGCATAGGTGATCGTGGGCCGTACAATGGAGATATAGAGCCACTGGACCACCCTAGGTCTTAGGCCCCAAGTCTTCCCGACGGCCCTGCGACAGGCCCACATAATCTTGCGAGCCTTATCCACCTTATGATCTATATGTTTCTTCCAACTCAGTCTTGCCTCAAGGATTACCCCTAGGTACTTAACCGAGGTTGTCTTAACTAATTTTTTTCCGAATAGGAAAGGCTCTGACAGTCCGTCTAGCCTCCTCCTCCTCCTGGTAAATACCACGAGCTCCGTCTTATCGGGATTAACCGACAAGTCTGTCTTGTGACACCATCTTTCCACCCTACGTAGAGAGCTCTGTACGAGTTCGGAAACCGTACTGGGGAAATTTCCTACCGCCATCAGGCTTATGTCATCTGCATAGCCTTGGGCGTATATTCCTCCAACATTTAACCTGGTAAGTAGTTCGTCCACTACCAGACACCATAATGTTGGTGATAATACTCCTCCCTGTGGACACCCCCTGTCTATATTAGCTCTCAACATTACAGCGTTGAGAGTAAACAGAACTTGACGGCCCTGCAGCGAGGCCATAATCCATTTTATGAGCATACTGCTCACTCCTCTTCTCTCTAGACTATGTTCTATGGAGCCCAAAGATGTATAGTTAAAGGCCCCTTCTATATCTAGGAATACAACCATAGCAAGTTGTTGCTGATCCAAGGCACTCTCCAGCCTAGAAACCAGCTGGTGTAGTGCCGTCTCAACCGACTTCCCTGGTTGATATGCATGCTGATGAGAATGCAGGGGAAAGTCTCTTAATACTTTCTCCCTGATATGTCTATCCACCAGTCTTTCCAAGGTCTTAAGTAGAAAAGACGTTAGACTAATGGGTCTATAATCCTTAGGTCTAGTATATGAAGACCTTCCGGGTTTAGGTATAAATACCACCTTCGCCTGACGCCACAAGGAGTACACGTACCCCATAGTGAGACAGGCTCTAAAGATTCTGACCAGGTATGGTATAAGGACCCCCCCCGCCTCCTGAAGAAGCGCCGGGAAGATCCCATCCACACCTGGGCTTTTGTAAGGGGCAAAGGATTCTAATGCCCACTTAACCCTTCTTGGGGTAACAATCTCTGCGGCTTCCCTCCAGCCACTTTTATCGGGTCTGAAGGATCCGCTCGATTCTACCTCACTATTCGTGATTACCGAACCTGGAAAGTGGGCATCAAGCAGTAAGCTCAGGGTCTCCCCCTCTGTGGATGTGTATCCACCAGGAGTCTCCAGTGAGCCCAGCCTTGCCCTTCTATCCAAGGTTAAAATTTTATGAAGCCTTGCCGCTTCATGTTTACTTTCAATGGAGTCACAAAATTGTCTCCAAGATTTCCTAGAAGCCTTCTTGACTTCTGACTTGTACCTTCTTTGTGATTCTTTGTAAGAATCTAGGCTTTCTTGATCCTGAAGTTCCCTGTATTTATTCCAGAGCCTTCGTGTATTTCTCCTCAGGTGTTCAAGATAACTATTCCACTTGAAGCTTCCTGTTACTCTTTTTGCCTTAACAATAGGGCAGTTTAATTCATAAGAGGTAACCAGTGTCCGTGTGAGAAAACTCACACTGAGCTCCAGCTCCTCTTTGTTTTTAATTATATTTGAGGGTCCTCCCTCCAGTCCCCTCCTCACGTCCTCCCTAAAAGATATCCAATCGGTTCGTCTAGGGTTTCTGTAAGACGGGATCTCGATGGAGCCCTCTATATAAAACACAATGTGTCTATGATCTGACAAGGAAGGCTCCAAAGAGACCTTCCAGTCTTTAAATTCCTGCATGATTCCCATGGAACCCAGGGTAAGATCTATGATCCCTTCGCTCCTATTATTAATGAAGGTAGGGGTATCACCAATATTCATGATCTCAAGATCAGTTGTACATAGAAATTCTATGAGGTGCTCTCCCCTTCGGTTTGTATTTTTACTTCCCCAAATGCTATGATGAGCATTGGCATCACATCCTACTACGAGGTTTAATCCTTGTTTCCTACAGTATATCACCAGTCTCTTGAACTCCTCCGGCGGGGGTGGAGATTCAGAGTCTCCTGGGAAATATGCAGAACAGACAACCAAGTCTCTTGGCTGTCCGCCCTCTTCATATCTCATTAGGACTGCTACTAGGTCTCTAGTAATGAAACCCGGTATAGCCCAAGCGTTATGATCCTTAACTAGTATACATGCTCTAGGCTTCTCCTCTGCTATTCCACTGAATAGAGTGAAACCTGCACAATTTAGTCCCATGATATGTCCCTGTCTAAGCCAGGGTTCTTGTATCAGGGCGACCGAAAACCCGCCTTTCTGGATACTTCTATTAAGTACCCTAGAGGCCGCTATACAATGTTGTATATTTGCTTGTATGAAAGTAATCATTCTTTACTTTCATAGAATACTTTACCTTATGCGGTCTCCGGAACTTGCAGCTCCGTCTCCCGCGATGGATCCTGGGGCTTGGCTGGCCCCGGTTCCTGTCCGGGCTCCAGCTCTTCGCCCCTGCTGGTCTCGGTTTTATCTGTGGTGGGGTTGGTCCTCTGCTTGTCACGCTTGCCCTCCACTAATGTGAAGGTAGCCACATGCACCCCGCAGAAGATCTTCTTCCCCACCACTTTCTCCACATCCCTGGAGTCCATGCTGACCACAAGGCGGACACCTCTCTTCTCCTCCTTGCGGTCGTAGACCCTCCAGCTGGCGGGATTTAAGCCATGGTTCTGGTGTGCCATTCTTCCCAAAAGGATGTTATTGTCCTTTGGTTGTCCTGGTATCCAGACCATGACTCTCTTGTAGGAAAGGAGTTTGTCCATGCCCACAATTGTGAGCCTGGCTCCTTCCCACGGTTGTATACCTGTAACAAGGCTAGAAAGCCATGCTACAGTTTCATTGTTCTCCGCTATGATGACGGCCGCACCCCTTGACAGATAGCAGTCCAGGAACTGAGGCTTAATGGGCCCTTGCTCCGGAAGCTCGTCTATCAGATTGGTGATAGCCTCTTCCACAGCTTCCACCTGTTTCTCAGATAGCTGCTGGTCAGGATATCCCACAGGTACTATGGCCATCCTGATCCCAGCTTTAGCTATCCTGGCGTACTCCACTTTGGGTCTCTTGCGGGTCTGCCGATCTTCTTCTGGGGTTGCCCCCGACAGAAGTCGTTTCCCCGCTGGCATCTTAGTGGGTGGGGTCCTCTGTGCCCTAGAAGCAGAGCCCTTTTCAGGGTCCCGCCTCTTGTGCCCATTGGATCCCTCCACTGTTGTCGCTGTTGTGGTAGTAGAAGTCCCCTCAGCCCCAGGAGTTAGGCCTTCTTTGGCCTGCTCCCAGGCCTTTAAGGCCTTCTTGTATCTCCTCTTTTCAGCGCCAGAGCGCTGTTTCTTCTTCTTCTTCTTCTTCTTCTTCTTCACCTGCAGATTGCCCACCTCTTGAGTGAGCCCTCTAACTGTTGAAGTCGAACTGTCCGAGGGTATCTCCGAAGAGTCCCCTTCGGTTGTTGTTGTGCTGGTATTTCTCTCGGAGGCCCCAGAAGAGCTCTCCGGTTTATGGGTGGCTACGGAACTCATGTAGGTCCCACGAGTAGCTAGGGAAATATATGTCCGCCCAGGCAGAGCCCCGCATACCTGGGTAAGGCTACTTACTTCGAGAGGGCGCCAAGTATCTCGAAGGCTCCGTTCAAGACACATCTCCCATGTGCCATGCACCCCATCGGCACGGGTCGCGTTACACCTTAGGGTTGGGCGGTGCTTTAGCTTCCTCCTCCTTGTATGCCGAACGGTTATCCAATAGGGCTCCATTCGGCATCGCAAGAAAGGAGCTACTAGTCCCCCTCACCGCGAAGAGGATCTTCAATTGATGAGGGTAACCAAGGTTAGTCCCCTACAATTGTAGAAGCACACACGAGGGGGAGCAAGAGGTAGGACCATCGCGTGTAGTGAAACACAGAAGAGGAAAACCGCTCAGAAGTGACCATAGGCAGTACATTGTGAATGTGTTCTATAAAGTAAGGGAACAGAATCCAGGTTTAGTCGTTTATTCAGAAGTTCAGATCATCGCACTGCTATCGTGTGTGATGCGCAGCCCTGTATGTCCGAACACAAGGCGTTGACGGGGTGGAGGCTGGTACTACACACTCAGCGAATCACAACTCTTTCTCTGACGGAGGCATGTTGATACCAGGCGGGCAATAATTCCATTGTGGAGATTTACCTCCTGTATGCAGTTATCAGACTGTGCCTGTTATAAGGGCTTCTGATACGTTCACCTGCATACACCCCAGCGTCAGTAGGTAGGGTCTGACACATCCCACTCTGATGAGTCTAGTGTCAGACCTAAGACGAAACGCTGGTTAATAGAGCAAATTCCTGAAAAGCCTTACATCTGATATGTTTTTGACATACTCTATTGGTGAAAAATATCTAATTCCCTCCATGGGAATTTAGAATTTTCCATTCGGAATTGCTAGGCGGGCAATAATTCCATTGTGGTGATTTATCTTCCGTATGCAGTTATCAGACTGTGCCTGTTATAAGGGCTTCTGATACGTTCGCCTGCATACACCCCAGCGTCAGTGGGTAGGGTCTGACACATCCCACTCTGATGAGTCTAGTGTCAGACCTGAGACGAAACGCTGGTTAATAGAGCAAACGCCTGAAAAGCCTTACATCTGATATGTTTTTGTCACCGAGTTGGAAAACCTTTGTTGCCAATCAAGTTGCTGAAATTCAGTCTGTTACTTCTGTCTGAGATTGGAGACATGTACCATTGAAACAGCAATCTATTGCTTTTACCCTCACAAGTGCTTTTTTTCCCCTCTTGATTTATAGTGGCATGGTCCCATCTGATTGTAAGAATTGTTGCCAGCAGTACATCATCTGCAGTGAATGCAGAATTGAAATCCTCTTTCAGAATGCTGTTATTTAAGGTACACTCACCAGAGTTGAAGAAATTTTCATCCTTTCTCAAACTCAAGCGACTTTATAGCTATGTTCCGAGAATTATTACCAATGCTCTAATAAGGGTACTCATCTCATTGGTCCTCTTACTCCTGAAGAATTGAAGGTTAGTGAAATGAAAATAATAAGTCTGATGCAAGCTATTGAATATGAGAAGGAAGCTCATGACTTGAGGTCTGATAATGCAGTTGCCTCTTCAAGTGCATTAAAAACTCTGAATCTGTTCTTTGATGATAATGGCTTGTTGAGAGTCGCTGGTCAACTCATGAATTCTCAGTTGGAATATAATTAAAAATATCCTATTATTCTGCCTCTGAAATGGAATGGTGTATGGCTTTTAGTGCTGGGATGTGTCAGAGGGCTTCGGCTTGCCAGGTGCATGTCTTTTGCTCTGACTCCCGTAGGCGACCTGCGCACCGATGAGGATGAAATGATGATGAAGACAACACATACACCCAATTCCCGTGCCAGGGGAATTAGCCAATTACGGTTAAAATTCCCGACCCTGCCGGGAATCAAACCCGGGACCCCTGTGACCAAAGGCCAGCATACTAACCATTTAGCCATGGAGCCGGACAGTCTTCCTCTGAAACACTGTTACTAAATTGGTTGTTAAACATGAGCGTGAGATGCTATTGCATTCCAGTCCTCAGGTTGTATTGTTCTCTTTGCGTAGCAGATTTTGGATTCTACATGAGAAAACAGTTATTCGTGGTGTGATTCATTCACGCTAGAAGTGCTTCAAAAGCAAACCTAACTAACCACTCACATGATGGGGCAGTTACCCTCATACAAAGTTGTACTGTTCTTTTTCAAAAAAAATGTTTAAAGGTTGGTATTGTTTATGGTGGCCCAGTCATCATAAAGGGTGATATCCTGAGGATTAAGATAAAGTTTAAAGCATACATTGCTCTTTTTTGTCTTGTCACTAAGGCAATACATCTTGAACTCATGAAGAGTCTAACAACTCAGGACTTCCTCACTGCCTTTAGAAGATTTATGGCACGTAGAAGATTTCCAAATCTCATCTTGAGTGACAATGGCACAAATTTTGTTGGAGCCAACAACGAGTTATTAAGATTTATAAAGGATAGCTGCACTGAAATAGAATATTCATCTAATTTGAATGTGAAATGGTAATTTATTCCACCCTCCAGACCTTGTTTTAGTGGGCTTTGGGTGGCTGGAATAAATTCAGCAAAATCACTTTTGAAGCAGACCGTAGGAAATTCCATTCTTAATTTTGAGAGTTGAGTATTCTTTTGTATCATATTGAGTCTGTGTTGAACTTTAGACCTCTCTGTTCAATAACTGACGACCGTGATAATCAATGCTGTTTGACACCTGGTCATTTTCTAGTAGAGAGACGATTGACCTCTGTCCCTTCTCCAGACATATCCAACTCCTCCTGTCTTAACTGAATGGAATTTGGTGCAACAGCTGTATGAAGTTTTCTGGCAGAGGTGGTCAAAGGAACATTTGCAATCACTCCAGCAGAGGTATAAGTGGTCATCTACAGGAAAATGGAATCCTGCTGTAAGAGACTTGGTGCTTCTAAAGGAAGATAACCATCCTCCACTGGTTTGGAAGACTGGTATAATCCAGGAGCTCATCCTGGCTGTGATGATGTTACTCGTGTGGTCACTGTGAAAACAAAAACTGGTTTCTTTTGCTGTACCATAGTCAAATTGTGTCCATTGCCCAAAGATTTTGATTAATATGTATACTATTTTTAACATCTATTTTTACTGTGATATTTACTTTGATTTTTGAGAACTAGGCTACATGGCATATGCCGCACTTACAGTTGGCAATGTGCTGCTGCATCTTGGATATAAACTAACAGAGACAAGATGGCTAGCAGCAATAGCGGATGTGTTTTTTTGTACCTCTAAGGCTTGTTCTTGTAAATTGGTGTACATATCTCCTGTTTATTAATTTATTAGTATAAATTCCTTGAATCATGTAAATGAGTGATGTGTTTGTGTCTGTTCGTGCAGGGCAGTCTGGTCCTTCAAATGAACATAGTACTTGCGCTTATGGAAATAAGCCTACTGGTGGCCATGATCGTTAAGGCAATGAAGTCTAAAGGGTCTAACACCGTGGTTAGCTGGTTCGAGTTCTGTTGGTCGAAAAAAAATTCACCATCAGAAGGTTGGCCAGCAGGGTAGGTGAGGTGGTGGTATAAAATTTCTAATCACTATATTGCATGCCAAAAGCCTGGATTAAATTACAAACCTCACCACAGTGCTCATATGACACTTGATGGTGATTCGTCCATCGGATGGGGACGTTAAGCCTTGAGCTATTCTTTTGAGCTTGTGCTATTCCTTAGGAGTAGATTATGTGCTGGCACTGAGTTTCACCCCCTGCCTTCCTACTATCATATATCATGTCATTCATTTTATCTCATTAACTCCTCTGATGAGGTTGGCGTCAGGAAGGGCATTCGATCATAAAAACCCGGCACAACACATTGATCTTGCCTCATACATGACCCTGTAGAGAAACGGGACAGTGGTTGGATAAACAAACTTGCACCTATGGAAATATGAGTTTGTATGTGCGTCTGGTATAGTTGGTTCAACGGTCGCAAGAGAGAGTATAGATAAGACTTTGCCGGAAGGTATTAGCAGTGACATGGCAGTTGCTCTTGGAAACAAGTGACTAGAGGTGAAATACGCAGGTTGGTGAACAAAATTCACTAGCGTGCGCAGTTTAGGGTAAAAAAAAAGAAAACAGCTTGCAGACTGATATGGTTGAATGTATGTAACTGATGAGTAAGAGAAAAATGAAAATGCAGTTATGTCATTTTTACAATCCAATAAATTTACACAGGACTGCAATTTTATGGCTTGAACTTCTATACACTACTACCACCACCAACAGCCTTGAAGTCATGGAATTACTTTCACAAGCAGTCTGATATTGAAAAAAAATAAAGAAAGCTGTGATTAATATTTGAATAATACAATTGCACTGGTCAATATTAAATTTAGAAAAAATCTGCTGCTACCACATTGAGTATATATATATTTAAAAAAAAAAATACCTAGTTTGGTTCATAGTAGGCTACTGTATGTGCCGAATATTAGCAATTTCATATTTACGATTTGGAGTCAAATTGAAGTTCTCCCCCCTCTGATCTTTAACAGACATTTTTAATGGGCAATTAGTATTATCAAGGCCTTGATTCCCACTTTCCTTGTAAGATAGAGTAATCGTAAGAATGTTGGATACATTTTCTACTACTTATTTTGTTGTATGTGATGAAAAGTTAGATAGGACTTTTTAGTTCCAACAGAAAGTAAGTGGTTTCATTGCAAGATTAAATTTGAATGTACTGGGTGAGTTGGCCGTGCAGTTAGGGCCGCGCAGCTGTGAGCTTGCATCTGGGAGATAGAGGGCTCGAACCCCACTGTCGGCAGCCCTGAAGATGGTTTCCCGTGGTTTCCCATTTTCACACCTGGCAAATGCTGGGGCTATACCTTAATTAAGGCAATGGCCATTTCCTTCCCACTCCTACCCCTTTCCTATCCCATCGTCGCCATAAGACCTATCTGTGTCGGTGCGATGTAAGACAGATTGTAAAAATAAAAAAAAAGAATGTTTTATTTTAACATATTCCTTAAAATGTAGAAATACTTTATACAAACACAGTAATATTGTTCCATTTCAGCAACAGAAAAGAATGATTGATGTCACTAGCTGTTAAAGGTAGATCAAGTACATCATGAGAACAGTAGGGAGACAGACTTGGAATATTCTCTTGGGGGAGGAAAAAAAAAAAGTGGAATAGGTTGGTGGGTATTACATGATGAAATCTATCAACACTAGAGAGAAGTAAAATTTCACGGCACCATCTCTTGCATTTATTATTCTTTCAACAAAGTTTTATGTATTATATATATAAAGTTCATGTCAAATTATAAATACACAAAAACAACCTTCACTGAAATTAAATACACAGACTATAGGTACAAATATAATGCAAATTACCACTTGAGACTAGAATCAATGAAACAACACTGCACTTTAATAAGTCAGTTCGAAGCAGATATTTTTGAACTGGACATACATTTTCCATCAAAAAGAATCTCACAGAAAAGGTGTGCTCTGTGACAATGCAGTAAATGTTGAAAAAAAAATTAAAATATAAAAGCACTTAATATACACATGTAGAATACAAAATTGTTCAAAACATCACAACACATAAGACTTAACAATATCATTATATTGTCATGAGATCAATTACTCTCCAGAATACCTTTCTAAAGATAATGAAGATCTTCTGATTATGTCCAGTGTTAAGATCACACTAAATCTTACAATCACCTGGTCATCATATTGATGAACAATTTTACCACAAGAAGCAGCAAGGTGCACAATATATCAATGGAGTACGGATCAGGGAGAGGAGATATTTAAATTTATTTACATTTCTCTATTTCTTTCCAAACTTATTTTCAATGAAAGCTGCCATAATTGTATGACACAAGATAGGTTTGTTGCTTTTCTTCTCAAACTTCAGAATACCGAGGAACAAACCCACTTTACCAACAAGCACAATTATTCAACTAAAATATATTGGTGTGCCTCGAAATACCATCATGTGACAATGTTGAGGGTAGAAATACTGACCCACAGCGCATGTATAACTTAGAACGAAAATTTGTTGATATAGTTCATGCAATACTGAACCTTAGATAACAGAACCTTTCTGATCAGAGTTCTAAGATTAAATATTATCACATAACGGTTTTCTAGGAGCAATGACGATATGAAGTAATAACAATCAACCACTTCACATACTTCAATTCATATATAGAATAAGAGGAAAAGTTTTGCCACCTCAAGTACAGAAAAAAGCCAATGGGAAGCTCTCTTGGTGTTGTCATGGACTGAGGTAATGAAATATGTAAGATCATTCTTGGTAAGCCAGAAGTAGGAAAACATTTTTGCTAGAAGATAAATATTAGTAAGATTTATTTTCCATTTATGGCAACCGAAAGTAAATTCATGAAAATGAATTTCCTTTACACCAGTAAAACATAGAAGATGATCAATTATATTTAATTTGCACCTGAAATCTCACGTAAGGCAGTTGTTGACTTTCTTCAAATGCTAGGAAATAACATCTGATTGATAACATACAAATCTTTAATTAAAAATAGTATGAATAAATGCTCTTGAGGTCATTGTATGAATTTCTTAGCAAGAAATGAACGTTCTGTTTATGGCTAAGAATACTTTCCAGACACCATTACTACTGCTTCAATTACCGAATTGAAAGAAGTACATATGGTTCACTTCATAGTAATAAATACTGAAATTGTAAATGTAGCTGTGAGAAGAAGTTGTGAGTTCTTAATGTTGGATAAATTAAATGTTACAATATTATATTTATATAAGTAATTTATGCCTTGATATACTGATATATTTTGCACTATTTTCTCCATGCCTAATCAGGAAATGACATCTGCATTTTACGTACCCATTTTCTCAAGCTGTTCGCTAAATTTATATACACATTACATATACAATAATTAACCACAACTTTGTATGATTTAAAATTTAAGCTCAAATATTTGGATTGAGTGACTGCATTATTAACGGGGCATGCACTGTAGTATGGTTCCAGATGTACTTTGAAATGTAGGTGCCAACATTTCACACACCTTCCACACCCTGTTATGAAACATTAAATACTGGTACTACATACGTAGTGGATCTGTACCAGTGTAAAATCTGTTACAAATACTGTATCAGTTTGGATGCCTATGCTATGCAATTTTGCATTTCACAAATCAATTACAAGCATATACGCCTACATGAGGAATACTAAATCTTTTACAATTGCACTAAATAAATATGCTGATAAGAGACAAGAGTTCCCAAGTGCAAGGTACAGAACTCATGGGAACAAAGAACTTTTCTCTGAGAAATTAAGATACAAATAAAAATAATGTGACTAAACCTGGCAAGTTTCCAAGAGCTGAAGTGGATCTGGAGAAAAACTATTATACAAAGATGAACATTTTTGTGTGAAATACTTGTACAAAGAATGAGATGCAAGAAACAGGTGTATCATCATGCTTTCAGTAACTGCAGATAACAGAAAAAAAAGTTGTACTCACAGGTAAAATTATACAGTAGAAATCCGCTATAGTGAGTACGGCATATAACGAGAACCCTGTTATAACATCAGTTTTTGTCTGTCCCTTCAAAATTCCTATATTAAACTGTGCATTATCCTTCAATTACAGTGAGAGCCCTAATCACTGATGCATCCGTTATTACAAGCGATTATGTGTGCATGATTAATTCCGTTACCAATATTTATGCACCCAGCTATTATATTACATGCGACTGATCATGTTCAGTTTTGTTTCCTCGCTATGTCCACTAGTGGCCAACTCGTTAGAAATAAAGGTTAAGTAAACGATCTCTTAATTTTTATACTCTACACCGAAATTAAGCAAGAATGTGATACACCTCAAGGTATGGCAGAGTGCATTACTGTTATCTGAGGTTAGATGATATTCTCTCACATCTAGTCAAGTTTCGGTAAGGCTATTCCCATCTAAATTTATAGCGAGAAGGTTATCACTTTCCTTCTGGCGTTTGATATGTGTTTTCATGGCACATACGCGGTTAAGTTTGGTTTGGTGATGCTGTTTGAATAAGAAAACTGAAGTGTTTGCCACAAAAAGCGACCTTCGGTATAGTTTTCTCGCTACGTGGACTTGCGAGGTCTCTCGTCGACTTTCGAAGTCGATGTCGGAGTTGATTAGTAATACCAGTCAACTGCCGTTTCTAAAGAAAATTAGAAATGAAAGAGGAGAACATGTTTCCATAACAAATACGTACCAGTAAATAACGTGGTCGATAGCAGCTGTTATCTCGTTAGAAATAAAGGCTGAAGTAAACGATCGCTTAATTAAGAATGTGATACACCTCAATATATGACAGAGTACATCACTGATTTAGAGGATAATTTATATTTTCTCGTGTCTAGTTAAATTTTGGAAAGGCTGTTCCCATGTAAATTCGTAGCAAGAAGGTTATCATGTCTCTATGTGCGCTTCTAAATATGTTTTCATGATACATATACGGTTAGGTTAGGAACGCTGTTTGAAGAAGAAAACTGGAACGTTTGCCACAGAGGCCTCTGGAGTGATATTATAACTTTTTCAGAATGAAGTTAAACATACACTTTCACGTAGTATCGAATTTAGAAAAACAACAAAACGAGTAAGCCGCAGTGTGGATATCATTCGCGAAAACGTAAGTTTTGAACAAACTGATTGTCATTTCATACTGATTTTAATGTGCATGAGGTTTTTCCTAAATTTTAAGAAAAATCTGATATAACGACAATCCGTTATAGCGAGTAAATTTTTTCCCGTTATGAAATCTTACTATAACGGACTTCTACTGTATAAAGAAAATAAAGTGTTTTTTTTACAATTTGTTTTACATCATACCGACACAAATAGGTCTTATGGTGACAAAAAAAGAGGTTTATAAAAGGGACCCATGTTCATATCCATCAGAAAGAATGGATGGACATATTCATAAAACAAAATTTCATCACTATGATTGCATTACTGTTCAGTTGAAATTGTTTCTATGAGCTAACTTCTATACTGACATTCGTGCCTTGGCTGACGTGTAATGCTAAAGCAATCCCTTTTTTCTGAATATAAATCACATGACTAATGGATAGATGGTTTTTGTACCCATTTTGAATTTCAACCTTCTCTGAACAGTTCTCAGCATCACAACCTCACTCCAATAGTGTACGATCAGATTGTGTGATTCTGAACTTTACAGTTTAGTACATAATTATTTTTCATAGTTGCATTTGTTTTTGTTTTTTTGTATTTTCCCTGCACATCAGAGTTATCTGAAGCCCACTTTATATCTCAGGTCATTACTGCTGTGAAATACTGTTTAAAATTTATGTATTATTGCTGAATGGATACTCTGAACAGGGACAGAACAAAATATTTAAAATTACTGCAGCTTGTGAATAGTTTACTGAAGTCTTCAGAATATTTTTGTGCCATATTTAGAGTGAAAAGGGCTGTGTTGAACACATTATAATGATACAGATACTCATTCCCATAGGGAACCTGAAATATTTGTCCTGAATGATAAATTCATAATTCCGATATAAACAGGCCATTAATGAAAATTATAAGTTTTTCAGTTAACTTGTTCTTGGTTGCCAGTGTTTCGCCCCAGTGTGCCAATTTGGGCTCATCCGTTGGTAACTAGCACACCTACCAAAATGCATGGCTAGTGCATATAGTGGAGGTCACTCCATAGGCTACTTGGAACCACAGGCAATGCTAAAGCACTATGAGAGACCTCAAACTTCAATTGGACCAAGTCCCTCGTAGTCCAGTGACACTGCCCTGTGGTTCCACTATATGCACAAGCCATGCGTCTTGGAAGGTGTGCTAGTTATCACCTGATGAGCCCAAATTGGCACACTGGGGCAAAATGCTGGCAACCAAGAATGAGTTAGCTGAAAAAATTTTAACTTCCAATAACAGACCATTTACAGTATACTGGAATCACATTATAATGTTCAAAAATAAATTGTATATTTTGTGGTGATTTTGGACAATGCCTGGAAATAAAAAGAACAGCAGCTCTGTTATAAGGTGTTGGTATTATACAAAGCTATTAGATAAAACAGTATATCATATAAAAAGAGGTAAAGTGACATAATGAAAGCATCTAATTTATGCAGTATACCTAGATCCTCCATAGAAAATAATGAATATAAAATCACTATAGAACAAAAAATATAAGCTGGTACAGGGCATTGTCAGATTTACAGGATTTCCTTCGAGAAGAAGTTATGTCGTGTATTTAGTTATAACTTATAAACGTATCTTCGCATAACTATAGGCAAAGAGAAGAGATTTTCTGACATTCTTCCAGGAGAAAATGGGTACATTTCAACAGATATTAACAACTCTTGCTGTTCATTTAACCAAAAATATCAAAATAATTTATATGGAGGAAAACAAAAACATTGTCAAGCCATAAGATATGAATTGCATTAGTAGCTTTGAAAGCTCTTCAACTGTTACTTTATCATTAAACTGAGGTATCACATCTTACTTCCAGGACATTAATTCTTTTTAAAATTATTATTTCAGCAATCATTGCATATTATGGTCATGTTTACATCACTCAAAAATACATACAATATAGCAGAGAGAAAATACTGTGGAGAAAAACATGTTAGCATATAAATTTTGTTAATGTTAGATATCAACCTCATTATTTGGTAACAAATAAAATACCCTTTGAGAGAGAAGATGAAAATAACCTAAAAACCATCCTATCTGATGGTACCCAGAAAATAATCTAATCAAAGCCATTCATTTTAATCAGGGATGAGTTTCTAAATAGGCCTAAGTTCAGTATCATTTTTTTCAGAACAGGTATTGCTTTACCGAGTGACAACTTCTCAATTTATGATGTGGACTGCAGTATTTATAGTACTTTTCTTGGAAGATGCTCCTATCATTTGTTCTTTTCCATTACTTATATTATAAAATTATGCATTTGTTTGTCAAACGCTTTTGTACATCCTTTATTACTTTATCCTTTTTTTATGCAGAAAGGCAGAGACAAAGAACCTATGCTCAGTGAATGAAGTTAGTAGTAAAAGGACAGAACTAGTGCTTGAATTACCATTTTATACTGAATGATAGTGGTGAGAGGAGAACAATTTGTTAAAATTTGACCAGAAGAGATAGAAAGATAGGACATCTTAAAATATCCAGGAATTGTTCAGTTGGCTTTTGAGGAAAGTTTTTTTTTTACTAGTTGTTTTACGTCGCACCGACACAAATAGGTCTTACGGTGACGATGGGACAGGAAAGGGCTAGGAGTGGGAAGGAAGCGGCCGTGGCCTTAATTAAGGTACAGCCCCAGCATTTGCTTGATGTGAAAATGGGAAACCACGGAAAACCATTTTCAGGGCTGCCGACAGTGGGGTTCGAACCTACTATCTCCCGAATGCTGGATACTGGCCGCATTTAAGTGACTGCAGCTATCGAGCTCGCTTTGAGGAAAGTGGAGGCAGTAAGAACCAGTAGGGGTAGACTAAGGCATGAATATGACAAACATATTAGAGCAGATGTAAGATGTAGTAGTGTACTGTAGAAATGAAAAGTTTAGCCCAGGATAGAGTAGCATGGAGGGCTGCATCAAATCAGGCTACGGACTGATGACCCAAACAAACATCACAATCATGTGCCTGAAAAAAGATTAGCAGGAACTCTAGTAAAATGAGGGAGCTCTTATATTATACCCTTCGATCAATTCTGAACTTGTCTTGCAAAGTTGATTTGGAAGTGATGTACAGAATATTGACCTAACATCCACTACTTAGCAAATGTCCAATAAGAAAGATCTCAAGCTACAATCATTTTTCAATGAAGAACTACCCATCCAATAAATCACCATAAGTAACAAGATAATGGGAATTCAGACGTTATACAAGAAATATGCTAAATTAATTACCATTCTTATGATTAACAAGAATCCACTATTACATGTTGTCATTACAGTACAACACAACCTACATTATCGGTTTCAGAGGTTCATTTTATTGTTTGACAGCAGAGTTGAGCAGGATGTCTACTTTATCCTCATCACTTAAAATATTTTAGAATATGAACATCAAATTTCATAGGAGAGGAACATGGTGTCATGAGTGAAGATATTAAAAATGTATTAGGTTTCTCATTTACACCTCATTTACCCATTATGACCAACATTTTAGACCCTGAAAGTGACAAAGATAACATACACATTAAATTTTTTCAGAACAACAGATTCAGAAGTTAATACAAGATTTATTCAAATGAAATAACTAAAGCAATCAAAATAATTTCTTGGTGCAAAATTTAATCCTAATGGAATACAGCACCTTGAAAGAGGAAGTCTAGAAAAATTGAATACAGATCAAGATACCCGTATTCACATACAAATTTCATACAAATGTTGATGATTTTCTCTCTTTAACCTCTTAACTTACAAATTGCTTCCAAAATTATGTCATAACTGCAGACTTTTGTATCTCCTTATCAAAACAATAATGTGTAGGCACACACTCTGTTATGCACTCAATTCAAACCAAAACTGTACTGTACTTTCACTAATTATTGCCAAATCCTACTGCACTTAATTTGAACAATTTTTCTGCTACTTTATATCACTTACTTCAGAATCCTATTTTAAAGAAAGAAAGAAAGAAAGAAAGAAAGAAAGAAAGAAAGAAAGAAAGAAAGAAAGAAAGAAAGCCTTTCCATGGCATGTATTACATTGCTGCCAAATTCATATTGTCAAACAAAGAAAAGTTGAAGTTCCTAGATTCTCTGGCTGTAAGTTAAGGGGTTAATATATTGTTATTTAAAACAGGTGAAGACACTCCCATTTCTATTAACTAGATATTTCCCATCATTCTGTACATGAACTATAGAGGCTAGTCATAATATAAATAGGTTTCATCACAAATATATCTATAGTAAAAATTTTATTCAACATACAGCTTTGAAATATCTAGAAAGATACACAAGAAAACAATTTTATATATAATATATTACGGTACGTAAATATGAAATATGTTTCATTTCTAAGTAACAGTAAGACTATTTGTCTTGTTCTTTATCTTTCATTTTCCTAATCTTTCAAAACATTGCAGTCTTTAGAAACAAAAGACTCAAACAACACTATTAGTAATCTTGGTGTTTCTGTTTGAGTTTGTAAGAAATTAGTTGTACATGAGATCACCATTACTACTTAGTGTAAAACGAGAATTGCACGCAAGACAAGACAACCAACATTTAGCTGCAATGACCTGAGAGAGACAACAATATGGAAAAGCACACTAAAACCAGAGCACTGATATGAAATGTTTTGCTGGAATGCAGCACCACAATTGGAATGTACTGAAGAACACATTTCTATATTGCTAAAATATATTAGTTAAGCTTTCAAGCTAGGAATTGCACTTTGATACACTAACAACAATAAGAGCATACTTTACCAACATCCAGTGCTGATCTTGGACAGCTCTGCTTAAGAAGTGAAATGTATTGCTATATTACTGATCATCAAGATGACCATGTGAAGAAATGTATACCGGTACCTAGTTTGGATCTATGATAAAAAATATCATAAAAAATGTAATCTCTCTTTTCCTCCTCCAAGGGCATAGCCTTTATTCAAGTTCTGTAACTGTAACTGTTGTACCAAACTGACAACAATGAAAAAAAGGTTTTACAGAAATGCACTTGAATGATAGATGAACACAATTTTACCTATGCCCTGATCAGTGTTGGCAAAGGAACAGTAAGGTGTCGTGACTGAATCACATGGAATACATGCCGTATTCAAATTATCTGTACACTGTAGTTAAATAAAATTATTCACAATGTGTGATTTATTTAAAATATCAATAATGCAAATCATCAAGTCTAAGCTTTGAGTATTTACTTCATTCTCCCAGATTTGTGAACATCCTCCTCCTTTGTATTATGCCAATTAGTACAGGATATGGCCACTTGCTACCGATACGGACACAATACTATTGATATAAATTAAATCTTTAGAAGACTGTCTGTACATTATCAGTTCTTCCCAAATTTTGAAAATCATATTTGTTTTAAACAGAATAGCCTGCTTGGTGCCCATGATCATTAAGGTGTCAAATGTCTATGGTCTTCCACCGTGGTTAGCCAGTTTGAGTCTCAGTGGAAAAAAAAAAAAATATATATATATATATAAATTGCCATCAGAATTACAGTAGGCAGGATAGGAGAGGTGGTGGTATACAATTTTTAATCACTAGATTGAAGGCTAAAAGCTTGGATTCAATTCCAAACCTCTCTGCAGCTGTCATGTGGAGTGAGGACATACATCGCTGTTGATGGTGATTTGTCCATCAGATGGAGAAGCTGAGCCTTGAGCAGATTTTTTAAAAAAAATGTGAAAATGGGAAACCATGGAAAACCATCTTCAGAGCTGCTGACAAGGAGGTTCGAATCCACTATCTCCTGAATGCAAGCTGATAGATACGTAACCTAAACTGCACAGCCACTTGCTCAGCACACCTTGAGCAGGCTCCATGGTGCTATTCAACAGGAGCAGGCTATGTGCCAGCACCAGGTTTCACCCTCTCCGTTCCTACTATCATATATCACGTTATTCATTTCATTTCGTCAATTCCTCTCACGAGGTTGACGTCAGGAAGGGCAGCTGGTCATAAAAGCTCTCTATGAAGATTCATCTCGCTTCATGCCCGACGCTGTAGCGAAACAGGACAAGGGTTGGACACACAATTTGTTTTAAATAGAATAACTATTAAAGAAAATACCATTTTTTTGAGTCTATTATCTCTAAACATCAAAATTCCTTGACCACTTTAATGAAATCTCATATTTCCTGAAGTAATAACTTACTTACACATTTCATGTATTTATAAGGTTAAAAACGGTGGTCCTATAGTGCCTAAAGATGCCTAAATTGACGTTAGAACCTATATTTTATCCCTTAATCAATTAAAAACTGCTTTTAATTTATTCTGAGAAACTAAAATATTTGCTGACTAGTTTTCAGTATCTTGAACAGTATATTCTTGAACGTGAGCCCACACTTTGAAAATCCCGCAGTAAACACGCCCGTAGTCTGCATGTCACGAGGCGGGAGACAGTGTCCATTGACCTGCTGGAATAAAACTCTTTGTTTCACTCTCTGAAAATATTTCAGTTGTCTGTCTGTTCAGTGTGTGCATTATGCTGGAAGTGTCTGCTTCCAAGTTGTCTTTAATTTAACAGTGGTTACAGGAATTACCCATTTCACATCCAGTTATAGTATAATATTCTGTGATGTTTATAGCAAAGAGGTGAATAAAATTCATTTTATATTTCCCGTAAAGAGTTATTATCAATTTAGCAAAATAAAAATGTTATTTTAATTGATAAATGCTTATTAAAGTATGTAAAATTGAATCTGCCTAAAATATATTTTTTGAACCTATTTTTTCATATTTGGGAGCCTATTTTAGGCACCTAAAATAATTTTGTTAGTACCTAAAAATACGAGGTCTAATTATAACAATCCCATTACATAGAGAATTAGCATAACAATAATGTTTCACAATTCATAGTAATTAAGTGCAAAAAGTTTTAGATGGTCGATTGGTAATGTTCTCAAGCAACATATAACTTACAACATAAATATAAATTGCTAAGTTAACACACACTACCAGTAACTTATTTTAAAAGATACATTTCTTTTTATAGTGATTTTGTACAACTTGCCAAATAAAAGGATAAAACACTTATTATAAACTACTACTTTTTTTTTTCCTATTGGTTTAAAGTTGCACGAACACATTGAAGGTTTTTCAGCAATGCAAGAATGGGAAAGAGCTAGAATTAGGTAAGAAGTGACCATAACCTCAAGATACAGATCCCAACATTTGCCTAGTGTGAAAATGGGAAACCACGGAAAACCATCTTCAGGGCTGTTGATGATGGGATTTGAACTTAACAGTCTCCCAAATGCAAACTCACAGCTATATGGCGAGAATTGCATGGCCAACTCACTCAGTTCACATGCTGTTCCGTAATAAAGCAAATAATAACGGGGAACCTCATATAATTCATTATTAGTTAGTACAAGCAGTCACAGAACATAATACTGCCAGTAACACTTGTGGGCTGGAATATTACAGTCATTATGTTGTTTTAGAAAGTATAATTGTTTAACAATTAGCATGGATGGGTTAAAAAAAAAAAACAGCTCCTTATCTGAGTACTACATCTAGTCCCCTGTGAAAATGCAAAATCATTCATGTTCAAGAAGAGGAAGCCCACTATAACTGCTTTGGGCTTTGCAAAAAAAAAAAAAAAAAAAAAAAAAAAAAAAAAAAAAAAAAAAAAAAAAAAAAAAAAAAAAAACGGAAATGGAGAAGTGTTCAAGACTAGTGAATACATCTTTTATTGTAAAAAATCAAAACAAAAAAAACCCAGTGAATTATAGGCTTTTCATGAACAAAAACCTAAGTTTTTGTGTTGTTTTAAGAGGTAAAACCAAATGATAGCAGTCTCCACCATAAGTAAATTTACAATTCTGAATCATTATGGTTATTCGTCATAGGTAAACTGATTCCTTTTATAGCCCTTTCTGTAAATAGCAAAATTATTAACCCACTAACAATCAAAAGTAGTATTACTTTACTGACTCCAGCTGAGGTCTGTCTACTGAGAGCTTTAAGCATTAGTAATTGAACATAAAATATTTCCAAACAATGTCTTCACAGACAAAGAAAACAGTCATAGTAGCATTTTTTAACTTTCTGTCTAAAAGCAGTAATGTAGACCAAAATACCTGACTACTGTATTTCGAAATGCAATTATAGATAAAAATTAGAAACTCAGCCAAAAAGAAAAATATCCAGCATAGTTGAAAAAAGAAAAAAAAAAAGGAAATTTGGGTTGTACAGGGATAAAAAGATAAATATATGCAGTGAACTTAATCTTGATCAAGTCAAACGTGGCTGGGCACAGATTTCATCGCCTTTCTTAGTGCGACATTTAAAAGGCACTCAATAGCAAAACTAGTTCTGATAATGAAGATGGTTAGCCATTTACGCAAGAGTCAGATTCACTTTCTACACTATGCTATGTGAACTGTGTAAAATGTTTAATTTGCAATGTATTAAATCGTATAATTGTTCTTATTTCTGTTACTCGTTTTCCTGAATAAAAATTGGCATACAAATAGCACATATTATTTGAGTAATATGACATTTGAAGTTCATAAATACATACTGTCCAGATGTACACAGTCGACAGCAAAACAGAGTCAGGTGTCGGGTCTGAAAAAACTGTATATATCAACTCTCAACTAACTCACCAACTTAGGTTCAAATTATATAATAGATTCTCAAGTAGGCTGTAATAGTGAAGGTCCTTGAGACAAGACATAGACAATATACATGAAAAATCTGCTGTAATACACACGGGCAGCAAAATAATCTTGGATCTCTTACAAAACAACAAGTACAATACATTGATCGAAGAAATATGTATTTTACGATATCCTCAGCAAGAAAACTGGATCATACAGTTTTCATGGATCAAGGCTCATGTTGGTAATGAAGGAAACAAACTTGCAGACCATTTGGCCAAACAAGCTGCAAGCAACCTGGACTCGGAAGTGGTTTACAATCAAAACACCTATCTGTACAATAAAAAAATAAAATAAACTGAGGGAGGAAATCATTCGATTGTGGGAGAGGGAGTGGGAAAATACTACGAAAGGATGTATAACAAAATCATACTTTCCTAATGTATGGAGTAGATTGAAAACTGAACTAAATCTAAGCCATAATATGACAGCTATGACAACAGACCACAGGAAATTTGGTGAATACTTCTTTTTGGTTCAAAATAACAGAGGAGAGAGAGAGAGAGAGAGAGAGAGAGAGAGTGTGTGTGTGTAACAAATCATCAGACAATTGACCATATCCTTTGGAAGTGTAAGTTACTTAACTCTGAGAGAGGTGAACTTCATATAAGTGTTATGAACTAACTGAGCCACTAGCCAGTGGATAAGTATGAAGTTGTAGGCAAACACCTGAAGAAATTTTCTAAATTTGTAAACAAAATAAATTTTGACATCTTACAACGAGCAAGCAGTTAATATTGGCAAAAGACATATGTAATTAATTGTATATAAGGTATTAATTAGTTCTGTCACTATACTATTGGTTAGTTTCTGTAACATAGCATGTTGTTTATAAATAATTAAATACATACATAGAGTGCTTTCCAGCATTATTGCTTAGCAGACACATCTGTTCACTTCTCACATGACCTTCCAAACATCTTGATATAAATATTTAGAAGATGTCTGTACAGAGGTCCCGAATGGGTTGAGAGTTTAAAGTGGTTATGGTGCAAAAATAAGAAAATGGAGTGTAAGCGAAATAAACTTTCAAGTAATTTAATCCCTCCTAAGACAATTCCTAATTAGATGTACTGTTACTTCATTCTGAATAAATCTGGTGCAGTAACACAGAATAAAATATCCAGTTCCTACCTTTCTTTTTTTTACTACTTTAAATTGCAATTTTTCTTTGTCTATGATTACAGAAAATATACACCAATAGTGTATAAATTTAAAAAATACTGATTTTTATAAATCCAAACTATAGCCATTAGAAGTTCATTTGATCCAGAGAAAATTTTAATTCAATTTAATCAAATATTGGTACTGAAATTTATATACAACAACTCCACTAAGAAGGTACAACCAATTTCACTAGAGAGATTTCTTAAAACTAATATGCTGAAGGAGGAATAAGGAAGAATAACTGTAGTCTATTGAAAGATTGCAAAAATGTTCAAACTGAAAAATCACCGAGTCTATTCTGCCATTATTGCTTTTGCCTCACAGCATACTTTATCACAATAAAAATATGGTGCTTCCATTTAAGTTAACTTCCAATTCTTATTGAAGCGATATATTAGAGCCTGCTTGGAGCAGCTGAAATAAAATTCTAGAATTCCAGAAAGGATTTATAAAGGAGATTGTTCTTTTTCTGAAACATTCCATCAGTGCTTACAATAATTATCACTAACAATCACCTTCAGTTCCTTGTATGCCATACCTACCACTAAAAAAATAGCTATGCCCTTGTAGTTATTTACAAAAACAGATGAATTACCATTGATATTTTTTTTAAAGGGAGAAAAGACTGAAGCTAACATTGTTTTCTCAAATTCCTCTTTGGGCATCTTGGCTGTGAATTATTTATGAATATTGAAACGTTTAGTAATTGGCCCCAAAAGACAAACGCTTCACTTCTTAACAGGTTGCTGTCGGTCACCACTGAAAGACACATTGGCCAGCACAAGCTAGCTTGTGATTTGCACCGGCTTACACTGCGAAGATGATGTAGACTCAGTTCCACCTTTTACATCAGGCAGTACTTCCTCCCATGCAGAAAGGCACTAAATTAACAAAAGAAAAAATGAAAAAACATAATACTTGATATTACTGAAATTATTTAGCACAAAACATAGTATCCTGAAGTCTAACAATAATTTATGTTAATAATTGCACATAAAAACATTCCATGTACTGTTCAGCCATTGATCAAGATCACTGGTATCCTACTAATATAATAAATCATCGTTATGCCTGAAAAAGCTGTTCTGTGATGACCCTGTCAGGTAAATACTGACCCATATATATATATATTCAAGAACAAGAATTCTTTGATATAACTTGCACAGTATTGAACCTTGGATGACAGAATCTTACTAGCTGAAGTTCTAACCTGAAATATTTCACATAGCAGTTTTCGCAGGCACAATGATGAAATGTGGAAATATGTTTAGATATTTATGGAACTGATGCGTAGGGATGTGGTGACCCCATCGCGCAGTGGGCAACCACTGCAATCAGCCTCCCGAGTACTAGTGGGTAAACCAGAGACTTAACTGACATGAGGAAATGTGTGTCAGGCACCGACCATCTACTGCATAACAAAGTATCAACGCAAAGATCCATGGTAGACCTAGCAAGCCAATAGTAGCGTCTTCGAATTGCTTTCAACAATCAAAAGAGCCTCGGTTGGAGATTAAAAATAATACCAAAACTGACAAAGTCTTCGAGCAGATCTGGCAGATATGATGGCCAACATGGGTCCAATGAAAGACAGATATGTCCAAAGAAGAATGTAAGAGTTGGGACTATGAATATTTTGACCCTGACTGGAAAAACTGAAGAACTTATCAGTATGATGAAGAGGAAAAATCTATCCATATTGGGAATGAGTGAAACAAAATGGAGAAAGGCAAGTAGCAAGATTCTCAGAGATGGCTACAAATTAGTATGGAGTGGACGCAAGGAAGAGGCCAGAAATGGTGTAGCTTTCCTGATAACAAAAGACGTGGACGCCATTACTGAAGTATCTTATAAGAATGATAGGATCATTAAATTATCTATGCAGCTGGAGTCCACAAATTACACGGTAGTGCAGGTATATGCACCACAGGTTGGATGTAGTGCTCAAGAGAAGGAACAATTCTGTCAAGATCTAGAAAAGATAATTGATGGAAAAAAAAAAATCATCATTGGAGACTTAAATGCACAAATTGGGACAGACAGACTTGGTTATGAGGAAATCATTGGATCACGTGGGTTTGGGAACAGAAATGCAGAAGGCGAACAACTGCTTGATTTGTGCAGAATAAAAGGATTGATCATCAAAAATATCTTCTTCCAAAAACAAGACAGCCACAAGATAACAAGATATAGCTGGGATGGAAAACATAAGTCTCTCATCGACTATATCATCACTAACAAAGGAGGAGGGAAATTTGTAACTGATCTCTAAGTTATCCCCAGTGAGAATATGGACAGTGATCACAGATTATTGATTGCAGACCTAAATCATGTCGCTAACCCAACCCCGAAAAAAAGAAAAAGAAAACGTAAAGTGAAGACTTGGAAAGTAGAAGAAGCCAAGCTGAAGGAAGAATATAAAATAAGGATACAGAGACACTTACCAAAAGGGGAAATGAATACAGTAGAAGAAGAATGGAAATTTTTTAAAGATACTTTGGTGGGTGAAGCTAAAGACCTATGTGGAGTAACAGGATCGACCATGAAAGAAAAATAGACACCTAGGTGGAATGAGAGAGTCAGATTGGCTATAAAAGAGAGAAATTGGGCAAAAAAGACGCTAGACAAAGAAAAAGAGATGCACAAGATCCAGGTGGCCAAGAAATGACTAAACCACAGGAACTCTACAAGGCAAAAAAACTTACAGCTAAGAGGATAGTAAGGGAAGAAAAAGAGAAAAAATGGAATGAGTTTGTGGAAAAGTTGGAAGAGGACAGCAGAGGAAACAAGAAACTTCTTTACAGAGTAATTAAAAACAAGCAAAATAACCTAGAAAATATCAAGGTAATAGAGCAGGACAATGGATCAGTAGTATGAGAGGAAGATGGAATCAGGAGAGAATTCAAGACCTTCTTTGACAAGCTCCTGAATGGAGAGGCATCAAATATAATTCAAAACAGGAAAGAATCTGGAAAAAGTGAAGAGCCCAGTAAAAATATGGAGCCACCATCACATGGCTGGAGATAGAGAAGAGCCTTAAAGGTATGAAAAAAGGGAAAGTTGCAGGAATAGATGACTTAAGTGTGGACATGTTGAGAACAGGAGGAATCCCAGCAATCCAATGGCTATATAGACTCCTAAATGTAGTATGGCAGCAAAATACCATCCCAGAAGACTGGAAGAAAGGTATAATTGTACCTATATTCAAGAAAGGCAGCAGACAGAAATGTACTAACTACCGTGGCATCACCAAAGACTTTAATATTACTTATCTAGACTCATACACCACGCTGATGCTATGAGGAATATTGAACACATTCGCGCATCACCATTTCGTGGGTGCTTTAGCTTCGAATGCATGGCTAGCACGTGGTAATATTTACAGTTCCTTGCGTGCGTTCATACTTAATCGTGTGGGTTAGTGGATCTGTTGTAGTATTATATGTGATGGAGTGATAATACATTGCCAAATGTTTTCAGTGAATAAATGAGAGCTTTAGCAGTAGTTAAATTGATTAGCAACATTAAAAGAGAGTTAAGTTAATATTAATAATGTTATTTGTTTTACGTCCCACTAACTACTTTTACGGTCTTCGGAGACTCCGAGAGTTAAGTTAGGCCTTACGTGTGTTAAATTATTCAAGGATGGTGAACCCTTGTGCAGCTTCTAATTGTAGAAATCGCTATCAGAAGGGATCTGGTATGCCTTCTCATGAGTGAGTGGAAATTGAACTGTTATGAAATTATTTTCAACTACCACAATCGCGAATTAAGAAAATATAGGACTGTGGATTCGGAGAACGCGAGGACATGGCAATTTGAATGTGTAGGCTTCTTATTCTTGGCCTTTTTCAATTCACTGAGGGACAGTTCTTAAGAAATAAACAGCTATTCTGAAAAAAGAGATTTCTTACAGATGGTGTACCGGTACTATTAATTGGAAAAACATGGGCCTAGAACCCAGAAAATGTGGTTGATAAAGTTTGATGAAACTTGTCTTGTTTTAGGGCAATGTATTTCTTCAAATCATTAAAACTTATCTGGAAATTTCCTTCCAAGTACCGTAAGTCTTAATTTCTCCTTCACTAGGCTAGTTGGCCGTGCGGTTAGGACCGCGAAGCTGTGAGCTTGCATCCGGGAGAGAGTGGGTTCAAACTCCACTGTTGGCAGCCCAAAAGATGGTTTTCCTTGGTTTCCCATTTTCACACCAAGCAAATTCTGGGGCTGTACCTCAATTAAGGCCGCAGCCGCTTCCTTCCCACTCCTAGCCCTTTCCTATCCCATCGTCACCATAAAATCTATCAATCCTGTTGCGACGTAAAACGAGTTGTAAGAAACTCTCCTTTTTCACATCTGTTTTATAGTGAAAGAATGTATAAATATGCTATTCCAAACATTTGTACTAGGTCCAAGTCTATAAAAAACTCCTTACAAGCCAGTAAGCTACGGGGTCCTTTTTCAAGGTTATCAATTTCATGTACCGATTTATTATTCTTTTTTCTGTTTTCAGGGACTGTTCTCTTAATTTAAAATATGTTAGTGTAGATTGTTCAATAACAATACAAAATGTGTTCAGTTTTTATTTGTGCACGGAAGTTGGTGGAGGCTGTCTCTTTCAATATCAAGAACTTGGGAATGACTAAGTTTCCCTGAGGCCTTAATGAGACATTGTTTGGACATTTACCGAGCACCAATGTGAAAGAACATACAGACTTCCACACTTCACGTCTCACTTTTACCACTTCAGACCTTGGATTACTTCCCTGCAAACTACTTCTGCCGGGCATGTGATTTAAAATTATCAATACAGTGTTTTTGGTTTGCGAACTGATGATCTTCTGTTTCCCGTTGCCGTCCCTTTTAAAAATACTTTCTGTGTATCTAATGAACATTCATTCTTACCGTCTTAACTTGTGTCACAAATAATAATGACAGGTGTATGCATGCGTGTGTTAATTTAAGTGCATATATTCCGTACTACGGTCTCCTTGAGTTCAGGAGTGCCCTCAACATGGCGGTTTGTGCTTGGACATCTCTCCGCCAATCACATGCTACTGCGCAGCCAGCGGTGTGGGGCCTTGGGCATCACTCTACTTTCTCATGGACAAAAATATTCTGGAAAAAATTATAGAGGATAGATTACGAGAAATTGTAGAACCACTTTTAGAAGAGGAACAACATGGCTTTACGCCTGGAAGATCAACAACAGATCTTATATTTGCTGTCAGGATGCTAATGGAAAAACATTGGGAAAAAGAGAAGTCTTTATATCTCCTGTTCCTTGACATCGAAAAGGCCTATGACAGCATACCAAGGGAGCTTATTTCGGAGTGCCTGAAAAAGCTCAAATTTTGAGACAGTCTAATTTCAAAAGTTAAGGTGCTTTACGAGTAAACCAGAAACTATGTACAAGTCAATTCTGGACTGTCAGACTAGTTTGAGACAAAAAGGGGAGTACAACAAGGTAGTTCTTTGTCGCCCTTATTATTTTCATTGTAATAGATACCATATTATAGGCGTTAAAAGAAAAGGGGCAACAAGACTTAAAAGCATTTGCATTTGCAGATGATGTAGTAATTTGGGGTAACTCAGAGAAAGATGTGGAAGAGAGACTGCAGGGGTGGAGTCAGGAGTTTGAGAGATATGGATTAAACATCAACAAGGCTAAAACGGTGGTGTTGAAGTTACAGAAGGGTGACAATCAGCCAGAAATCATGCTAAATGGCACTAAGCTGGACAGTGTCACAGAATTTAAGTACTTGGGTAGTATAATGTCCAAGGATAACTTAGCTAAATATGAAGTAAACAGTCAAATCGGCAAAGCAATACATTTTTACCTCCAAGCAAGGGATAAACGAGTACCACTCAAAACCAAGATGACACTGTATATCATACTAAACCCCTATCCTCACATACAGCCTGGAAACTGCCACATTAACAAGAAAGGACAACTCAAAACTCCAAGCAGCAGAAATGTAGTTCCAACGCACAATGGTGGCTTGGTAACCACGGAGCCCTCAGCTGAGTCCTGGCATTGCTTCAACTTACTTGTGCCAGGCACCTCACTTTCATCTATCCTATCTGACCTCCCTTGGTTAACTGTTGTTCTTTTCAGACTACGACGGTATTATGTATGGAGGCCTAGGGACTTTTTCATTTTCATGCCCTTCGTGGCCCTTGTCTTCCTTTGGCCGATACCTACATTTTTGAGGTGTCGCACCCCTTCCATTTTTTCTCTCTGATTAGTGTTATATAGAGGATGGTTGCCCAGTTGTACTTCCTCTTAAAACAATAATGACCACCACCACCACCAAGCACAATGATCCAGAAGAGCAGGAGGGATAAAATCAGGAATGAAAATGTCAGAGAAGATGTAGAACTAGAAGACTCCTTACTCCAGAAGATCCAAAAAGCAAGACTGAAGTGGTTTGGTCATGTGAAAAGAATGAGTGCCAACAGATCTGTAAGAAAGGAGTATGAAAGAGAAATAAGGTGAAAGAGACCAGTGGGCAGAAAATGGACAGACTTAGTGAAGAAAGATGTAGAGGAGAGAGGTCAGGATTGGGAGCGGATTGTGAACGAAGAATGGTTCATGGACCGAACCACACCAGGGAAACTGGAGTTGGTCAATGATGTTGATGATGATGTTTATGGAACTATCACATCTGAACAACTAGGTGCATCTAAATTAAATGACATAATTACAGTATGATGTGGGATAACATATAAGCTACTTACTAATACAGGGGCCATGGAGCAAACGCAAATGAGGAGCAAGTTGGAGGAAAATGTATGCCTGGGAGACCCTTAAAAGTGAACATGCTGCCTAAACAATTAGTCTTATTGAAAATGGAGCCTACTAAGTGGAGGGTACTTAGAATTTAGTTTCAAACAAATAAAGTTCATATGTATTTTCTTCCCAACTTCAATAGTTTTCCCAGAAAATTTACTTTGTGGGCTTTTTTTTTTTCTGAGCACGTTTACCCAATAAAAGTTATTGGGAAACTGTTATCAGAAAACGAGAATAAGTACTGGATTTGGAATTTTGTTTCCTATAAACATGTTCATATGCATTGTTGATAACTCTAAATAGTTCACCAGAAAACTACGCTTACTGTCACGTACAGCAGTACAGTAGGACCTCGATAATTCGAAATCGGTCAATTCAAAATCTTGCCTAATTCGAAGAAGCTCTCGTTCCCGGAAACACGAGGTACGGTTTTGCATGTTATTTAAATTGTTTAATTCGAAATACACATAATTCGTAATTCAAAGAACAATGTAGGTCCAATTACTGAAATTCAGTCTTTTAATTCAAAACTACCTTTACATTTTAACCCTGACAGTAACACGTCTATAAATATCGCTTTAGTTACACCACATGTTTCGAAGACGTGTCACTCAAAGCCTATTAATTAAAGTTACCAGATGGAATGAACAAGGAATAGAGGTGGTGGAGGGGATAACTCTTCCCTCCTTAAGAGGAATAGATGGCATTCATTCGCACAACACGTCAGTAAAACGTATGGTGTTACTGTCAGGGTTAAACAAATAGTATTTTACAGAGTAATTTAAATTCAAAATTTCTCTGCGTCATGAAAAAAACGGGTCTTCCGGAACGTGCAGGGGTAGCTTTCCGCATTTCACTCACTTTGGTGTGTCTTACAGTGTGCTTCATATGTACTTATGTTTGAGTGAAATCTTAATTCTTTTGTATTCAGTGTTTTAAGGAACGCCAGAATATCATGTAACAGGCAGTGTGCAGAGAAACATGATTCGCGAACACTGGTGATGCCGACAGTCGGTGAAAAGCGTGGCTCATATAATCCATTCGTGTGCGTGGATTGGTGACCATGGGGCCCTTAGCAGAGTCCTGGCATTGCTTCCAGTTACTTAACCAGGCTCCTTACTTTCATCTATCCTATCTGACCTCTCTTGGCCAACTCTTGTTCTTTTCCAACTCCGATGCTATTAGGTTTCGAGGGCTAGGGAGTCTTTCATTTCCACGCCCTTCTTGGCCCTTGTCTTTTCTCGGCCAATACCTCTATTTTTTGAAGTGTTGGATCCCTTCCTTTTTTACTCTGATTAGCATTATATAGAGGATGGTTGCCTAGTTGTATTTCCTCTCAAGACAATAATCACCACCACCACCTTTTACTTAGAGGCCCCAAATTAGATTCCTGGCTAGGGCAGGGATTTTTACCTGGATCTGAGGGCTAGTTCAAGATCCACTCAGTCTACACGAGATCAATTGAGGATTATCTAGGTTTAGAAAGCCAATAATAACGGCTGAGAATATTCGTTATGCTGACGATATATCACCTCATAATCTCCAGGCCTTTGGACTGAGCAGCAGCTGCTTGGTAGGCCAAGGATCATCAGGGCTGTAGAGGTGTGTGGGAGGGGTGTGGGGGATGTATGAGTTGCAACACAAAAAATATGTATTAAAATACAGTACATCCAGTTCTTCAGATGATTTAGCACACAATACAATGGGGTCCAAACGCTTTGGATTTGATTCCTTCAGATAATGAGTACATAAGGATGGCAAAAAGTAGTGGACTCTAATGAAGTCTGTCTTCAACTCAAACTTTTTTTCCTCCAGTCCTGCACCTTGCATACTGTTGCTATAGTGTAACATATCTTGGACTACTCTGTTGTACTTCTCTGGCACTTATTTATCCCACCAGCAATTCCATATCTCCATCAAGGAACCCTGTCATATGCTTTCTCCAAGTCAAGAAAGCATACAATAAAACTCTTTCTATCCTTCACAGTAATGTTCCACCAGCGTTCCTCATCTAGCCATGAATGAACTGTTCTTCACTTATAACATTCCTGATCCTTCTTTCAAAGACTTAATTGATAACTCTTTCAGTATTGCATGAAGCAAACATCTTCCTTATTTTTATAAATGGGAACTAGCACACTCCTTCTCCATTCATCTGGCATCCACTCTGCATGATCTTCCTGAATAAGCCTTCAAGGAAAAGTACTCCTATACTGCCTACACTTCTACGGGTATATTGTTAGGGCAACAGATTTTTCAATAGTGCCCGAGTTATTTCAGTTCTGTCATTAAGTTCACAAGTTGTTCGAACATTGATATTGCTGTTTGATTTGTCCTCTCAAACTCTTTATTCATCAGTTTCTAGAAATACTAGTTCCACCTTTGTAAGATGTCCAGTTACTTCGTGAAGAGTTGACCACATTTGTCCTTTATCTGTTGTGACTGGCACAAATCCCCTGAATTTTTCTGTGTTTTGTGATTCTGAATATCTTCTGTTCCTCCTCTGTTTCCAATTCCACATACATACTGAATAAAGTTTGTGGTTTTTAGCACTTGTGATAAATGCTAAATGGTGAAAGTTTGTCAGTGTTATGTGCCTTCACCTTATATGACCCCTGCGAGTGGTTTTTAGTGATTTCGAATTAGCAATAAAATGCGAAAATGGTTCATGCAAAATAGATGCAAAATTCTCGGTTTTATCCAAAATACACATATATCTTTTTAAAAACGATGCATTTTTCTTAAAAATAAGATATATGGGGTTATTTATTTCAGTGAAAAGAATTATTACGGCGCCGTAAATCTTTCAATGTGTGGACTATCTTTCAACGGCCAAGAGCGATGCAAAGAACAACCAATCATATAGCGTAATACAGTACACGCAGCAATGCCTCCTCAATTCATAGTTTGTGTTCCAAAGGTTGCCAATACAAATCTTGAAGATAACCGAGGTCTACAGATTCAGCACTAGGGAACCTAGGTATCACTTTCAAAGCACACGCGTTCATTCGCTTTGTGTTGACTCTTGATCATAGTTGGTTATTCTTGACATTGGTGCTGATTAGTAGTTCTGATTTAAAGTATGTTAGCGATTTATTTTCTGTTAGGGCATAGCCCTAGTCTAGGCACTCCACTCACTCCACTTGCTATTTTCCATAGTGTATTCAGAACTGCATGACGAGCAATTTGTGATTAAACAGTATGATTTTACTCCCAACTGTTGTGTGCAATTTCACAAATTATGCCTTTTTTTAACAAATCTGCTATAAAACGCTAAATTTGAAAAGTATGGATGCTACAAAACACTCAATTTGAAAATCAAAATGCTATATGTCTGATTTTTAAATGTTATAAACCATGTGTTTTGCTAACTCCCCAGTATTTTTGGCTTCTTCCTTTATGTCTCTATACAGGTCCTGATAATCATCATCCATTCTAAATGTATAACATCTTTTCTTTGTTTCTTTCTTGGTTTGATTTTCTCCTGTACTTCAGATTGCCACCACCCTCTTAACTGACAATCTTCTGAGCAAATTCTCCCCAGCTTCCCTGATTTAATTTTCTTGCTCTAGGGCAAACAGGATAAAAGGTCGAACTTCATCCAAGAAGCTATTATGACCATTATTGCCTTGCAATCTCCGCCACTTTGTTTTTGGCACCCTGATTTTAGGTCTTATTATACTCCCATTTCAGCATGGCAGGCAATCAGTTGATGTTTTGTTGCTACAACCTCTTCAGAGACGACTTTGCATTCTTTCCACAAAGGTGTTTATAACTGCCATATCAAAAGCCATAGCGAAGTCCAAAATATTTCTGTGCCCCACACTGTATCTTCCTAGGACTCTTTCCACTCTTTTGTTTACACTGCCAACATGGTCATTAAGGTCACCACCCATAATAAGTTGTTCTTCGTCATGGATCGATCTCACAGCTTTGCCCAGGGGTGTCTTTCCTCTTCAGGCGTAAGAGTGTATAAATCTTCCGTGACCTATTCTCAACCTACACAAAAGTATGCCTTCTTCATGAAGGCCAGAAAGAGGACCACCACATGGCAGTTGTCTTCTTAACTCCTCTCAAGCTTGTTGGGAGTTCAGATAGCTAGCTACTCTGATTCCCAGGATGCCAAGATGGTTCAACCTTGCCGAGAACAAATGAGCCAGTGAGAGAGTGAGCTATGCCGAGAAATTGATAAATTTGAGTCACTGGTACCCTCATGTAGGGCATACATTTATCTCTCAGTTTGCATTATAATATCAAACACTGTGTCAAATAGCTTAATTCATAAAACTCGAGTTCTTGCACTTCAAAAATAATATCTGAAGTCTTTTAACGACTCAAAAGTTGCAGCAAACTTTTCCGGTACCAAAACTAAAACTGAAGCCATTCTTAATAATGTGATTTTCACCATTCACTGAAGGTACTACAAGAATTGTCAATCAAAGGTCAATTGTACTGATGCCAGCAAGCACAAGTACATAGTCGGAAATATTTCCTGTTCTTCTGCAGTATTTTGATTGTAATGAAGGTGTACAAAATAGAAAATGAATTGACAATGAGAATTCAAATACAATAAAGTGTGTATAGTGTGTCATTTTAAAACATGGTCATAGTGATGAGGTGTTTGCTTTTGGTGGAGATAACACAAACACTAACATTGGAGTGAGAAAAGTAGAAAACAATGTGTATGAGGAACTTCAGAATAAGTTGAAAAAGTTACCCAGCTCATATTTTGTATAATGCAATTCAGACTGGTGCTGATGTCCTCTCTCATGATATTGAGAGCAATATCATTAAGGTTTTTAATTACTTCGTTATATAGACTGTTCTTGTACACCGCTAAAAGAATTTTCAGAATTTGTTGACGTGAGACACAAGAACTTTCTTAGACATGTAACAACAAGGTGGTTCACCTTATTTTCTGCCATAGAGAAGGTCATCCACAGAATGTACGTCTTACTTTCTTCTCATCTCAAAAAAATATTTTTGATTCTATTGGTAAAATATATATGCTCTTCTTGTATGCACAATGAATAATTTTCAAAGAGCAGTTAGCAGTACTGAGAGGGAGGACATACCAGTCAATGAGGCAAGATTGGAGGTATACAATGTACTACAAATTTTAGACGAGAAAAAACTGTGTTTTTGTGTTACATCTAAAGTTAAAAAATTAAGGTCTGAACTTAAAACATCAGCAATGTACATTTCTAGAGGAAGTGTCTCTTTTCTATCATAATGTTATTGATTACTTGTTAAAAATCATGTAAGGCTACATTTACACCAGCAAGTTCTTGCAGCAATTTACCTGCACAGAGCAACTTGCTGCACCACTTGCAAGTCTAAATTCTCCAGCAAGCTGACTTGCAGCGGTGAGCAATTTCTTGGACAATAAGCTTGCAGCCAGTCTCGTGCAAGCAGTGTGAAGGACATTTTGTGAGCTTCCGCAAGTTACTTGCACCGATAGACTGCAATCCCATTTTGAGCAAGTGCAAGGCGCAAGTTGGTAAGTAGGTGATCACATTTCATACATTTGTTTCCATGTATATTGTAATTTAATTTGGAAAACTAATTACATTAATGCAATTACCACATATATGCTTAAATATATATTTTTTTTCAGAAATGGAACAAAAACGCAAATGGTCTAGGAAGGACAACAGTGAATTGATACAAACCATTGAGAGCTTCCCAGAAATTTGGGGCGTTCACAGCAGTGAATTCAGAGACAGAAGTAAGAAATCCAATGCTTTCAGCACAATTTGAGTGTTAAAACACGTCATCGAAGGAAATACTGTCAAAATGGCACAACTTGAAAACCCAGTTTTTTCAGATAGTGAAGAAACTTGCAAAATTAAAAAGTGGCTCCTCAGGGATAACGGTTGAGTCTCGGTGGCCGTATTTCTCACAATGAAATTCGTAGAGAGTAGCGTAGCAACGACTTTGGATAGAGTATGTTCCTTAGCAAAAGCAAGCCTATTTGTTTTCCTTTTCTTCCTTTTTTACATCTGAGAGCGAGGCTGTGGATCCTTTATTTCCTATTACAGAATATTTATTACTGTAGTTGCTTGTTGAGTTGTCAAAATACTGTGCAGTGGATTTTTGGTTGTGATTTTATGAAATGTTACGCCTGTCTTATTTAGGAGATGAAGCGTGTTTTGTTAGGGCAGGTCCCCAATTTCGTTAATTTTACTATCACGTAATGTAGCGGCATTTCGACGGGACTTTTCACAATGCTAAAAAGAGAAAGATGTTCCACCTATTCAATACAATAATATTGTTGCACAAATTAATGTAGCAACATATTTAATAAGTTATGGGACTGGTTTCGACATATGTCCATGTCATCATCAGTCGACACAAAGATGGCAAGAAGTCAACACAATTGTAACACTTATGACACTTTTCTTGAATTAAAAATAGAAGTTCATGTAGAGGTTCTTGAGCACTCTTGCTGTAGATCTTGAGGTTAAAAAAAGATGCAGTATAATTCACAATATTGTTGTTATTCAAGGAATAAAATTTGTTGCTAGGTAACAAATGATATGATTTTGTTTTATTACTTCAAAGGCGGATAGTGGTATAAATAAAAACTCTTAGAATATGAGACTATTAGTACTGATATTGATTTTATGAGATCTAAGGAAAAGGAAAGAAATTAAAAATAAGAAATAGAAAAGTGACAAGTGGGACAGAGCGAAATGAAAAGTGCAGTTGAAGACAATAGGAGACAGGGTAAGGATTCATCCTCACCGAATAAAAGGAATTCAGAAAATAAAATAGAGAGAAGACAGGTATTAAGTAAGGAAAGATCATTAAGTTTGAAGGATTCATGGGGAAAGAAAAAAGGCGTAGGCAATGAGAAAGGGAAGGAGGATGAGAGAAATGAAGGAGGGGATAGAGATGGAGAAGAATTACAAGAAAGAGTGACAAGGAATAGTGGTGGAAGTGGAGAAGTACAGAAGCAGAGAGGGGGAGGGAAAAAATAACTAGAGATGACAATAGGGTTGTGGAATATTGAGGGGTTGATGGGGAAACTAGGAAATAAAGAAATAGAGAAATTAGTCAAAGAGTTTGAGATCATTGCCCTAGTAGAGACTTGGCTAGGGAAAGGGATAGAAATCGAATGGGATGGGTATAGAGTAGTCAATGTCACAAAGAAGAAAATAGGGAGGATGGGAAGGAATCCGGGAGGGATAACAGTCTTAATAAAAAATGAGATAGTAGGGAGAGTAGAGGGAATACAAAATGAGGTAGAAGGCGTGGTGTGGTTTAGAGTTAAAATGGGAAGAGAAGAGAAAGAGGCAATTTGTATAGCTCTCTTGTACAACCATCCTAAGGATTCAGTTTATGTGAATAAAATTTGTTTCGAAGATCTGATTGAAGAAATAAATAAAATTAAAGGTACATATATGGAAGATGGAATGATACTAATAGGAGATTGGAATGCAAGAGTGAGTAATAGGGTACCGAATTATGGGAGGGAGGATAATGAAGTGAGAGGGTACAAAAGAAACAGTAAAGACAAAGAGATAAATAGTAATGGTGTAAAGTTGCTAGAGCTATGTGCTATAGAAAAATGATATATTTTAAATGGATGGATGAAGGGAGACACTAGGGAGAACTGACATTCATCACATCAAAGGGAGGGAGTGTAGTAGATATAGGAGTAAGCTCAGAAACAGCTTTAAGGAAAATAATAAGTTTTGAGGTGGTAGAATGTTGGTCAACAGATCACATGCCCATTAGGATAAAATTAAGAGAGGAAAATGGTGAAGCAAAGAGAGGGTTAGGAAATAGGATGAGGCATAAAGAGAGATGGAAATATATTTGGAATGAAACTACAATTGAGAAATTGAGATTGGAGTTAAGTGAGAGGGAAGATAGTATAAGAGTAGAAGCTGAAAGAGTGCTAGAAGAAGAGGACATAGATAAAGCCTTAAAAATAATGGAGCGTCCTGTATGGGAGGTGGGAAAGAAAGTAAAGATAAGAGAAGAGGGAGACAAAATCAGAGCTACGGGATGGTTTGATGAAGATTGTAAGAGGGAACGTGAGATAGTTATGTCAGCACTAGCAGAGTTTAAGAAAGGAGGGAAACAAGAAAAAAGAGAGGAATATTGTAAACTAAGAAGAGAATACAAGAAGCTACTGAATGAGAAAAAGAAATCCTGGAGAGAGACGGAAGCAGAAAGAGTGAACAGATATTGCAAAGAGAAAAGATTTGAGAGGATATGGGAAACCATTAACAAACTTAAGAGAACTAGGCCTATGGGGAAGGGAGCAAGCATAGAAGAAAACGAGTGGGTAGGATATTTTGCAGGTCTTTTGAGTGGGAGAGGAGATTCGCATGGGGAAAAAAGTAGGACATTTATCCGAAGAGATTTGCAAGTAGGAGTACAGTTACTAGATGGGGAAATAACAATCCAAGAAATAATTAGTGTGTTAAGTAAAATAAGAACGAAAGTAGCAGGTGGGGCGAATGGTATTACCAATAGAGTATGGAAGGAAGTAGGGACAAACGAATCGATGTTGAAGGTGATGGTAAATTTTTTTAACAAGATGTGGGAATCGGCGAAATTTCCTAGTGAATGGGGAAAAGGAGTATTATGTCCTATAAACAAGAATAAAGGTAGTCGAAGTGATCCTAATAACTACAGAGGAATAACACTCCTTGACTCGTTATCGAAGGTATACACAGGAATTTCAGCCAATAGGATTTTAAATTGGGCAGAGAAGTATGGATTTCGGAGTATCAAAATGGGTTCAGAAAAGAGAGAAATTCTGTGGATAATATATGGATTTTGGATACTTTAATTACAAAATATGTCAAGATAGCAGGGATGAGATTATATGTAGCAGCAATAGAATTGGAGAAAGCCTTCGATACAGTGAATAGGGAGGCGTTGTTTACTAGGTTAAGGGATATTGGGCTATCAAAGAAAATGAGAATGGCAATGGAAGGAATATACGAGGAAGTAATGGTGATGATTACAAGGGGGTGAATTGAGTAAGTGCATTGAATCCAAGAGGGGTGTAAGACAAGGCTGTAAAGTGTCACCGATATTGCAAGAGGGGTGTAAGACAAGGCTGTAAACTGTCACCGATATTGTTTTTATTGTTTATAAACAATTTATTAGATGGTCATGGAGGCGAGGGCTGGCAATGTCCTTGGATAAACAAATGGGAAATACCTGGACTGCTATTTGCGGATGATTTATTGATTTTGGTACTAACAGCAAGGGGGGTTGAGAAAAGGGCTAGCAGAGGTGGTGGAGTATACAAAAAGATGGGCACTTAGAATAAATGTACAGAAGACACAGATAATGGTATGCAGGAAAAGGAAAGACAAGAAAGAAAAGAAATTTTGGATAGTAGAACAAGAAGAAATCAGAACAGAAAAAAAAATCGAGTACTTAGGAGTGATAATTAGTAGCAATGGAACATGGAAAGACCAGACCAAAACAGCTAAATTAAAAGGGAGAGGAGCACTGGCTATAGTGGGGGCATTGGAGAATAAATTCCCTGATATTAAATACAAAATTCAGAGAATGGTGTTCCAATCAATGATTAAAGGAAAAATGGGGTAGAAGTGTGGGGATTGGAGGAGAATAGAAATGAATTAAACCGGGTGGTGGCAAAATTTAGTAAGATTATGATGGGGGTTCCTAATTGTACTGCTAATATGGGGACTAGATTAGTTTGTAAAGAATCGATAGATATTACTATAGCAAAGAGGATAATGAAATATTGGATGAGATTGGAAGAAGGAAAAGGAGGAGATTTATTACAAGAGGTGTATAGGTTTCAGAAAAGTATGGAAAACGAAGAGTACTGGGTGAATAAATGCAAAAACAAATTACGAAAGATAGGATTAGAAGAATGGTGGGAAAGACGGGGAGAGAGGAAAGATTGGGTATTGAGAAAGTTAGAAAAGAGAGTGGCTGATATATAAAGACAGAATTTAATAATGGAATGTAGGGAAAGAGACTCATTATCAGTATTAAATAAATTAGTGGAAATTACGAACCCAAGAACAGAATTTTAGGGTAGAAGGGGTAAAAGAGGATTATACTGGTGGGTTATGGGAATCCCAAAAAATTTAGGATGGATAGGTCGAGAAAATAAGGATAGATGTATTTTATGTGGAGAGGTATGGTCGGATATGCATATATTTTCTAAATGTAGTGAATTAAAAGAGATAAAAATGAAAGTGTTGAATAAAAAGGAGATAGAAAAAGTAGAAAAGGATCATAGATGATGACATGGTTATGCAGAGAATGGGAAAGAGGACAAATATATCAGAATATTTAAATTTGGTTAGAACTAGGTTTGTAAAGAAACTAAGTGAATAATAGGAAGTTATTATGATCCACATAATGAGTGCCAAAAGAAAAAGATTGTACTATAGCATTGGAGATAATGATATTTAGGCTAAGTGATGCAGATTAATAAAATAAAAAATTGTGATTAATAATTCTAGGTCAAAGGGACGAAAATAAGAAAGAAATGTGCTAACTACAATGGGTATGTATAGAAAGGTGTAATAGTGAGTGTTTTTTTTAAACTAAGTGATGCAAATATGAGGAACAACAATGATGAGTAAGATAACTGTTGATATGTGGCCAATTTCAGTAAAAAAAAAAAAAAAAAGAGTGAAATAGATTAACTAGATCATAGTGGATAGAAAAAATTAAACAGGGTAAACAGGTGTATTGAAACTGGTAATTTAAAGCAATGTGTAATTAATTTGTGGGTAAAAAAAATCTAAAAGATATAAATAAGAAGAAAGATCGGTGAGGAATAAGGAAACTGTAAAACTGTTGACAGTCCAGTGTTGTTAAATGGTGTTAAAAAAAAAAAAACAAAAAAAAAACTCTAAGACATAGTGTTGACAATATAGTGGATAAGTTATTATAAGGTAAATGAATAGGTGTACAATATAGTGGGTAAGTTACTATAAGATAGATGAAAAGGTGAAAGCGAAGAAGAGATGAAAAGATTTGGAAAAGGGAGGGAGGAGGAAATATAAGATGGAAGGATGGGTTACGAAGGACCCATCCCTAGGTGAGTAAAACAAACATGCCCGCATGTAGAGATAAGGAGAATCAAGATGGGAGCAGGCAATGTGTTTTATGACGACTCAGATTAGTAGGCAGGACGATAGACAAGAGCATGACGAATCGCATGACGGTCGGGTATCCTCCTCGGCGATTCGTCAAGCAATGAATGGGAGGGAAACACGTTGCCATAGAGGTTTAGGTGGGGATGTCATCTGACCCACGGGTGTGGCTGATAGTGGTGTCATGGGCGGAAGGGATTCCCTCTCTAGCAAGGGATACCACAATCAGCCAGTTGTCGTTTTTAAAAAAAAAATTCTTCTTTTCTGTAGTAGTAGATTATTAGTTTTAGTGTAGGGTGGTGATGCTTACGGTCCGGAAATCCGCCTCTGCAGCGCCACCATACAAGTTAAGTTAGAGTTTGGAGTAAGTAGTTTTAAGGGTAAATAGTAGATATTGTATGATTAGTGTAGGGTGGCACAGCCCAAGGTCTGGTGATCTGCCTGGGGGATGCCACCAAATTAGTTAGGGAACAAGTTTGTTTTTTTATGTTTCTGTGTGTTTTGTTGTCTTTACTGCCTGTAAGCCGATGGTGTACACTAGGGTGGGCAATAAAGAGATGTTCTATTCTAAAAAAAAAAAAATAGAAAAGTGAAAATGGTAAGGTAAGTAATATTATGAGGCTCACTTTAATTTAGCCTTGTCATGAAGTACAAGAGGAAGTAAGAACCGAAAATTGAATATAGGTAGGGGATAGGAGGGGGTAAGGGAGTGAGGGGAGTAGTTTAAGGTGGGTCAGGGGGGTGTTGTGGTAAGGGCAAGTAGCACGAGAAGGTGTTGTGTATTACGTAGAAGACTGAACGCCTACTTGTCAACTTGAAGCTTTTGAAAACTAAGACAAGGAAGTCAAAAAGAATGTTCGGTTTTTCAGACAAATCGTTAAAGTTTTGGGTTAGGATTAAAATATTGATCAAGGTGTATTAAACAATTTTCAGTGATATCAAGAAGAGGGCCTTTGTTTAGGGTACTGATAATTTCAATGTCTTGGTCTAACGTAGTGAAATGATGTTTTACATCTTGCATGTGTTGCCCTATTGCTGAGAATTTATTGTATTTTATCATGTTAACATGTTCTGAATATCTAATTTTGAAGCTGCATCCAGTTTGTCCAATGTAAGAAGAATCACAGGTGTTGCATTTAAAACGATATAAGCCAGATTTTGAAAATATATTAGTTCTGTTTACAGGTTTGGAGTTATAAATCACATCCATGTTTCTATTGTTAGTTCCAAAGGAAATTTTGGAATTATGTTTTTTGAAGTTATTGGCAATGCAGTAGACGTTTTCATTGAAAGTGAAGGTAGAGTAAGTTGCTGGTTTAGGATTGTCATTTGATAGTGTTGTATTTGTTCGGTGTTTAAATTTATTGATTATTCGTTCAAAAAAAAAATCTGCTGTAACCACTAAATTTAGCGATGGAACATATGATATTAAGTTCTTTATTTAAATTTTCTTTAGATAAAGGTATTTTGAAAGCACGGTTAACCATACTGTTGTAAGTAGCACATTTATGTGATTGTGGGTGTGAGGAATCTTGTCTTACGGTAGTAGCTGTTTGTGTGGGTTTCCTATAAATCATATTCCTGTAAGATAAAGAATGAGGTAATCTGCTAATTGTTATATCTAGAAAATTGATTGAACTGTTGGATTCAGTTTGAAGTGTAAATTTAATATGAGGATCAATCTTGTTGAGATTATTAAGAATAGAGGATGCAGTAATAATCCTATCATCTAGAATTACCAATGTATCATCCACATATTTTACCCAAAAAAGTATATTCTTGAAATTATCATTGTTATCAATAAAATTGTGTTCCAGAAAATCTAAGTATATCTCTGTCAAGATCCCCGATGCTGGTGATCCCATTGCCAAGCCATCTTGTTGGTATATTATATTGTCAAATGTGGAAAAATTGTTACTGACTACCAATTTTAAGACAGTCATGAAATCAAGAATCTCAAATTTACTCAGGTGACTGTATGTATTCAGGTTACTTTCGATAATGGGAAATAACTTTTTGGTATTAATGCTAGGGTACATATTGACAATATCAAAAGAATGTAAAGAATTGTGTGGCTGAATTTCAAAGATGTTCAGTTTTTCAATTAGCTCAATAGTACTTTTAATAGACTTTTTTGATAAAAACTTATAAGTATTCTTTAGAAATTTCTGAATGAATTGGGCTAATTTGTACAGCGGACTGAGTCTGTAATTAATGATCGGGCGAATGGGGACATCAGCCATGTGGATCTTAGGGAAAGCTTTTGCAGTTGGTAGACCCGGATTCATGTTCAATAACTTTGTTTTCTCATAACCTGTGAATAGGAAAGAGGTGTTCTTTAATGTTTGCTTAAGACGACGCTGAATCTCTTGAGTTGGGTCTTTTTTAATTATTGAAAAAGAACTATTGCTGAAAAAGTTTTTAGTTTTTTCCAATGTATTCAATTTTATCCATAACGGTTGTGTTACCCTTATCAGCTTTTGTAATGATGAGATTATTATTTTCAATTTTCTTTTTCAGCTTGAAAATGAGCTCTCTTTCAGGGAAAGTGTCTCTTTTAGTAGGTTTTGTATTTGTAATTGTGGTGAGAATCTTATTTAATTTTTTCTTTACATCAAGTCTTACTTCGTCTTGTAAATCTATGGGCATTTTACTGATGGCTATTCCAGATTATGTAACTAAATTAAAAAAAAATGTATTAACTTTATTTGTGTTGGACCAATTATGTTTAGGGCCATAAGAGGGGATCAAGTTATCATCATCTAGAGTTGTTTTTGATAAGTTGACTACAGGTGGATGGAACTTCTTTATTATGTTGTCAGGATTGTTCCATTTTTTTGGTTACTTTAGTAACATTTCTGCTTAGCGCTGAGTTGTTTTTGAGTGTGTTGAGCTTTCTATCTAAGGTACTCTGTTTTTTAGATAGTATATTGAACAATCTGTTGTCAACTTGGGTCTGAAATATGTCCCATTGAGCGCTTGAGAGTCTTTGAGCTGCTTCAAGGTGAGACTCATAGAGTCAACTGTTTAGAAAAGTTTTTTTCTTATGAAGGAACTTAATTTTGTTATCTAACCAAATCTTGTTAACTTGGGCTTGGGTTCTAGAATGGTCAGCAGAAATGTGTTTTCTGTTATAAGTTTTAAAAAAATTGGGAGTTAATTTGTGTGCGATATATTGTTTAAGAAAGTTAATATATTTGCCTATTTTTGAAATCTTAATTTTTAGGCTCATGTAATGATAGGCCTTAGATTTCGCCTGGTAAGCATCATCATTTAAAGTCAAAAACTGACTTTCTGGGTGAGGCAAATGCTGGGTACCAGGCGTTGAAACATTTTAGGCCTAGAGAGAATTATTTATCATATGGTGTAAAAGGACCCCATATGCAAAAAATGTAAAGTTGCTAAAATGTAGAAAATATAAATAGTTTAATTAGAATATGAAATAATATCTTCTAGCAGTGTTTTACCAAACAGATGTGTAGTTTTTTGTTGTTTACCGTGGGTACGGACTGGGCGAGCCTGTTTATTGTGAGTTTGATCTCTAGGAGAAAATCATAGAGAACCTTTGTCAAGCAGCACATTTCCACTTTGTTCTGATCTACGAAGCATGTTTTTCAAGTAAGTATCAGTTTTAAATATGCCACTGCAGCGCTTCGATCGTCGTTCACAGCATGCGTGCTCAGTACGTACATCTGTAGGCTAGCCACAAATGCCATTATGGAAGCATTCACCCGTATTTACGATTATTTGTGCGTATTTAAAATGCCTCTGACAATTAACGGTCCCGCGGAGTGTGAAATACATGCTGTGATTTGATTTGTAAATGGAAAAGGCGTGAAAGCTGTTGAAATTCATCAGCAGTGTAGTGAAGTGTATGGAGAACACATTATGAGCAAAGGAATGTTTTTTTTTTTTTTTTTTTTTTTTTTGCTAGTTGCTGTACGTCACACCGACACAGATAGGTCTTATGGCGACGATGGGACGGGACAGGACAGGGCTAGGAGTGGGAAGGAAGCGGCCGTGGCCTTAATTAAGGTACAGCCCCAGCATTTGCCTGGTGTGAAAATGGGAAACCACGGGAAACCATTTTCAGGGCTGCCGACAGTGGGGTTCGAACCTACTATCTCCCGAATACTGGATACTGGCCGCACTTAAGCGACTGCAGCTATCGAGCTCGGTCAAAGGAATGTTAAGAAAATGGGTTAGAGCATTTAAAGAAGGCCGTATTATAATGTCCATGACGAGAAGCGTAGAGGGCGACCGTCTATCAATACTGAAGACTTGGTGCAAAGGTTTGAGAAAACAGATGCTTTTAAGATTTTGTAAAGTTGTGAGTTGCTTGAAATTTCAAGGAGCATTCTTTATGAAACTGTGTCAGGACGCTTAGATTATGGGAAGTTGTGCTCACGCAATCCACAACAAATGGCTTGTCATGACAATGTCCGACCTCACACAGCTATTGATAAACTTAACCACAATAGGTAATATGTCTGATCCTGTATTGACTTGTCTGAATCTATTAAAGAACTATTTTAAATGAAGAGAATGGATGATTTTCCCGAAACATGTATGGTAAAATAAATAGTTTTCTATCATTATAAGGTGTATTGACAAGGTGGACTCAAGTAAAAGCTATTTTAAATAGATTATTTTTTTTTTTTTTTTAATCTTGTCAATCTTATGTTAATTTTAAGGACACTTCCTCTAAAGCATTACTTTGTCAATTTTATACATTTTTCATCTAAACAGTGTTATGTGGCTGAAGATGTTGATAATATACGAAACATGTACCACTTTTGACCATTAAAAATTGCCTTAAGCAATCATTGTATCGACTAGGTGGAAAATAAATACTTAATTGTGAATCCTCTATGTAGTCGTGATGTAGTGTCTAGTGACTACCACTTGTCCCTGCACCTAAAAGAGCATTTAGAAAATCAACACCACGACGATGACCTAGAAACGACCGCGCGGCAGTGGCTGGCACACCAGGCAGCAGATCTCTATGCAGATGGAATTCAGAAGCTGGTTTCACGACATGCCAAGTGCCTGAATATGCCTAGAACTTATGTTGAGAAGTAGTTTAATGTACAGGCTTACATGTAAAAAAAAAAAAAAAAAAAAAAAAAAGAATTGTTTAAAAAATTCCATTACTTTTTTCTATACCAAAATGGTATTTACTTAAAAAATATGCCTCATATTATGGCTAAACATTATTAAGGAGAGAGAGAGAGATGCATCATTTGACAGTCTAAATTTAAAGATTTTTCACATTTAAAAAATCCATGAATCCTGATTCGAATGAAAATTTGCATGTTTAATATTAACTACATTCATAGCACAATCACAAATTTAAAGAAATGTTACCCATTTCTCATCAATGCACTGTAAATTTTGCTGGCGTAATTTGCGCAGTCGGGAGCGTTTCTATCATAAAAACCATGGAACCTCGATTCTCCATTTTTGGAGGGACCACGGAAAAAAAAAACATACAACGCGGGAAAACTGAAAATCCGGGAATGAATGAAGCATCAACAATTTGGCTAAAGATCACAAAAAAGAAATATGTATACTCATAATGTTACAAACGCCCTTAAACCAAACCAAACTACAGCCCCAGTGGACCTTCCGCTTACCAAGCGACCGCTGCTCGGTCCCAAGGCCTGCAGATGATGTGACGACTCATGGTCAGTGTGACAAATCCTCTTGGTCGTTATTCCTGGGTCTCTAGACCGGGGTCACCATCTCACCATTAAAAAGCCCCTCAATTAAAGGTAATCGTAGAATGAGTGAACCTGGTGAACCTGGAACCAGCTCTCATATCCAGGTAAAAATGCCTGACCTGGCCGGGAATCGAAACCGGGCAATCCGGATGAGAGGCAGGCAAGTTCGTCCGCGGGGCCGGCTTCAAACATTAATTACCGGCACGCGACGTAAAATTCTCGAAACTTTACATTCAGTTTTACTGGGAAAACTTTGTCAATTTCCTCTGGAAACTTCTTTCAGTTCAGCAACTTTGATCAGTGAAACTGTTCGAAAAACCTATAATCCAGCCAAAGAACAATTGATCACAAGTACTTTTTAATTCTTTAATCTAATAAAATAAAGCATATTGGATACAAAAGCACCCAACATGATGATGAAATCCCTTTTTTTTTTTTAATCTTCCATTGTATTTTGGTCACCGGTATACTGTTCATAGTCAGTTTATGGAAATCTTATACTGCGTAAATTAGGCCTACATCGACTTTTAAAGGTTTTGTTGAACTCGAGAATATGGTTTCGAACGTAAGTATAGATTCTCAAGTTCTGGAATGCATTATATTCAATTCTGCCTGTCACTAATCACTGTCAAATTGGAAAGAAAAACAAACATCAAAACTTCCGAAATTACAGTTATTCGCGACCTTAAGCTCAGCTGGAAAGCGCGCTCGCTGTACTAGTCGGTACGAGTGCAAAACGATAAAAAGTTTTTAAATGTAACGTGCGCAGATAAAATGACTGCGGTTTTTATAATATTCTAAAACAAAAAACGTGAAATTTCCAGTCTTATATTAGAGCCAAAATAGTAAAAGGCAATCCCAAAACCTCCCATGGCTTTATGTATGTAAGGTGCAACATAATTCTGGTCAAACATGTTCAAATTACGTGGTCCCGCGAGAATCCTAATTAAATAACGTTGTAAAAATCCTGCATTACCTGTTGCTTGAAGAAACGATTTTCTGTATCAACCATCCAGAAATTTCAGTCCTATCAACGCTGTTCTGGTCTTGATAACATAATTGTATACGATAATATTAAAATACTAAATTTGTGTTAATTAAGTAGGAGCAATTTTGACTATACAGTGCCCTGAGGGAAGTGCTGAAAACCTGTTCGGCGATACACTCGAATAAAGTAAAAAGTAAAAATTAAAAAAAAAATAAACATCTAACCTTGAACATAATATAGAAGTTTTACAAGTACGAACATTTGACGAAACTCATTCCGTCTTCAAGTAGAGCTGTCGAAATAAGCTCTGTCTCTTTCCAATTGTTGTGGACACACTCTGTTTATGATTTAGATTCTCTAAATAATACCACCCGAATGCGATGCCAAGATGGTCCTTAATGCAAGTTCACCGCTGATCGCTTTTCCGGTATAGTACTTCCTTAAATTACCGCTATGACAGGACGTTAATACCAAGATCCGTGCCGTAGCCATCCTTTCGTGAGATACAGTTTCTTGAAAAACGCGTGATCGAGGTTTTAGCGTTGATGGGACTGAAATTTCTGGACAGTTGATACGGAAAATCGTTTCTTCAAGGAACGGGTAATGCGGGATTTTTACAACGTTATTTAATTAGGATGCTCGCGGGACCACGTAATTTGAACGAATAATATGGGAAAATGTAGCTTCCGGGAATGTATAATCGAGGTTCAACTGTACCCCAATTATTTATTTATTCATATGATTCTTGTTCTTTATTCATAAGAATTACAAGAACTGCAGCACATCTCATCTGGCTGTATGTCACCATTTTGGTTGACCAGCACTGCAAGCACATGTAAACAGTATCTGCAAGTTACTTGTGAAAAACTTGTACAAGTAATTTGCTTAATTTTCTTGCATGAAGTGTAAACCCAGCAGCAAGTGCCTTGCAAGGATTTGCAGCAAATACTTGCACAAGTTACTTGTTAGTGTAAACCTAGGCTAAGCCCTTTTCTGATATTGAACCTCTTTTTTTTTTTTTTACTAGATATTACTGAACATTGAAGAGCCTCTACATCTCAGGTAGCAGCGTGCCAGCCTCTCACCACTGGATTCCGTGGTTCAAATCCCAGTTACTTCATGTGGCAATGGTGCTAGACAAAGTGGAGACGGGACAGGTTTTTATTCGGATACTCCGGTTTTTCCTGTCATCTTTCATTCCAGCAACTGTCTCCAGTATCATTTCATTTCATCTGTCAGTCATTAATCACTGCCCCAGAGCCCCTACCCTCACTGCAACATGAGGGCTTCATTCATTCCCTTCCAGAAATGGTTGAATGACTGGAAACAGGCTGTGGATTTTTTCATAACTGAATACATGAAAGGAACTTGGTCTGGTTCTCAATCAATTTATGAAATTTACTGCAGCTTACATTTTTCATGTTGTACTGCATTTACAACACTGCATTAACTAATTTTATTGTAAACCTTATCTTTTCTTCTGTTCAAAATTCCTTCACAGAAAAATAATGAAAAGACATTCAAGTAAATGCATAATAACACAAGTTGTAAAATGAACGAGTCTCTCCTCTTTGACCAGATTTTTTTGAGAACTTGTTGCAACATAGGAAATGTGTGGCCTTCATTCATAATTGTATTTCTAGCAAGAAGTATTCAGATCTAATGTAAATTGTGGAATATCATTTCTTCGTTCCTGGTCTTAATGCCAATGTAGAAAGTGTGCTTTCCCCTCAGTGGACAGAAGAATGGATTAGGTTTACAGTAAAATTAGGTAACGCAATGCTGCAAATATAGTACAATATGAAAAATGTTTGGATTCTCAGATTATGGCAACCATAAGTTCCTACTAGGAATAAGTTTTTGATGCCAGGAAAAGTGAACTTATGGTTGATTGCGAGCTAACAGTGTGAAGAGAAGGCCCCGAGCTCTCTTCAAACAATGTGGGATATTAGTTCTAGATGCATTTAAGGGCCACATCTCTCCTAATGTAAAAGAGGAAATCAACAAATCAAATATACACCTTGTTATCCCAGGAGGCATGATGTCACAACTGCAAGTGCTGGTTGTAGTGGTATATAAGCCGTTCAAGGACCACATGATGCCAAACAACAGTAGACTAACTGGTTACTCGTAGGGGTAATACCTCGACTCCTACAGGGAAGCTAAAGAAGTCATCAGTAACCTTACAGAGGGAGAGGATTCTTACAGCTTGGGGCCAGACCTCCACGATTCAATTGTGGAGGATTTTAAGAATTGCTGTGTCTTTAATGCACTAGATGGGAGTGAGGATGATCTTCTGTGGAAGGGTGTACACATTGGTAGCAGTGATTCAAATGCCTTCAATGACAGCTCTAATGAAAGCGATTAGGGAATTGGGTAAAAGTTTCATGATATTTGAGTGTTTATTTTTTCTCCAATTAAATTTGTTGTTCATTATACCAGTAAATGGAATTATGATTTTAAAATGGTAACATTCTGTGAAAGGATGTTCAGATCAATGGCAGTGATTCAGATACTCCAATAAGCAGCTCTAATGAAAGTGATCACTGCATTGTTAGCTCAAAGTGATTTATGAAAGAAAAAGAGAGACATCATTTGGACCATTTTCTGGAAGAACCATAATTTCAAGAGACAGCCAACCATTTTTGAAAGAAAGAAAGACCCACCTGGTCACCTTCTACAATGATAACAATGCACTAGAAATGAGTCTCCACAGTGAGTTTGGCTGGTGGTAATACTGCATTTGTTGACAACGCTTCAGCCAACCCCCCCCCCCGAGAGCCGGGAAGGTGATAAATACACGGACGCAATGAAAAGATGAATTTGCAAACAGTTTCCTGACTCAGATCTAAGGCATCATGATACTGAGCAAGATTTAATAAGTATTTTTCGTAGTTGCAGTACCATATTTGATGCTCCAAAGAGCAACTTTTGGATATTTACGAAATGCTAGTTAAAAGCCCGTCTAAATCCATGCGGAAAATGGCATAGCAGACGGTCGTATTTGTCTTCACAGCACATAGAGGAGCAAGAAAGAAGCTAAATCTTTATCTATATAAATTTTCAGTTATTCAGGAGTAGGGAACATGCACGATCCGGGGTTTTAATTAAAAATATGCTAATCTGATTCAAAATTTCATGCAGAATTCAAAAATGTGATCAGAATGTACAAATAATAACTCCAAACATGATAAAAATCTACGAAAATGTCACGTCGCGCAAGTACGCGATCTCATTGGTCTGACGTCATCGTACAGGTTGACTGAATTAGCAGACGAAATAACACATAGTGTGCTGTGAGAAGCAGGATACACTTCGCGTATTTCTATTTTACGTTAGTGTCTAGTATGGTTAAATTCGAAGTCTATACATTGGATAATAATCTGAGTGGTATATTTTAGACTTAAAATGAATCCTGCGCAGACAGTGAGGCAGAAAACTTGTAAATGGTGTAGAGTTCCGATGTGCAATAGCACATCGCATACCATACCAAACAAATTGTTTATACATGTTCCAAAGACGCTAAAACTAGGGAGAAATGGATTTTGGCGAGCCGGAGAAATACTGGTGATATATCGGAAAAGTCTACAGTCTATTTTTTTGAAGATTTTAACGTAAGATGAATTTGTTTGAATTTTCAAATCACTTTTCCATGTCAGCTGTTCTAGTGGTAAACTTTAAATTTTAATGTATGATGCTTTATTTAAATGCTTCAATTACATCTTGGAATATGAAGGTAATAAACAGTGCATTAAATAATGCTGATTATTAAAGTATTCTCCAAACCTAACCTATGTTTTGGGTGATCCATGTCAAGATAATAAATCAAAGGGGTTATGAACCATTTTGACAGCTCTAATTCTACCAATATATCTTGGCATGGGACAGTTATGTATGTCTTTATTGAAGAGCTTAATTGGTAAAGAAATTTAGGCTATATCTAAATACTCTATAATGTAACAAAGAATAGGCGTGTACATCATGAAAGGAAACAACGTGAATTTAACAAATGTATAACTCTACACAAAACCAATGCTCGTCTGTTGGGGTCTTATAAGTTAACAATGCTCAATGCCCATTCCTAGGCCTTTCCTGTCCCATCGTCGCCATAAGACCTATATGTGACGGTGTGACGTAAAGCAAAAAAAGTCACAGCACCCAAAGACATTCCTGTATTGAGCGACTAAAATGTCACCAGGACACTTTTCTTTCCTGATATGCTCAGCTTGTTAAAAGCCAAATGTAATTAATGTCATTGGCTTCACGCCCTGCTAACTACTTCTGCGATTTTCGGAGACTCCGATGTGCAGGAATTTAGTCCTGCAGGAGTTCTTTTACGTGCCAGTAAATCTACCGACACGAGGCTGACGTATTTGAGCACCTTCAACTACCACCGGACTGAACCAGGATCGAACCTGCCAAGTTGGGGTCAGAAGGCCAGCACCTCAACCGTCTGAACCACTCAGCCCAACTTGTGAAAACTAGATGAAGTCATATTTATCTTTATCATGTTTAACTTTTTCTCTCCACAAAGATATTTAATTCTCTTTCATAGGCCCCGGAAGTGGGTAGGCCAGTTGCCCCAACCATAAATATATATTTTTTTCAGAAATGATAGGTTATAGACCTACAGTACTATGATCTTTCTTTCTTTCTTAATTAGTTCATCCTTCAGGGTTGGTTTTCTCTCGGACTCAGCGAGGGATTTCACCTCTACCACTTCAAGGGCAGTGTCCTGGAACGTGAGACTTTGAGTATGGTGATGAAACTGGTGAGGAGGGCCATTACCTCAGCCAGGCGGCCTCACCTGTTATGCTCAACAGGGGCCTTGTTGGAGGATGGGAGGATAGGAAGGGATAGACAAGGAAGAGGGAAGGAAACGGCCGTGGCCTTAGGTGCCTGGAGGAAAAGTAGGAACATACGAAAAACCACTTCGAGGATGGCTGAGGTGGGATTCGAAACCATTCTACTCAGTTGACCTCCCGAGGCTGAGTAGACCCCATTCCAGCCCTTGTACTATTTGTTTTCAACTTTCATGGCAGAGCCGGGAATCGAAACCGGGCCTCGGGGAGTGCCACACATTAACCACTACACCACAGAAGCGGACTAGTACTATAATGCTACCTATATGTTTATGTTAGTGCTGAAATCCGATTTTTTACTTTACTAATGCTGAAAGCCCGAAAATGTACTGTTATTCTTTAATAGGGGAATCAGTCTAGAAGGAAATGTTGAAAGTGATGTGATATCTATCTAGGTTCGTTGTTATCTTAATACTATGGTTTAAAGTACATTGCACGTATATAAAGGACGCCACTTACAAACTTGCTTGTTATCCGCTAATTTCTGCGGCCACAAAAGTCACATTTTTCAAGAATGATGACATCTACACATGGTAGATTGTCTGACTGTGCTGTTTTGAACCTTTCTTCTGTCATTTCAAAGTTATTCGTGATCGTGAATAATAAACAATCGGCTTTTAGCAACGGCTGATGCACAACGGCTGGCAGAGCTCCATGCGGTACTGGATCGTGACGTCACAGCGCGCCGCTTACGTCAGAGGCCATTTCACTCGCCTTGCAGAAAGGCACTATTAAATATTTTTTTAACGGTAGAAAACAAGGCAACATACCATAATGTAATACGTTTACGTACTATTTCATTGGTGTACTTTAAAAAAAAAATATTTTTGAAAATGATGCATGTTCCCAGTTGAAGTAGGAGATGCAGAGAAGAGGATTTTTTTTTTTTACGAGTGGTTTCAGTGGTTTGTTAATCATCATGGAAAGGAAGTGTTAGAACCTTTTTAACCAATAAAGCTAGTTTTTTTTTGCCATTTGCTTTACGTCGTACCGACACAGACAGGTCTTATGGCGACAATAGGATAGGAAAGGCCTAGGAATGGGAAGGAAGCGACCGTGGCCTTATTAAGGTACAGCCCCAGCATTTGTCTGGTGTGAAAATGGGAAACCACGGAAAAACATATTCAGGGATGCCGACAGTGGGGTTCGAACCCACTATCTCCCGGATGCAAGCTCACAGCTGCGCGTCCCTAACCGCATGGCCAACTCGCCCGGTTTGGATTCATTTAACTGGTTAACAGTCAAAATGCCTAACTCTGGTCATCTGAAAATTCACATGCAATTCGTGAAACAATCATTAGGCTTACAATTCACTACTTTTCAAATTGCTTTGTTATTGGCTTTGTTTACAGTCTTTGTGTAATGTTATTACAGAACTGTTGTGCTTTTAATCTCTCATTTCAATGTGTTGCACAATCTCTCAAGTTGTCTGCTTGCATCTGACCCTTAGTAGACACTGCTGCCTCCTGAACTGTGCACTGGGATAGGCCGCAGCTGCACTGTTTGCTGCAGAGAGTCATTTGTAACACACTGTTTCAACTGTCTATAACTATGGCTTACCTCCTCGTAGTACTTAATCTGCTGATTGGCTAATGCTAGGAACAATTTCTTCAGATCACTTTTCTTCTCAAAATTCCAGCGCTCCAAGTCAGCGCGAAGATTTTCATTGGCACATTCAACTTTATCCTGATTTTCCTGTCAAATAAACAAAATTTCATCCATTAAAAGTAACAATTCTCAGAAATAATGCCATAATTTTACCACAATGATAAGAAAAGGAAACATAAGATAATTGAAATGTTGTTCAATGAACTGATTAGGAGGCCAATCTCTCAATTCCCTAATAAGGAATAATAATAATAATAATAATAATAATAATAATAATAATAATAATAATAATAATAATAATAATAATAATAATAATAATAATAATAATAATAATTTGATTAGTATCAATATCCAGCCTATAAAATTATATTCTGATGAGAGAAAAAGATGATTATAATACAATTATATTTATATAAATTTTCTTCTCATACTATAAGAAAAGGAGAAAACTCCAAAACCTTTTGTGTGCTGAGTTGCACACAAAATAAAGTTGACTGAATAATCCCAATTCACAATTTCACTACATATTCTTGCTAATCCCTACTAATGACTGCATCTTTTCTGTCACCTAATCATTATTGAGACTTGTAAATTCCTTCACATACAGAACAGCATTTACTAGTGTACAAAGCATACTTTCAGGAAAATTTGGCTGATCTGAAAACTAATATTCATAGTAAAACATGTAATTCACACACCCACTTTAATCTGGACAGTGAAATACAATATACAATCTACAGTCAAGGGAGCAACAATGGCAGAACAAGGATTGTTTTACTTTGTCTTACTGGTTTAATCCCAGAATACTAAAATACGTAAAATTAACGTGTATGCATCACATAAGTGCACACTGCTCCTTTCCTGTGTTACACTCAACAGACCACCTCCATGCATTGCTTCCAATGATCAGTGTGGATGATGTCACCATAGCGTTTAGATGCGTGAGCGAGGACCGAATGCCGGGAAAGTTCATTTTGGGCAAGTCACTACGCTTCTTTTATGTACGATTAGTACTGACGCATTATCGTTGGTACGTAAAACTTACGTAATATTAGTATGTAAAAGGTACTTGGATGTTGTCGTATGCAGGTAGGTTGCTCATTCCGGAGGTTGCTTTATAGTTATTAGGCAAGTGGCTTTCCAGGACACAATGGAGAAATGAAGAGTAAAATAGGAGGAGCTCATTTGCAGTATTCTTGACGAGCTGGCTGAAGATGGGAGCAGGGAAGACAACCGTTTAGAAACTGAATCTGAGCACGAAGACTCTCCGATGACGATATGAACTACTCAATCAGTGATGATGGTTCAGAAGATAATCATAACCGCGATCCAGATGTACAAGCTTCTGTTGAAATTCAGCAAATTCAGCAGCCATCGAAAGCGAAATCTCAAAAAAGGAACTAGGAAGAGAATAATAGAAGCAATTATTTCAAACAGCTCTGCTTCAGCCTCTCAACCTCTAGAATAGCTTTTTGTTGACTGTGAAGTGGATGAACTCGTTGGCAAAGATGGGCACATATGGAAAATAACGGATTCATACATAGAAAAATACCCAATAAAGGACATGGTTCATATCCGACCAGGACTTATGTTGAATATAGAAGCTGATCCACATAGGTGTTTTGAATGATTCTTTATTAACAACATAATGCAAACTATACTTCATAATTCTTAAATAATATATTACATCTGGCAACAATGTGGAGTTTGTTTATTGTTTTAATGACATATGGATATGCACGTAAATTTTACGTTATGTATTGGGCAACTACCGAATAATGTTAGTACTCTAGGGTTAAGAGAAGGACTGCAAGCAACTACATGGGTACTTGATTGAGGAGCTGTCCACAAATCATTACAAAACCCTCTACTCAAGAAAGTGGACTGTAAACAAATCATCATCCTTAAACTGTTCGTTGACATTCGATTTGCCATAACATTCACGATGATGTGGAAACATTATTTATCCCCTTCACATGTGCTATCAGTATGAAGTTTCAGATTAATTCTGTGAGCTTCCCTACCATTTCTCGAAGTTTTGCTTACAATACAAATGACTAGCTACCGAGCTGAGTGGCTGAGACAGCTGAGGCGCTGACCTTCTGACCCCAACTTGGGAGGTTCAATCCTGGCTCAGTCCGGTGATATTTGAAGGTGCTCAAATACGCCAGCCTCGTGTCGGTAGATTTATTGGCACGTAAAAAACTCCTGAGGGACTAAATTCTGGCACCTCGGCATCTCCGAAAAACCATAAAAGTAGCTAGTGGGACGTAAAGCCAATTACATTAATGACCAGCTTACCCAAGTGTACTAAAATCAAATGAAACAATTTTACAAACACAAAATGACTTGCAAGGTTTGAAGTGTTATAAATTTAAGTTAAACGATTGGCATAAACAATCTGGACCTTACTTGTTACTACAGAAACAACTGTACAAGTAAAGAGCAACAAATTTGTGACAATAGGGAGGATAAAGTCTGAATACATATGGTTGATTATTTGCACGATGAATGTTGTTGGTATTCTTCAAAAATTAAGAGATAATGTTTAGATTCAGAACCATATTCAGTAGGCCTATTAGGAAAGGTGATTTACCCTCAAAAATTGTATTCTTCTATTTCAGATTTCCTATATGTGTCACTGTCAAAATAATTTGTTTCCATGGCTTTCCTGAAGTTCCTGTAAAACAAAAAGGTGAGAGGTACATTCTAAACAAGTACAATTCTTCTCTTGAAAGACAGGGCATGCCAGAGAGACAGATTTACCAACAAGAATACTTGTTTGCTTTGAGCAGAATGGGTGTAGAGCATGCACTTGCAGAGTGAAGGATTCCCACACCTTCTCAAGATGCTGGCAGCACACTAGGGGAGATATGTACCTCCATTTGTGTAAATACCTGCCAATGGCTTTAATGTTAAGAATGTTTTACTTACAAATATTTTAGTCTTGCAACCTGTGCATTGATATTTCATTACATAAAATGAACGCAGTTTCAGACACTGATTCCATTTACCTGTAATATTAGAACATAAAAAAGGTAAACTACAGTCTAGGTTCAGAAATGCAATTTTGATGCTTACAAATAACAATATTGGAAACTAAAGACAATCCACCCTCAGATGCATGTGTATTAGTCTATCTGTACAACTGTAAAAGATTCCACACACCAGGCAACCAAGTTTTTAATAGTTTCCATTTGTCAAGTTCGCAATCTCTTGGGTTTTGTCTCCAAGTGGACATAATTATGAACCAACTTAGTTGTGCAATGGGATGAAGCTTCACAAAACATAGATGCAACATTATTTTATGAAACAAAATCAACTGAAACTTGCCCACGCCCATATATAGTATTAATACAAATCGATACGTGAAATTACAAAACTCTAAAAGAAATAGCAAGGTTTAAGGAATCAAACTGTGATACCATCTTATAAGACAAGTAACCCCATGTATTTAGACATAGTTCCCATTGCTTCACTAAGCATGGTATGCTGTCTCAAAAGAAGGATCATGGTTGTTGCTTGAACCACATTCCAGCACTGCAGCCTTAAGTTCACCATTGTTGTGGAAGCATTTGACGACTGAAAAAGCCTAGACTTAAAGAGCTTCAATATTTTTAACAAGACTTTCTTGTTTTATGTTCTTATGTTGTATGTCTGTGGCAACCATTCCTTTTGAATCCAGTGTTGTGACTTTGCCAGACTGTCCCATTCACACAGAAAACAGGGATGTATTGTGGAACCTGTTTGTAGACTAGTAAGAATACCTAACACTTTAAAGTCATCACACACTTGCCATTTGTGTTCCTGATACTTTACACATCAACATCTCAAGATTTTTGTTTCTCTCATAATAACTGAACAAGCTCCAGGAACTGATGCAATTAGTTTTCAAGTTCCCTCATCAGAAAAAATGGGTACAAAATTCTTCTTCGCGTTGTCTGTACCAATAGTACATTGCCTGTGCTGCCAACATGTTCCTTTCACGGAATCTAGACCCAAGTACCTCAGCAGATTTCGTCATTAGACTAAGATCTCAAACTAAGTCATTTAAAGCACTATGCTTGAAAATTTTGGGTTCTTTCCCAGTAACGTTTGGTGAGAAATCACAGTCAAAGGCACCTGCAATTTCTGCCTCATATTCAGAAAAGGAGTCATCAATTAATTGTTCCGGATGCTGTGGTTCTTGTACTGGTACATCAGGGCCGTGAGGAATGGGTAGAATTGCAGATGAAATATTGTTTGGATACACAATCCTACATTTGTTCCTGTGGTTAAAACCCTTCACATTATTCAAACAGAAATAGCAGTGAGAACTGTGGTCTGCAGGTTGTTGCCGCACCATTGGCATTCAATGACTGTTGTAACTGCTCTACACAGGTCCAATAAACTTAAATGTTATTGGCTTTACATCTCTCGAACTACTTTTACGGCTTTCGGAGATGGCAGGGTGCCAGAATTTAGCCCTGCAGGAGTTTCTAACGTGCCAGTAACTGATACGATGCTGATGTATTTGAGAACCTTGAAATAACACCGGACTGAGCCAGGATCGAACCTGCCAAGTTGGGGTCAGAAGACCAGCGCCTCAAGTGTCTGATTGATTGATCAATTAATTAATTAATTAATTAATTAATGCTATTTGCTTTAACTACTTTCATGGTTTTCGGAGACAATGAGGTGCCAGAATTTTGTCCTGCAGGAGTTCTTTTATGCACCAGTAAATCTACTGACACAAGGATAACATATTTGAGCACCTTCAAAAATCACCGGACTGAGCCAGGATCGAACCTGCCAAGTTGGGGTCAGAAGGCCAGCACCTCAACCGTCTGAGCCACGCAGCCCAGCTCCTACAAACTTCCTGAGGTGCCCACGGTTTGTCCTAGTCTCCCAGTTTGATTCCAAAGCACGCACAGTAGGCCTCTGTTATATTACACCGCTGATTGATAGGCACGAAACTTCCAAACACATAGCAGAATATATCTGGACTATTCATGCAGCCCTGATGTGACGTCTTGATATACGTTAACTATGAAGATTAACACAGTATGTCACTCACGTACAAGACACTAACAACCTATTCTCATTAGCAAGCAAAGTACGACCCAGATTGAAGCATAGAAAGTACTGCAACAGAATGGTGCTAATCAGCAAAACCTGTTGTGTTATATATTGTTGATATTTAGAAATTTCATGATCCGTATTGAAGTGGAATTACAATAATTGAAATTTATAGAGGTCCTCCTATTCAATACAAAGACATTTATTAATGTGAATTAATCACATGTCTTTCACAAGAGGTACCAGTTTCGGCACCAAACTTGTGCCATCATCAGCCAACGAGTCAAATCAGGCAAACACAGGATCAAACAGGCTGCTCAAGGTTCCAAAACCCCATATTGAAGTGAGAATTAATTCTTTGGGCCTAACCAAGTTCATCACATGCATGTTTATTTTCGGAACCAAACCACAGATCAAACAAAGTGTTAATTTCACATGATATTAAACTCTGCAGTGTAATTTCAACAAGATCAAGGAACTGAAGATATATATACTGTACAAGCTGGACACACCATCATGTGTATACAAGAACAGAGTCATTGTCATTTTAAAAGGATTTTATACTGAAGTGCAATATCATCATGTACCATATTTAATTTAATATTCATCTATGCAGGTGTTACAGTGTGTTTTAACACGTTGAGTGCCATGCGACCCCATTTGGGTACTTGGGAGTAGTATAACTGTTGAGCTTCACGTCCCCATATGGGGTTGTAAGTTCGTTCAAAATCAAGAACTGTGCATACCCATTTGGATGCGCATTATACCTGTGTTTCTTAGCTAGATAAAGCCTCTTCCTGCCATCTATCAGCCGTCTATTTAAGTAGGTGCATAGTCCACCTTTCATTCTTCAATTTCTGTTTTGGCGCGACCCCATATGGGTACGTCAGGTGTGCATTGTAGGGTGACAAAGTCGTGCACGGATTATGTTGGTGTGCAGTGCTGTGAGTTTAGTGTTGTGTGAGTTAATATGCTACTTTTATTTATTACCACTATCAGTAAATTGAGCAGTAAGAGAATGAAGATAGCCTAAACGATTTGTTGAATAATTAAGACAATGACGATGTAGACGAGGAATATAGTTACAGTGACTTCGATCTCAGTACAGACGATGACATTGCTGAAAGTGATTATCGAAGTGAAAACGAGGATGGGCTTCCAGTGCAGGGAACAGCTGGGAATAATTATAATAACAGCAGCAACTGGGGGCCTTGCACTGGCGCTAGCGTGTCTTTCTTTTTCAAGGAGCAGAGGCACTTCACACAGGGTTGGCGAATAATTCTGAAGCTTCACCTTATGATATGTATTGTTTATTCATTACAGATGATGTAATTAATTTAATAGTACAAGAAACTAAACAAAATGCTCAGCAAGTTTTGATGTTTAAGCATTTAAGCAGATAAAGCTGCCTTAAAGAATGGGTTGATGCAACACCTGACGAAATGAGGAAATTTCTCAGTTTGCGCTTGTGGATGGATCTTGTGCAACTGCCATCCTTTGCCTGTTATTGGAGCGTTAAGACAATGTTCTACACGAAAATTGCTTGTAGTGTTATGAGCAGAAACAGGTTCCAGTTATTACAATGCTAAAAAGAGAAAAATATTCCACCTATTCAATACAATAACATTGTTGCACGAATTAATGTAGCAACATATTTAATATGTTATGGGACCGGTTTCGACATATGTCCATGTCATCATCAGCCGACACAAAAATGGCAAGAAGTCAACACAATTGTAACACTTATGACACTTTTCTTGAATTAAAATAGAAGTTCATGTAGAAGTTCTTGAGCACACTTGCTGTTGAGATTCTGCCACTTTGCCAACAATGAGCAACAGATAGGCATGCTGCACAAAATACAGTTGCTAGCGAATTTGTTAGTAAACCGATTTCAGGAACAGTAAATGGACAAAAGAGATGTGTTGATCACCTCAACTAAGCACAGCAATAGCATCGAAGCTACAGGAAGAAAAAGCAGAAATGGTGAAGTTATAATGAAGCCTACTATGACCATAGATTATAATCATATGAAAGGCGGCATAGATTTATCTGACACCTTGTTATCTTATCACTCTGCTCTACGCAAGACAATACGGTGGTACCACAAAGTTGCACATGATCTGGTGTACGGTACGTGTATTGTCAATGCTTTTCTCACATATAACCAGACACATACAAAGAAGATTCAGCTTTGTGACTCACCAGCAAGTGGTGGTGGTGATGCTCTCTCTCCCACAAGACCCAGAAAATAGGACACCTAAGAGGGACAATCATTACCTCGAACAGCGAGATCAACTCACAGACCTAAAATGTTGCAGGTAAATTATATTTCACACAAGTAATACTGAACATAATATTTTACCATAATAAAATAGATTTATACGACCTGAAATTCTCTTACAGAAGAGTTTGCGGATGCTGCAAGCGATGCTACGAGGAGTACAGACGGACACTGAGCAGCACAGAAGCATGCAAGAAAGCAACAAAAGTGTCCACCATCTGCAAATGTTGCCCCGACAAGCGTCAACTGCTTTCACTTGTACCACAAGAAGAACTGGTAAGTAACGTATAATCTCGAATACCACCTGCCACCGAATAACACCCCACACCCTTATTTTGAAAGAACAATATTTAAAAAAAAAGTGATGTCAAAATTATTTACGATTATTTACCATTCCATGCCGTCAAAATCCACGAACACAGCAGCTGAAGTTCAGGGCGCTCAATACGACCAGTTGGTGTCAGTGAGAGATTATCAGCCGCCATCCATTCTGTATAGAGCTGTTTCAAGGCTGCTTTAAATGGATGGTTCACGCAGACATCCAGCGGCTGTAGCATAGACGTCATCCCGCCAGGAATGACTGCTAGGTCGGTTTTCCCATCCGTGATATGTTTCTTCTTAGTGACTGTTGTGTGGCTGCGGTAAATGTTGAGAACCAGCAAGCTCTTTTGTCCCAGTAATGCACCAGGGCGACGTTGCCAGACGCACTTTACCCAGTCTTCCACAAGTGAACTGTCCATCCAGCCGGAGTTCTGAGATCTGATGATAATACCAGCGGGTAGATTTTTAGGAAGCGTCTTTCGCTTGAGAACAATGTACGGTGGTAATTTGGTTCCGTCGGCGAGAATACACAACATTACCGTACACCGTTGTTTTTCATTACCACCTGTTCTAATGGTAACACTTTCCGCACCCTTAAAATTCACAGTCCCGTCCACTGGCATTTCAAAGTAGACTGGCGTCTGATCTGCACTGCCAATTTGGGAAAGCAAATATGCATTTTCCTTTCGCAACCGAATTACGTGACACTGAAACGACAATAACTTCTCATCGAAGGCACCAGGAAGACGCTGTGAAATTGAGTTACGCCTTCGTACGCTCAACCCATTTCTTTTATAAAACTTACAAATCCATCCTCGGCTTACCTTAAACCCTTCCATTGAAAGTTCCTTTGCGATCTCTAATGCCTTTAGCTGAGACATTTTGGCTGACACACCATATCCCAATTCCCGCCTTTCTGTCACATATTTATAAAGTTTCTTTTCAATTTCTGGAAATTGTACACTCAGTCCACAAAAACCTCTACGATCACCACTACATATTAATAGCACATTTTTCTTCTTTCTCCAATCATGAATACACGACTCGTCAATATCGTATTTCCTACCGGCGGCACAATTTCCAATAATTTCGGCTTCCAGAACTACGGAACTTTCAGTTTCTCACTCGCAGTAAAAGATCGCAAACTCTTTGTGGAATTCATGTTAATACTCGGAGAACGTGCGTGAGACTGATGCCAAGTGCGGAAGTAGCGTATACTGAGAGCAGAGAGAGCATTATTGCCAAGCTGTGCCGGCGGTGATGCCCGATTTACGCGCATTGGGAAAGATAAATTTGCCAAAATTTTAAATAAGACCCGCACCCAATTTTGAAAGTGATATTTTCAAAAAAACAGTGCGGGTGGTACTCGAGATTATACGGTACTTTCAGCACTTGATTACATTCATGATACTACAGACAAGTACACAGGTTCACACATAAGTACAAGGGACTGATGATCGTGAGGTTCCTAGTCCATAATGAAGCGATAACTACATTCATATATAATGTTTCTGGACAATATTTGACTGCTTCTCCTTTTCCTTAGATAACTTCTGATGCGGATGATGCAGACGACGAAGAACTAGCGCAGTTATCTCCAGTTATTACACCAAATACTAAACAATTCACTTTCTCTATTATTATGTTAAGTCACATATATAACTTTCAAATATTATGTATAATGAATTATTTAATTTCCATTTATATAAAATCTTGTGCTCATGAATAAAATTTGAGATCATGTTTGTCATTTAGTTGAAATTTGCTTTCTTGGCCATTAAAAGCCCTTCAGCAATAGCAAGCTCATAGTATGAGCATGCTAACACGTCTCTCATAATCAACGACACATAAAGCGTCGCGTCCCTGCAAAGGAAAAGGTAAGTATGGCTGAGCGTCGGAACACAACCAACTGTTTAAGTGTGACCCCATATGGGGGCGCAAGTATGTTTACAATTCGTAATGACCAATACGACCCCAAATGGGGTCTCAATATTTTACCTAACATACATAATTAGTTAACCTAATATATCATAAATATACCCTCATTTCAGCGATCACTTGCTTGGTTAAGCCTGTGAACGTTTTGGCACTAGGGAGTAACTCAATGTTATTAGCTCACGGCACTAGACGGCAATCCCAAGAATTTCGGTCTGGCATTCAACATGTTAAAGTTGTTTTAAATTTGTATTGTGTTTGCCGGATTTCACTCGTTGGCTGATGATGGCAGAAGTTAAGTGCCAAAACTAGTACCACATGTGAATGACATGATTCATTCACATTAATAAATGTCTTTGTATTGAATAGGAGTACCCCTATTAATTTCAATTACAGTATAGTGTTGTCAACTCTAAGCTGTGGGTGTGATTATGCAGGGTTGCCAGATGGCAAAAATTCAGAGAAATTCAAGGCAACACTTCTCCTAACAAACTAACATACAGTAAAAGTCCGTTATAGCAAGAATTCGTACATACATACATACATACATTATCATTAGAGACCATTATGCCTTTCAGCGTTCAGTCTGCAAGCCTCCGTGAATTTACTAAACGTCACCACAATCCTCGATTTGCAACTAGTGTTGTGGCCTCATTTAGTTCTATACCTCTTATCTTTAAATCGTTAGAAACCAAGTCTAACCATCGTCGTCTTGATCTCCCTCTACTTCTCTTACCATCCATAACAGAGTCCATTATTCTCCTAGGCAACCTATCCTCCTCCATTCACCTCACATGACCACACCACCGAAGCCGGTTTATGCGAACAGCTTCATCCATCAAGTTCATTCCTAAATTAGCCTTTATCTCCTCATTCCAAGTACCCTCCTGCCATTGTTCCCCGATGTTTGTACCAGCAATCATTCCTGCTACTTTTATGTCTGTTATTTCTAACTTATGAATAAGATATCCTGAGTCCACCCAGCTTTCGCTCCCATAAAGCAAAGTTGGTCTGAAAACAGACCGATGTAAAGATAGCTTCGTCTGGGTGCTGACTTCCTTCTTACAGAATACTGTTGATCGCAACTGCGAGCTCACTGCATTAGTTTTACTACACCTTGATTCAATCTCACTTACTATATTACCACCCTGGGAGAAAACACAACCTAAATACTTGAAATTACCGACCTGTTCTAGCTTTGTATCACCAATCTGACATTCAAATCAGTTGAATTTCTTACCTACTGACAATTTAGTCTTCGAGACGCTAATTTTCATACCATATTCATTGCACCGATTTTCAAGTTCCAAGATATTAGACTGCAGGCTTTCGGCACAATCAGCCATTAAGACCAAGTCATCAGCATAGGCCAGGCTGCTTACTACATTTCCACCCAACTGAATCCCACCCTGCCATTTTATACTTTTCAGCAGATGATCCATGTAAACTATGAACAGCAAAGGTGAAAGATTACAGCCTTGTCTAACCCCTGTAAGTACCCTGAACCAAGAACTCATTCTACCATCAATTCTCACTGAAGCCCAATTGTCAACATAAATGCCTTGGATTGATTTTAATAATCTACATTTAATTCCATAGTCCCCCAGTATTGTGAACAACTTTTCCCTCGGTACCCTGTCATATACTTTCTCTAGATCTACGAAACATAAACACAACTGCCTATTCCTATCGTAGCATTTTTCAATTACCTGGCGCATACTGAAAATCTGATCCTGACAGCCTCTCTGTGGTCTGCAACTACACTGGTTTTCATCCAACTTCCTCTCAACGACTGACTGCACCCTCCCTTCCAAGATGCCAGTGAAAACTTTGCCTGGTATACTAATCAATGAGATACCTCGATAATTGTTGCAATCCTTACTGTTCCCTTGCTTAGAGATAGGTGCAATTATGGCTTTTGTCCAATCTGAAGGTACCTTACCAACACTCCATCCTAATTTTACTACTCTATGAAGCCATTTCACCCCTGCCTTCCCACTATACTTCACCATTTCAGGTCTAATTTCATCTATTCCTGCTGCTTTATGACAATGGAGTTCATTTACCATCCTTTCCACTTCCTCAAGCGTAATTTCACCAACATCATTTTCCTCCTCCCCATGAGCTTGGCTGTTCGCAACACCACCAGGATGATTTCCTTTTACATTGAGAAGATGTTCAAACTATTCCTTCCACCTCTCCAGTGATTTCCTGGGATCTAGTATGAGTTCACCTGAATTACTCAAAACACTGTTCATTTCTTTTTTTCCCCCCCCCTTCCTAAGATACTTTATTACTGTCCAGAAAGGTGTCCCTGCTGCTTGATCTAGCCTTTCCAGGTTATTACCAAAATCTTCCCACGACTTCTTTTTGGATTCAACAACTATTTGTTTCGCTCTGTTTCTTTCATCTACCTACAAATCCCTGTCTGCCTCGGCCCTTGTTTGGAGCCATTTCTGATAGGCCTTCTTTTTATGTTTACAAGATGCTCTCACTTCATCATTCCACCAAGATGTTCGCCTTTTCCCATCCTTACACACAGTTGTTCCTAGGCATTCCCTTGCTGTTTCTACTACAGCATCCCTGTATGCCACCCATTCACTTTCTATATCCTGAACCTGTTTACTGTCTACTGTTCGAAACTTCTCACTAATCATATCGATGTACTTCTGTCTAATTTCCTCGTCCTGGAGATTTTCTACCCTTATTCGTTTGCAGACAGATTTCACTTTCTCTACCCTAGGCCTAGAGATATTTAGTTCACTACAGATCAGATAGTGGTCTGTATCATCGAAAAATCCCCAGAAAACTCGTACATTCATAACAGATTTCCTGAATTCGAAGTCGGTTAAGATATAGTCTATTATGGATCTGGTACCCCTAGCGTCCCATGTGTAGCGGTGAATAGCCTTATGCTTGAAGAATGTATTCGTAACTGCTAAACTCACACTAGCACAGAAGTCCAGCAAACGCTTCCCATTCCCATTAGCTTCCATATCTTCCCCACATTTACCAATCACCCTTTCGTATTCTTCAGTTCTCGCAACTCTCGCACTGAAATCGCCCATTAGCACTGTGCCCGTTCACACCTCCGCGACAGCTTTCAAAATGGCGCCAAGAGAAGGTATGGCCCATTTAATCTATAGGAAGCAAAGAATAGACACCAGACACGTCATGGAACGGTCGAGTATTGAGAGTGAAACGGACAGTGGACGATCTACTGTATTGTTTTACAAAAAAAAAAAAAAAAAAAAAATAGAAAACTTGATTGTTAAGAAATCTTCATCTTAACTTTTTCCAACGACGAGTGAAGACGGAACTACCGACCGCGGTATAATTTTTAAGGAGAAGAAAGGATCAGAAGCTATAATATAGGAAAAAGCGTCGGAAACGAGAAGAAAATAAGTCAAGTTATCAAAAGAAAATAAGCAGAGTTGATTAGAGATATTAAAAAGGAATCAGCTAAGTACCACGAGATACGCATGGGTGGATACGGAGCGCAGTTGACCTAGACTCTGCAAAGGGAAACCAAACCAGCATAAAAAAAGGATCTCATACAAGAAGAGATACATCTCGAATTATTGAATCAGAATAGAAATTAGTTTCCCAAGATCTACAAGAAGCGGCCGACCGAGATACATTCACTGGAATCAACACCAACGAGGTAGAAGATATACGTCGGAAAGCCACAAAGGAAATAATAAATTTAAGGATTACGGACGTCAAAAAGAATTATATAATGGCTGTTCACTGCACTATAATCCTTAATTTCGTTGCTGATAAGAAGACCATGAGGATGATGTGCTAAATATACATGATGGGCCAAGCTGGGGACCAGTACATCTTGCTATACGACCGAGCCATGAAGAGGAAGGCGACGGGAAGCCATACGACCGAGGCATCATGAGGAAGGCGACGGGAAACCGTACGACCGAGCCATGATGAGGAAGGCGACGGGAAACCGACAGCAATCCCGTGATCAGGAAGCAGATGATGTTCCAGATGTCCAACCCATGAGCTAACAGCAGACCCAACTACATCCATTTGGGAGCAGAACAGCTGGACCAGGACCAACCATGAGCGAGCTAAGTCATTTACAATATTTAATCGCATAATTTTTGGTTTGCCTACACATGTGCCTTAGGCATGTGCCGATGGGCTAAATATAAACCGATATATAAGAAATGCAAGTGAATGTTACCAATGAAGTGTGAGATATTTAAGTCCGTAGTTACGTGATCTAGCAAAATAGCATAAGATTCTAATGTGTTGGATATACACGTCATCGTATATCGGTCAAAATACACGTATGTTGCGTGAGGTTTGAAAAAGAATTTGTGAAAACAGCTGATAGTAATGACATACTGGCAGATTGCAGAGATTTCGTATTGGTAATGCTACAAGTCGACGCCACGATTGGTTGCGCGCGGTGTAAAATAAACATATAGAATCACGCATTATTTTGATTCGCAATAAGGGCATTGAACTCAATCATAGGTTATGAGATATAGCAACTTTAAAATGTTGTTTTAAGAAACATAGTGTGGTAGTTTGACATGGTTAAGTATTTGGGAACGCGACGAGTTAATATTGAGGCTACGATGTTAAGATATTATATGGATGTTGAAGTAAGATTGCAATTGTGCTAGCTTGAGGAAAAGTATGAGTTATATAGTGATATGAGAAGTTTTATACGCACTACGTAGGGGCCATTGAGTGCCTGCAGTTTAAGATATGCCACACTACATTCTTTTGATTCGTATACGTGAGATTGCCCACACCGCTGGAGTAACCTAAGCCAAGGTATGAACAGAATTTACTATTGTAGAATTATGCTTGTGACGGGATCGTATGTCAACTTTAGATGTGTTGTAATGAATATCGGAATACAACGATACGTTTTATAGCTGTATTTGACCGAAGGCATTCACGACACCGGTAAATATGATATTATGCGTCTGAATACTGCGACATAGCGCTTGCATTGTAACTGCGTATGAATAAATAGCTTGCATTGAAGTAGAAAGTTACGGAATATAACGAAGGAAAGGGACATTGAGCCTGAAAGACATGTGTACGACAGCCAAAAATTATGTTGAAGTTAGTTAGATAGCTGAATAGATTAACATATTCTCTGTTTTGAACTTGCATTTTTTCAACGAACTACAGCTAGGGAAATGTCAGAGTAGGAGCCGAATTTGACAGGCAATAGGAGCAAATGCCTTAGTTCGTAAGTAGTATCCATGCACAACGAGAACATAGCAATAAAGCATGAGTTCGGATTTATGAATACAGAATTATTCACACGGATTTATTCATAGGGAGTTATGAATTCAAATTTATTCATACGGAATTATTCATATGGATTTATGCATTTAAATTTACGCATCTAGATGTGCTTAGTCGAGTTTACTTATACGGATTTCCTTACTAGTGAATCGTCATTTACTGAGTATCAGCTACAATTTACTGGAATATTCCCAACGCTCAACTCTAATATGATTGGCAATTAAATATCTGTGATATACAGTTCAGTCCTGCAATTTAAAGATATGATTTGGTTCAATTACAAGTTTGAGTTTATGAGTGGACTTTATAGACATTTCAGCGTAACTGTGTGTTTAATTCAGACTTGTTTAATTAATCTTAAAGCAAATGAGCACTTATAACAACTTGATTATGTTAGTGTTATATCAATGACTAACTTCAGTATGGACCTAGATGTCCAGTGATCGATTGTAAATATGTACATACGCAAATTTTATTTCACGAAGGAACTGATCTAGATAGTTTAAGACTACATATTATTTCTTTTTCTACAAGCCAGCGCTGACTCACAATCCACATTTGTAATATGAAACGTCAAGTAATGCCTTGCATTCCAGTTTAATAGTCCAAATATTTAATCAATAAATATCTTGTTTATTTTCTACAATTTTATGTATCATGAGTTCTTTCATTGTAGCCTAGTTCGTAAGTTAGTTGCTTAGCTAAGAGAATTTCTTGATTAAGTAAGTACTCCATTTAGCCATGACCAGTTCTCACGTGGTTGAAACTCTGATTAAAAAAAAAAGAAGATTGTTAACGGTCGTTATATTGTGTCATGTGTCTCTATAGGCGTCACCCGTGAGTTGTTAATCTCTTCGTACTCACGTTAAGCGTATCTTGAAGTAGGATTACATGTCTTACTCGGCCTTTGAAAACCCTGAGGTATCCGCTGAGCGACCCCATTTCATCTGATTAGGCAGCCCAACAACGAGTTAGAAATGGAGGTATCGGGTAAAGAATGTTAACGTTCGAATTGACGCACGACGCTACATTTAATTGGCGCTCCAACGTGGCGCAGAAGAGAAAGACACCGCGGGAACAGAAGAGAAAGACACTGCGGGAATATGATACATTAAATTGACCCTCCAAAGGGGGACTAGAAGAGAAAGACACTGCGGGAACACTAAGAAATGGACCGCTACATTTAATCGGCGCTCCAAAGTTGAACAGAAGAGAAAGACACCGCGGGATCGTCAAGAAAGAGATTGACTATTAGTATATTTTAGCTAGCTCCCATACTTGAGGCGAGAAGAGAAGACACCGTGGGAACGTATTACAATGGAATAGAATGAGAACAAATAATTGTACAGTTTGAGATAAAATCTGGCTGAATATAGATAGTAATGTAGAGGTATTGCATGGAAAGGATTCCTTAGGAATGTAACATTCGCACGACACATGATGAGATTTAGTGAAGGAGAGGAAGGTGTAGTAAACATGAGTATACAGTTATAACAAATGAAATGGACAATGTTGAGGAGTAATTGATAGTTGTCAAATGATTTTTCCTTGGTTATGTTAACAATGCAAGTTAATTTAAGCTATTTTTAATCGTTACTGTGCAGATATTAAAGATTCTGTAGGCTTATGAATATTTGAATGAATGTTAGATGCCACATAATAGAAATTTACTTTCTTCTCTTGAGATCAGTTCCGGAATGAAATCAAAATGATAAATCCGAACTCATGGTCTAGTTGTTCATGGTCTACCTGGTAAGATGATGCTGTTCTCCAGCGAGGTCCGTCCATATCATAAGTGATTGGAAACAGAAAAACTTTAAACTAGTGTACAATAGTGATAAAGTGGACTATTTTAGCATAAGTAGATTAAGGAATTGTTGAGTGTGTCATATATATGTGTTTATATCTTGTGAACTTAGAGAATCACTAGGACTTAGAGAACCGTAGGAAAAGTAGAGAAACTGTTAGGAATTTAGAGAAATCATATTAAATAGAGTTATACTTAACGGAAACATGGCAATGCAAGGAAGAGTACAGACCAGAAGGGGACAGGAAGAAGAAATAAGAGAAATACAGGAAAGACACGAGGGAACCCCGATATGGTTCCTAGAGTATTTGAAAAAGCAGGAAGAAGAAAAACAGAAGGAGAAAAAGGAACGCGAAGAGAAGGAGAAAAGGCAGGAAGAAGAAAAACAGAAGGAGAAAAAGGAACGCGAATAGAAGGAGAAAAAGCAGGAAGATGAAAGGAAAAGGCAGGAAGAGGAGAAGGAAAGAAGACGAGCAGAAAAGGAACGAAGATTAGAAGAATGGTAACAAAAACAAGTTGAGGATAGAGGAAAGGAGATACAGGAATTATATAAGAAACAAGAAGAGTGGCAACTGAAGCTAAAGGAGAATTTGGAGGAAATCGTTAGCAGAATGGAAAGCGAACATAAAGGGATAATCCAAGAATTAAAAGGGAAACAAGAAAAGATGACTGAAGAATTTTTTGGAGTCAGGAATGAAATCCAAGGTTTGCGTGCAGAGTTGACTGAAACCATGGAAAATAAAAATAAAGAGATGCGAGAGGAGATAAACAGAATGAGAGCAGAAGTGGCACAGAATCCAAATATCATCACAGCACAGGTGGATGAAGAAATTGCGAAACTGACTACTAAGCTGGAGGAAATCAAAGGCAGTAATGAGAGGAAATGGGAAGAAGTAAACGAAATAAAGAAAAAGATAACAGAAAGTCAGGAGACCATCAAGAGGTTAGAAGAAGAGAAGGTAAATGAAATAACGAAGGGCATGGAAGGACTAAGCATGAAACAACAAGACTTAGTAGGAAAATTTAATCGAGCTTCAGACCAGGTAGCTGACAAAATAAACGAGCTGAAAGAGAAAATAGAGTGATAAGGCTGATTCGGAACGGAAGATGGAGAAGACCGAAGAGGAGATGAAGCAAATAAGGAAGGAATTACAGGAGATGAAGGTGGAAAACCAATCAGCGAAATCCGTGATTTCGAACTCCAGCGAACGGCAAAGAGGTATTGAAACGCAAGTACATGAAAGGGAAAACACACCGTCGGCAATAATCGACCCAAGTAGGCGAGATATGGAAATGATGAACGGAAGCAATCAGAGTGATTGCACTCCCATAATTAACATCATCAAGAATTATGATGATCGACCCAAACATTTCGACGGTTCAGCGAAGACCTCTCCCAAACAATTCCTCAGGGATATCGAGAAATACTTTAAAGAAGGACGGATACAAGAGGATAAGAAATTATGCATAATTGAAAAGCACTTAGACGGGAACCCGAACATATGGTTTCAAGCATTTAAGTACAGCTTTCACACTTACGATGAATTCAAAGCCGCTTTTCTGAGAAAGTTCTGGGATCCAGAAATACAGCAACAGTTGAGGTTGGAACTCTACTTGAGAAAATTCTCCACTGCAGGGCAAACGCGCTACAGTGATTTCTTCTCTTACCAATTTCATCGTTTCCAAGATCTAGACTGCGCGCCGAGTGAGTTAGAGGCGATCAAGACCATACAGAGACAACTCCCGTTAGAAGTACAAAGGTTGTTAGCCGCCACAGACATACAGACCGCTATAGACATGGAAAAACGGCTGAGACAGATAGATTTGACATCATCATGCCTGGTAGAAAGAAATCCCACGAATATCAGGCAAGTCGAGGCGATCAACACCATGAGCCCTGAAAGCACGAGCGGTAGAGTAAGCAGGACCGATCAAGATAGGAAGGAAAATCATCTTAGCACTCAAGATAAAGGACGAAAAAGATATTGTTGTCGATGCAGCGGGGAGCAACCTGCGAGATGGGAACAAAGAGATAACAGGAGTAACCCACAGTACAGAAATAACATCCGTCATAATAGAAATAGGAGCCAACCGTATCCTAGAAACAGAAGATGGTATAATGAGAAACGACGGCCTAACGAGTATAACAGAAACGAAGAAAGTAGAAGATATATACAAGAGCTCAGGGAGCAGAGGCAAAATAAAACCCGGTGGGAGGAAGCCATTAGAGATAAAGACATCAATGGTGACCTCGAAGGGGCAGAGAGTCTCGAGCTCCAGGCTTACAAGAGGAGAAAAGAAGAGGAGAGATGGAGAGAGAACAACACGCAGAGGGGTACGACCGACTCCGAATCATCGGAAAGAAAAAAAAAAAAAAACGCCGATGGAACATTAGCTCAGCAGAAAAGTGTAAATAGTCAAGAAAATCAAAACTTCATCAAAATTAGCAGTTGGATAATAACACAATTTGATCACTGGGACATCCGACCAGAAGACTTGGTTCGAAATGATACATGCGATACCAAGGAACCAGTATTTAGATTGCCAGTAATACTAGTCAGTGTGGCTGATATCAGGATATATTGTTTGGTTGATTCTGGGGCCAGCATCAGTGTCATGTCAAATACGTTGTTCCGAGAATTGTCAAACAGAATGGAAATACCAATAATACCCATATCTGGAGTTAAGATCAGGGGTGTCATACCAGATAAATCAGTGGAGTGCAAGACCCAAGCATATCTAACCATAAGAATAGGCAGACACGAGTTTGAACACCCATTTCTGGTAATGAAGAAGATAAAGTACAGTATAATATTCGGAATAGACTTCATGATGAGTTCCCAAATGACTATAGATACGGAACGTTGTGAAATTCGATTCCCTATCATAGAGAATGATGAGAATAAAACAGTAGAAATGATCCAACTTAAAGACACGTTGCAAGCTGAGGAATACTTGAAGATTGAGGGAAAGGAAGTTGACTTATTAAGTAGAGAGGACCTAGCCTCGATAGAGAAAGATGGTGAGCAAGAATTAGACACTGAAATGACTAAAAGGATTGAGGAAATCATAACCATTGAGGAAGAAAATGATGAAAAAACAGATCTGGGAGGCTATTGCTCAAGCCGACGTACCACCAGAAGGAAAGCGAGTACTGTATGGGATTATCAATAAGTATATCGACGTTTTTGATGACAAACCGGGGCAAATACCGAACTTCAAGTACAAGCTAATAGTAAATGACTGGACTCCATACAAGGGCAAAGTATATGATGTACCAGAGAAGTACTTCAGTGAAGTGAAGACGATTATCCAGCAAATGTTTGACGATGGAACAATCATGAAGACCATCACACCCTACGTGAATCCGATCGTAATTGTAAGGAAAAACAACGGGAAACTGAGATTGTGCCTAGACGCACAAGGTCTCAACGAAAAGCTAATTCCTGAGTATAATAGGGCTCCTAAGATCAAGGAGATAGTAAAGAAATTTCGAGGTCAAAGGTACTTTTCGACCATGGACTGCACGGCCTCATTCCATCACATTGTCCTCGAGGAAAGATCACGGTTATTAACCGGGTTTATGTTCAACAACCAGACTTATGCCTACTGTCGTCTCCCATTTGGATTGAAAAATAGTTCTGCTGTTTTGGTAAGAGCATTGGACTGGAGCCTTACCAGTGAAGTGAAGGAATTTATAAACTGTTATGTCGACGACATAGTCTTCGGGAGTTCCACCTTTGAAGAGCATTGCGTTAACCTAGAGAAATTGCTGAACAATCTCCAGAAAACTGGCTTCAAGATAAATATGTCAAAATCAAAATTTTGTCAAAGCCAGGTACTTTTTGTCGGACACGTAAACGATGGCGAGGGGATAAGACCTAACCCTGTCAAAATTAAAGCTATTTGCGAGTTTCCTCGACCGACAAAGGTCAAGCACGTCAGACAATTCCTAGGAATGACGGGATTTTTCTCAGACCACTGTGAGGGGTATACTGAGACAGCTGCACCACTACACAATTTATTAAAAGCCAATAACAAATGGAAGTGGAGTGACGAGGCTGAACAGGCTTTCAACAAGATGAAAGAAATGATGAAACAGAGCATAAAACTGGGGTATCCAGACTATGAAAAGAGATTTATAATTCAGGCAGATGCATCGGGTGTCGGTGTAGGGGCATGCTTGTATCAGGAAGACGAAGACCAGAAAAGAACATATCTGGCATTTACCAGCAGGAAGTTAAGGAAACATGAGATGCACTACACTACCACCGAACTCGAACTTCTAGCGATAATCCACGCGCTACAACAGTGGGGACGGATCATTTATGGATACCCAGTTACCATAAGAACTGACCATAAAGCGTTGACTTTTGGGTTGAAGGCAGTCATGGTAAGCGAAAGGATAACACGCTGGATGCTATACACGCAGCAATTTGACTTGAAGATAGAGCATTGCAGTGGAAAACAAAACATCCTAGCTGACGCATTGAGTAGAAACCCTCCAGAACAAGAACACATCTTAGAGATCGAGTTGGATATTCGAGACCAAGAACTACTGAGAAAACTCAAAAATCTAAAGGAATTCCAAGAGTCTGATAAGGAATTAAAACTTATCATCGACAGGTTAACAGACAAGGAACCGGAATCTGAATGGCAGAACAACTATGAGATTGTAGATGGAATACTGATCAAAATAATGGACAGAACTGAACAAAAGAAAAGGATTATAATACCACAAGTACTGCAAAAGGAGCTGATTTGGCACACCCATAACATAACGGGACATGCAGGCATAGACAAAGTAATCAGTACGTTAAAGGAAAAATTCACTTGGAAGGGATTACAAAAATCTGTCAGGAACCTAGTTAAAACTTGCGACATATGCCAGCGAGTCAAACACAACAACTATGTATGCGGGCATAAACCAGTACCAATCATTCCATCAAGAACGCATGAGATATATGCAGTAGATATCTTTGGCAAATTACCGACTGCAAAGAGAGGAAAAAGATACATACCGGTGGTTGTTGACATATTCTCCAAGTACATTTCACTCCAAGCGATACAGAGAGCCAATGCTAAACAAGTCATACGGGCCCTAGTGAAAAAAGTTTTCCCGGAGATGGGAAAACCAGAGAAAATACTCACAGATAGGGGAACACAGTTTACATCAGAGATATTCCGCGAGCATATGAAAAATGAAGGTATCAGACACACGTTGTGTTCGGTACGTCATCCAGAAGCGAACCCTGTAGAAAGATACATGAGGGAAATCGCCAAGTTCGGCAGGATATACTGCAACCAACAGCATTGGAAATGGGTGGATATACTAAGTATTATTGAAAGGAGCTTGAACAATACCATTAATCAATCCATCGGACAGATTCCCAGCATAGCCCACAAGAATATACATCCGGAAAGGAGTTGGGATAGAATATTCACTATGCCCTTGAAAAGAAAGCCAGATCCACAACAAATAGAATCAATGATACGGGAAAGACTACAGGAACAGTCACGAAAACGATTAAAGAGAATACAAAACAAGAAATTCCATGCACCGTATGAGCGAGGTGATCTGGTATTAATTAAAACTGTACCGATGTCTAGTGCACCGAATAGAGTGTGTGCGAAGTTCCTACCATTGTACAACGGCCCGTATAAAATTGAGCGTGTGCTAGGAAACAATGCTTACGAATTAGTGAGCATGAATGGAAAGTACCGTAATATACACAATGCTTGTAACATCAAGCTTTATCACCAAGAGAATGAGCCTAAAGGAACGGAACTAGAAGAACAGAGGGGCCAAGAATGAATAAACCACATACCATTAGGAGATTTGCATTTAGAAGTCATTTGAAACTTTCATTTATTATGTATATACGAGGAAAGAATCAGCTGATTATATGCACGGACAAGCAAAGCAAAAAGCATCTCTAAAATTAGGATCTATAACAACCAGTTGATATTTTGGAAATCGATTAGCCAGTCTATATACGACAAAGAACCTATATAAGAAGCAAAGGCACATTTATAATTCGAGTTTAAGAAAGGAAAATATATTGTGACCAATATATTTTGTCCGTGACGGGGGACAATAAATGTGCCCGTTCACACCTCCACGACAGCTTTCAAAATGGCGCCGAGAGAAGGTATGGCCCATTTAATCTATAGGAAGCAAAGAATAGACACCAGTTGCGGTGACGTAGGAGGCCATACACATCGAGGAACGGTCGAGTATTGAGAGTGAAACGGACAGTGGACGATCTACTGTATTGTTTTACAAAAAAAAATAGAAAACTTGATTGTTAAGAAATATCCATCTTAATTTTTTCCAACAAAGAGTGAAGACGGAACTACCGACCGCGGTATAATTTTTAAGGAGAAGAAAGGATCAGAAGCTATAATATAGGAAAAAGCGTCGGAAACGAGAAGAAAATAAGTCAAGTTATCAAAAGAAAATAAGCAGATTAGAGATATTAAAAAGGAATCAGCTAAGTACCACGAGATACGCATGGGTGGATACGGAGCGCAGTTGACCTAGACTCTGCAAAGGGAAACCAAACCAGCATAAAAAAAGGATCTCATACAAGAAGAGATACATCTCGAATTATTGAATCAGAATAGAAATTAGTTTCCCAAGATCTACAAGAAGCGGCCGACCGAGATACATTCACTGGAATCAACACCAACGAGGTAGAAGATATACGTCGGAAAGCCACAAAGGAAATAATAAATTTAAGGATTACGGACGTCAAAAAGAATTATATAATGGCTGTTCACTGCACTATAATCCTTAATTTCGTTGCTGATAAGAAGACCATGAGGATGATGTGCTAAATATACATGATGGGCCAAGCTGGGGACCAGTACATCTTGCTATACGACCGAGCCATGAAGAGGAAGGCGACGGGAAGCCATACAACCGAGGCATCATGAGGAAGGCGACGGGAAACCGTACGACCGAGCCATGATGAGGAAGGCGACGGGAAACCGACAGCAATCCCGTGATCAGGAAGCAGATGATGTTCCAGATGTCCAACCCATGAGCTAACAGCAGACCCAACTACATCCATTTGGGAGCAGAACAGCTGGACCAGGACCAACCATGAGCGAGCTAAGTCATTTACAATATTTAATCGCATAATTTTTGGTTTGCCTACACATGTGCCTTAGGCATGTGCCGATGGGCTAAATATAAACCGATATATAAGAAATGCAAGTGAATGTTACCAATGAAGTGTGAGATATTTAAGTCCGTAGTTACATGATCTAGCAAAATAGCATAAGATTCTAATGTGTTGGATATACACGTCATCGTATATCGGTCAAAATACACGTATGTTGCGTGAGGTTTGAAAAAGAATTTGTGAAAACAGCTGATAGTAATGACATACTGGCAGATTGCAGAGATTTCGTATTGGTAATGCTACAAGTCGACGCCACGATTGGTTGCGCGCGGTGTAAAATAAACATATAGAATCACGCATTATTTTGATTCGCAATAAGGGCATTGAACTCAATCATAGGTTATGAGATATAGCAACTTTAAAATGTTGTTTTAAGAAACATAGTGTGGTAGTTTGACATGGTTAAGTATTTGGGAACGCGACGAGTTAATATTGAGGCTACGATGTTAAGATATTATATGGATGTTGAAGTAAGATTGCAATTGTGCTAGCTTGAGGAAAAGTATGAGTTATATAGTGATATGAGAAGTTTTATACGCACTACGTAGGGGCCATTGAGTGCCTGCAGTTTAAGATATGCCACACTACATTCTTTTGATTCGTATACGCGAGATTGCCCACACCGCTGAAGTAACCTAAGCCAAGGTATGAACAGAATTTACTATTGTAGAATTATGCTTGTGACGGGATCGTGTGTTGTAATGAATATTGGAATACAACGATACATTTTATAGCTGTATTTGACCGAAGGCATTCACGACACCGGTAAATATGATATTATGCGTCTGAATACTGCGACATAGTGCTTGCATTGTAACTGCGTATGAATAAATAGCTTGCATTGAAGTAGAATGTTATGGAATATAACGAAGGAAAGGGACATTGAGCCTAAAAGACATGTGTATGACAGCCAAAAATTATGTTGAAGTTGGTTAGATAGCTGAATAGATTAACATATTCTCTGTTTTGAACTTGCATTTTTTCAACGAATTACAGCTAGGGAAATGTCAGAGTAGGAGCCAAATTTGACAGGCAATAGGAACAAATGCCTTAGTTCGTAAGTAGTATCCATGCACAACGAGAACGTAGCAATAAAGCATGAGTTCGGATTTATGAATACAGAATTACTCATACGGATTTATTCATAGGGAGTTATGAATTCAAATTTATTCATACGGAATTATTCATATGAATTTATGCATTTAAATTTACGCATCTAGATGTGCTTAGTCGAGTTTACTTATACGGATTTCCTTACTAGTGAATCGTCATTTACTGAGTATCAGCTACAATTTACTGGAATATTCCCAACGCTCAACTCTAATATGATTGGCAATTAAATATCTGTGATATACAGTTCAGTCCTGCAATTTAAAGATATGATTTGGTTCAATTACAAGTTTGAGTTTATTAGTGGACTTTATAGACATTTCAGCGTAACTATGTGTTTAATTCAGACTTGTTTAATTAATCTTAAAGCAAATGAACGCTTATAACAACTTGATTATGTTAGTGTTATATCAATGACTAACTTCAGTATGGACCTAGATGTCCAGTGATCGATTGTAAATATGTACATACGCAAATTTTATTTCACGAAGGAACTGATCTAGATAGTTTAAGACTACATATTATTTCTTTTTCTACGAGCCAGCGCTGACTCACAATCCACATTTGTAATATGAAACGTCAAGTAATGCCTTGCATTCCAGTTTAAGAGTCCAAATATTTAATCAATAAATATCTTGTTTATTTTCTACAATTTTATGTATCATGAGTTCTTTCACTGTAGCCTAGTTCGTAAGTTAGTTGCTTAGTTAAGAGAATTTCTTGATTAAGTAAGTACTCCATTTAGCCATGACCAGTTCTCACGTGGTTGAAACTCTGATTTAAAAAAAAAAAAGATTGTTGACGGTCGTTATATTGTGTCATGTGTCTCTATAGGCGTCACCCGTGAGTTGTTAATCTCTTCGTACTCACGTTAAGCGTATCTTGAAGTAGGATTACATGTCTTACTCGGCCTTTGAAAACCCTGAGGTATCCGCTGAGCGACCCCATTTCATCTGATTAGGCAGGCCAACAACGAGTTAGAAATGGAGGTATCGGGTAAAGAATGTTAACGTTCGAATTGACGCACGACGTTACAGCACTATTCTATGCTTGCTGTTGACCCTGACCACGATGTCACTCAATGCTTCATAAAACTTGTCAACTTCATCCTCGTCTGCACCCTCATATGGTGAATACATGGAGACAATTCTAGTCCTAATTCCTCCAACTGACAAAATCTACCCACATCATTCGCTCATTTACGTGCCTAACAGAAACTATGTTGTGTGCAATGGTATTCCTGATAAAGAGCCCTACCCCATACTCTGCCCTTCCCTTTCTAACACCCGTCAAGTACATTTTATGATCTCCTATCTCTTCCTCGTTATCTTCCCTTACCCGAATATCACTTACTCCTAGCACATCCAGATGCATCCTCTATGCTGACTCAGCCAGTTCTACTTTCCTTCTTCCATAAGTCCCATTAACATTGATAGCTCCCTATCGAATTCCATCTCGTTCACAAGTTGTTTCCAAGGAGTCCCTTGCCTGTCAAATGGGAGTGGGACTCCGTTACTCTCATAGGTCCGAGGCTTGCCCTACTTGCACATAGTCCAAGTGAGGATCTCTCCTCTAACGGGTTATGGACCACCGGTGAATTGTATAGTCCTAGCCGCCTGAGCACAAAAAGGGCCATGACTCAGAATATGACCGAGATGCCCACTCTAATTCCATAGCAACTGGTATACCGACTCCAGGACCACTTACTAGGCCACTCAGCCGTTGCCCATGGTTCACGAATTAGGATGTGACTACAGTAACCCACACCATGAATAACGGCAAAAAATGTACTCGCTATAGTGGATTGTAGTTATATCCAATATTTCATAAAAGTCGGGAAAAACCCAATACGCATTAAATTCGGTAAGAAACAGCAATCAGTTTATTCAAAAGTTGCGTTTTCGCAGATGATGTCCACACAATGGCTTACTCGTTTGTTATGTTTCGAAATCCAATGCTATGTGAAATTGTACGTTTAATTTAATTCTGAAAAAATTACAGTATCACTACAGAGGCCCCTGTGGCAAATGTTTCAGTTTTCTTCTTCAAACAGCGTATCTGACCTAACTGTATATAGTATGTATCATGAAAATATATTTCAAGCACACATAGAGGAATGATAACCTCACCGCTATAAATTTACATAGGAATAGCCTTTCCGAAATGTAACTAGACGTGAGGAAATATAAACTATCCTTTGAAATCAGTGATGTACTCTGCCATATCTGGAGGTGTATCACATTGTTACTTAATTTCAGTATATAACATTAAAATTAAGTGATCGTTTACTTCAGCCTTTGTTTCTACAAGTTAACAACTGCTATCGGCCACGTTATTTATCCATTTATTTCAAAAACATGTTATCCTCTTTCATTTCAAATTTTCTTTTAGAGAACAGCAGTCTCGACGGGTATTACTAATTAACTCTGACATCGCCTTGGAATGTCGACGAGAGAGCTTGCTAGCGTACATAACAAGAAAACTATACTGTAACGAAGATGACCGATCACATTTTGTGGCAAATGCTTCAGTTTTGTTATTCAAACAGCGTATCCCAACTAACTTAACCACGTATGTACCATGAAAATATATATCACACACCAGTAGAAAAGTGATACATTTCTTGTTATATATTTACATGGGAATAGCCTTACCGAAATGTAACTAGACACGAGAAAATATAGTCTAACCTCTGAAATCTGTGATGCGATCTGCTATATTTTGAGGTGTATCCCATTCTTACTTAATTTCAGTGTAGAGTATTAAAATTAAGCGACCGTTTACTTAGACTTTATTTCTAAAGAGTTAACACTGCTATCGATCATGTTATTTACGTATTTATTATGAAAACATGTTCTCCTCTTTCATTTCTGATTTTCTTTACAGAACAGCAGTTGACGGGTATTACTAATCGACTCCAACATCATCTTCGAATATCTATGAGAGAGCTTGGAAGTGCACATAGTGAGAAAACTATACCATACCAAAGATGATCGATTGCATTTTGTGGCAAACATTTCAGTTCTCTTATTCAAACAGCGTCACCTAAACTAACCATACTACATGTATCATGAAAACATATTTCAATTGCCAGTAGAGAAATGATCACCTTCTTGCTATATTTATTTAGAAATGCATTTATTTCTGCTTCCCCCATTTGGAGGCTGCCAAAAAGACGAAGCTTACATAAAAATTTTGATTAGTAATTACAAGAGCCGTTTAAAATGTGTCTATAAATAGGTATACTACAGTAAAGCCTAAATAATAAAAAATTGTATCAGTCAACAGTTATTAAATCCATGAGAAATTCCTCATAAGACAAAGATATAGCTAGGAGTATAAATGATTTTTTACTACTGCTAACGATCCTTTCAGGGCTGCTAACGCAATGTCCTTAATGAATTGGGTTATGCAAATTATATTTCTTACAAAAGTTGTGGAATGTGTGAGTAATGGTGCCTCTTGCTCCTATCATATCCTAACACATCTACGGAGTCCAGATGGTATTTCTTGGCATAGTATGGAATTGTGGGTTCATATATATTATATTTCTCCTTGTGTACATCATGTGGTTGAGTGGATGATGCTTCGGTTCTAATTGTGGGGTCTATTATGAACCCTTTACTTGAGCCCGGTGGTATAGCAATTATGTCAATCCGCCGGTTTGACCCTGTCTGAGACAATCCATGTACCTCCTCGTGGACTGTATAGTTCTTTTTTTCTCAGGGCTTCAGCAATCGTAGATCTTATTCGATGATGTTGTGAATTCCGCAGGGCGTCACTAAATGGACAGGAACCCAAGACGTGACCAAGTGTTTCAATCTCACTGTTACAGGATGATAGCCTTTGCGAAATTTAAATAGACATGAGAAAATATGAACTAACCTCTGTAATCAATGATGCACTCTGCCATGTATATCTTGAGCTGTATCCCATTCTTACTTAACTGCAGTATTTAGTATTAAAATTAAGCGATTGTTTACTTCAGCCTTTATTTTTATTACATACATACATAATCATTATAGACTGTTATGCCTTTCAGCGTTCAGTCTGCAAGCCTCTGAGAATTTACTAAACGTCGCCACAATCCTCGATTTGCAACTAGTGTTGTGGCCTCATTTAGTTCTATACCTCTTATCTTTAAATCGTTAGAAACAGAGTCTAACCATCGTCGTCTTGGTCTCCCTCTACTTCTCTTACCCTCCATAACAGAGTCCATTATTCTCCTAGGTAACCTATCCTCCTCCATTCGCCTCACATGACCCCACCACCAAAGCCGGTTTATGCGTACAGCTTCATCCATCGAGTTCATTCCTAAATTAGCCTTTATCTCCTCATTCCGAGTTCCCTCCTGCCATTGTTCCCACCTGTTTGTACCAGCAATCATTCTTGCTACTTTCATGTCTGTTACTTCTAACTTATGAATAAGATATCCTGAGTCCACCCAGCTTTCGCTCCCATAAAGCAAAGTTGGTCTGAAAACAGACCGATGTAAAGATAGTTTCGTTTGGGAGCTGACTTCCTTCTTACAGAATACTGCTGATCGCAACTGCGAGCTCACTGCATTAGCTTCACTACACCTTGATTCAATCTCACTTACTATATTACCATCCTGGGAAAACACACAACCTAAATACTTGAAATTATCGACCTGTTCTAGCTTTGTATCACCAATCTGACATTCAATTCTGTTGGATTTCTTACCTACTGACATCAATTTAGTCTTCGAGAGGCTAATTTCCATACCATACTCATTGCACCTATTTTCAAGTTCCAAGATGTTAGACTGCAGGCTTTCGGCACAGTCTGCCATTAAGACCAAGTCGTCAGCATAGGCCAGGCTGCTTACTACATTTCCACCTAACTGAATCCCTCCCTGCCATTTTATACCTTTCAGCAGATGATCCATGTAAACTACAAACAGCAAAGGTGAAAGATTACAGCTTTGTCTAACTCCTGTAAGTACCTTGAACCAAGAACTCATTCTACCATCAATTCTCACTGAAGCCCAATTGTCAACATAAATGCCTTGGATTGATTTTAATAATCTACCTTTAATTCCATAGTCCCCCAGTATAGCGAACATCTTTCCCCTTGGTACCCTGTCATATGCTTTCTCTAGATCTACGAAACATAAACACAACTGCCTATTCCTCTCGTAGTATTTTTCAATTACCTGGCGCATACTGAAAATCTGATCCTGACAGCCTCTCTGTGGTCTGAAACCACACTGGTTTTCATCCAACTTCCTCTCAACGACTGATCGCACCCTCCCTTCCAAGATGCCTGTGGATACTTTGCCTGGTATACTAATCAATGAGATACCTCGATAGTTGTTGCAATCCTTCCTGTTCCCTTGCTTATAGATAGGTGCAATTAATGCTTTTGTCCAATCTGAAGGTACCTTACCAACACTCCACGCTAATTTTACTACTCTATGAAGCCATTTCATCCCTGCCTTCCCACTATGCTTCACCATTTCAGGTCTAATTTCATCTATTCCTGCTGCCTTATGACAATGGAGTTTATTTACTATCCTTTCCACTTCCTCAAGCATAATTTCACCAACATCATTTTCCTCCTCCCCATGAGCTTGACTGTTTGCAACACCACCATGATGATTTCCTTTTACATTGAGAAGATGTTCAAAATATTCCCTCCACCTCTCCAGTGATTCCCTGGGATCTGTTATGAGTTCACCTGAATTACTCAAAACACTGTTCATTTCCTTTTTCCCTCCCTTCCTAAGATTCTTTATTACTGTCCAGAAAGGTTTCCCTGCTGCTTGACCTAATCTTTCCAGGTTATTACCAAAATCTTCCCATGACTTCTTTTTGGATTCAACAACTATTTGTTTCGCTCTGTTTCTTTCATCTACGTACAAATCCCTGTCTGCCTCGGCCCTTGTTTGGAGCCATTTCTGATAAGCCTTCTTTTTACGTTTACAGGCTGCTCTCACTTCATCATTCCACCAAGATGTTCGCCTTTTCCCATCTTTACACACAGTTGTTCCTAGGCATTCCCTTGCTGTTTCTACTACAGCATCCCTGTATGCCACCCATTCACTTTCTATATCCTGAACCTGCTTACTGTCTACTGTTCAAAACTTCTCACTAATCATATCCATGTACTTCTGTCTAATTTCCTCGTCCTGGAGATTTTCTACCCTTATTCGTTTGCAGACAGATTTCACTTTCTCTACCCTAGGCCTAGAGATACTTAGTTCACTACAGATCAGATAATGGTCTGTATCATCGAAAAATCCCCGAAAAACTCGTACATTCCTAAAAGATTTCCTGATTCAAAGTCTGTTAAGATATAGTCTATTATGGATCTGGTACCCCTAGCCTCCCATGTGTAGCGGTGAATAGCCTTATGCTTGAAGAATGTATTCGTAACAGCTAAACCCATACTAGCACAGAAGTCCAGCAAACGCTTCCCATTCCCATTAGCTTCCATATCTTCCCCACATTTACCAATCACCCTTTCGTATCCTTCAGTTCTATTACCAACTCTCGCATTGAAATCGCCCATTAGCACTATTCTATCCTTGCTGTTGACCCTGACCACGATGTCACTCAATGCTTCATAAAACTTGTCAACTTCATCCTCATCTGCACCCTCACATGGTGAATACACGGACACAATTCTTGTTCTAATTCCTCCCACTGACAAATCTACCGTAATCATTCGCTCACTTACGTGCCTAACAGAAACTATGTTGCGTGCAATGGTATTCCTGATAAAGAGCCCTACCCCAGACTCTGCCCTTCCCTTTCTAACACCCGTCAAGTACACTTTATAATCTCCTATCTCTTCCTCCTTATCTCCCCTTACCCGAATATCACTTACTCCTAGCACATCCAGATGCATCCTCTTTGCTGACTCAGCAAGTTCTACCTTCTTTCTTCCATAAGCCCCATTAATATTGATAGCTCCCCATCAAATTCCATTTCGTTCGCCAAGTTGTTTCCAAGGAGTCCCTCGCCTGTCAAATGGGAGTGAGACTCCATTACTCCCATAGGTCCGAGGCTTGCTTAAAGTGTTCTGAGCTCGGTAAATTCATGAAGCAGGATGCTGCCCTACTTGCACATAGTCCAAGTGAGGATCTCTCCTCTAACGGGTTATTTACCACCGGTGAATTGTGTAGTCCTAGCCGCCTGAGCACAAGGAGGGCTACGACTCAGAATATGTCCGAGATGCCCACTCCCATTCCATAGCAACTGGTATCCCGACTCTCAGGACCACTTACTAGGCCACTCAGCCGTTGCCCATGGTTCACGAACCAGGACGTGACTACAGTAACCCACAAACATGAACCATCCAGAAACATTTTTATTTATTTTTATTTATTACGAAAACACGTTCTCCTCTTTCATTTCATTTTTCCTCACGGAACAGCAGTTTATGGGTATTAATAACCGACTGCGGCATCGCCTTTGAATAAGTAAAATTATTTGAAGAATAATACTTTGAATGTCGACAAGAGAGCTTGCTACTGGACATAGCATGGAAACGATACCGAACATGATTGATCGCATGCAATATAATCGCTGGGTGCATAAATATCTGTAACGGAAACATTGCGCACGCTTAATCGCTCGTAATAATGGATGCGTGACTGATAATGCACTAGCTGTAACCGAAAGATAATACACAGTTTAATATAGGAATTTTGAAGGGATAGGAAAAAACTGTCGTTATAACAGAGTTCTTGTTATATGTCATGCTCGCTATAGCGGACTTCTACTGTTTGCATTGGTTTATGTCCATATAAGAAGAAATATCGGATTTTTAAGACGCAATTTTGGAACTTTAAAGATATGTGATGTGATGTAGGAAAAATAACGCTGGATTCTGTTTAATGATGCAAACGCCATCCTAAACAATTATACAGGATGGTGGCAATGAAACCATCGTAGGGTAGTGTAATTTTTTAAATTCTGCTCCTGTAAATGCACAGAACTTATCTTTTCAAAATTATATTGTATTTACATGACAAAGAAAAATTAATAATCAGTTTTTTCTGAAATTTTTGAAAATATAAATTTTGTATAGAAATTTATTTTGATAATATGCATGCATGCAAATTTTAAGTGGGTACTGCAAATACTTTACTAATTATCCACTAAAAAAGAGAATGACAGCATGACTAAACTGCATGCATTGTGATCTAGTTCATTACGTCCATCACTCCAACCAAAACAATTATCATCTTGTCACTTAAATTTACATATATATTTAATTCTCAATTCGATCCTGCTATTGTAATCATTTAACACCAAAAATTTAGCCATCATATGTGAATAAACAAACTGTACACAAGGAAAGCAAGCCGCAACAAGAACACTACATGGTTCAAACCTTATAGGAATTTGTTCCAAATATATCACATATAAAAGGATGTATTTAGTACCGTAACATTCCTCATTCCAAGGAGAAAACATGCCTGTTGGATGCTGCCATCTAACAGACAAATTCACAACTTCTTCTAGCAGTATTTGCCAGTAAAGTAGACCTGATCATATGTCGACAGTGGCGGATGAGATAAATACACACCTGTTGATCTATCACCAGCTACCAGTTCAAGGGTTTACTTCAGCTAGAACACATTCTAAATAATGCAGTTATCTATGCATTAAATTATGCAAGTTTTGTGATGCACTTTTAATGTAGCTGCCTTTGCTGTAGGACTTTTGTGTAGACCACTGTGCATTTTTGAAGTAATTTCTTTAAGTGTTTGGAAAGTAATGATAGAATTAAGCATATCAGAAGTGATTGTTTTGTTATCGTTTGTTGGACAATATTGCAAATGGAAACAAGGGAAAAAGTGGTGAATACATCCAACAATAGGTGAACAACCAGGTTACTCATACACTACGTTACTTAACATATGTGTAGCCATTAATAGGTGTGTCTTTTACCAGAAAATTATGGGCTGCAATCCATTTGTCTCTGTTGTGACCTTCAGAACAGCTTTGTACCTTGATATTGTATGGTAATTTTTGCAGTGTCTAGCTATGTCGTATTTCACACCACTATGTTCATAATTTGCGTGTCATTCAATACTGGAACTTCTAACTCATGAATCACTTCCATTGCCTTCATTCTAGTAACTTCACAACTATTTGGAAAACCCTGGTAATGTTTCACCGCATTAATCCAGTAACAAGTCTATTAATTCCAGTAAAGTTGTCTTTGATCCTCTGAATTATTCTCTCAATGTGCCAGCTCTTAAACTTTTGACCACCGTCATAAGTTAGTTGCACTCACAAATGCTGTACTATTTTGCTGTCATGATTATTAGTACATTTTACCTTGTGTAAAACCTGCAATTTGAACTTTATATTATAACCTCTCTCTCCTCTACAGTACAGTTGGGGTATGATACAAATAGGTCTTCATAAAAATGAGTCTTTAAAATGTCTTAATGTTAGCCCGCATATTACCACAGTTTTTATTAATACATTTTAAAAAGCATTGTTTTACATAAGGGCCAATGCAGTAGTTACTACTACTCCTCCCCTACCACAGCATGTTGACATGCACATAGTGAAATGACATGGGTATTGGTTTCATTTGATCCTGCCTTATATTAAAAGCTGCTATACTGATAGCCAAAAAGCTGAATAAAAATGCCATTTAACATACAAAGAGGAATTTTTTTCACTTTTTCCAAGTATTTACAGAAACCAACATAAAATTACTTCTGTGGAAGATGATTCTTTTCCTATGGAGAAAAAGTGATTTAAAAATATCACTGTAGTAACTGAACATTTGCTGCTGAAGTATCTAATTTACATTACCTCTACTTGCTTGACTAGCTGTGGAATTGCCTGAGCCAGCTTCTGCAATTTGTCTTCACGAACTTCTCCAGCACTCTTCCACAAAGATGCTCCTGCAATACTGAAGCCCCCACTGTTGTTGGGAGTTACTGGTCCAGTCAACTGGTCATTAGTCATCAGCTAACACAAAGAACCAACTATTTAGAAATCTAACCATAGAGAAAAATTTACTGAATGATGAAAAAATACTAAAAAGCAAAGTATTTAATTTTCCTATAAAAGTTCTAGCTCATCTACTTCAATATTTCCAGTACTGCAGTGAAATGTCATATACCGAATGGACCATTTGCCCCTTGCGAAGTAGTTTTATGCAACCTGCCACATTTACTACAGTTTTGAAAAACATGTCCCTCTCCTTAATCAGGGGTAATATAACAAGATGTGTGGTTACAGGATAGAATACAGCATGAATCATGAGGACTTATTAATTCATTACGGGTACCCTGAATGAACCCATAAAATGAACATAAGTACAAATACAATGCGAGCAACTATGTCCCTGGGAAGGACACTGCCTAATCGAGATCACCCCATGATGTCTACTCAAAATGAAGAGGTTGTGTTGAACGCTGTCCGACATAAACCTCATGCTAACACCTACTGCACAGGAGATGAAAATCACCCGGATGTCTGTTAAGCAGATAATGTATAGCCACCAGTTTCACCCACACCATCTGCACTTACACCAGGAGCTCCAGGGTCATGATTTTGAAGCCTGGGTAGTGTTCTGTCAATGGACAAATGACCCTGTCTTATTTACAGACGAATAGCAGTTCAACAACAATGGAACAATTACGGTAATTACCAAAATATGCACTACTGGAGTATGGAAAATCCCCAGAAGACCTGTGACCTGGCCTGTCAGATCACCCATCCATATACCCTTGGATACTTTCCTGTGGAGCAATGTAAAACAACAAGTGTATGCATACGAGGTGGCTAATCCTGATCACCTTAGACAGCTCATCAACAAGGCGTACTGAACCATCACACTAGAGATGTTGTAATGGGCCAGATGGTCCTTACAACATTGCACAAAGGTCTGTATCAACCACAGAGATTGTCAGTTTGAGCACGTGGTGCATTAAACAACATATGTAACTTAAATAATGTCACATGTTTCCTAGCCTCACCAAACAGAGCTCCATACCCTATGCAACGATATCAATGGCCCTTTCAGATTTATGTTTTAGAGGCATGAGGCATGTACTCTACTGAACAATGACCATACGAGCATTCAGGCAACAGAAGTGAGATTCATTAGGACTATAGTTGGCATTGGGGTCCCTATTACAAGTGTAATAAAGAAGCACAAACTTCAGTGGTATGGGCACTTTATGAGAATGAACAGGCAAAGATATGCCACAAAATACTTTGCACGTTATAAATTATATATTAGAGCCTGTATTGTCAAAGTATCAACTTGTGAAAATTTAAATTTATAATTCCACCTTTACCATACTGTAATTGTCTTTATTGAAGAGACTACATTAGACTGTATTTGTGATACATGTTTTGTCCTCTTATGGGACATCTTCAGTCACACATACAAACATTGAAAATAAGGTGAGGACACGTTGAAGTAAGTAAATGAAAAGTCTTTAAATCTTGTGACCTCAAGTGTTGGCGTCTAGTCAATCTCGAATGTTGAAATGGTGCAGCATGAACATAATATGAAGCATGAAGTCCAGTTAAAACACAAATAAAAATGTTGTTATATGCATAGAATTACCCAATTTTAAAACAACATGAGTGGCTATGCGAATAAAATTATATGTATATTGTACATAAAATAGTGTGATGATAATGCCACATTAAAATAGCTTCCTTGATTAGATGTGAAGAAGGTGGAGATATGTTGATGATGCAAGTTGAACTCAATTGTGTGTTGACAATATGGGCCTAAAAAAAGAAAAAAAATATGAGTGAGCTAAAGAAAATAACTGAGTGCCCATCTGGGGCATATTCCACAAAAGTATGGTCTTGTACATTACAAGTAAATTCTCTAGTAACTAGTACAAATACCAGATTTTCTGTTCCACAAAAGAATTTTCTACAGTTGTACTTTACTACTCCATACTTACAAATTACCAGTGAATTTTTAAGGGTGTGTTCCACGAAAGTACTAGTACTTGTAACTTACTAGTGAATTGAGAAGTATTCTCTACCAGTGAAAGGACATTAATACGTAAATGTACTAGTGCTATTTAAATATGCTTATTTCAGATACATTTTGATAAATATGTGGTCTAGCAGTAGTGATAGTGATGGTGATGAAAATGAAAACTACCGTCTGTACAGGGAAAGAATAAACTTACAGTTTAACACTGTATTTCAATACAATGAACATTTTAGGTTAAGCACAATACAAGTGGAAGAACTTTTGATAGATATTGGGCATAGGTTAAAACATCCTACGAACAGAAATAAATCTCTCTCTGCTAAACAACAGTTACTAAAAAATCTTCGGTCTGTAGGTCAATACATTCTGTGGTAGCTCCAATAAAAGATGTAAAATTTCCTCAAATTGTTCGTTGGCCTGAAAATACTGAACGAACATGTTCCATGAAGGACAACCCTGGAATCATTAATGAGCAGAGTATCTCTTACATACGCCCAACTTTTCCCCTCAAAAGCTCCATGAGCTTTTCCCAAGTCAAATATTTCCATCCAACCATTTATTTTGTCTTGTTTTTTCAGAATCTCGCTGAATGCACCGAAACGAATATCTTTCCTTTTTTCTATTTCCTTCAAAATGAATAACTTTGTTTTTCTTGACATCATTTTAACAATTCATGCAGAGTTTGCAATTTCGTAACAATTAAGTTTGGCGGCCGAATATCGTTATTAGCGGCAAGGCAACTGATTCCTAATGACAGACCAAGGTATGCCAGACTATCGTGGAACATATGCGAGGATCACGGAAGAACAGGATGGGTGATAATAATGGAGTAATTTCGTATTATCAAAGAAATAAACTGAAAAATAACGTCGTAGCATTAAGAAATTCACAGGAATATTATTTCTTTGAATCTTTGCTGCATAAGTTACCTTAAAATACGATATTACGATAAATGCGGCAAGCATAACTTAATTCAACGAATGGAATACGAAGATAAACAGCTGATTCATGCTATGACGTAGTGTGTTTATTGATATGTCGTCACTTGTAAAACTTGTAACAATTCACTGGTAATATACAAGAGACTTTCGATCTTTTGTGGAACAGAAATGTACAACTCCATATATTACAAGAACCCACACTAGTAACTTGTAATGTACAAGACCATACTTTTGTGGAATAGGCCCCTGGTCACTCACCTCCTTGCCCGTCCTGCGTCGACCACTCCACCTCAAGTGTTAAAGCTAACTGAGTGACGTCGTTGAGGACTGACTGGGGGGGAGGTTGAGGGGAGTTTGATGTAAGGGGAGAGGTGTAAGGTAAAGCATTACTCACGCGCCTTCGTCTAAAGAATTTAATGATTATCTCCTTGAAAAGTATATTGATTTCCTCCGATATTTCATTGAGATTATAAATCGGGTTGCAGTTTTGATCAGTATTTATAAAAATGTTTTCCAAAATATTCAATAGATTTCCTTTCTTACTTAATTGGAGAATTTGAAGGTCTTGTTTTATGTGCATGAATGTATGATTGGTATTGACCATGAGAACCGAATGCCAAGAATCTGTCATATTTTGACGCATTAACATGTTCATTATACATTATGTTAAAATTGCAGCCTGTCTGTCCAATATAACTGGCGGAACATTGCTGGCACTTTAATTTGTAAACTCCTGATTTCTGAAATTTGCTATTGCAGTTATCGATAGTGTGCTGATTATAGAGAAGATGAGCATTATTGATGGTTGTTATAGTGGACAGACAGGCTGCAAATTTAACAGAAGGTATAATGAACATGTTAATGCGTCAAAATAGGCAGATTCTCGGCATTCAGTTCTCATATGGACGATAATCATAGATTCACGGACATAAAACAAGACCTTCAAATTCTCCAATTAAGTAAGAAAGGATATCTATTGAATATTTTGGAAAACATTTTTATAAATATTGATCAAAAATGCAACCCGATTTATAATCTCAATGAAATATTAGAGGAAATCAATATATTTTTCGAGGAGATAATCATTAAATTCTTTACACGAAGGCGCATGAGTAATGTTTTACCTTACACCTCTCCCCTTACATCAAACTCCCCTCAACCTCCCCCCTAGTCAGTCCTCAACGCCCTTCGAGGATGTCACTCAGTTAGCTTTAACACTTGAGGTGGAGTGGTCGACGCAGGGCAGCCAAGGAAGGGAGTAACCAGATGGGCACTCAAGTTATTTTTTTTTATCTCACTCATATTTTTTTCTTTTTTTAGGCCCATATTGTCAACACACAATCGAGTTCAACTTGCGTCATCAACATATCTCCACCTTCTTCACATCTAATCAAGGAAGCTATTTTAATGTGGCATTATCATCACACTATTTTATGTACAATATACATATAATTTTATTCGCATAGCCACTTATGTTGTTTTAAAATTGGGCAATTCTATGCATATAACAACATTTTTATCTGTGTTTTAACTGGACTTCATCTATTTTAACATTCAAGATTGACAAGACGCCAACACTTGAGGTCACAAGGTTTAAAGACTTTTCATTACTTATTTCTACGTGTCCTCACCTTATTTTCAATGTTTGTATGTGTGACTGAAGATGTCCCATAAGAGGACGAAACATGTATCACAAATACAGTCTAATGTAGTTTTTTCAATAAACACAATTACAGTATGGTAAAGGTGGAATTATAAATTAAAATTTTCACAAGTTGACAAGATATTTTATTTTAACCAAGTTCTCCAGTCTGTTGAACACTAAATATAACAACCACAGCTAAAAACATTATTAAACAAAGGAAAACAACTAGTAAACAATGAATTCTTTGTTTAATAATGTGTTTTTACATCACGGAAAAAACAATTAAACAAATTCTTTGTTTAATAATGCAAGTTTTTTCTTTTACAGTTACAGGATTGTATTTGTTACATTTAGCATTCAACAGACTGGAGAATTTAAAGTTGCATTAACCAAGTCAACACTGGAAAGTATGGCTACATTTTTAACAGAAAATAGTTTCACCTCATTGTCAATGGAAAAAAAGACCATAGGGAAGGCAAAAGAAACAATGGACAGAACCTGTAAAATCAGATGTAGAGGCGAGATATCTAGGATGAGAATGTCCTGGAAAAGAAACTGTATAAAGACAGGAGGAGACGGCGAGCGCTTGGACACCACACCCAGGAAACTGGAGTTGAAGAATTACAATGAAGATAATAGAGAAATCAGTCTGAGGAACCTTGCAATCTTGCCACACCCAGGCAACTGATGGTTAAAAAAACATTGCTTGTGTGGAATTCAAACCTCTATACCCTCGAGCTCTGTCCACTATCACACTTCGACCGTGCACCTGCCAAATGAGCTATTGCAAGGCTTGGCATGCAGCGGGCATTTCCCAACCTATATAATACCTGTTCCTTGTCTGTGTGTACACCTCCTGTTGTAATGCACATGTTCTTTAGATTTGTGCTTATTTTACGAGTTCATTCAAGGTACTCATAATGAATTAATAGTGGCAATCATGATTCCTGCTGTCTTCTAGCCTATAACAACACACCTCATTACATTACCCTGGATTAGGAAGAGGAACCAAAGTTTCTTAGAACTGTTGTAAATGCAGCTGGTTGCATAAAACTAGACTGCAAGGGGTGGGCAGGGGACCCAGTATGTAAGACTTGAAATAACATTTAGTGTCCCTCGATATAAATTTAAGTTTGCTGTGGTCTCAACTGTACATACACAACACCCGATGCCCTAAACCTGTTAAGTAGTGGTATGGAGCTTCATATAACACTGTCGATTTTTTTTTTATGTAATTAAAGCAGTTGAATTCAGGGGAGGCCATATCCTTTAAAGGGCATGTCCCCAGGTGACGTAAGGGGCTACTGATAAATAAGATGGTTTAGAGACCTTGGAAAAGAAACACACGGACAATGGGCAGCTATAAAATGGGGGCTATAAAATATTGGGACACCATCTTTCTAGCAGTCATAAATATGAAGGGTCCAAGCTCAGGGAAATAGGCGAAGATCTCAATGACAACTACACTGGTGAAGATGGACAGTGTAGGTGGTAGAAGAGGCTGGCCAGTACTCTGGATTAAAGAAAATTAGTTCTCTGTTAAGAGCAGTTATCAGTTTTATACCACGAACATGGACAGCAATCTGCTTCAGTAGCTGCTGACAGGCCAGTGGGCATGAGTCTGATGCGGATTGTCAGTCTGAACACCCTTGAGTGCAACTGTAAGAGCCTCATTGGTCAGGCACTGTGATGCGGAAAGCAATGGGAAACTATCACATTGCCTTTGCAGAATTCCCTCTAACAATTAAAGGAGAGTGCTCTGTGTTGTGAGAACAGGAGGGTTATCATCAGGAGGAGCAAGACAGCCGTTTACCTGATAAACTGTGGATGGATGGATTGATATATGGTAAAACAAGGTTGAAATATTTTAGTAAAACCGTTCAAATATGGTGGTTCAGAAAATATGCTGATTACATTTATAACAATGTTACTATAACGTCTGAGTTGTTATATTTAAACCCCAATCAAATGACACCACCTCAGTACTGTAAAGTCTAATCCAAGTAGTTTTGCAGGGTCACCACATGAGGAATCACCTTTATTCTGTAGTTATCCATAAGTTTATCATTTGTAATTACCACTGTTTAATACACATTTTTGTGTTCATAGTAGTATAACAATAATAATAATAATAATATCTATATATTCAGGTACATAAGCCATATTTGTGCAAAATTATGTTTCTGAAACAAATAGTGATGATGATGATGATGATTATGATTGTAGCTCAAAAGGCCATAACATCTATGTCATTAGCCACCAATGGTATAAGATGAAATGATATATTAAAATTAACAATAAAATTTAACCCACTGACTAGGATGAAACTTTTTTCTGATAGTGATTTAACGTGCACGAACACATCAAAGGTTTTTGATGACAAGGATGGGAAAGGGCTAGGATTGGGAAGGTAGCAGCTGTGGCCTTAATTAAGGTCCAGCCCCAGCATTTGGCGGGTGTGAAAATGAAAAACCACAGAAAACCATCTTTAATGAAAAAGTTAATGGTAGTGAAAATTATTATTAATTTAAAATAATCAACAGATCTAATTCACAATGGCTAATTTCAGTAAAAGGAATAAAAAAATTAAATATAATAAAATTAAGGCATTGTTTTTAAAAGCAGGATCATGTACATCAATTCAAATGAAATGCTAAAAGCAAAATAAAACATAAAACAAATTGATAAAAACATTGTCAAAAGCATGAAAGTGTAGTTTACAGTACAAGAAGAATTAAAAACAGGTAACTAGGATACAAATTTAACTCTTAAAACCAATAAAAATAAGATCACTATGCTTTATAAAACAGATGAAGAGGTCTAGTGACTGCTCGTCATCTCTGAGGACAAGGGAGATTGTACTAAAAGTTTTTAGACTACCGCACAGATCAATCAGGTCTGCACACTCTGTATGGATGTTTATTATGGTCAGATGGTTGCCACAAGTACACACTGGAGCGGGGCCTCTTCCGTCTGTAAGTAGGTGTGTGTTGCTATACCATGGCCAATGCGAAGATGAAAAAATACCACTACCCTCTCCAGAAGACTCGAAGGGAAGTTTTATATATCTTTGTGGTTCCTTTAAACATTCTCAGCTTACTGGAAAAAGGGGTGGCCTGCTACTCCTCCACCGGATGGGATATTAACAAATGTCTCCGCTGAAAACATATATCCCGGGCTGGAACCTTGTAAGGCAATGAGAGCAATTGTACTGTCTCCTTGGCAGCCTGATCAGCTAACTCATTTCCCACTATACCCATGTGGCTTAAAAGTCAACACACATATAATTCCGGTGCTTAGTTTCTATAATCCAGTCAGCAGACTGTGGACATGTTGCATCAGGGTATACTGTGGGACGCATGTACTGACAGACTGCGATGAGCTCAAGAAGTCTGCGAACCCAAGGTAATGCTGTCATTCATTGGACAGCATGTACCGCAGGGCTTCCAACATGGCAATAAAACTCGGCTGTGTACACACTGCAGGTTTCGGGTTGAGCCATCCATGTATAGCACAGTTTATCCTGGGTACTGGCTTACAGCGGCCTAAAAAGCCTCTCAGGAAAAGAGGCATCCGTGTTAGCTTTTGGGCCGGTGTGCAAAATGAGGATAATATCAGAATGACATACTATCCACAGAGGCATCTTACTAGGGGCTCCAACAAGACCAGGAACCGATGGTACTCCTGTAAATGCTATCGAAGCATTTTCCAACAGTCTGCGTTGCTTGTGGAGAAGCAGCATAGAGCTGGCGATTCTGGTTATGGAATATGCATGGATAGTTTAGGTGCAGTGGCATCTGCCACAGGCTTGCAGCATATGACAACAGCACTTACTTGCGCCTCAGGTGTTAAGGCGGCACACTGGATTCAGCAAGCAGGCTTGTAAGGAAAGCTCCCATTAACAACTAACCATGGTGATGGATGCTATTCAGTTTAGTTTAACAAGAACGGTTTTCCTTGCTGATCCATATGCTGCACTACCAAAGCCTAATCTAGATAAAATGTGTCTCCTATATAAGGTGCGGTCGCCACCCTCCCATGTAGTGCCGCTAGGAAACTTCAAAATATCCAGTTTCTTAGCACATTTGACTTTTAATAGATGCATGTGCAGCTTCCTCGATAATTTACTATTGAAAAGGAGGCCAAAGAATCGGCATGTGTCTGCTACAGGAAGAGTGACTGGCCTCCAAATAAAGCTCAGGATGGGGATGGAGAATGCGCTTCTGTCAGAAGTAGACAACAGAATTCGTGCCCATTGAGAATCAGAAGCCATGTTCTAATGTCTATTGTTCCACTCTCCTAATAGCTTGCTGTAATTGCTGCTCTGAAACTGTCTTATTTATGAGCTATAAAATGGAGTGTAAAATTGTGCATGTATAGCCATGGTATTACTGTTGAACCTGCAGCAGCAAACTGATTGTAATCCATTCTTTTAAATACAGATCATAAATGAGATTGTGAAATTAAACACACTTTTATAACACATCACAAGAAATTCAAGAGTTTGTGTCTGTATTTGTTGTTTGCAGATGATATAGTACAGTAATATGGGGTGGTGATGAACGGAAGTGCAAAAACAAGTAGATGTATGGAATCAAAAGAGAGAAAAATTTGGGATGAAAGTAAGCACAGAGAAAAGTAAAACAATAGTGATGACAAGGAAGGAAGGAAGGAAGGAAGGAAGGAAGGAAGGAAGGAAGGAAGGAAGGAAGGAAGGAAGGAAGGAAGGAAGAGGAAAGATAAAACTAAATGGTAAAATTCTGGAAGTGGTTAAAAGTTTCAAGTACAGTGGAACCTTGGATTGTGAGCATAATTCGTTCCGGCAACATGATTCGTCCACAACACGCATAGCATTTCTAAAACAAAATATAACATAAAACAATTAAACTGCGCTTTACCTTACAACAGAATCATTGTTGGTGTGAGGGAGACGAGAGATGACATGAGAAGAGTTACTGTATAGCACGAATTTCACTAACAGAATCACTGCTATCGGTTGGCTCATTTGGAAGTGTTTTCTTTTCGTGCAACTTTAACGAGGAACCTGTCCAATGACTGTTGCTTTTGCCTCTTTTTGAGGATTTCACGAAAATGTGACATTGCATTGTCATTGAACAGATTCATCCACTGTAATCATCTCCTTCTTTCGACCGAATTCCATTTTAGCCTTCTTTTCGTTCACAGGGCCCATAGTTGCAGAACAGTTATATCACAGATGATAGAAACAAAACATGTACTCTCGTACGGTGTTGACTATGCGAGCGAGGCACGCCAACTGAAGTCCAGTGCAGGAAATGATTACACATACTTTCCCAGGAAAGTAGCAGAGTAGCAGGGGGAGGGGGAAGCAAAGGCACAGGGGAGGTGGAAACGTACGTAATAGTGACGCTCATATTGCGAAACCTCACTCGCTTATCAAGTCACAATTTATTTAAAATATTTGCTCGTCTTGCAAAACACTCGTAGACCAAGTTACTCGCAATCCGAGGTTCCACTGGGAAGTGTGATCAAAGAAGATGGAAAGATTACCAAGGAAATTGGAAAAAGAATACAACAAGCAAACAGCTTCTGCCAGAATGTAAGGGGAATTTTGTGGAACCAAGACGTCCTGAAGAAATGTAAGAGAGTATTATATTCAAGCTATTATGACCCCATACTAACCTATGCAGCTGGATCGTGGACTACAACAAAACGAGAGGAGAGTAGAATACAGACAGCGGAGATGAAATTTCTAAGAGGTATTGAGGGCAAGACCAGAAGGGATAGAATTAGAAATGAAGAGGTAAGGAAAAGGACAGGAATCTTGAAACTTCAAGACAGGATATAAAAACAAAGCTAAAGGGGTATGGGCATATGATGAGAATGGGAGAAGAGAGAGTGCCAAAAAAAGCTTTTTCCGGGAAGTTAACAGGAAAGAGACCATAAAGAAGACCCCGAAAGAGATGGACAGATTCAGTGTGGGAGTGCATAGAGAAGAGGGGAGGAAAACCAGAAAATGTATTTAAAAAAAGAAATAGTGGTGGAGAGACAGACAGCGATGTAGGTCCTTGATTCACAACCTGACCCGGGAAGCTGGAAACAGGAAATGAGGATGATGATGTCTGTATGTTTGTATGAAAGTTTCACAGAATGCTAGATTTTAACCTCAATATCAAATTCATAAATAAGGATGAATATTTTCTATCTTAATTCTGGACTTCATACATTGCAAACCATTAAAATTTCAATGGGATGAGTATGCCTGCATGGCATAACATAGTTTTCAGATGTGTCGTAGTCCAGGTGAAACTTTCAAGCGAAGCGTGGCTCCATATATACCTACTGTATTTAACTTTCATCTTATTTATTTCCATATTTGAATTTTTCTTCATTTTTTCCCCTGAAGGCTGCTCACATACCCCACTAAAAGTTTATTTTTTCTTCTTTTTTCTAGTGGCTTTACGTCGCACTGACACAGATAGGTCTTATGGCGATGATGGGATAGGAAAGGCCTAGGAGTTGGAAGAAAGCGGTCGTGGCCTTAATTAAGATACAGCGCCAGCATTTGGCTGGTGTGAAAATGGGAAACCACAGAAAATCATCTTCAGGGCTGCCGACAGTGGGATTTGAACCCACTATCTTCCAGATGCAAGCTCACAGCTGCGCGCCTCTAACCGCACGGCCAACTTGTCTGGTACTAAAAGTTTCAGGTGTACCCCTAGGGGTATGTGTACCACAGTTTGAGAACCACTAGTTTATGGCAATCTGAAACAGACTGACACTCTGAACCAGTTCCCGAGGGACTCGATTTTCCTGAACACGGTATTGTGAATATGCCCTCCTTAATCGGACACGGAATAGATGAAGGGACAAAAAAAAAAATTTGCAATAAACACTGGCAAGGTACTTGGGAATTTCCACTGATGCAGGGTAGAAACAATGCCTTACCACCAAGTGGTGTCAAAGGATTTGCCCATTTCAAAGAAAACAGCCACCAAATACCTTCTGGATTGAACTCTCCAAGTGTAACAAGTGGTCAGTGGAGGAGCAAGCAGCTCGAAAACTACACTGGCACTTGGATGACAGTACTCTTTTCTCCTGACACAACACAAGTCGTCTGTTCACTGTCCTCTCAAACAACTTAACACAGACAATTAGCAAGGCTAGCTTTCTGCATATTTTGGGGTCTTTGTCAGGGTCGAGGCACTGGGGCTGGATGTATGTGTCGTCTTCATCATTATTTCATCCTCATCACGATGCGCAGGTCGCCTACGGGTGTCAAACCAAAACACCTGCACCTGGCGTGCCCAACATGTCCTCGGACACTCCCGGCACTAAAAGCCATACGCCACTTCATTTTATAGTGGTGGAGAGAAAAGAGGAAAGCATGGAGTGGCAGTTATAATAAGAGGAAAATGGTCAAATAATGTTTGCAGTACCTACCATGTCAGCGACTGGTTAATGTGTCAATTACATGGAACTGAAACAAACAGCCAATGCAAGAAAAGAGTGGTTGCATCAACAAGGCATTAGCCTTTACAATATTGATTGATTGAAATTTATATGAATGCTTTTGTTGTACAGTAGGCCAACGCATTCTTAGACGCTGAACATTGGCTTTCATCATGCCGTATTTTTTTTGTGGCTGCACAATTATTCTTTATTTCCGCAGGTTTAACGACCATTAACTTAAAATTGGCATCATAATACCAAAGAGATGCCATTGAAAATTTGCCGGCAATACCTACTCCATGCGTCTCTACAATAAGATGATCCATCAGGAAATTATTCTTGCTGTCTATAAAACTGTTACTCAGAGTCAGATATAGCCAGCTACTGCTACATGAAAATCTCGCTTGCTGGGTTCGGCCGTATTCAGCGGCTAGCGATGTATAGGCCTAATCACGGACATTGAAAGTGAACGAACGAGTTTATTGTGCCACGGTATGGCCATTCCACCCTCGTGTTTTTCGTGCACATACCTCACATTTCATCTTCAACTTCTTTATATCATCCTTGTTGCGGACCACTGAATGCATTTTTTTTGTACAGTACACATTTTATTAGCTCTTTGTCTTCACGCTAACGACAAATAGTGGCTTTAGTTAGGCCTATGTTTTTTTTTTTTCTTGTGGCTGCATAATTTTCGTCATTATTGAGTGTTTAATAACCATTAACTTAAACTTAGCATCATAATATTGAGGAGAACCCGTTGAAAATTTGCCGGCAATACCTTTTCCACGTATCTTTTCAATACGACTATCCATCACGAAAATATTCCAGCTGTCTATAAAACTTAATTTTACTAAGCATCAAGTACAATGGACGCGTTATAACTCCGCCACTGAGTAGCCAAAGAATTTGAAGGCTCGCATGTTCTGATGCCATTCTGTAGATTTGAGAAATGTTTTTGTAAAGGCTAATAGAACATCATTCTCTCTTCACTATTTCCCGAGATCCAGTGACGTTACAGGCACTGTACAACTGGTTGTCGCAGCTAGCGATGTATAATAAAGAGGCGGTCGTTTATTGTCAATGAGTTTTGTGTGCGCCTGTGCGTGTGGAGGTGAAAAGAAGCAGCATTGTTACCGCAGTAGTTGCCAGTGATATCCATGAACTAACTGTTAGGCCATGAATGCAAGACAACCCTTGAGTTTTCGGATGAGCTTCTGAGAGAGAAGCAAAAACACGTTGTCTTGGATTCAGAGAAATACGGTATCACTCCAGTGGTTTCTGTGGCAACAACTTCAGTTTTCCTCTTCAAACGGCGTCACCTAACCTAAATGTATATGTATCAATAAAACATATTTGAAACGCGTGTAGAGAAATGATAACCTACTCTCTAAAAATTTACATGTAAATAGCCTTTCCGAAAGTTAACTAGACGCGAGAAGGTATGAACTATCCTCTGAAATCAGTGATGTACTGTGCCATATCTTGAGGTGTATCACATTCTTACTTCATTTCCGTATATAACATTAAAATTAAGAGATTGTTTACTTCAGTCTTTTTTTAACGAGTTAAAAACTGCCACCGGCCACATATTTTATGCATTTATTACGAAAACATGTTATCCTCTTTCATTTAGAATTTTTTTTTTTAGAAACAGCAGTCGATGGGTATTACTAATCGACTCCAATATCGCCTTCGAATGTCGATGAGAGAGCTCACAAATGCACATAGTGAGAAAACTTTACCGTACCAAAGATGATCGATCACATTCTGTGGCAAACGTTTCAGTTTTCCTATTTAAACAGCGTCACCTAATCTAACTTAACCGCAGGTACTATACGTATGAAGAAAACACACTTCAAGCGCCAGAAGAGAAATTATAACATCCTTGCTGTAAATGTTCACAATAGTTTTTCCGTAATTTAATCAGACGCGAGAAAATATACACTAACCTCTGAAATCAATTATGCACTCTGCCATATCTCGAGGTGTAGCCCATTCTTACTTAATTGCAGTATTTAGCCTTAAAATTAAGAGGTATTTAGTCACCCTTTACTTTTAACGAGTTAACAACCGTTACCGGCCACATTATTTATGCATTTATTACGAAACATAGGGTATTATCGCCTTGGAATGTCGACGAGAAAACTCGCTAGTGGACATAGCGAGGAAACGATACAGAATGTAATCGATCGCATGCAATATAATCGCTAGGAGGCATAAATATCAGTAACGGAAAAAATCGTGAGCGCTTATTCGCTCGTAATAACGGATGCGTCAGTGATAGAGGGCTTGCTGTATCCGAAGGATGATACACAGCTTAGTATAGGAATTTTGAAGGGACAGAAATAAATTGTCGCTATAACGGAGTTCTCATTATATGCCGTACTCGCTATAGCGGACTTCAACTGTATTACAAAAATGTGTTATCCTCTTTCATTTTGAATTTTCTTTTAGAGAACAGCAATTGACGGATATTACTAATCGACTCCGATATCACCTCGAATTACAAGTAATAAATCTCATTGTAGACCGTATTGGACATCAGTTATGAACATTAAAACAAGAGTAATAGTTAACACCACCATTCCAATAATTATCTTTCCTTATATTTAAGAAATAAACATTACAACAGGCATTGTAAGATGGGACATGTCCTTAAGGACACTAGGTTCAGGGCCCTGACCTAACTTTAGGCTAAGTTTCATTTTCGGCTGATGATGCTTACGACTGTTAAGCGGAACATGTCCCATCTTACAACGCCTGTTGTAATGTTTATTTCCTAAATATAAGGAAAGATAAGTATTGGAAAGGTGGTGTTAACTATTATTCTTGTTTTAATGTTCATCACCTCGAATGCCGAGGAGAGTGCTCACAAGTATACATAGCAAGAAAACGATATGGTACCGAAAATGACCGATTGCATTTTGTGGCAAATGTTTCAGTTTTCTTATTCAAAAAGCGTCACTTAACCTAACTTAACTGTGCTATATGTATCATGAAAACATATCCCAAGCGCCAGTAGAGAAATAAAATTCTCGTAAGTTTACATGGGAATAGTCTCTGCGAAATTTAACCAGACGAAAGAAAATATAAAGTAACTTCTGAAATCAGTGATGCGCTCTGCCATATCTTTCTTACTTAATCATTCTTACTTAATTTCAGTGTAGCATATTCAAATTCAAGTTAAGAGATCGTTTACCGAGCCTTTATTTCTAACCAGTTAACAACTGCTATCGAAGGCGTTATTTATTTGTTACGAAAACATGACTCTTCTTTCACTTCTAATTTTCTTTACAGAACAGCAGTTGACAGGTATTGGAAGCCTCCGTGGCTCAGGTGGCAGCGCACCGGCCTCTCACCGCTGGGTTCTGTGGTTCAAATCCCGGTCACTCCATGTGAGATTTGTGCTGGACAAAGCGGAGGAAGGACAGGTTTCTGTCCGGGTACTCCGGCTTTTCATTGTCATCTTCCATTCCAGCAACACTCTCCAATATCATTTCATCTTTCATTCATTAATCATTGCCCCAGAGGAGTGCGACAGGCTTCGGCAGCCGGCACAATTCCTCTCATCACCGCTAGATGGGGGCTTCATTCATTCCATTCCTGACCTGGTTGAATGACTGGAAACAGGCTGTGAATTTTAATATCAGTTGACGGGTATTATTAATAGACTCCGACGTCGCTTTCGAATGTCAACGAGAGAACTCACAAGTGGACATAGCGAGAAAACGATACCGAAGATGACCCATCGAATGGAATATAATCGCTGGGTGCATAAATGTCGGTAATGGAAAAAATCACGCACACTTAATCGCTAGTAGTAACGGATGCGTCAGTAATAGGGCACTCGCTGTAACCAAAGGATAAAGCACGGTTTAATACAGGAATTTTGAAAGGACAGACAAAAACGGTCGTTATAATGGGATTCTCGTTATATGCTGTACTCGCAGCGGACTTGTACTGTATATGCAGGAAAAGTATTTTCCAAATTTGAGATCAAGTGTTTAGATTTGTTTTATTTTATATGGAATGACCCATCTGGTTTCTTATTTGCATTCTTTATAAAGTCATGACAATAGTTCATAAATTACATATGATGGATATGTCTTTCCACAGCGTTTCCTTCAATTTTCTTATATGCATTATGTTGATAACAGAAGTTTAATGCTAAAATTCAAACATATTCAATTAATTTTATCTAAAATCCTGTATTCTATGAGGAGGTCTCCCATTAAATTTAACTTCAACCTCAAAAACTTTTTCCAATACAAATCTAAAGTTTGTAATACTGAACTGATGTTACCAAGCTTTAATGTAATATTTTCATGTGATCCACAAGTTAGAATTAAGAATAATAGTGATGAATGAAATGTCGTATGGCTTTTAGTGCCGGGATATCCCAGGAGGGTTTGGCTCGCCAGGTGCAGATCTTTCTATTTGACTCCCGTAGGCGACCTGCACATCGTGATGAGGATGAAATGATGAAGACAACACATACACCCAGCCCCCGTGCCGTTGGAATTAACCAATTAAGGTTAAAATCCCCGACCCGGCCGGGAATCGAACCCGGGACCCACTGAACCGGAGGCCAGTACGCTGACCGTTCAGCCAACGAGTCGGACATAGTGATGAAAAGCTACAAAAATCTGAAATAAAAACAATGGAGTGAAGGTACTATCAAATACTCAAAAATACCAACATGAAGAAAAAGAATGAACTGAAATAAAATATGCTTCATCAACAGGTAAACATTTACTGAAAATGAGACATCCTTACAATTATTTTAAAATAGTGGGATGAATAAAAAAGTGACTATGACTTATCAACATACCTGTTCTTTTTCAATTCTTTTCTTTTTCAGTTCTTCAACTGTTAATTCAAACTCTATCTGTACAGAGTCTCTTCGAGCTAAAGATTCTTTCACAGCTTCAACATACAGCAGGTACTCCTTCAACGGCTGTTAACCAACAGGACAGTTTTGTGAGTATCCAAGCATACAGTTTCTATTTTTAAAAAAAATGAAGCCATGCTGGAATGGGAAAATCAAGAATGATGAGTCACTTGCTAAGGTAAGGACTTGAGCATTAGGTAGCTTTAATGATGACACCAGCTGTTTAAGCCTACAAATGCACATAAAGTAAAATTCTCCTGGATCATTTCTCCAACTATTCTTGCACTTACCACATGGTTACTACTTACTTATTTAACTTTACTGAATGCATTATATTATGTCCTAAAGTACATGCAGGACAAATAAAGTATTGAAAAGGTGGAAACTATATCTCAAGAGCAAGAAGTTGATTGAAGGCAAATACAGATCCAACAATGTTTATAAACTGTAACTTTACTTCTCAATAACATCTTTGAAACATGTATCACCTTTCCATTCTACTTCTCTCTGCTAGTCTTTTCTTTAACTCTCTCCGAAAGCTGTGATTTCTTCTACAGTTAAACTTGCTTGGAAGAGTTAGAAATCACCCTAGTAATTAGCCACTTCCATTTTTGTTTGTTTTTCTTCTCTAGCAGGTATTTTCCAAACAAATAATTCAGGAAATAATAAGAACTCACTTGAGCGATATTTGGAGTGAAGGTCACCAATACGTGTTGCTGAGCCTGGGCATTACGTTCCACTGCAGATGCCATGGCAAGAAGTACAGGGCTCAGTTCAGGTTCAGAAGCTGACCACAGTGTGAAGATGGGATGCATTTGATGTAATTCGTAAAGATATTCTACAAATAAATGAAAACAATTTTATTGATCCAATAATTCCTTTCCATGGTTTAAATCCATGTACTTGTTTTGTCAAGTAATTCAGAAATAAGCGTGTGTTTTTAGTTAAAAAATTAAAATTTTAACCAGAGGAGGAGGGAAGAATATGATTATGTAATCTATTTAAGTTTATTTCCAGCAGATGTTGGTTCACACCCTGACTCTTAAACTAGTGCCAAAATGTAGGAGTGCACCAACAGGTTTAGCTAAGATGAATGATCATATAGCATTACAAGCACACAATGTACTTAATTTGTACAGTATTTACATTGTACTTCACTTCAGTTTATGAATATTCATAGTGTACACAGTACCAGTTAAAAATTTATATTTATTTTTTGCTCTGATTTTGAGCAACTTCTGACTCAATAAAAACAGTTTCTTCAGAAATCATAACTTTCAGTGTTGCCAAGTTTGAGTGCTTGTGTTTCTCAGTTGGTCAATACATGATCATCGTCGGCAGTTACTCGTTTTCGAGTTTACAGATTTCCTGGATAATGGCTCACTTTAATGCATAACAGTTTGTGTTTAAACTTCCAGTGACTGTACACAACACATGATAAACTTTCAAATAATTGGACGTCTGGTCAATTTAAAAAAAGATTTAAAAGTACACAGTAGATAGAAGTAAGCATGTAACTCCTTTTTCTTCTCGTCAACGTAACATTACAGAATGTAATTAGTACATCATTCCATACAGGCTTAATATGTCTTTCTCTTCTGGGTACTTATTTTTTGTGTTGTATCATTTTTAACACTCCTTTATGTTTTATCTTCAGGTTTATATTTGTATTCAAACAACTAATGTGATTAAATTTATGTTTTACTTCTACCTAATGCATACTCTTACATCTTCTTTGAAAAATGAAATGACCTTGACCCTTGGCCAATTACTTGTGGTCAGCACTGTATGTGGATAAAAAAAACCAATGGCTACTACAGTACAACAGTGGAACCTCAATTCTCCATTTTCGGAGGGACCACGGGAGGAAAACGTACAACACGGGAAAACGGGAAATCCGGGAACGAATGAACCACCTACAATTTGGCTAAACATCACAAAAATAAAATATGTCTACTTATAATCCTACAAACACCCCTAAACCAAACCGAACTACAGCCCCAATGGGCCTTCCGCCTACCAAGCAACCGCTGCTCAGTCTGAAAGCCTGCAGAATACGAGGTAACGCAGGGTCAGTGTGACGAATCCTCTCGGCCGTTATTCCTGGCTCTCTAGATCAGAGTCGACATCTCACCATTAAGTAGCTCCTCGCTTAAAGGTACCGGTAATCATAGACTGAGTGAACTTGGAACTAGCCCTCATATCCAGGTAAAAATGCCTGACCTGGCCGGGAATCAAACCCGGGCCCTCCGGGTGAGAGGCAGGCCAGTTAGACCGCGGGGCCGGCTTCAAACATTAATTACCGGTACGTGACTTAAAAATCTCAAAACTTTACATTCAGTTTTACCAGGGAAACTATGTCAGTTTAATCTGAAAACTTCTTTCAGTTCAGCAACTTTGATCAGCCAAACTCTTCGAAAAATCTAATACCCGTAACGCCAAGCCAAACGACAATTGAACACAAGTGGTTTTTAATTCTCTAATCTAACAAAATGAAGCACAATAGATACCAAAGCGCCCAACATAATGGAAAAATCACTTTTTTTAAAATCTTCCATTGTAATTTGGTTACCGGTATACTGTTCGTAGTCAGTTTATGGAAATCTTGTACCGTGTAAATTAGGCCACGGATGACTTGATGCGTCGCTCTAGCTAGCTCCTTACCGGCCTTGACAATCGGGTCCAAGCACTGTAATCTGAGTAGTTACACAGCTCGACACGTGGCACTGGCGGCCTATCTATTTGCGGTAGGAATGCATACTTCTTTATGGAATAGATATTAACTTTGATTGCCGATTCATTGCAATTTAGAGTTATGGAGAATATTACATAGGTTAATACTGTTAACATGATTAATCCTAAAGGTTACTTTCGTTGATATTTGCCAAAATAATGTCGTGAAATGAAATTGCGGAGAGATGGAGTAGTCCAGCTGATGTTCTGATAGTGACTCTGATTGCCAATTTAACTTAATTTAGGGAATAAAGGAGTATCTTACATTGACTAATATTGTTAAAATGATTAATCCTAAAGGTTACTTTCATTGATATGTCCCAAAATAACATCGTGAAATGGAACTGTGGGGAGATGGCATAGTCCCACTGACGTTCCTTAACGGTGAGGAATAATAATCGCTTTTATTATCATCGTATCTAGATACATAGCAGAACTTACCACAATATTTTTATCTTCTGATATTAATCTTGAGATTAAGAATCATTGTTCAATTAGAGTTTTAAAATTCTTCAAGTACTATTCTCAGGAAGGTGACTGGACAAAACATAAAAGCATTACCTTTTTCTATATTCGTTGTATGGATAACAAATATTTTGACCCAAACATTCTCAAAGTTTAATTTATATATATATAGTTTCAGATTACATTTCATTCATACCTTGCACAAGAATTTTAAATACCGGGCGAGTTGGCCATGCGGTTAGGGGCACACAGCTGCGAGCTTGCAAACGGGAGATAGTGGGTTTGAACCCCAATGTTGGCAGCCCTGAAGATGATTTTCCATTGTTTCCCATTTTCACATCAAGGTGTAACTTAATTAAGGCCATGGCCACTTCCTTCCCACTCCTAGCACTTTCTTATCCCACCGTCGAAAAAAGACCTATCTGGGTCGGTGCTCATACAACACATAGCAGAAAAGAATTTTAAATAAATATTCGGTGAGAGAAACGTATTTTTAGTAACTACATTGTAAACTCTTCATTGCTCAGGTAACAACACTTCATACGTTGACCTTACCATCATAACAGTAATGGTTCTTAATTGTCTGTGTTTAAATGTTAAAGTTCAGATCATCTTGGATAAAAATCTGTTGTGTTGCTGTCATATGGCAAATACGACTCCGCCTCAAGGATTATTAATTCATTATCATTATAGACTGTTATGCCTTTCAGCGTTCAGTCTGCAAGCCTCTGTGAATTTACTAAACGTCGCAACAATCATCAATTTGCAACTAGTGTTGTTGCCTCATTTAGTTCTATACCTCTCATCTTTAAATCGTTAAAAACCGAGTCTAACCATTGTCGTCTTGGTCAACCTCTACTTCTCTTACCCTCCATAGCAGAGTCCATTATTCTCCTAGGTAACCTATCCTCCTCCATTCGCCTCATGACCCCACCACCAAAGCCGGTTTATGCGTATAGCTTCATCCATCGAGTTCATTCCTAAATTAGCCTTTATCTCCTCATTCCGAGGACCCTCCTGCCATTGTTCCTACCTGTTTGTACCAGCAATCATTCTTGCTACTTTCATGTCTGTTACTTCCAACTTATGAAAAAGATATACCTAGACCACCCAGCTTTAGCTCCCGTAAAGCAAAACTGGTCTGAAAACAGACCGATGTAAAGATAGTTTTGTCTGGGAGCTCACTTCCTTCTTACAGAATACTGTTGATCACAACTGCGAGCTCACTGCATTAGCTTTACGACACCTTGATTCAATCTCACTTACTATATTACCATCCTGGGAGAACACACAACCTAAATACTTGAAATTATCGACCTGTTCTAGTTTCGTATCACCAATCTGACATTCAATTCTGTTGAATTTCTTACCTACTGACATCAATTTAGTCTTCGAGAGGCTAATTTTCATACCATACTCATTGCACCTATTTTCAAGTTCCAAGATATTAGACAGCAGGCTTTCGGCACAGTCTTCCATTAAGACCAAGTCGTCAGCATAGGCCAGACTGCTTACTACATTTCCACCTAACTGAATCCCTCCCTGCTATTGTATACCTTTCAGCAGATATTCCATGTAAATTACGAACAGCGAAGGTGAAAGATTACAGCCTTGTCTAATCCCTGTAAGTACCCTGAACCAAGAACTCATTCTACCATCAATTCTCACTGAAGCCCAATTGTCAACATAAATGCCTTTGATTGCTTTTAATACTCAACCTTTAATTCCATAGTCCCCCAGTATGGCGAACATCTTTTCCCTCGGTACCCTGTCATATGCTTTCTCTAGATCTACGAAACATAAACACGACTGCCTACTCCTCTCGTAGCATTTTTCAATAACCTGGCGCATACTGAAAATCTGATCCTGACAGCCTCTCTGTGGTCCGAAACCAAACTGGTTTTCATACAACTTCCTCTCAACGACTGATCGCACCCTCCCTTCCAAGACACCAGTGAATACTTTGCCTGGTATACTACACAATGAGATACCCCGATAGTTGTTGCAATCCTTCCTGTTCCCTTGCTTATAGATAGGTGCAATTACTGCTTTTGCCCAATCTGAAGGTACCTTACCAACACTCCATGCTAATTTTACTACTCTATGAAGCCATTTCTTCCCTGCCTTCCCACTATACTTCACCATTTCAGGTCTAATTTCATCTATTCCTGCTGTCTTATGACAATGGAGTTTATTTACCATCCTTTCCACTTCCTCAAGCATAATTTCACCAACATCATTTTCCTGCTCTCCATGAGCTTGGCTGTTCGCAACACCACCAGGATGATTTCCTTTTACATTGAGAAGATGTTCAAAATATTCCCTCCACCTCTCCAGTGATTCCCTGGGATGAGTTCACCTGAATTACTTAAAACACTGTTCATTTCCTTTTTCCCTCCCTTCCTAAGATTCTTTAATACTGTCCAGAAAGGTTTCCCTGCTGCTTGACCTAGCCTTTCCAGGTTGTTACCAAAATCTTCCCAGGACTTCTTTTTGGATTCAGCAACTATTTGTTTCGCTCTGTTTCCTTCATCTACATACAAATCCCTGTCTGCCTTGGCTCTTGTTTGGAGCCATTTCTGATAAGCCTTCTTTTTACATTTACAAGCTGCTCTCACTTCATCATTCCACCAAGATATTCGCCTTTTCCCATCTTTACACACAGTTGTTCCTAGGCATTCCCTTGCTGTTTCTACTACAGCATCCCTGTATCCCACCCATTCACTTTCTATATCCTGAACCTGCTTACTGTCTACTGTTCGAAACTTCTCACTAATCATATTCATGTACTTCTGTCTAATTTCCTCGTCCTGGAGATTTTCTACCCTTATTCGTTTGCAGACAGATTTCACTTTCTCTACTCTAGGCCTAGAGATACTTAGTTCACTACAGATCAGATAGTGGTCTGTATCCTCGAAAAATCCCTAGAAATCTCGTACATTCCTAACAGGTTTCCTGAATTTGAAGACCGTTAATATATAGTCTATTATGGATCCGGTACCCCTAGCCTCCCATGTGTAGCGGTGAATAGCCTTGTGCTTGGAGAATGTATTCGTAACAGCTAAACCCATACTAGCACAGAAGTTAAGCAAACGCTTCCCATTCCCATTAGCTTCCATATCTTCCCCACATTTACCAATCACCCTTTCGTATCCTTCAGTTCTTTTCCCAATTCTCGCATTGAAATCGCCCATTAGCTCTATTCTATCCTTGCTGTTGACCCTGACCACGGTCACTCAATGCTTCATAAAACTTGTCAACTTCATCCTCATCTGCACCCTCACATGGTGAATACACAGACACAATTCTAGTCCTAATTCCTCCAACTGACAAATCTACCCACATCATTCGCTCATTTACGTGCCTAACAGAAACTATGTTGCGTGCAATGGTATTCCTGATAAAGAGCCCTACCCCATACTCTGCCCTTCCCTTTCTAACACCCGTCAAGTACACTTTATAATCTCCTATCTCTTCCTCGTTATCTCCCCTTACCCGAATATCACTTACTCCTAGAACATCCAGATGCATCCTCTTTGCTGACTCAGAGGATTATTCAATGAAAGAAAACTAAGGAGTAAAAAATACCCAATTGCGTGATTAGCTGCCACCCCCAGAGTCCCAGGTTCAATTCCTGGCCCTGCCACGAAATTTCAAAAGTGGTACGAAGGCTGGATCCGGGTCCACTCAGAATTGGGAGGTCAACTGAGTAGAGGGGGATCGATTCCCACCTCATGCATCCTCGAATTGGTTTTCCATAGTTTCCCACCTATCAAGGCAGATGCGGAGATGGTACCTAACTTAAGGCTACGGCTGCGTCCTTCCCCTCTTCCTTGTCTATTCCTTCCAATATTTCCACCCGCAACACAAGGCCCCTGTTTAGCATAGCAGTTGCGGGCGCCTGGGCGAGGTACTGGTCATCCTTCCCAGTTGTATCCCCGGACCCAAAGTCTCACCCTCGAAGACACTACCCTTGAGGTGACTGGGCGGGTTGGCCACGTGGTTAGGGGCACGCAGCTGTGAGCTTGCATCCGGGAGATAGTGGGTTCTAACCCCACTGTCGGCAGACCGGCAAATGGTTTTTCGCGGTTTCCCATTTTCACACCAGGCAAATGCTGGGCTATACATTAATGAAGGCCATGCCCACTTCCTTCCCACTCCTAGCCCTTCCCTATCCCATCGACGCCATAAGATCTATCTGGGCCAGTGTGACGTAAAGCAGCTTGCAAAAAGAAAAAAAAAACCCTTTAGGTGGTACAGGTGGGATCCCTCGCTGAGACTGAGAGAAAAGCCAACCCTGAAGGGGTAAACAGATTAAGAAAGAAAGATGAAAAATACCCGAAATACAAAGGGAAAATTAAGATTTAATTGCTAATTGCTTTTAGCCACTCCATAGTTTTGTCCTGGCCTACAGAGAATTCGTGAAATGAGAGTGTCCATTTGCTCTTTTTTCTCTGTTCGAAATACAAAAAGGCACACAACAATCCATATTCATACCTGCCAACTTTACAAAACCAAAAACCAGGAGATTCTGATATGAAAATCAGGAAAAATCAGTAGATACAATTGGTCAAAACTGCTTATTCTACATGTCTTGCACAATACTGTACTACGATATATTTATAACACTTATTGTCTCAAAGCCTGACAGTTGTCATACGAGTCTACACGGCTAAAATTTACACATCTCTATTCCCTCACAAGAAGTATGTGAGTGAGATGATCGGTCTCTGATAAGCCTACCAAAAATAGTATGAACTCATGATCCACATGTGTCAATTAGTTATGCACTTAGATGCCATTACTTAGCAAATGCATAGATTAATATATTGCATCATGCGCCCATGTGATTATGCAAAGCGCAATGCTATTTGGATCAAATAACTAGCTGATGTACCCGTGCTTCGCTATGGAATTCTCAGAAAGAATGTCCTTATAGTTTTTCCAACTGAAGTCAACATACGTAGGTCACTACAATGACACTAGTATGAATGTCGCGATTAAAAGTAATGCTGTCATATGAAATATTCAATAAAATGAAAATAGCACATTTTCTTACTTTTAGCGAAAAGTAATATGGTAATTAAATGAAATAAGTTTCATAATGATAGAAACGTATTCAACTGTGATTACAATACAGTAAATTAATGTATTATTAGGGTCCACCTTTTCAGTACAAAATGTAGAGAGTTTAAATTACATAAATGATTAGGGACTAGTTTCGACCTAGTACTAGGTCATCATCAGCCTAAAGCAAAATTAAAACACAAATACCGAAGAAATTAAACAATGTAAAGACACATAAGGTCTCGTAAAAGTACATACCACGCGAGATATTGTGCAGCACTATGTTAAAAAATAACTCTATGAAAGAGATTCATAAAAAGGCCAGTGCGCATTAAAAAGATGTTATAGATAAGAATCCTTGAGTTGCTGGATAAGGAGATTAGAATATGCTGGCTCCTTTAAGATGCTGGTATCCAATTGAAGAACCACTGAGCCAAAGTCACGTTGTTTATTTACGATTAAAGTCCAGTGCACCGAGCTCGATAGCTGCAGTCGCTTAAGTGCGGCCAGTATCCAGTATTCGGGAGACAGTAGGTTCGAACCCCACTGTCGTCAGCCCTGAAGATGGTTTTGCGTGGTTTCCCATTTTCACACCAGGCAAATGCTGGGGCTGTACCTTAATTAAGGCCATGGCCACTTCCTTCCCACTCCTAGCCCTTTCCTGTCCCATCGTCGCCATAAGACCAATCTGTGTCGGTGCGACGTAAAGCAACTAGGAAAAAAAAAAAGTCCAGTGCGCCGTATAGCATTAAAAAGTTGTTAGGGATGGAAATTTTTCAGTTGTGGGTCAAGGAATTCAACATATGCTGACTTCTTAAATGTGCTGCTGTATATTCGAAGAACAACTGAGACGATATCAGGTCGTTTTTTAAGCTATTCACAGACGTAAAACACATGAATGCTGGAAAGGCTCTTCAGTTTTTTGGAACTTGAAGGAAGGTAATTGTTGCGCGTGGAGGCTTAAGAATCCAGAGATGCGCTACATTATGTTAAAAAATAGAGATCCAAAAAAGGTCCAGTGCGCCGTATAAAAGTAATAAGTTGTGAAAGTAATCCTTAAGTTGTTGGTCATGGAAATCGAAAAAGGTTGTTTTCCAAGCAATGCTGCTCTTCATTCAGAGATCAATTGAAATTACAGTAACATTGTCTTCTCAAGATGTTTATAAACTCGAAATAAATGTCGATGTGAAGTAAGATGCTAAAAGAAAGTTCTTCTGTTTCTAGAATCTTGAAGGATGATGGATGTTATGCGAGGAGGATTAACATATATGGAGTTAAAGGTGGATAGAAATTCGCAGTTCAATGCGTACCATAGATTTGACTCTGAATAAATGGCAGCACGGAAAGAAAGAAAGAAAGAAAGAAAGAAAGAAAGAAAGAAAGAAAGAAAGAAAGAAAGAAAGAAAGAAATTTGGGCAGGTGGAAGAAAATATTGAAATAAAATATGTCGTAAGGGAATTAATACGTGTTGTAATAAGCTGAAGACAGAACTGGGGGTAGGTGGGGTTCAAAGGAAATCTTGAGGAGGTGAAAGGAAAAAAGAAAAACAGAGGGTGTAAAGGGGGGGGGGGGTGGAAGGAAGGGGGAGAGGTTATTAAGGCGGGGCTGAGAGATGTAATATGGAAGATTGTTTAAGAAAAGCACTGTAAACAGAATGAAAAATCAGACTTATAATATTTGATTTTGATTGTCTGAAAAGCTGAATGAACAGGTCAAAAAGAATGTTTGGTTTTTTAGAAATGTCATTAAGATTGAAGATTGGATTAAAATATTGGTCTAGATGTAAAATAAAATGTTATGTTAAGGAGGGGTCCTTTATTCATAATTTTGAGAATTACCATATCATGTTTAATGTCTGTAAATTTATGGTTATAATCATTCATGTGGTAACCAACTGCTGAAAATTTATTGTAATTTAGGGCACTGACATGTTCCAAGTATCATATTTTAAAGCTTCTTCCTGTTTGTCCAATATAAGAAAAATTGCAACCGTTTCATTTTACCCTCTATACACCGGATTTTGAAAAGCAATCAGTTCTATTAACAGACGATGAGTTGTGTAAGACGGTAGCGTTATTATTGTTGGTTCTGAAGGGGATTTTAACATGTTTTTTAAAAACGTTAGTGACCTTTTAAATATCTTTATTGAATGTAAAGGTAGAAAATAAAGAAACTTTTGGTTCTTCCTTTTTCAGAGTGGTTATAGGACGATGTTTGTATTTATTGTATTTATTGTATTTATTTTATGTATTTATTAATATTTATTGATAATACAAACATCATCCTATAACCACTCTGAAAAAAGAAAAACCAAAGTTTCTTTATTTTCTACCTTTATGTTCAATAAAGATATTTATAAGGTCACTAACGTTTTTAAAAAACATGTTAAAATCTCCTTCAGAACCAACAATAATAACACTACAGTCTTACACAACTCATCTGTTAATAAAACTGATTGCTTTTCAAAATCCGGTGTATACAGGGTAAAAGGAAACAGCTGCAATTTTTCTTATATTGGACAAACAGGACGAAGCTTTAAAATATGATGCTTGGAACATGTCAATGCCCTAAAATACAATAAATTTTCAGCAGTTGGTCAACACATGAATGATTATAACCATATATTTACACACATTAAACATATGGTAATTCTCAAAATTATGAATAAAGGACCCCTCCTTAACATAACATTTTATTTTACATCTAGACCAATATTTTAATCCAATCTTCAATCTTAATGACATTTCCGAAAAACCGAACATTCTTTTTGACTTGTTCATTCTGCTTTTCAGACAATCAAATATTAAAAGTCCGATTTTTCATTCTATTTATAGTACTTTTCTTAAACAATCTTCCATATTCCCACATCCCTCAGCCCTGCCTTAATAACCTCTCCTCCCACCTTTTTCTCCTTCCGTTTTCCTTTTTTCCTTCAACTCAAGATTTCCTTTGAACCCCACCTACCCCCATTTCTGTCTTCAGCTTATTACAACACGTATTAATTCCCTTACGACATATTTTATTTAAATATTTTCTTCCACCTGCCCAAATTTCTTTCTTTCTTTCTTTCTTTCCGTGCTGCCATTTATTCAGAGTCAAATGTATGGTACGCATTGAACTGCGAATTTCTATCCACCTTTAACTCCATATATGTTAATCCTCCTCGCATAACATCCATCATCCTTCAAGATTCTAGAAACAGAAGAACTTTCTTCTAGCATCTTACTTTACATTGACATTTATTTCGAGTTTATAAACATCTTGAGAAGACAATGTTACTGTAATTTCAATTGATCTCTGAATGAAGAGCAGCATTGCTTGGAAAACAACCTTTTTCGATTTCCATGACCAACAACTTAAGGATTACACTCACAACTTGTTACTTTTATACGGCGCACTGGACCTTTTCATGGATCTCTATTTTTTAACATAATGTAGCGCATCTCTGGATTCTTAAAACTCCACGCGCAACAATTACCTCCCTTCAAGTTCCAAAAAACTGAAGAGCCTTTCCAGCATCCATGTGTTTTTACATCTATGAATAGCTTAAAAAACGACTTAACTTCGTCTCAGTTGTTCTTCGAATACACAGCAGTACATTTAAAAAGCCAGCATATGTTGAATTCCTTGACCCACAACTGAAAAATTTCCATGCCTAACAACTTTTTAATGCTATACGGCGCACTGGACTTTAATCGTAAATAAACGACATGACTTCGGCTCAGTGGTTCTTCAATTGGATACCAGCATCTTAAAGGAGCCAGCATATTCTAATCTCCTTATCCAGCAACTCAAGGATTCTTATCTATAACATCTTTTTAATGCACACTGGCCTTTTTATGAATCTCTTTCATAGAGTTATTTTTTAACATAGTGCTGCACAATATCTCACGTGGTATGTACTTCTATGAGACCTTATGTGTCTTTACATTGTTTAATTTCTTCGGTATTTGTGTTTTAATTTTGCTTTAGGCTGATGATGACCTAGTACTAGGTCGAAACTAGTCCCTAATCATTTATGTAATTTAAACTCTTTACATTTTGTACTGAAAAGGTGGACCCTAATAATACATTAATTTACTGTATTGTAATCACAGTTCAATACGGATCTATCATTATGAAACTTATTTCATTTTATTACCATATTACTTTTCGCTAAAAGTAAGAAAATGTGCTGTTTTCATTTTATTGAATATTTCATATGACAGCATTACTTTTAATCGCGGCATTCATACTGGTGTCATTGTAGTGACCTACGTATGTTGACTTCAGTTGGAAAAACTTTAAGGACAGTCTTTCTGAGAATTCCATAGCGAAGCACGGGTACATCAGCTAGTTATTTGATCCAAATAGCATTGCGCTTCGCATAATCACGCGGGCGCTTGATGCAATAGGCTATATTAATCTATGCATTTGCTAAGTAATGGCATCTAAGTGCATAACTAATTGACACATGTGGATCATGAGTTCATACTATTTTTGGTAGGCTTATCAGAGACCGATCATCTCACTCACATACTTCCTGTGAGGGAATAGAGATGTGTAATTTTTAGCCTTGTAGCCTTGTATGACAACAGTCAGGCTTTGAGACAATAAGTGTTATAAATATATCGTAGTACTGTATGCTGTACTGTAGGCTGACGATGACCTAGTACTAGGTCGAAACTAGTCCCTAATCTATATAATAAAATATAATAAAAATCTTCCGGGCTATTATGCCGTGGTCCACTCCTCTCATTTCTTCCAGACGTTTCGACTACCGGAAGATTTTTATTATATTGACACCGGCCGTGAAAGCCTTCATACTTTAATAATAGTCCCTAATCATTTGAGTAATTTAAACTGTTTACATTTTGTATTGAAAAGGTGGAACCTAATAATACATTAATTTACTCTATTGTAAGTACTACGGTGTCTATCAACAGTTCAAAGTTTCAGACCTAGAATGACCAGGCTGCAGACAGCCGCAAACAGTCCTGTGTAATTATTCCGTTTAGGTGTGCACACTTCACATTCAAAGCGAATAGCTGGAATACTATGATGATCCAGTGTGTTACGTACCAGTAGTATCGGAAAATTATGATGATGATGATGATGATGCTTGTTGTTTAAAGGGGCCTAACATCGAAGGTCATTATGAATGGCATGCTAAAGAAGAGAGAGATCTAACTCCCCACTCCCCAGCTACTTCCCGCCAATATTCAGGCAGGCTGTTATACTTGATACGCAGCAGTAATCCCATCCATCTATATATATAAAAATAAAAAATAAATATAAAATAAGAGTTTTGTCTGTACATTGCTCAGAATTTTAAAATAATGGTATTTCTGTATCGGTCATGTCCATAGTAACAAGAAAATGCACTTTTTACTTTTCCGTAATTTCTGTCTGTCTGTCTGTCTGTCTGTATGTATGTACATGCATCACGAGAAGACGGTTGAAGAGAATTTAATGAAAATTGGTATGTGGAAGTCGGGGGATGAGCCTCTACAATCTAGGCTATAAATCATTTTACTCACGCTGAGTGAAATGGTAGTTTAGGGGAAGGCCTAAAATTGAATTCTCAACTATTTATGTTATTAGTGGTCTAATGAAAATCAGTATGTGAAGTCAGGTGATGAGCCGCTACAATCTAGGCTATAAATCATTTTACTCACGCTGAGTAAAATGGTAGTTTAGGGGAAGGCCTAAAATTGAATTCTCAACTATTTATGTTATTAGTGGTCGTATTTTAAAGAAAATGGGTATGCGAAGTTGGGGAATAAATTGCTACAATCTAGGCTATCAATCATTGTATTCACGCTGAAAAAAATGGTAGTTTAGGGGAAGGCCTAAAATTTAATTCTCAAATATTGTTTTTAGTAGTCCTATCTTGATGAAAATTGGTATGCAAAGTCAGGAAATAAGTCGCTATAGTCTAGGCTGTAAGTTATTTTATTCACGCTGAGTAAAATGGTAGTTTAGGGGAAGGCGTAAAATTTATTTCTCAAATATTTCTTATTAGAGGTGTAACCGATGAATGCTACATAACTAAGGTTATATAGTATTAAATTTCCTATTATTCATGTCTTGTACATTGTTACCGTACTGGCTATGATCACAAAGATATTCATGAATTTGGATTTTTGTTACTAAGTCCATATCAGCGCAGAGTAACGAGAAAATGGGTAAACAGTATTTAATGAAAATCGGTATGTAAAGTTGGAGAATAAGAAACTACAGTTTACGGTATAAAATATTTTACAAATCACAGAGTCGAAAGAAAACTAAATGTGTAGGCCTACAATACAGAAAGCTCATAACATTGATCAACAATAACATTACATTGACCATTGTTTGTCGTGATGTGCTTTGTGTCTTCTGTTGCCCCTTATCTCCGGTAGATAGGATTACTGCTGCGAACAGAGTATTTTTTTATTTGATTTACGTCGCACGGACATAGATAGGTTTTATGGCGACGATGGGATAGGAAAGGGCTAGGAGTGCCTTAGGCCTTAATTAAGGTACAGGCCCAGCATTTGACTGGTGTGAAAGTGGGAAACCACGGAATACCATCTTCAGCGCTGCCGACAATGGGGTTCGAATCCAATATCTCTTGGATGCAAGCTCACAGCTTCGCACCGCTAACCACACGGTCAACTCGCCCAGTCATACAGAGTGTAAGAGCCTGCCTGAATATTGATGGGAAGTAGCTGGGGAATTAGATAACTTTCTTCTTTGGCATGCCATTCCCCTGGTTTATACATTTACTACTGGTACGTAACACACTGGATCATCATAGCATTCGGGCTATTCAATCCCTACTCTGAGGCACTGATTGGAATGAACAGTGTGCATATTTAGCGGAATAATGACAGATGAGTGTTCATGGCAATCTGCAGCCTGGTCATCCCAGCTCTGGAACTTTGGACTATTAGATTGGCACCGCAATCTAACCGCAGCACTGTTCGTTAAAAGTGATAAAACATGCGACTTTACAATTGATCGAGTATTTTATATGATAGCATTGCTTTTAATCGCTACATTCATACTTACGTTTTTGTAATGACCTATGTTGATTTCAGTTAGGAAAACCACAAAGTCAGTCTTTCTGAGAATCCCGTAGCGAAGTACGGGTACATCAGCTAGTCAGAGATAAATGGCAGCAAAATACACAAAGCACATCACAATAAACAATGGTCAATGTAATGTTGTTATTGATCACTTTTATGAGCTTTCTATATTGGAGGCCTTCACATTTAGTTTTCTTCTGAATCTGTTATATTAGAACATCTAATGTAAAGCGAGTCATCCTTTCTTTCATGACTCCCTCTTGTGTTATTATTCAAGCGATCGTTCCTTCATGACTTCTTTCTCATTCTTATAATCATCTTCAAAATTTAATCACCTTCACCACCAATATTATTACAGTCGGTACGGTAAAACTGAATAAGCAAATTATCACAAAAATTATTTATTCTATTATCACCACCTATTCAATACAAGCCACGTGCTATGCGGATGAAATCTACATAATATTATACACACTTCTCAGGGACATGTTTCACCCCTTGTTAACACGTTCCCTGCGGCAGTGAATTTCGATGACTTAATGTTACGTCGTATCGGCCCACCGGTGACCCGATGCTGCCTTTAGTTATTATCGGTTCAGGTCACCGGTGACCTGACGAAATTGACTTTGTTTACTCCCTAGTATGAAATCCTGAGCAATGCATGTGCACTTGTTGTGTGCGTCATTGTTGAGGAGACATTCCAGCGTATTTACCTGTGTGACAGTGTTCCGATTCAACAATTGCGTGAAACAGAAATGATCCCGGAATTAATTGTTAGATTCTCGTACACTGATCAGTTTTTATTGGAATATGAGAGGCCTATGTTAATTATTTTCATACTGTTGTCACTTTGTTCCAAATAATGAACAATTCGTCCAGGATCCAGTGCTATCCTAACCCTCTTTCTTCTCCGTGCCACCGGTGTGTCAGAATGTGAAGGCTCCATGCCTAAAAAGGATGTGAAATTGCTTGTAAATATTATCTACGGAAGATAACAAATAAAGGACGTGAAATTGCTTGTAAATATTATCTACGGAAGATAACAAATAAAGGACGTGAAATTGCTTGTAAATATTATCTACGGAAGATAACAAATAAAGGACGTGAAATTGCTTGTAAATATTATCTACGGAAGATAACAAATAAAGGACATGAAATTGCTTGTAAATATTATCTACGGAAGATAACAAATATAGGACGTGAAATTCCTTGTAAATATTATCTACGGAAGATAACAAAGGACGTGAAATTGCTTGTAAATATTATCTACGGAAGATAACAAATAAAGGACGTGAAATTGCATGTAAATATTATCTACGGAAGATAATAAATATGTCAATAACTACTCCAGTAACCTCTATTCGCTTACCTAAGAGCAATGCAGAAAGCAGACATCAGAGAAATAATCACAGATACCTCAGCATTGCTTATACTTTACGCAGATGATATGGCAATAGGCTCAGAAAACATAGAAGAGTTCCAAGAGGTCCTCAATAGGCTCACATCATGGGCAGAAAGAAACGGTTTGCAAATAAACCACAACAAAACTAAATAAATGACCTTTAGGAAAGGAGGAAAACATGCACCTAAAAATACAATAACCATGCACAACAAACCTCTGGAAGTAGTGCCAAAATTCAAGTACCTTGGAGTCACCCTCCAAACTACTCTAACATCCTACAATATCCATGTCAAAGAAAGAGCAGCCGCAGCAATAAAAGCCATCTACAACATTCAACAACCTCAACAAATATCATTGGGTACAGCAATGCTACTGTTCAGGACAGCCATATCACCAATAGCAACCTATGGGATTAGCATCACCTGGGAAAAACTCACACTCAGCGACCTGATGACAATAGAAAAAGTCAAGGCCCGATATCTCAAGAGAATACTAGGCATTGGGAAGTCAGCCCCTTCAAGGTTAACGTATGTTCTAACCAAGGAGGACTATTTCACTGACGATATCAAAACACAGTTTTGTCTACCAAACACCAAGTCCTACGAGAATGCGCGCCAAAATTTAAACGAGAAAAGGAATGCTATTTGGTCCGACTTCTATTCCACGGACGCTATAATGACGGAAGAATGGAAGCAAGCAAATTGCGAGCTACGGCACGTAATTACACGTTATGCCACTCATGGATTTCACCACAGATTCTGCCAAACCAAAAACTTCCACCAGCCGAACGAAGACTGTATATGTAACCTGTGCAACGATCATTGTGAAAGATACCATGCACAAAACTGCAAAATGAGGACAACCTCAATAATAAGAATGGCATTAGCATAGTTGACCATCTGTACAAAAACTGTTTTTGCACATTGTGCGCTTTTCATTTAATAATAATAATGCAAAAAGCAGATATCAGAAGGGTGGTACTCCTTAACCAACAATCTACCATCTAGGGGCAGCAACACTCTAGGCTTCATTCACCGCAATAGCGCCAAGTGATTCCCGCGTAAATATATGGGTCAGACAACAATCGGGACTCAGGGTAAACCGAAGCGATATGAATGGAAGATGAAAAAAACTTCCTTTGGGTCACCGGTGGGCCGATCAAAACTAGCAGTATGCCTCAATCCTTTACTTCAATTGGAACACTATGTTGCCATTAGTTAACGGAAATTCTTAACTAGGACGTAGTTACTTACTTCGCAATTTTGGGAAGTTCGCGCCGACGGATAAGAGTAACATGTTTCGGGGCACATGGTGACCTGAACCGCACGGAACATGTTAAGGGCATCATCAGCCTGTAGGTAACAGTAAGGTCAAATGTCTGAAACATTATCTATTCATACATGGATTAATGTGTGACATATTTTTCATTGTAGGTAATTAAAAATTAATTTTTTGGCACCTTCCCCTAAACTACCATTTGAAAAGAGTGAATAAAATTATTTATAGCGCAGACTGTAGTTCCTTATTCTCCGACTTTACATAAAATTCTGTTCACCCATTTTCTCGTACCTCGGCGCTGATATGGACTTAGCAACAAATGTCCAAATTCATGAATATCTCAGTTATCATAGCTGGTACGGTAAAAATGTATATGACATAAATGATAGAAAATTTAATAATATATAACTTTAGTTATGTAGTATTTATCGATAGGGCCAATAATAACAAAACTACCATTTCATTCAGCGTGAATAAAATTATTTATGGCCTAGATTGTAGCGACTTATTCCCTAAAATTATATACCGATTTTCATTAAATTCTCTTCAGCCATTTTTTCGGGATGATCGTGCGTACGTACATACATACACACAGACAGAAATTACGGAAAATTAAAACGTGCATTTCCCCTTGTTACTATGGTCACGACCGGTACAGAAATATCATTCTTTTTAAATTCTGAGCAATGTACAGACAAAACTCTTTTTTTTGTTGTTGTTGTTGTTTAGTCCTCAGCCCAAAGGCTGGTTGGATCCTCAACAGCTCTGCCATCAGCTGTCATAGATGGCCTAGGCATCACTGAAGAGGCGTGCTAGGGAAATGAGGAGTGAGGTAGTTTCCTGGTGCTTTCCTCACTGAGCCAGAAGTTGCTATTACATATCAGTCTGCCAAGCCCACTGAAATGCATGCACCAACCGACCCTATGAGCAATATTTTCACAGCATTCATAGCAGGGACTGGCTGCAGAAGGAATGGCATTACTAGCATCACTCATACCTCAGTTTAAAAGTCTTTTGGTGACTGTAAAATAAGGCATAAACTAGGGCTCTTCTTAAAATAGATTATTTTGATTTAGACATTATAATACCATTTTTTGAGTTTGGAGAAAACCTTGACTTGTGCTGTGTGGGACATTGTGTGAAATCGTGCTCAAGGCAGGCTGTTAAAAGTTAATATCTGTAACACACAGGAAAAAGCTGTAAGTGTTGAGAGCCAAAAATGGGTGGAGATAAGAAAAAAATGAGATAAGTGACAGAAAAACAACTTACATCCTCACTGGCTTAACTATGTGGACGACATTTTTGCAGTTGTTGACTGTAATTCAGCCAATTCCAAAACTATTTTAGATCCAACTCAATCGGATAGAGCCTTCAAGCAAGTTTACCTTAGAGGATGAAAATAATGTCATTAAATTTTCTAGACATTACCATAACCAGAAATCCACAATATTTCTCTTAGACTATCTTTAAAAAACCAAAGCACACCCTTAGTACTATAAGAAAGGATTCTAACCATCCTGGATTACACAAAAGGGCGGCTTTCTTTAGTATTGTGTATAGAGCTTACAATATTCCTTTATCCGAAAGAGATTGTTAACAAAATAGAACTAGACATTTTTCATATAGCTTCTCACAATGGTTATAATAAGAACTTCATTGAGAATATCATTAATACACAAATAAACCACCTTCCACTCTGACTAAAGAACGTAAAAAGAAGGATAAAAACAAATATGTTCTTTTCGCTTTGAACAATACCAACTGTTCTGGGGATTTCATGGAACGCATAGGTGTAAGAAGGTGCCGGGGTGAATGGGTGGACAGGGAAATTTTAAATAAGTTAAAGCACACAATTTGAAATTTTATATCCTCCCTTTTTTTTTTTTTTTTTTTTTTTTTTTTTTTTTTTTAAATTCTAAAATTTGGTAGATAGAAAATCTAAACAAGCTACAACAAATGACAGTTAAAAGGAATAACATTGAGCTTGTCAGCTCTGATAACAGTGGACTATAAGTCGAAAAATCAGCTACAAGAACTGGATAGAATTATCAAGATAATATATAAGGATGAGCATTATAGCTCTGAAGGTACACTATTTTACAAGAGCACATTATTGCTCCACTCACATTCTAGGAAACTTAGCTCCGAAAGGTTACTGTAGTCCAGTCTCTAAGAGGCACAAGGTTCTTACAAAATTATGTTTTACACCTTTCAAAAACAGTGTTTGCAGTCACTTCTGCTCAACAGTCTGTTATACACTCGTTTATCAATAACTAAGCTTTAAACTGGGGCAATCAGTTCCCATACTAAATAGCCTTAATGTTAAATTAAAATGTTTAAGACGATCGGCCATGAACAAAAGGCTAGGAGGCGAAACCCTTGCACTCCTTTTAGAAAAACACTTCAAATTCTAAATAGGCTTATGGCCTGAAACTGCAGAGGCTAAGCCTATACTACAGAGGGGTGACTAAACGAAAAATATTAAATGGCAAAGACGAATGAAGAATGTAGAGGTTTAGAAAATTTAGTCACCCCTTACCAAGGTGAATGGGAATCAACAGAGGGTGGACAATCATTGTTCCCTTAATTTACAAGTTTCCCAGGAGGGATTTAAACAGAGTCCTCAGACTTGCCAAAAATTTACATGTAAACAATGACTTTAGAACTTTACATTAGGAAAAGAAGTTTGAAACCTTCCCCTCAAGTTATTTGCCTGGAGCTATCACATATTAAGAAATTTCTGCCATTACCTTGAGTAGTTGGGCCTTCTGAATGACGGCATGCAGTCCCTGCCTCCTAATTATGCTGCACTCACTAGAGCGGAGTGATGAAGATGACAATATGACCCTAATGCGCCCACCTTTTATAGCATCTCATAAGCGAAATTTCCAGAACTCTTTGTAGATAAGCTGGATGCTTGTACACACCCCCAATTTTAATTGGCTAGAAAGATATACACAAAATTCCTGATTGGTTAATAACTAAGGAAGAAAGAAGCCATAAGAGTGTTGACAACTTTAACCCGTGGAAAAAACAATCTACAAAATACTGCCAGAGGGGGCACATAGGCCGATAGTAGAGACATCTAATGGTTGATGGCCTTCTAGAAGGCGCGCAGTTCAACGAGATGGAGATGGAGTACCCCCAGTACAATAACATTTTCCAGGTAACGAACGTTCTCAAAAAACACAAAATTAACGTAAACTTAAAACAATCAATAATACCGCCAAATTACTTTTTAATAATCGCTGTAATAACGACTAACGTAACAAATTTTCAAACTCCGGTGTTTACAAATTGACATGTACCCAATGCCCAGCTTCATACATTGGACAAACCAGTTGCAGTTTTTATATTTGTTACCAGGAACATGTTAAAGCAAAACAGTACAACAAATTTTCAGCTTTTGCTGACCATATCTCAGATTTTCATCATCCTTTCTCTTCAACAGAAAAAGATCTTTCTATTCTTTTGAATATATATGAAAATATCTTTATTAATTTATACCAAAGATTGAACTGTGTAGGCAATCTGAATCAGTTATCCAAGAATATTAACATCCTTATAGATATGGTAATTACTAAGTCTTTTAATCATTCTTCGAACAAAAAGTCTCGTCCGAACATTAATCAGCGTTCTACTTTTCCTTCCCATTCCACAGCCTCCCCTACACTTCAGGCCAGTCACACTCTCCCAGCCAACACACTCCCCACCTCGCTATCAGTCCATCCATCATGCCTGCAACACACTCAGATTGGCACACCAGACCCTCTACAGGACCACATGGATAAACCAACTTAAGCCAGCAAGGATGTAAGTTGCCTTTCTGCCACTTTTCATCGCATTTTCTTCTTACCCAAGCCCCCACTTTTCTTGGTTCTCAATGCTCACAGCTTTTTCTTGTTTGCTGCAGATATGTTCTTTCAATACCTTAACTTTTAACAACCTGGCTTGAGCACAATTTCACACAACGTCCCACGCAGCACAAGTCAGGATTTTCTGCAAACTCAAAAAATGGTATTATAACGTCTAAATCAACACGATCTATTTTAAGAGCACAAGTTTATGTCTTATTTTACAGTCACCAAGACTTTTAAACAACCAGGATTGATATTTTAGCGTTAATATAATTTTACCCATTTCTTGCTATGTAATATGTTTATCGTTTAGTTTTAAAAGGGTTTTTTTTTTTTCTAAAAGCTTTACGTTGCACTGACACAGATAGGTCTTATGGCAAAGATAGGATAGGAAAGACCTAGGAGTTGGAAGGAAGCGACCATGGCCTTAATTAAGGTATAGCCCAGCATTTGCCTGGTGTGAAAATGGGAAACAACGGAAAACCATCTTCAGGGCTGCCAACAGTGGGATTCGAACCCACTATCTCCCGGATGCAAGATCACAGCTGCACGCCCCTAACCGCATGCCCAACTCACCTGGTTTAAATGGTATTTAGGCCACAGCTGATCATATCTATGATACAAGGACCAAACATGTACTAGCTGATTTTAATTGAATTTATATTTGTATTGTAAGATGGGTCTTCTGTGAACTCTTTTATAAGCTTCACAAAATACAACAGGTAACTTTCTTCTTTGTGGACATTGCCAACATAAATGAGAACTGCCACACGAGAAGTTACACTATCGCAAATATACAGGGTGGCGCACGAAATGTCATACATCGGAAATGTTTTATAAAATGTGTAAACCTGGGCTCACAACCATGTCCTTTCGTGAACAGAAACCTTATTTCATGCGTGATGCGACAGGCAGCACCACATCTCGCGCATGCGTACCGGCTGCCTGTTATACAGCATGGTGGACAAAGAGAGATGGACGCATGAACAGAAGGTGAAGATAGTGTTGTTTTATGCTGAAACAAAAGCGTAGCTCAGACCCAGGAAAAGTTTTGTGTTCATTTCCGTACTCGATGGGCTCCTTGCAGGTAGGCGGTATACAGACTGGCCAAGCAATCTGAAACGGAAGGCAACATACTGGAGAGAAAACGGCCCCGCCTCAAGCTGGTCCGCTCACCGGAGAATTTTGCTGCTGTGAGAGCGGCTGTGGCTCGGAGCCCCCCCCCCAAATCCTCCAGAACTGCATGTGTTCAGCTAATTCAGAGAATACTGGAGTCTGACCTTGACGTGTTTCCATACAAAATGACAAATGTTCTAGACTTCCTGAATGAACATTTCTGGCCCCGTGTGATGTCCCATCGATATCCCGAGTGTTTTCAGAGCGGCTCAATCTGGCCACCGCATAGCCCCGATCTCAATACCTGCGACTTCTTCCTGTGGGGATATTTGAAGGTGACAATCTACCGCCATAAACCAGAAAATGTACAGCAATTGCAAGCAGCCACTGTGACTTTCTTCCGAGGGTTGAGTGAGGACTTGGGTCATAGAGTGATTGCGAACATGCAGGTTCATCTCGAAGCTGTTGTAACACCGAGAAGGTGGACATATTGAACATGTCCAGCACACGGACTAATCATGCACATGTCAGTGCATATCGTAACGCCATTTTGTATTCAGTATGTTGTATATTACATTTTCTATAAACAATTTCCAGTGTATGACATTTTGTGCGCCACTCTGTAGAAGTTGTTGTTATTAACTGCTAGAAAAATTTACTTTCAGTAGGTCTTTTACCTTCAACAGATTCTTGTTCCTTAAGTTCATATTTAATACTCTGAAGGAAATCAGGGTCATACCTTGCCTCTCTTTCTGAATTCGCTGGCTGATCTTGTCTATGCTGCCTAATTTTTCTCCCAACGTTGTCACATACTCTCTGACCTGGTCAAATTCGGGCGATTGGTGCCGCATCATATACACAGCAGCAAGGTTGTGGAATGAACTTGACATTCGACCCAACAGGCCTTGTCGACTTTTGCGATGAATGGCAAATTCCTGGAATAAAAATAAATCCTTAAATTGAACACCTGATACTTTGTTAAATTAAGAATATTTAGACCATAATTAGACTTACTGAAGGTTTTGCAGTGAGAAATATTTTCATGCTTGGATTGCAACTCAGAACAGGATGATTGGCAACACGGTTAAGAAATCGATGCAACAAAGCCATTCGAGCTATGATAAACTCCTTTGAGTACCGGTCCAGCTGTGCGAGAAGAGTATGTTTACCTGGGAGAGGCTGGAAAAAAAGAAAAAAATATAGAAAATGCTTATAAAAGACAGTATAATCAAACAGTAGAGTAAATATCAAAAACTACATATTACATACTATTTTTTTTTTTTGCTAGTGGCTTTACGTCGCACCGACACATATAGGTCTTAGGCGACGATGGGATAGAAAAGGCGTAGGAGTTGGAAGGAAGCGGCCGTGGCCTTAATTAAGGTACAGCCCCAGCATTTGCCTGGTGTGAAAATGGAAAACCACGGAAAGCCATCTTCAGGGCTGGCGACATTGGGATTCGAACCCGCTATCTCCCAGATGCATGCTTACAGCTGCGCGCCTCTAACCGCACGGCCAACTCGCCCGGTACATACTATCTATTCAGTACTGATATAATATGAAGTTCCTTTAAACTTTATGAAAGATAATAAAGTGAAAACAAAGACAGTTATAAATTGTCCGTCAAGCTATATCTCTCATGAGACGATGATGATGATGGTTGTTTTTAAATAACTTAAATATACACCTTATAAAAATTGGATCAGTAATTTCAGAAACTATTCAATAATTTTTATTAACATTTTGTTCTGCATGTCCATACGCTCAAAGAAGGTAAAGTTATCATTTAGAATGAAATGGGCTCATTTTGGCTACTTGGTGTGGAAGAAGAAAGGGTTTTTGCTACCTAATTCTAGAAACATCTCAATTCCACAAGTGAAGGCTTTCAGGGCAATATTAGGTTTCAGCAAGTAAGTCATGTGACAAGTTATTACTGAAACAGCTCATTAGGTTTTCAAACTTTAAAAAGGAATTGGTTAATGAGTGTGTGCACGTCTTTTAAAAAAAAAAAAAAAAAAAAAAAAAAAAAAAAGGGAGAAGGATGTTTAAAATTATGATAAAATAGAGGAGCAATGATTGACATTAAAACTGCAATTGGATTAACAAATTAAAGGGCCAACTAAGTCAACTTTTTGAGCTTTTCTTGCTTTACACCTGAAGTAATGTTTAATTTTGATTTTAATTTTGAATGACTTCCTCCGAAAACCTATAACACGAGATTGATGTTAACAGTCCAAACAATATGACAGTCCATTTCAGAAATAAGAAATGACATAGCCCAATCCTTGGTTGTGGCATCATACACAACTATTAACCCAGCTCAAGGGACATAGGGTCACCTTTCCTATTCTTCACTTGAGTAATTCTTGTCTGGCGCATCCACGTTGTGGGGGTTGTTATCCTCCGCATCAGTAGGCCGGTGTGAGGAGAGCTAAGTTCAGGCAGGGACCCCAGTCTCACGGGGTATAACATGGAACCCATGCCCAGGGTTACGGGTGAAGCCATAACAGCATCTTAGGCAGAGAAGGAGATCTTCGGAATGGCGAAGATGGTGGATGTGATCCTCTCTGGGGAAAAATAGAAGAGGAAATCATTGCCTTGAGGAGAAGAGGGATCTTCAAAGGCTAAGGGAGTAAACCCCAAAACAAAATCCTCAGATTCGTTAGGCTTAGCAGGTCAGCAGATGAGTAAATTTGTACTTGCTTGTTACATAATCTATCTTGGATTTGTCTTCTCTAATTAGTAGGGCCGGATTTTTTGAAAATGCATATGCAATTGCATACTTTGACATATTTTGAGGGTTAGTGCATATTCTGGACGTAACCGCATATTCTGGTACATAATGTCTGAATTTAAGGACAATTACAAGAACTACTAAAATTAATGTTTCGTAGGCCTACATCTCGAGCTAGTTGCCTATTTTATGTGCATCCCTCACTAGTTGGTATTTTCGACTCCCTGTGTAATCAACTTGTGAAAATTTGGATTATATAATTCCACCTTTAAAAGGTGGATACTTTGACAATACGGGCTCTAATATGAAGTTTATTACGTGTAATCCCTGTGTAATGGCACTTTACTTTTACAACTGACAATGGCAACAGCTTAGGTGTGGGTAGGCAGCCTGGACTTCCCTGAATTCCTTTCTTTATCACAGCAGATGATCTCAAGGGGTTGGGCACTTGGTCAGGACAGAAGTATCTTCAGTTCACTAATTACACTCCATTTTAATGCCCTGCATCTCATTTTTAAAAGCGTTAGTTCCTAAAAATGCCTAAGGAAAAGAGCAGCAGAAGAGATTTACTAAACCAGTGGGTGTCTGGTAATAGGGACTATTCAACAGATGGTGTCATCATGTACTGTCAAGTTTGCTCAAAGGAAGTGAAATACGAAAATAAATTTCAGCTTGAACAGCATTCAAAAACAACTGCACATATTAAAGCAGAGGAGGAGAAGAACAACAAACCACAACAACTACTTCTTACGCAGGTAAAGCCCAAGTCCTGTATTCTTAATCAGTGTTCTCCCCAGAAATTTTCGTGCCTGGGTGGCAGGAATGAGTAGCCGGGCGGGGAATACTACGTAAAAAATAAATATGATAAAATTTCAACGTATTCCCCTCAGGCCATTAACATGAATATGTTGTATGTTGGGTATTCAGCCTGAAGGCTGGTATGATCCTCTGCAGCTCCGCCAACAACTGTCACAAATAGCGTAGGCATCACTGAAGAGGCGTACTAGGGAAATGAGTGAGGAAGTTTCCCGTTGCTTTCCTCACCGAGCCAGCCGTTGCTATTACATATTAGTCAGCCAAGCCCACTGAAATGCATGCACCAACCGACCCTATGAGTGATATTTTCACAGCATTCGTAACAGGGACTGGCTGCATAAGCAATTACTAGCATCACTCATACCTCAGTCACTTTCATATTGTCAAAGCCAAGGATGAGACTGAGACAGGTCAATGAAAGTAACAAATTTGATATAGCCCACACCAGAAGACATAGTGCACTATAAACACTACATCTCGCCAAGACAGATAAACATTAACTGCAAAATTCAACTATTTTAGTTTTATCAAGAAGAAGGCGTAACAGAGTAGTTTAAACTTCTAGTGTTCTACTGCTCGTTCATAATCAGTTGGTTGCTGTGGAGAGCCAGTGCTCGTATGCGATTCCACGCTAATCCAGACACCGCTCGCGCACGACACTATGTGATAAGCTGAACTCCGATGTAACTCACGCAATTATGCTGACAATACTGATTTTTTTGCGTTGACATGTGCTTGAGACACCTCATGGCGTCTCTTTAAAATTCTGAAACTATCTAAATTGTCCACACCATCTTTATTCCAAACATTATTTTCTGAGGAAAATAGAATACATGGCCATCAGTACAGTTTATTCATTTTTGCACAACCACATAACCAGTCCAAATTTATGTACCACGAGTCATGAAAATATCGTACTGTTCTTTTCAATTCCTTGAGTAAACTTTTAAGAGAAGGAGTGGGTCTACCTTTTTCAATTATGTTTTTCTTTTCTTCAAAAGTTCTTAAAGAAAATGACATGTTCATTAAGCTTCCTACTATACATGAACATTTTGGGCCCGCCAACTCACTTATTTTCGAGGGGGAAGTGACAGCAGTCATTTTAATGTTTAATACGTTGTGGAGTCCCATAGGCTATACTTACCTAACATAAATTAAATACAAATTCACACTTTAACTAGAGAAGTCACATCCTATTATAATAGAAAACAATAACACAATAATATAACAATGCACTGTGGAGCGCGGCAGAACGGACGGAACAGCTAGCACCGACGTTATAAGCTTTTGTTTCCATTTTCCACTGTGGTAACACGACCGAAGAACGTAGTAGGATACATCTCAGTGTCAAGGGGAAAGGGGCCTTGCTTGGAGCAGGCACAGTAATATTCGCCTAGCTGTTAGAAGAGATTTAAAGCGTAGCCATTGCATGGAGTGGTAACAGCCTCTCGCTCAGCTTTGACCGTGGCAAACTGCTGCAATAGAGTTCTTGCGACACATCCAAGGGAAGAAACAAAATATTAATATTAAAGAATATTCAATTTTTATATTTTCAAACTGTTACCAGTGGTAACAGTGGATACTAGCACGCTTCGCCACTGGCTTTGTTGACGATACAGTTGTGTTAGCCAGTAACCTTGCTGTTCTTTAAATTATTATTATTAATAACATTCTAAGGATCAGTGCAGCATTTGGTTTGTTCACGAATACTGATAAGACCAAGGGTTTGTTCACGAATACTGATAAGACCAAGCTGATTGTATTTTCGAAATCATCTAGGCCTAAGCAGGCCTCCATGCATATCAACAACACAATTGTTCAGCAAGTGTCATTCTTCAAATATCTTGTGACTATAGAGACTGAGTATTGCAATCTAAAGAATGAAATATCCAGGATTGGGTAAGCCAAAAATTTGTTCAACACTTCGAAGGCCCTAAAGAAATAAATGTGTACCTGGATGAAAACCACTATATTAAGGGCCTTTTTTTTTTTTTTTTGGTGAAATAAAACTGTTGATTTCGGTGTTAAAACTGAAGCTATTTCGAGAAATAAATGGTCATACTGATCGATGTTATCAGTGAAATCTTCTTTGTAGTAGCGTACTGGTTAAATGTAACTAATTTTGTGATAAGTGGTTTTAAAGTAAACTCTTGTAATGTATCATTGTTTAAATCTAAATCTTAGAAAAACTAAATATGCAAACTGTTATAGAAACAGGTCCGCCTCTGTGGTGTAGTGGTTAGCGTGATTAGCTGCCACCCGCAAAGGCCCAGGTTTGATTCCCGGATCTGCCACGAAAATTGAAAAGTGGCACGAGGGCTGGAATGGGGTCCACTCAGCCTCAGGTCAACTGAGCAGAGGTGGGTTCGATTCCCTCCTCATCCATTCTCGAAGTGGTTTTCTGTTGTTTCCCACTTCTCCTCCAGGCAAATGCCGGGACGGTACCTAACTTAAGGCCACGGCCGCTTCATTCCCTCTTCCTTATCTATCCCATCCAATTCTTCCATCCCTTTACAAGGCCCCAGTTCAGCATAGCAGGTGAGGCCGCCTGGGCGACGTACTGGTCATTCTACCAAGTTGTATCCCCGACTCAAAGTCTCGATCTGCCTTGTAATATAAATATATTTTTCTAGACATTGAATTACTTGTCTCCAAAGTAGAAACTAAGCATGGTTTCAACATATCAGGATGCAGAGCTGTGTGACAGTCAGAAAGTGTCTTTCTGTAAGCAGAGAAGCCCCTCTCGCTGACAACATTAGACGTCTGAAACCATAATGCTTGCGAACACTTGGATGCAAATTCATTGTGCTTTTTTATAATAGCTCCTAAAACTTTGCTAACACTGTCTTCTTTAATTTCCTCTAGCAGATGTGCTTTCATTGCATTTTGCAAAGTCATATAGCCCTGGAAGGTGTTCATGGATATGCTCTTTCTCCCCAGCCGGGGACGAGTGGCTCAGATGGTTGAGGCGCTGGCTTTTTGACCCCAACTTAGCAGGTTCAATCATGGCTCAGTCCAGTGGTATTTGAAGGAGTTCAAATACGTCACCCTCATGTCACTAGTTTACTGGCAAGTAAAAGAACTCCCGCGGGACAACATTCCGGCATCTCGGGCGTCTCCAAAAGCCGTGAAAGTAGTTAGTGGGACATAAAAACAATAACATTATTATTACTCAAACAGGCGATTTATTTACAATAGGCCTACCAATACCATCATATTTTACAGTAAAGACAGTACCTATTATTTATTCCTTTTATATTCATCCTCTTCCTTATGCCAGGATCATCCAATTTTTCTACAGGAATGTTGGCTTGCATGAATGCTTTTGTTGTGTCTATTACAAATTGCTATCATTTTTCAACTCCTTTACGATGTGTAAAGTATCGCCGATTGTTATTTGCCACTTAGAATTATGTTCATTTGCTTCATTTTGATTCTCTGCAGTGTTTATTGCACGTTCCCACTTTACGAATATTACCGGTACACTATTTATACATTATAATCTTTCTTGCATCAAATACATAGAACCCCTCACTGTTGTATTCTTCGTCCCTCCAAAAGCCACTTGTGACTTAATTTTTCAGCATTTTTATACTTCAATGTTGGACATTTGCCGATAAAGTTTTGTAAGTAACGATCTCTCATTGCGCACTGCTGTATCTATGATCGGTCTTAGTATCTTGTTACGACCACAAAGCTAGGCTACTTGTTGTAATCGATAACAGATATCGATTTTTATCAACTGCCTTAGAGATTGCGGAAGGGAAAGTCTTATATAGACAGGAAAGAAGATACCAAAAAAATTTGTGGGTATCGTTATTACCAAAAAATACAGCCCCTACACTATATATATTTATTTAATAAAACCGAGCTTTCTGCCAAATTCATTGGCCTTTATCAGGGCACGTACAATTCTGCCTCTGACAGTGAGCAAAGAAATTCTTTGAAGGAACATGGAAGTCAGGACCGTACTATACACAGCCTACCCCACAAACTGGACTCAAGGATCGCCGTGCTGTGCTAGTTGGGAGAAAAGTTTCTGATTCACCGCCCTCTGTCGACAGTTTCTTGAGTGCGTCCCGCTGTGCCATGGTGGTGTTATGCATGTATTTCTGCAGAACAGGTCTCCATTCTCCTATTCACCAGTAGGCCCTAGAGATCTCAACCATCAGCTCTGAGTTTGGATGTTGTGATGCTATGTTTTCCCTGTCCTCCATGGTTTTGAATGCTGCATGGTCAGCCCTTTACTGGAGAGGCAGATTGATGCCTTTGATGTACTCTGACAGAACAATGCTTCAAATATCCTGAATAGAAAGGAACAATGTCCTCAACTTCTCGAATACATAAAAAGAACTTCTAAGAATTTTTTTTTTTACAATCTTACTTCATATTACACCAACTGATCTAATGGTGACGATGGGATAGGAAAGGGCTAGGAGTGGGAAGGACGAGACCATGGGGTGAAAATGGGAAACGGAAAACCATCTTCAGAGCTGCCAACCGCGGGGTTCGAACCCACTATCCCCCTAATACAACCTCACAGCTGTGCGACCCTAACCGCATGGCTAAGTTGCTCAGTAGGCCTATATACATTTACAGTACATTGCACCATTGGTTATTATGAGTAGCTTCCAGTGAATGCCATGGCAACCACTGTTGGAGAGTCTTATCTCATTCTGCTATCAACAAATACGTTTTTTGTTTTTTTTTTATGAGAGGGGAAAACGATAAAACCAGAAGTAAACTTAAAAGTATAAGGATATCTATAGTTTAGCTTACACTAAAATATCCAAAATTTTGAGATGATTTTTAGCAATGATAACTTACTGGAATAAGATGAGTTGGAAATGCTTCAACAAGCTTCTGACGAAGCCAAACGAAATCATTGTACCTCCGTCGGACCACATATTCTGTAGCATCAAATTCGGCGCGAGATGTCTAAAATCAGAAACGTGTAACAGGTTGCATATCACTCTTAAAATAATATTGAAGGAAGTGAACTGTTATCAAATTATACTGCATACCCTTGTGGTTATTCGGAACGTGATATACGTCTCCAAAGTATCAAGATGCTTCTGAGGATTGTCAACTTTGACCTGCAAGTCTCGAGTGTCCAAGCCAAATTCTGACATCTCTTGGTCTGGTAACGTAGAGAAACTCTCTATCGAAGGCGAAGCTACCTATAAATAGTAAGGGATACTTAACATAGACGCGATATTCCATCTGCTCTCTTACCTGAGTTCTGGAGATCATTCAGAAAAGTAATAAAAGAAACAAACATAAGCATATGACAGATAGGGAGGGGTGGCCTCAGCTATGGAATGTTAAGACTAGACATAGAAAAATTACGAGGAGATCAAGGATCATTATATTTACCACTGAGCCTTCCAATGACGTGCTGCAATTCGACATTATGTCGGTATCCTTACTATCTTGCTTTTTCATCACTGATGATTTACACTCGGAAGATACTTCCAATACAGCTGTCTCTTCAGTATCCGCCATTTTTTGTATTGCAAGTCTGAGATAGCAGACACGGAACGGATACTAGAATATCATCACTGTATCCAATACAAAGACAAATAAATGATTGCTTATTTGTGTGAACCAGCACTATATTATAAATTTAATGCTTAAAAGTAACTTCAAACCCGATCATCTGTGTGAACGTGCTGTTCAATTTTTCTTCATCACGCCTTTTGTGTTTATATGGTTGTTTAGTTCATTTTCTAGACCTCTTTGGTGGGGAGGCGTGTTTCAGCTGTTAAATTACTATTGAGTTGTGGTTCAGCAAGATGGTTGACACCGGGTCTGTAATGTGATAATATTTAGTCTTTAGAGTGTTTAGACTCATTCTTTAAAATGAACAAAGAAATGACATTGGACGACGAATACGAATTGGATGAAGAAGAACTGAACTCGAGGATTTTTAATGACGTAGAGCCAGTTACATGGTTGAACGATGATGACTCTGATGTCAACATGTTTTTCCATAGGGTTGATTCAGATCAAATTATATATCAAACTAAGAAAAAGAAATGTAAGATGATAGGTAAATATGTGATGGGTGATTTATTAGGAGAGGGAAGTTATGGCAAAGTGAAGGAAATGCTTGACTCAGAGACTTTATGTAGAAGAGCTGTAAAAATACTTAAGAAACGAAAACTTAGGAGGATACCAAATGGTGAACAAAACGTACAGAGGTGAGAAAACTCACTCATTCACCCTGGAAGTCACTTATCTCGGGTTGTAATTCTCTAGTGCTCATTTTTAGAAAATGTGGACTCTGTGTGAACAATGAAGGATAGTTGTAGGTAGTAGATGTGTGTACTTAACTTTCATGTTTCAGAGAAATTCAGCTTCTCAAGATACTGAAACATAGGAATGTGATAAGTCTGGTGGATGTATTGTATAATGAAGAAAAACAGAAGATGTATATGATTCTCGAATACTGTGTCGGAGTTCTGCAGGATATGCTTGAAAGTACCCCTCAGAAGAAGTTCCCCGTTTGGCAAGCGCATGGGTTTGTACCTCTGGCATTTATTGGATTAAAGGGAGTAGAGTAGTACGAGATATTTACTGTAAAGAATACCATTTCAGTCATTTCAACCCTGTTCGTCTTAGCATGGAGAAACAAACTCTCAGTATTTTTTAAACCCAGTAAATTTTGCTCCACGTAGAATTAACTTAAATAGCTGCATTCTTCACCATATTACTACTATGATTTGCAGTAACATTTCTTGTATTTCTAGGTATTTTAGCCAGCTGGTTGATGGATTAGAGTATCTTCATAGCAAAGGAATTGTACACAAAGATATCAAGCCTGGGAATCTTCTACTTAGTCTTGATGGGACTTTAAAAATTTCAGATCTTGGAGTGGCTGAGGTAAGCACTTACTATGGAACATTAACACTTACAAAAGGTCATCGACTGTATGATGATTACCATAGCTTATGCTGTAAATTGTGTAAGGTATAGGTATTCTTTGAAGGTTGAGTCAAATGTTCCAATTTTACAATACCAAGATTCTTTATTATCTAATTATTTACAAATCTTTTTTAAAAATATGATGGGACATGTTTTGTCTAACTTGTAGACATCATCAGCCGCAAGAGTCTTTTAAGAGAAAGCAACAAGGACAAAGCAACACATTAAAATAATTCGCGTAGCCAAATACGTCAATTAAAATGGTGAAGAGTGTTCAGGATTGTTCAGAGCACAACATTTAAAAATATATTGTTGGCATTAAAATTAAAATTGTCCATATGGGATGATTCAGTAAAACTTGTTAAAATTCTTCGTTTTGAAGGTGCTGTGTTGACATACAATATTCTGTTGTGTCGGTGAAAGTTTGATAATATGGTGCACAATGTTAAATCCAGTAGCAATAAAAACGATTTATAAGGAATACAGTGAGCGGATGTTATGGTTGTCTTATTGGCATGATGTTGACATTTTTTGCAGAGAACTTACGTGGAATATTTGAACATGATAACGTGTGTGGAATGTGCAGTAAAGGGCCCTAGAACGATAATGATAGCTGTTTTTAGTGTTAAAATAGGCAAGTTTTTGTATTTTGTGATATAGGCCCTAAAGCAATAAAATAAAAAAATAATAAAGAGTGCAGCACATCTGATTACTTACGTTCTCGCCTGTTCAAAAGCGACTAGTACAGCGTGGATGATTGTGGCTGACTGGGGGCGAACTATGGAGGTCGTGTGTGATAGGAGCGGGTATGAGGGCAGAGTAGGGGAAGGTTGGAATCAATAGGCAGGGAGCTATCACGTGGAAACTTGTTTGTAAGTTTGTCAAAGTAGAAACTTTTAAGCAATGCCTACAAACAAGCTTCCACGTGATAGCTCCCTGCCTATTGATTCCAACCTTCCCCTACTCTGCCCTCATACCAGCTCCCATCACACACGATCTCCATCGTTCGCCCCCAGTCAGCCACAATCATCCACGCTGAACTAGTCGCTCTCGAACAGGCGAGAACGTAAGTAATCTGATGTGCAGCACTCTTTATATTTTTTTATTTTATTGCCTTATAACACAAAATACAAAAACTTGCCTATTTTAACACTAAAAACAGCTATCATTCTCGTTCTAGGGCCCTTGACTGCACATTCCACACATGTTATCATGTTCAAATATTCCACCTAACTTCTCAGCAAGAAATGTCAACATCATGCCAATAAGACGACCTTAACATCCGCTCAATGGATTCCTTATACATCATTTTTATTGCTACTGGATTTAACATTGTGCACCATATTATCAAACTTTCACAGACGCAACAGAATATTGTATGTCAACACAGCACCTTCAAAAAGAAGAATTTTAACAACAAGTTTTACTGAATCATCCCATATGGACAATTTTAATTTTAATGCCAACAATATATTTTTAAGTGTTGTGCTCTGAACAATCCTGAACACTCTTCACCATTTTAATTGACGTATTTGGCTACCCGAATTATTTTAATGTGTTGCTTTGTCCTTGTTGCTTTCTCTTAAAGACTCTTGCGGCTGATGATGTCTACAAGTTAGACGAAACATGTCCCGTCATATTTTTAAAAATGATTTGTAAATAATTAGATAATGAATCTTGGTATTGTAAAGGTGGAACATTTGACTCAACCTTCAAAGTATACTTACGACAATACGGGCTTTACAATGAAGTTCATTTTATGTAAAAGGTATATTTATTATCGCCACACTTTATCTTGGTACATTTACACCCTAGTGCTGAATCGGTCGACCTCGGCAATCTTCGAGATTCGTACTGGCAACCTTTGAAACACAAATTATGAATAGCTTAAGCATCGTTGTGCGACATCTGGCGTACACTTTACGTACTAGTACTGTTGTTTACACAGCAAAGCCAAACTATAGAATTCCTGCTAGGAACAAGATTCGCATCGAGAAATGTTATATAATGTGTATGTGACATAGTTGTTGGCTTAAGATAATAACAGTTTAGAAACTTCATATCGATCGATCATATTCTCGATTCAATTCAGATTTCGTTTTCATTCAGTTGGCAGCACTATCGGAACCGGGACAGCTCCCTCCTTACTCCTCACCCCTGTACACAAATGCACCAAGATAAAGTGTGCCGATAATACATTACATTTAGTTCTATAGGTATGATAAAATACTTTTGATTATGAAAAGATCATCAGAACAAAATGTCATATTTAAGGAAAGAAATTATAAGGAACTTTGCCTTTATGGAAGATTCATTACCCACCAACAAGCGAGTACAAGAAGCATCAATATCTAGCCCCATAATGGAAGTAGGAAGCATTTCAATTCTTGGAGGGCCTTGTATTAAAAAAAAAAAAAGGTAAGAACCTGGTCAGGAGAGCGAGAATTGGTCAAGAGAGTTCTGAAGAAGAGATGGAAGGATTTTACCCAAAATGATAAATGATTGTATTGTGAGATTCAACTAGGCGTGTATGGTTGTCAAACCAAGCTTACCAATTTCAAAATCTTTTGAATAGAGTTATAAAGGGTGAAATACCCTTATCAAAGGAAGTCTTCAACAGTGCACCAAACATGAACTCTTGACACACACACAAACACGCACAACTACATTATCGAGCAGTGAACATTCTGTTCAGTAGAGATTAATGGGAGAAATTACCTATATAATACGGAGCCTTTCAAAGCGTAAGCGCCCTGCATAATACGGTGATCGATTATCGTATAAGCTAACTAGACCAAAAATAATTAAACTACTATCCACACACCTACACAAGCTCTAAAGATGTAAAGTAAACCAATAATTTTAGATTTCTAATCCCTTTATGTCTTTATTTCACTTAGAATGTACTGAGTAGCCTTCTCCTTGCAATCTAGTTTTATGCAACCTGCTGCATTTACTACAGTTATGAAATACATCGGACCCCCCTCCCTAATCTGGGGTAATATAACGAGTTATGTGGTTACAAGATAGAAGAGAGCAGAAATCGTGATCACCACTGTTAATTCATTACAGGTACCTGGAATGAATCTGTAAAACGAGCATAGATACGAAGAATACGTATGGTACGTTACAGCAGGACATGCACACAGACCAGAAACATTTATTGTTTAGGCTGGTAACTGCCTGTACTTGGCAAGCCTTGCAATAGTTTACTTAGCAGGGGCGCGATTGAAGTATCATAGGCTCGAGGGTATGGAGGATCAAAACCCATGTAAGTTTTTTTTTTTACAGCCAGTTGCTTGGGGTGTGGCTAGGTTACATACTTTTCCACAAGCTGATTTGTTTATGTGGCCCTGAAAGGGCTGCTGGTATCATGGCATAGAATATGGAGCTCGGTTGGATGAGGCTGGGAAACATGTAACAGGATTTTGGTAGATTTCAGTCACTGCAGATTTCATTTAGGACCGTCACGCAGGTGGCAGATTTCCTATCAGTTGCTTGCCTAGACTTTTTGTAAATAACTTCAAAGGAAATGGAAATTTATTTAACATCTCCTTTGGTAAGTTATTCCAATCCTTAAATCTTCTAAAGATGTAAAGTAAGCCAATAATTTTAGATTTCTAATCCCTTTATGTCTTTATTTCACTTAGAACGTCTTCTTCTTTTCTTCATGGGGCCTCTAAATATTAGTTCCTAATTAGCGTCGACCTCTTAAGATCTTTTGCTACCATGTTTTTCCTTCATTCCCACCTGGATAGGCTATACCTGCTCCCTTCACAAAGCTGCAGGTTGTTCTTATTAAGTCGTCTTGGATTTTTTCTCTCTCTTCACCTGGTAGTCCTAGAGTAGGAGAGTCTGATTCTACCCAGCGCCTCACATTCAAAAAGTATGTGTTCAGCTGATTCCTCTGCTTCATTGCATTTCCTACATATATTGTCTCTTATTACTCCAATTCTGTGTAGGTGTTTTTTTAGATGGCAATGTCCTTTTAACAGTCCCACTACCCATCTTATATTTTCTCTGCTGAGTTTCAGCAGTTTTTTAGTATGCTTCTTGTTTGGTCCTTTTATCAGTTCCTTTGCAAGCCTGCATCGTGGAGTATTTTTCCAGTTTCTTTTGTACCCATTTTCATATGTAGTGTCGGGCTAGGATTGATCTCTCAGGTCTTCCCCCATGGATCCCTCCTCCTGTGCCATCCCCAGTCTTTGAGCCATCAGTCCACCACCCTATATCTTCTTTTTCAGTATTTCATTTGTTGATATCCCAGACTTCTTTTTTATTATCTGGGTCTCAAACGGTTTTTCAAAGTTGTACTTTGGTATGATATGATCAGAAGGCATGTGTAGAACTTCCTTGGTTGTTACTCTGTTAATTTTACAGTGTCCTAGATTGGGTCTTTGTGCCTCTGATTGTGCAGGTCTACATGAACTCATTGTAGCCAGTCCTTTTATGAAATTGTATAGTGATGGGAGGTCTAGTAAAGTATTCAAGGCTTCTGTCGGCGTAGTTCTCATAGCCCCAGTTATGGCTATGCATGCCATTCAATCTATCCAATCAAGCTATCCAATCTACTACTTTTTCCTTGGCTTACTTTCTGCCATAAATGATTGCAGCATAGGCCATCAACGGTCTAATGATTTTTGTATATATCCACAATATTATTGATGTTCTTAGGCCCCATGTCTTCCCCACGGCTCTTTTTCATGAATATACAGCAAGTTCTTGGTCCGGGTTATGTTCCTTTCTATATGTGGATTCCAGGTTAGATTTTTATCTAACACTACACCTAGGTGCAGTGCCTGTTCTTCCATATATATATATATATATATATATATATATCTTGCCCATAGAGCTTCAGTGATCTCTTTTCGCTAATTTCTTCCTTCTTGTAAAAGGGACCAGAGTTATCTTGTTCGGGTTGACTGATAGTTGTTCTTCCCAACACCAGTTGTCCACAAGGTTAAGTGATCTTTACATGAGGTCCTGGATAATACTTATCACCTTACTTCGTACCACAGTCACTAGGTCGTCTGTGTATCCTTGTGTATAAAAACCTTGTTCGTTGAGCATAGCCATGATTTTTTTCACCACGAGGTTCCACAGCAGGGGAGAAAGAACTCCTCCCTGAGCACAGCCTTGGGTGGCCCTAACCGTCAGCGTTTCTTTAAACAGGGTTGCTTTTATCTTCTTTCAGTCTAGCATGGATTTAATCCATTTGATGACGGTTTTACTTTGCTCTTTTCCAATGCTTTGATCATAGGGTCATAGGTTGTATTGCTGAAGGCTCCTTCTGTATCTACAAATGCTGCCAGTGCAATTTCTTTATATTCTAGATTTTCCTCTAGTTTACAAACTAACTGGTGGAGTGCTACTTCAGTGGATCTGCCAGGTCTATATGCAAACTGATTTTCATGTAACGTTGAGTTAATTTGCACCGTTCTTCTGGTATATTTATCCAGAATTTTCTCCATTGCTTTCAGCATGAAGGAGGTTAAACATAATGGTCTATATGCTTTGGCTTGGGCATAATTTGCCCTTCCAGGCTTAGGTTGAATACTGCTTTGGCTTCAGACCATGATTTCGGCACATACCCTAAAGCTAGACTAGCTCTGAAAAGGTCCGTCAGGGCATGGGCGAGTATCAGAAGTATCTCATCTGGCCCTGGAGCCTTTATAGGATGAAATGTGTCTATTGCCCATTTTACATGGTTATGTTTTATTATTCTGTTGGCACAGTTCCAGTCTGCCCTTCGAGCTCCGGTCTCTGTTCCAACCGTTTCTTCTTCTGTCATCTCCTCAGCCTCAGGAAAGTTACATGCCATTAGTATCTCCAGCGGATCCCTCCCCGCCTGAGTAAATGACCTATCTGGTTTCTCCAGTGTCCCCACTTGATTTATATGGGTTGCTTTCAGAACCTTCTGGAGCCTTGCTGTTTCAGTGTGTGGTTCCACTTTCTCACAGAACAGTCTCCAAGATTTTCTTTTTGCTTTCTGTATCTCTAGGTTATACTCGGTGAGTTTCCTGCGATATACGTCCCACATACCATTTTTAGATGATATTCTATACTACATCCTAACCTCTTTCTTCATTTTGGCTAGTTTGTTGTTCCACCACCTTACTTTTTTGGTGTTTTTCTTTTCTTTGAGAGGACAGTTTTCATGGAATTGAGTCTATAATGGCCTCTAAGGGTAAGAACATACCGAAGATGCATCGCAGCTTGCGGTTTACGTCGCGGTCGATGGAGGGTGAACATACCGGGGAGGTTTACCTTTCAGTGTTCTGAAATGTGTTTACAATGAGTGGACATAATGTTTAGATCGCCGCGTTCAAGTTAAAGATAGTTTATCCTCTATTGCTGAGCTTTTACTTCTCTACATGTAATATGGGCTTACTAAGTTAGGAGAACAGTGTTAATAATAAAACTTACCTGTTGCTCCGAATTTTGCTGCTATTTTCTTCCATTCCCTAGACAAAAGATGTCTGTTGTGGTGCAGTTTATTACGTTTGTCCCATATTGCTGGAGTATTAAATATCACATCTGTTAGCTCGTCTTTCATAATAATCAGCTGTGACGCAACAGTAGATAGCAAGACGATAACAGCTAAGAATACGCGGGCTCTGTAAACACCTGGATCAAGGACATAGTAGAACGGGGGATAAATATCACGTGATCTCAATCTGGACCAGCCAATCAGGAGCGAGCTACATCGATGCCTCCTGTTCTACAGCGATGGAAATGCAAACTTTGTCATCGCACTAGACCTCCCTGGTAAATCGCGATGTTGAATGGAAGCGAGCATTTTTTACATGAACTGTTCCATTTAAAACAGTGTGTTTGTGTTACCAGGAGGTGACATCGAGGCATCGACCGCGATGTAAACCGCGAGCTCCAATGCATCTTCGGTATGTTCTTACCCTAATAGTTCCACTACCATATCCAATTCTTTTTGTCCTCTCATGTTAGTTGGAATTTTTTGTACAGCCTTCCCTAGAACTTCTCTCTATCTATCCCAGTTAGTTCTTTTTGGGTCTCTGTACATCTCAATCCCACATAGTCTCGCATCTATAGCAAATTGGATGTACTGGTGGTCTGCCAGTGATGGTTCCTTCAGCATCTTCCAGTCTTTAATAAAGTTTGCAATATGTGTAGTGCTTAGTGTAATGTCTATTACCTCCCTACGATTTTTATTTATAAATGTAGGTTTGTTTCCTCGGTTTAGTATCGTCAACTCAGTTCCAGTAATAAACTCTAGTAAAGTTCGTGTTGCCCCATGCGATGTGGTGTGAATTTGCATCTGTTCCAAGGACTAGGTGTTCGCCTTTCCTCTTTGCGTTGCAAATTAGGTTCAGTACTTCTTGTGATGGGGGCATATTAGTTGAGTCATATGGGAGGTATGCAGAGCCTATGGTTATTTCTCTGGGTCCCGCCTAATTTCCAAGTTTAACCTTGGCCACGGTTAAGTCCCGTGAACAGTGTTTCTGCAACATAAGACATTTTAATTTCCTGTTCACAAGAAGACATGTTCTGGGTATTTCTGATGTTACCTCCAGATTCCGCCAGCCCTGCTACTCTGCCCTTGACTACCCATGGCTCTTGAATAAGGGCCACGTCAATAGTCTTGGACTTGAACTTACTGGCGAAATAGGCCACAGCTGCTTTTTTATGCTGAAGATTGTCCTGAAGGACCTTCAGCTCTATCTTTATCAACATTGGGTTTCGTTTTTCCCCTCATGACCTGAAAGTTGATCTGTCCAAGTCCGAGCTTAGCCTTTAAGCTTCTCTTTTTGAGCTCTTCAAAGTCTCTTTCACCAAGGGCTAAAACGACTGTTCTTCCAGTGTTATCGATTGAAGTTGCATTCAGCACTGTCCACTCTTGTGTTAGAAGTTTGGTATCGTGCTAATTGATTCTGACAGCAGTCTGCTCTACTGGAGCTTCTGTTGCCATTTCTTGTTTTGAGTCGATGACAGCCTGTCCAATTGGGACTTCTGTCTCCATTTTTTCATCTTGGGCTTGCTCCCGGATCTGCTCTACAGGAACTTCCTTGGCTTCCCTTGATGTCGAAACTTTTGAAATTGGTTCTTTATAAGCATCCATATTTCAATCAATCATAGGGTTTTTGCCCCTTCTAGGGCTCTGAGCGTCGTTCTTATCATCCAGGTGAGGCATACAGCCAGACATTGTCCTCCCGCAACTCAGGCTCTCCGTAGCAGAGACCACGCCCCTCAGTCGTCCATCCAGCCGTCCGCCCCTGGCCCGAACCTAGCCAGGTTTGTTCCCCCTTCAGTAGGGCTACTTACATGGTCTCCACTTGGCAATATCATGACTGAGTTCACAGCCATGACTTTTCCCCTAGGTTGGGATCACCCCTTTCCCAACCCGCGGCTCATCCAGGCTATGTATATCAAAGTGATGTGTTGGTTCCAGCACCCCGCAGTGAGCCTTCACCTCAATCACCAGCCCCACTTCACCTGAACCACCCTATCATCCATGTGGAGGAACCATGGATGGCTCTCTAGCATGTGTGGGCGATGCCTCCACTTCCAAGCCTTGACTTGGGCTAGTAACAAACACTTAGAATATACTGAGTAGCATTTAAGCAAATTAATTAATCATACACAGTACATGTTTTGTTCCTTTTTAGAATCTTCAGCTGTTTTACATTGCTTAGGTGAATTCACAAAGTATTTATCTTTTCAAGAACATCTTAAACAGGTACCTTGTTTTTCTTAAATACTACGTAAATTTAAAATAAAAACAATGTAGATGGTTGAATGGGGTAGTGAAATGAGAGGGAAATGGATCTAATTATAGTTAGCCTATTAAAAAAAAAACTATTTCTATTCATTTGAACAGATGTTGTAAAACATGTTTTTAGCACTTTTATCGCTAAAATATTCCACTTGTCTTGTCTCGTTATTCTTTAGCTGTGAACATGTCGATATCGGGTAGTGAGTTACCTAGGATAGGGAGGCACGGGTTTCCAATTTTGGAAAATTGAATATTTCATTAATGGATCCAGGGCAGTACGGATAACTTACTGTGCGTATGTTGGTCTGCTCACAGACATATTAAAAAAACTGTCAGTGATAAAAATATTTAGAAAAGATTATTTCTTCGCTTTTTAGAACCACTACATTTAGGCCTACATTTCCTAAAAACTCAGCTAAAGCGGGAGAATAGCCCAGAGAGGTGTCGGATAGAGGAGTACTGTCTGTTTTTTCACCATTATTATGCACTGTTGTTTCATCCTCATCACTTTCACTGTCCAAATCTGGGATGAGTTCATTTCCAGAATCATCATTATAAATCATTTCAACAGCTTCTTTATCTGATATAAACTTACTACTTGCTATTCTGCGCCTTGTTTGTGGCACTAATACAACACTGGAATGAAGACCGCGGGCTTGGAAAGTGAAGGGAAGGAAAAATATTTATACTGGATGAGTCAAGGTGGGAGTTACTATTTTGGCATGTGTTAATGAAGGACAGAATGTTCATCTAACTGCAATCTACGAAAGAATGAAGGAACTATGATTCGTAGCATGCTTTTAAACGTAATATATTCTAATATCTTGTAACTTGAAATTTTTGCTCAAGTGCTTATCTGCCTTAAGACGCCTACAGGAGTTACTGTGTTAATATTGTCTTTCTTATATACATATGTGGCCATTGGCTGTTACGAACATAGATAAAATTCTCCTTTCACCAGTTTGAGTACTCCCTCTCCTACGGTTCCTATCCATTCTCTATGATAAACACTCCAGTTATCTGAGAACATTTCTCCATCCATAATATTACTTCTCAGCCATGATTCAATTCCGATTACAGTATCTGGTAAATATGTGTATCCCACAGTCAGCAATCCTGAAAAATTGTTTTCCGTTGTTTCCTATTTTCACTTCGGGCAAATGCTGACGCATATGAATCGTCAGACTACTGAAATCTGTCTTCTACTCAGAGTTTGGTTAATGTAATGTTGGTGGTCAGTACTTGCGTTTCAAAAAGTCTTGAAGCATCACCTGACATCGTGCAGCATATCAGTCAGCAATTGGGAGAAACATGCACAGCTAAGATGGCAGTGACTGGAAGAGATTGAAATCGGTGGCCAAACCTAAGAACATATGTGTCTTCAAGATCTTATTGCAAAGTGCCATCTCAAAAAGACTAGGCCGAAGTCATCTTATATGTACCTCTGGAATGACCGTGGACATTTGTACTATGCACAGTGCAAAAGAATACTCAGGGAAGATTAGATTAGATTAGCTAGTAAAACCCATGCACACTCAAGAGAATAATAATGCCGGGAAATTGCCATCGATGGATACATTGAGAAGGACATCCTCATCATTCAATTATGTCATTCTATTCCGTGCTGTATTATACTTTTACAGTTTAACCCTAACATGTTTGTCATTCTTACTTTACTTCCAGATCATTGTACTCTTATCACGGATCACTAATCCATCCTAGTTCCCTTAATGTACCTTCCTACACTCTTCTAAACAAACCACTTACTCGTGCCACTGCTTTCAAGTGAAGGCCATCTGAGCGCAGATTCCTCTCTCCTACCTACCCATTAGGATCTATAAATCTCTCTTCCAGCTTCTCAAATATCCACTCCATAGCCTTATTTAAATCGCTGATCAGCTTCCAGTCGGTATCCTTCTGACACAGTATTCCACTGGTAACAATGTCTGTTCCCTTAAACTTTTCTGTGCTGCATTAACCAGCACGTGCCTAACACTGGAGTCCCATGTGACCTGAGCATCAACCCCTTGCACCTTACTTGATCCCCTGCCCTCAAGTTCACCTCAAGTGTGTGGAGGAAAGGGAACCAGGGTAGTGTGTTATCAAGGAATTAGTTTAAGGCAGATGTTGAAGAAAGTAGAAGGGAAGGAGGAGGAGGTTAAGGTAAAGGTGGTAGATTTTTCACATTGGTACCAACAATGTAAGGCAAGTAGATATAGGTACATAGTTGGGGATGTGTGGGATCTGGTTGACTGATGGCTGCAGAACCTACTTCGTCCTCTTTTCTCCCTTCCAATGACCCTTTTCCACTTCCCTTTTCCTATCCTCTACTGTACATTTCCCTTTCATACCTTTTCCTTTCCCCTCCTCTGCAGCAGTTCCCTATTCCTCATCTTTCCTCTACTGTTCTACCTGCAGTGGTTCATAGCAATTTCTCACCAATACCTGTCCTAAATAATGCCCTTCACCCTCAATTTTATTCCCTTTAAAATATTAGCTTACTCATCTTGTACAATTTCCCCCTTTCCATCTCACCCCTCTTGTACATTGTTTGAGGGAGATCTATCTTCATTCCTGTCCTCCGTGTGAATCCTAATTATCTCCCTCAAACTTTCCAATTCTTCCCTCATAATCCTTAATGCCTGCTCACACCCCCAGTCCCTACACCTGCATTCCTTAACCATTCTTTACTCTTCTTTGTAGAAAATATGAAGAAACAACAAAAAATAACATCTTATATGAATTTCAAAAATCAAGGGAAAGAAATTCTGTCTAGGCTACTATATAGTGATCACACAACAATAAATTAAGCAATAAACTAACTTTTTTGTTTTTTGCTAGTTGTTTTACGTCGCACCGACACAGATAGGTCTTATGGCGACGATGGGATAGGGAAGGGCTAGGAGTGGGAAGGAAGTGGCCGTGGCCTTAATTAAGGTACAGCCCCAGCATTTGCCTGGTGTGAAAATGGGAAACCATGGAAAACCATTTTCAGGGCTGCCGACAGTGGGGTTTGAACCTACTGTCTCCCGAATACTGGATGCTGACCGCACTTAAGCGACTGCAGCTATCGAGCTCGGTAATAAACTAACTAACATAACTATACTAAATTAGGTGAATATTTATTATTGTTATTTTAACCTACAATGCACTAACAGAAATGAAAACTGGAGTTAATTAGTGAATATCGAAAGGATTACACAGTAGTAAAGCAAGTACCATCTAATAAAGAAACTACCTACAATTATAAATTACACTTACAGCATCTAAATTTCAATAAGTTAATGGAAATAATAGAAATGTGGTTGAAACTATATACTTCTGCTGCATAACAGGTCGACATGTTTGGTGGCCCGTGGGAAAAATTCCAGGGGCGATTTGGTGGGCCAGGGGATAGGTCCTCCCCTTCCTATCCATTTATCAGGATAGGTCACATGGAGATACTTCCAGATGATCACTGCTGCATGTGGTAGAGCCCTGTCATATTGAAACCACATCCTGCAGCGGTCAAGGAGTGGCACATTCCAACAATGGTAGTTCATCCTGGAGAACCACAGATAGCGTGCTCCCGCCATATGGCCCGCATAGAAATGGGGACCAGTGAGGTGATCACCCATGATACCACACCATACGTTCATGCCTCACTGTACCTGGAAAGCTATCTGTTGTATAGAATGGGATTATTCATACTAGTAGTGCATATTGTGGCGATTGTCTATTCCACAGTTGTAGGTCCACGATTTGTCTGTAAATAAGATGGTCTCTAAAAGGCAGTCTCACTGTCCACATGATGTAGGACCCATTGACAGAATGCCACCTGGTCTTTGAAATCATGACCGTTGAGCTTGTTTAAGTGTAGTTAGTATGGGTGAAAACGGATGGGTATGCAACATTCACATAACGGACGTTTGGTTAATGTTCATCTGCTGGGCAAGGGCTGATGTGCTAGTATGCCAGATAGCGCCTAACACATCCTCTTCATTGTGAGTAGATATCATGCGATGATCTCATACACACACTGTGTCCTTCCCTGGGACACAGTTACATGCAGGTATCCTTTTACATGCTTAAATGTCATGCCTGTCAGTTGTCGTCTCTCCAGATAGTGTTCTTGACATAGGCATTGGTATGCATTTTGACTAACTTTTGCATAGATGAATAACATCCACATACTCACCGCCGGAATATATCATGATGTAGTGAATGAGCTTTGTGTTTTGATGTGACCTGCTTTGAAGGAGGTGTAATTTTTTTTGGCTATTTGTTTTACTTCACACCGACACAGATAGGTCTTACGCGACGATGGGACAGGAAAGGCGTAGGAATGGAAAGGAAGTGGCCGTGGCCTTAGGAGGGGTATCCTTGTCCAACACAGCTCCATACCCCATGCCACGATACTGACAGCCCATTTTAGGGCCACAAAAACAAATCAGTCTGTGTAAATTATTAAGCATGCGATCTTGCCACACTCCAGACAATTGGTGGTTTAAACAAGCATTACTTGTGTGGGATTTGAATCTCTGTACCCTCGAGCCCCATCAACTATTATATGTCCAACCATGCCACTACCTAGTGAGCTAACATGAGGCTTCACATACAGAAGGCAGTTTCCAGCCTATACAGAATACCTGTTCCTTGTTGTGTGTGCATGTCCTGTTGTAATGTTTACGTTCTTCGTATCAGAGTTTGTTATACCGGTTCCCGTTATGAATTAATAGTGGTGCTCTGACGATTCTTGCTGCCTTCTAGCCTGTTACCGCACATCTTGCTGTATTACCCCATATTAGGGAGAAGGACCGATGATTTTCAGAATTGTAGTAAATGCAGAAATGTGCTGGTTTGCATAAAACTAGATTGCAAGTAGAAGGTGGGCCAGCTGTTATACTGTATGCAGACCAATAATGTTTGCACCTCTTACACAAATTCCTGATATCCTTTTAATGTGATGTATGCCATGCTTACATTGCGAGACTCTGTCAGTAGAGCCAAAATCACCCCCTGTGGATGGTGACAGTAAAATATATCCATGGTATCTTAGGCAAATAAAATCTTTGAAAACATTATTAATTCTGGTGATGCTTAGTGTCCTTCGGACCAAGATAATGTAGACGTCGTTCAGGAGGAAGATGATGATGATGATCGACCAGACTTGATATAATTTGTGTTAATATTGTGGTGAAGGTTTATGTTGTATCAATAACAATTTAATGAATGTTACAATACTGTAGCAGGTACTTTTCTTTATTTTTTGTTCTATGTTCAGTTTATGATTTTCCATGGAAAGTGTTGTAAAGCAATGGTACTAATACGAATTGTTACATAATAATTTATGAAATAGATACCATCATTTTGTATTATTTGCTGTCAGTGTAGAACAAATTGATTTATAGTAAATAATGTATTATGTAGATGGATATTACTCTGATAATACATTCATTAAGTTTTAGTCCATACATTGAACATAGAAATTGCCCTTAATATCCAGAATGATACAATCTGTTGACAATGATTGATGTGTGTGTGTAAAGTACTGATCCTGGAAACATGTTTTCGCCCTTCATATCTGCAGCGCCTCGTGTTCATAGGGATTTTTTGTGTTGTTTTGCTATCCATCTCCCAGTTACTTCCCATTTGTTTTGTATACTACACAAGGAGATTGTAGCAAATACTTCAATATGACAATACCGGACAGCTTGAGGTTTCCACCGAGAAAGTCGATGGTGCTGCTACCTAAATGACTTGGTGTGACCAACTCTTCAATAACATATTGCCATCTCTATGGTTCTTGGCGCACTGGCGTGTTGTTTATAATGTATCAGTGTTTGTCACTACATAATTTTACATTGCAGTTATAATACAAGAAAAGTGTTATGCGCTGAACAAATTGCCCAGCAAGATAATGGCATGGGAACTGATAAGGACCGCAAGTATTAAAAAAAGTAATGACCTCGCATCTGTGTTGAGGTTACATTCTATGCCCCTTATATTAAGAAAACCAATCAAATACTCTACCTAAATGTTAGTGGGACGTAAAACCAATAATATTAACAAATGTGGAACTCTAGCATATTCAAACTTGAGGGTCCACATTGTTAAACAGTACCATAAATTTCACAATCTAAAACTTGTGGGCCTGTAGAGTAATGGTTTTCGCGGTAGTCTTGAAATTGAAAATCAAGGTCATGCGTTTTGAATCCTGTCAGCTTTTTTTTTTTTTACTGTAAGAAAACAATAATAATAATAATAATAATAATAATAATAATAATAATAATTTTCTTTACATCCCACTAAGTACTTTTACGGTTTTCGGAGACGCCGAGGTGCCGGAATATAGTTGCGCAGGAATTCTTTTGCGTGCCGGTAATTCTACTTACACGAGGCTGACGTATCTGAGCACTTTCGAATACCACCGGACTGAGCCAGGATAGAACCTGCCAAATTTGGATCAGAAGGCCAGCGCATCAACCGTCTGAGCCACTCAGCATGGCGTAAGAAAATTATTTCAGTGTATTAATGGCATAGGCTTGAGCACCAGTCCAACTAATTTAATACATGTGTAGCCTATGGTAATTCTTCATGCATACATTTGTGAAAGAGACTTTAGGAAATTTTGAACACTTCTTCCTTGTCAGGAACATCGTAGTTCACTCACCTAACCGCAATATGTGTAGTATATATTATGCATTTCTGTCTTCAGGGGTAAAACAGAAAATTCAAAATACAGCAAAAGTGAGATCGCAGCGTGAAGTGAGGTTCTCCTGTAGAGTTCGGGAAGATCGGCCTGGCCGTACCGGAGAAGAAGAAGAAGTCAACATAATGGACCAAAACTCCTGTTCCTTAATTACAGCTTCTGTTTCCCAAATCTTAATAAGTTATGGATGTTGTTAAGTTATCTGCCCCCTCTGGTGATTTGGCTAAATGGTTAGCACTTCATGCCCAACCCCCTTTTTATGATACCTTAATTCTTCAGAGTGTTGGACGTCTTCCATTTCCCTTCTGATTAGTGTTAATAGAGGATGGTTAGCCAGTTGTACTTCCTCTTAAAACTATAATCACCACCAAGGAATGGCAGCGTACTGCCTTCAGTTTGGAGGGCCCTGGTACGATTCCCGGCTGAGTCGGAGATTTTAATCACGTCTATTAATTCCTTTAGATTGGGGGCTACGAGTTTGTGTTCGTATTCATATGCATCTTCAAGTATATACAACATATCATACGAAAAAAAAGAAAAAAAAACAACCACAGAAACAAGCAATAGTGAGTGTATATCCCTCCACACATGATTGCTGTTAGGAAAGGCATCCGGCCGGAAAGCTGGGCAAAGTCCATACGAAGTGCTGCGCTAGGTAATTGAGAAAAGGCTAGAAATAAGAGGAAATAGTAGTTGTTAAATATTTCCCCCAGGGGCTGGGTGGATCCTCAAACAAATTCTGCTTTATAATTTTTAAGACAGCGAAAGGCATGGCTAACATAATGCTCGTTTGGAGGTTTATGGAGGCATTTCATATTTTTAAATTTAATTGTTAATTATTATGATTATTCAATTATTTTAACAAACATATTTCCAATAAGTGTAATGCATTCCTCTCAACTGTAGCATAGACAAGTATGCAGTTCACACCAACACGCTAGATGTCACCACCGTTGCTGTTCGCACTCCACTCAGTGCTGTTGAGATAGAGCTGTCCGGTATTGGTGTATTAAAGTATTTGATTGTAGTTCATTGTCAATTCACAAGCTGTTACTGGTTAGCACACGCACTGTAGGATTGAGATACACTGAAACGTTGCGTATTAACTTTAACTTTTTAAAAAGATGTTACTGGGATGTGAAAGAATGTAATAAATATGATGTTATATGCAGACATTAACTCCATAATGAACATATTTATCAGAGCACAATTGTATGAAACCAAAATTGTGGCTCAGCAATTAGCAATTGCAGGCAGAAAGCCAGCTTTCACTGCAAAGATTGTGTATTTCTAATGACAAATTTACTCTAGTGATTCATTAATTTTTTACTACAGGATCTTGGAAAATCTGTTGGTTTTTAATTTGATTATTTTGATTGTTATACAAAGAAAGGCATACCATACTTGCTTTCCAGGCTTGATAACTCAGTATTATTCCTGTCATATTCTCTTGCTCTTAATCTTTTTTTGCAATGGAAATCATCTTACACAGTTAGATGTCATAAAGAATATGGATATCTATACCACTGTAGGAGGAAACATTGCTATAACAATTTTGACTTGTAGTCTACAGTAAGTGAGCTTGCATCCGGGAGATAGTAGGTTCGAATCCCACTATCGGCAGCCCTGAAGTTCCCATTTTCACACCAGGCAAGTGCTGGGGGGTGTACCTTAATTAAGGCCACGGTCGGTTCCTTCCAACTCCTAGGCCTTTCCTATCCCATCATCGCCATAAGACCTATCTGTGTCGGTGCGACAGCCGCTAGCGAAAAAAAAAAAAAAAAAAAAAAAAAAAAAGTAGTCTACAGTAACTTACATATCATGATGGAGAGAGGAGAAAATATGATGATGCAGTGCTCAGTTATATATCTCAGTAGCAGTAGTTGCATTAGCATTAATTGACAGTTGATTAATAGATTGGCAAACTGGGACCTTGTGTTTTGATAAAAATTGAACTGTGGATTTTTAATATAAATTCCTTTTTAGAGCATTTAATAGCTTATAGTGAACTAATTTCTGCTAAATATGTTAAAACTTTGTTCTTGTTACATCTCACCATTTCTTCAGGCCTTGGATATGTTTGCCCAAGATGACACCTGTTCTACTGGACAAGGATCACCTGCATTTCAACCTCCTGAGATTGCCAATGGCCATGAGACTTTCGCTGGTTTCAAAGTTGACATTTGGAGTAGTGGAGTAACATTGTAAGTACTGTAGCAATTCGTAATTCATCTATCTCTCTTTCTTCTATACCTTTTCAGTTCAAAATTATATTACAACTAGCTAATGTACCCATGCTTTGCTACGGAATTTTACATTGTATACAGAATTGTAGGTTAGGTAGAGAACACGTGAGCAAGACTGTATTAAATTGCATAGCTCTTAACGTTACCCTAGAAACGCGGCGGAGATATCACCAAACGTCTTTTCTCATATGAAGACTGCATTAGGGAATTTTTCATTGTAATGGTAGGCCTGCTTGCCTACCATCAGTCACAATCAGGTTGGGGAATTTCATTATAATGGCAGGCACTCACTCTCCACTTGCCTGTTCACATCATCAGAAAGATTGTCTTAGTGACTTTCCCAACTGAAATGAACATAGGTCATTACAATGACATCAGTAGGAATGGCACGAGTAAAAGCAATGATTTCACGTGAAATACTTGATCAAATGAAAAAACACACATTTTCTCACTTTTAGCAAACAGTACTACGCTGCCGATCTAACAGTCCAAAGTTCCAGATCTGGAATGACCAGGCCACAGACAGCCATGATCCTTGAACAATTTTAGTCGGTTTTTTTTGGGAGGGGGTCGAATAGTTGAGTCCTTGGGCAAAAACTATGCCCTTTTACTAATGTTTCCTAGGAGTACCCAGTGAGTCGGAAAATCTCAATTCACTACACTGGCAGCGGAAAAATCTATCTGACTTGGAGGGAATTTTTTCCTCCAAGCCAGAGGAGAAACCCCCTCTTCACAGCTAATTTTGAATAAAATGAATGTAGAATTCAATAAAAATGAAGCTCTTTTTAAGAAATGGCTCTTTTCAGGGTTTAATTTTGAGTTATTTAGTGAATTGTGGTGCTATAATGTGGAATATGCCTAAATTGTAATTCTATAACTGCTGCTGCTGCTGCTGCTACTGCTGCTGCTGCTGCTACTACTACTACTACTACTACTACTACTACTACTACTACTACTACTACTACTACTGCTACTGAGTGCACACTGCTATTCAAAACAGCGCATCAGAGTAGGGATCGAAAAGCTGGAATACTATGGTGAACCACTGAGTTACGTACCAGCAGTACGGTATCAGAAAATGTATGAACCAGAGGAATGACATGCTAAAGAAGAAAGTTTTCTAACTCCCCAGCTATTTCCCGCCAATATTCAGTCAGGTTGTTATACTCAGTACGCATCAGTAATCCCATCTATCGGAGTTGAGCGGCAGCATAAGAGGCAAAAGAACATCACCACAAACAATTGTCAATGTAACATTGTTGATCAATGGTATGCACTTCCAATATTGTAGGCCTTCACATTTAGTTTTCTTCCGACTCTGAAATACCACTCTTATCATAGTCAGTACGGTAAAATTGAATAAAACATAAATGGTCGGAAATTGTATTCTCTGTAACTTTCGTTATGTAGTACTTTTCGATAGGACCAATAACATAGGTATTTAAAAATTAAATTTTAGGTGCCTTCCTCTAAACTAAAATTTCATACAGGGCGAATAAAATTGTTTATATATATATATATATTTATTGAACGAATCAACGACTTCCTGCAATTACAGGTTGCCACAATGGACAGAGTAAAGCTTATCAGGATACAGAATGTTTTTATCACATAGAAATATAGCGATGATACAGATTTTTTAGGTTATGGATGTCCGAACAGGTGAGATTTTAGGATGTGTACAGATCCACATGTGGTGGCGGTAACTATTCTTTCGATGCTGTTCATAGGCAGGTCAAACTTCTTCCAGAATTCTACGAACAAGGCAGGTATTGTGCCACGAGCACCAATCCTTAGGCCGATAATCTCTACTTCATTCAGCTGGTATTTATTTTTGTAGAACGGATTGGTGGGCGCGTAAATGTTCTGCTTTTCAAGATGAACTTCAGTATACTGGCCGCCTTGGTGCTCGAATCGGATGGTCGGATCAATAATGAAGACTTTCTTGTAGTTATCTTTAAAGGCAAGTATGTCAGTTCATCTTGTACTCCCTGTCGTTGACAAGCCGTGGACTTCTTCATATACACGGAAGTTTTTGCTACGGAGTTCTTCTGCAATCAGTGATCTTATCTTGTGGTGACGTGAGTTTCTCAGTACTTCGCTGTAGGGGAAAGAACCCAGAACGTGAGCCAGTGTTTCTTTCTCTCTGACGCATCTGCGACAGAGGTTTCTGTCCTGAGTTCTGTCCGGGATAGTTAGTACTGCAGAAACATTTGATATCATCTTGATTGCCTCTCGCCATTCGCTACAAGAAAGTCCGTGGTGATGCCTAATCCAATTATTGGCCAGAGTGTATTCTTTATACAACTCTACACCGATCCCCTTCTGAGGCAAAGAGCACCAAGTTGCCATTTCACGACTTCTTAGTTCTTATGTCTCAAATATTATTACAATATTTATAAGTCCACCTGTTCAATACAATAGTTCTTGGCAGAATTTTCTTGGATTTGGAAGGTCACTGCCTTTATTGGAGAATCTGTTTATATCTGTGATGTTGAGGGCCTGTAGGCAATGCGTCGTTTCGGATATCAGATCACGCATCTTTAAAACGTAGCTATTGCTTGCTCGGCGAAGAGCGTTGCATGCGCTTATTTGTTGCAGATGTACTTCCCAGCTTGCTTTGAAAAGTCCGAGGCCTTTGAATCTTAAATCAGAATACAGAGCACTATCGGGTGTATCCGTGGGTAATTGCAAAATTTTCTTTATTGAGCTCTTTACCATTTTGTTGGTGGTTTTCAGGAAGCTAACCGGTACTTGTCTAATTTCAGCGGTCTGAAAAGCATACACGAGAGTAGGGCTGACTGCTTTGTTCAAAACAATGAACTTTTGATCTGCCTTTAACAAAGGTGAGGCTGTAAGCGCATCTAACTGTTTGTGCAAGGTTTTTAAAGAAGTGTTCGCATCAAAGGTGAGTGTTTTGTTAAAAGTGATGCCAAGATATCGCATTTCTTCTCTTTTTTTAATTGTACTGATCCTAAAATTATCGTGAATATCGAGCACTCCGTCCACGAATTTCCCCTTTTCAATACAAATGCCCACACATTTGTTGGCATTTATCTGTAGACAGATTTCCTGGAACGACGTGATAGCGATGCGTGTCAATTCAAGAGCTGCTTCTTTATTTTTGCCAACAATGACTGTGTCATCGGCGAAACCAATAATACTAAGAGAAACGTTTCTGCAGAAACTGGTTTGCCATATGCTTGTACGAGGTTTTCTTCTGTTATCTCATCAAAAGTGAAATCTGTGGCCAGGTTATACAATGCTGGCGATAATGGTGATCCCTGTATAAGTCCTCTCAACAAGCGAATTGGCTTCGTTTTACCCTTAGTGGTTTTGATCTGTGTTGTATTGTCAGTCTGTAGATTGAGGATTAGTTCCTTCAGTTTAGATGGAAGTGGCTCGGCAGCTGTGTTAGATTTAGGTGCTGATGTGCGATGTTGTCGAAGGCTTTTGATATGTCTAAAAAAATCACGGTAACATCTTGCTTATCTGTCTTTGCTGTCCTGAGGAGTCCTCTGAGAATAGAAGTATTTATAAGGCATCCTGGCTGGTCATTAAAGCCTCTTTGGTGTTCACTGAAAGTTACAAAGGAGCGCAAATGCTGATCTAATACCCTTTCAATAACACGTCTAATTACCGAACAGATCTTTTGTCGGTCTCCAGTTTGACAGACATTCAACATCGCCTTTCTTATGTATCAACACGGTTCTAGCACTCTGTAGACACTGGGGTATTTTGCCTGTTGAAAGCATTCGAGTCGCAGTGATTGCTATGATTTTGCATACCGTGTCGTCCCTGATAACACGGTTAGGACCAGGAGCAGTATCTACTGCAATTCTACGTGTTGCTGCGGAGATTTCTTCTTTTGTGTTCTTGGGCTGTACGTTTCATCTAGCTCTACACGGTCTACGTCACTGATTTTGGAGCAGTAAACGTGCCTTATATTGGAATTTTCAATGGAAAATAAATCAGAGTAAGTAGCAAATATTTTGGAAATATCGACGTTGCAAGATTCAGATTTTGGATTCAGTACCCTCCACACTGCTTTCCTTCGCTGATTGTAGAACTGAAACTGAGTGAGCTGATAGTCATATTTACGTTTTCTTTCTACTATATGTTTTACCTTGATGTCCTAGACGTTGTTTTCTCCTGGCTTCGTAATATTTCGTAGCAGGGTGTTTTGGACCGGGTAAGAGGTGGATAGAGTTACTCAGAAATTCCGACAACTCCCACACGAGTATGTCGAACTCAGAATCGTTTTCACTGGAGAACTGAATGAATTTGTTCTTCCATTCCTTTAATTCTGACTGAAAAGTAGTCTCCTCTTGAACAGGATATTGATGCTCGATGGGAATAATATCTTCTGACTGAGATACGCGTTGACTGAAGTTGATTAACAAGGTAGTTCGAAGTATTTGGGGATGAGAGCGACTGATGTGAATGTTTACACCTCTTGCTCTTTGAAAATACCCACCACAGGAAGGCATTGGGTTCTTCGCGTATCGGAATTATCTTCCGGTCGGTTCACAGTCTCCTCGTTTTGTTCATCCTGTACATCTTCACTTTCTGTCTCAGAGTCCGAATATTTATACTGTGGTCTAAAATTTCTTCCTGACGAAGATAATATTCCCGTGGAGCCCGTAGAAGTAGTAGGTCGTTCCGTGGGGGCGTAGTACTGATCCTCATTCTGGCTTAACCTATCTTTATGCTTCTTCCCAATGTGGACAAGCAAACCTTTATGAGAGGTTTTATCACAGTGAAGGCATTTATTTCTTGGTTCTGAATCGGTCTCCATTTTGAATGAGGACGGTGGTATGATAATTCATGGCAGAGTACCATAGAGACCAAATAACAGCTTAACTAAAATCTAGCGCCTAGCGATCGCGGCGGAATTATTATCAGTTAACGGAGAGGTCAGACTGGACTCTTGCAAAGAGAGTGTTAACTAAGGACCATATTATCGCGGTCCCCTTCACCGGCCTCTATTGACAGTTACTTGAGTTAAACATAGTATAGCCTAATGCGTGCGTTATTTTCAACGGATGGTTTGCTTGATAACATGATTGACATAACAAGATCAATTAAAATGTCTACTATCGTTGGTACCAAATCCATTATAACCAAGTACAATAATTCACAAAAAAAGCCACGATTCTGCTGGATAACATCAGTGCACTATTAAAACCCATGAATGAACAGCACAAATTAGCAACAACGCCTTAAAAACCGACCAGGCACTTATTTCTTACAGCACAATGACAGAGCACTTCATCCACACAGCCATTTTCATTAAATTATGTAGTTTCTTATTCCCCGACTCTATATACCGACTTCCAATAAATTCTCTTAACCCATTTTCTCATGGCTCGGCATTGATATGGACTTTGCAACAAAAATACAAATTAATGAATATCTGTGTTATCAAAGCCGGTACGGTAACAATGTATCACATAAATGATCGGAAATTTAATTCTATATAACTTTAGTTATGTAGTATTTATTGATAGGACCACTAATAATATACACTGACTGACAGAGCAAATGCAACACCAAGAAGGAGTGGTTTGAAAGGGATGAAAGTTGGGGAAAAAACAGAGTCGGCACGGAAGAATAATTGATGTTTATTTCAAACCGATATGCAGGTTACACAATGCGCACGGCATCGACTCAGTAGGATGTAGGACCACCGCGAGCGGCGATGCACGCAGAAACACGTCGAGGTACAGAGTCAATAAGAGTGCGGATGGTGTCCTGAGGGATGGTTCTCCATTCTCTGTCAACCATTTGCCACAGTTGGTCGTCCGTACGAGGCTGGGGCAGAGTTTGCAAACAGCGTCCAATGAGATCCCACACGTGTTCGATTGGTGAGAGATCCGGAGAGTACGCTGGCCACGGAAGCATCTGTACACCTCGTAGAGCCTGTTGGGAGATGAGAGCAGTGTGTGGGCGGGCATTATCCTGCTGAAACAGAGCATTGGGCAGCCCCTGAAGGTACGGGAGTGCCACCGGCCGCAGCACATGCTGCACGTAGCGGTGGGCATTTAACGTGCCTTGAATACGCACTAGAGGTGACGTGGAATCATACGCAATAGCGCCCCAAACCATGATGCCGCGTTGTCTAGCGGTAGGGCGCTCCACAGTTACTGCCGGATTTGACCTTTCTCCACGCCGATGCCACACTTGTCTGCGGTGACTATCACTGACAGAACAGAAGCGTGACTCATCGGAGAACACGACGTTCCACCATTCCCTCATCCAAGTCGCTCTAGCCCGGCACCATGCCAGGCGTGCACGTCTATGCTGTGGAGTCAATGGTAGTCTTCTGAGCGGAAGCCGGGAGTGCAGGCCTCCTTCAACCAATCGACGGGAAATTGTTCTGGTCGATATTGGAACAGCCAGGGTGTCTTGCACATGCTGAAGAATGGCGGTTGACATGGCGTGCGGGGCTGCCACCGCTTGGCGGCGGATGCGCTGATCCTCGCGTGCTGACGTCACTCGGGCTGCGCCTGGACCCCTCGCACGTGCCACATGTCCCTGCGCCAACCATCTTCGCCACAGGCGCTGCACCGTGGACACATCCCTATGGGTATCGGCTGCGATTTGACGAAGCGACCAATCTGCCCTTCTCAGCCCGATCACCATACCCTTCGTAAAGTCGTCTGTCTGCTGGAAATGCCTCCGTTGACGGCGGCCTGGCATTCTTAGCTATACACGTGTCCTGTGGCACACGGCAACACGTTCTACAATGACTGTCGGCTGAGAAATCACGGTACGAAGTGGGCCATTCGCCAACGCCGTGTCCCATTGATCGTTCGCTACGTGCGCAGCACAGCGGCGCATTTCACATCATGAGCATACCTCAGTGACGTCAGTCTACCCTGCAATTGGCATAAAGTTCTGACCACTCCTTCTTGGTGTTGCATTTGCTCTGTCAGTCAGTGTACATATCAGCATCATCATCATCTTCCTTCCAAGTATTGGGCCATGTGTCCCGTTACGGTCTTGCATTTTCCTTTTTGCAAGACTTGAAAGCAATCAAATGAGAATTAAATTTTTACTCAACGTGAGTAGAATGATTTATAACCTAGATTGTAGTGGCTCATCCCCCAAAATACTGATTTTCATTAAATTCTCTTCAGCCGTTTTCTTGTGATGCGTGTACATACATACAGACAGACAGAAATTACGGAAAAGTAAAAAAGTGCATTTCCTTGTTACTATGGACATGACCGTCCGCCTCTGTAGCGTAACGGTTAGTGTTATTAGCTGCCGTTCTAGGGGGCCCGGATTCGATTCCCGGTACTGCCAGAAATTTAAAACTGGCAGGAGGGCTGGTATGTGGTTGATATGGTACATGCAGCTCACCTCCAATGGGGGTATGCCTGAATAGAGCTGCACCACCTCGGGATGAGGACACGAATTTACTTTTATGGACATGACCGATACAGAAATACCATTCTTTTCAAATTCTAAACAATGTACAGACAAAACTCTTATTTTATATATATAGATACCGTATTTCACGGCATAATCGTCGCACTTTTTATACCAAAATTTTCGAAAAAAATTGTAGGGTGCGACCATTATACGATGAATATTTAATACCAGTATTTGTATTACTCAAAAAATGTATTTATAACTAAATTGTATTTGATACAAATTTAAGATGCACGTAATACTCGCGTTTATACATCAAAATAATTAAAATAGTCTAAAACAAAATTCATAATTTTTCGCAACAATTCGGCGAACGTTTTTCCAACCTGAAAATAAAAATGAACGTATTAAGTTAATTTGTCATTAATTTGAGTATTAAAGTTAAAATATTACACTTGCAAAAAATTATCGCTTTGTTGTGAAATGCGGACTTACCGGTACGCAATTTATTCCAAATCTTCGGTGTCGCTATCGCAGGTTTCGCTATCTGATGCGCCGTCCTCGCCTCTGTTAATACCAGTATCAGATTCTTCGTCTCCCTGCCACACTGCGTCATCTTCGGAACCGTCTAGTGCATTCGAAATCCCAGTCCTTTTGAAGCTCTTGGAGACTAGTTCAGGTGGTATAAGATCCCACGAGCATAAAAAGTCCAAGGGTGGACGCCTGATATTTCCGGCGGGCGTCAATTGCTGATCGCCGCTCATCATCCACTCGTTGTAAAATCGACGTAAGCGGTCTTTAAAGGGTTTATTAACACATACGTCTAGTGGCTGCAAAGCAGATGTTAGGCCACCAGGAATGACTATCTGTCGTGTCTCATTTGTAGTCAGAATTTGCTTCACTTCGTTCACGAGGTGACCTCGGAAACTATCTAAAACAAGCAGAGCTGGTTGTTTTAGTAGTGCACCAGGTCTTCTATTCCACACAGTTTTAACCCAATCCAGCATGAGTTCTACGTCCATCACTTTCTCCCATCAGCTGTAATGGCTAGCATTGCCGTGCATCGCAACTTCTCACTACCGCTGGTTTTCAGTAATACACTCCGTGATCCTTTTAGCGCAATAGTGCTGTTGCGAGGCATATCAAAAAAGATTGGAGTCTGATCGGCATTACCGATTTGAGAAAGCAAGTACGAAGTTTCCTTGCGCAAACGTATGACAAATCGGTGAAAATTTACAATCTTGTCCTTGTAATCAGCAGGCAACTTTTGGCTTAGTGTTGTTCTCCTTCGCACTGACAGATTGTGTCGTCGCATGAACCCCTCAATCCACCCACGAGTCGCCTTAAACTGAGTTACCGGTATGTTGTGTTTGCGCGCTACCTCCTGTCCCTTAATTTGTAACATTTCATATGATACACTGCAGCCATTGTTACGTATTTCACTGACGTACCTAAACACTTCTTCGTCAATTATAGGAAACTTCCCTGTTTTAGGACCTCTAAACGCGCGTTTGTGCTTTTTAGCTTGTTTTTTACTTTCCGCCAGTCACGCACCAACTTTTCACTCACAGAAAATTTTCTTTCTGCAGCTCTGTTCCCGTGCTGTTCAGCGAAGGCAATTACGCTTAGCTTGAAGCTCGCAGAATACTTTCTATATTTACCCATAATCGCTTATAAATGCTTCACACGTTAATGTTTTGCGATATAAATGACTTTCCGTAATTGTTCACTATTAAAACAAATTATTTCTGCAAACACCCAAAACACAAATTAAAAACTTAAATTCTCACGCACACATGTCTACAGTAATCACGTAAATCTGAAACAAATAAATGCATCTGTGATCTGTCCATTCCAGAGCAGCCAATACTGTTAGGCAGCAAGGAAGCATGCAACAATTTATCAGTTTAGCTCGTTGGTTGCGACACACTACTGCGCTTGCGCAAAGCTCGCAAACCGGAGCTTTATCTAGCGCGGTGTAGATTCACTGTATAGTTGACTGTATTCCGAGACGTCAGTAACAAACATTCATTTTTTTCAATTTCTTTTAAACGTACGGTAATTAGGTTAATATTTCTTCCCAGTTATTGATGATTTTACATTACATTACTGACAAGTTTATAAAATAAAACTTTAATAGCATTAGATAATAATTATCTTGACTGCTTGGATAAAAGTTTTCATCCCATGCCCGGACACTTATGACGTAGTAGTAAGATAAGAGTCTAGCGATGACAACTGAGACATCGTAAATAATTCGGCTGAATAATTCCGTGGAAATCTGCGTTATCGTCTTGGATTTCACTTCGTGCACAATAACACAGGAGCCGGCCCCATGGTGTAGGGGTAGCGTGCTTGCCTCTTACACGGAGGCCTCGGGTTCAATTCACGGCCGGGTCAGGGAATTTTACCTGTATCTGAGGGCTGGTTCGAGGTCCATTCAACCTACCTAGCCGGTATTTCCTGGCGACGTTGCCAATAAGCGATAACTTACAGCCTTACGTATTTCAAATGGGAACTCATAATATGTAGGTGGTTAATAAATAGTACACTGTCTCGCGACCACGTGGTCAAACTGCCGATAGTCTACCGGTAAGCCATGCGTCGTACATATACCGGTATTATTTATTTACACATTGTGCAACATGTCGCAAACGTGACTGTGTTGCCACGTATTTAAATTGCGCATTCATGTGCAACTTACGTTGCAGTTCCATTTACCTTTTAACCAGATTAGTGAACAAAATTTGGACGTGCTACGATTATGTAATTATAGGTTTAAAGTCCGATTTTTGTATTGAAAATAAAGGATGCGACGATTACGCGGTGGCGACGATTATGCCGTGAAATACGGTATATACAGTATAATTTTTGCTGTAGATATAATATAAACTTTGAGAAATAGAATAGTAACTTTTGCTTTCAGCTTTCTCTCCCTATGGGTAGGGGCACTACAATACATGCACAGTATCCCCTGCCAGTCGTAAAAGGCGACTCTAGAGAGGACCAAGGGTCTTTCATGTTGGGAATGCGAGTTTTCGACTACGGGTCCACTAGCTTCAACTTACTAGTGTGAGGCTCCTTGCCTTCATCTGTGCTATCTGACCTCTGTTGATCAACTCTTGTTCCCTTCCGACCCCGAAGATTTTAAATTTGCGAAACCTAGGGATTTTATTTATTTACCATACAGCTTTTAGTGCTGGGAGTGTCAGAGGACATGTTCACATGTTCAGTTCACCTGGTGCAGGTCTTTCTACTTATACTTGATGCCCCTGAGCAACGTGCATGTTTGGACGTGGGATGATTATAATAATGAGGTAGGGAAAGGGTTAAATGCAATGTCGGTACATGGCCTACTCCTAAGGCCCAGAGAGTGTTCTATTTTTACACCCTTGGTCCTTTTTTTTTTTTTTTTTTTTTTTTTTGTACTTCCTCTTAAAACATCAGTCAGCATCACCATCACCTTCCTCTGTTCACTTTGATGAGCTTTCACTTGAGCAAGTTGGCCATGCGGTTAGGGGTGCGCATTTGTGAGCTTGCATGTGGAAGATAGTGGGTTCGAAACCCACTGTCAGTTGCTCTGAAGATGGATTTCAGTGGTTTCTCATTTTCATACCAGACTGTACCTTAATTAAGGCCATGGCCGATCCTTCCCATTCCTAGCCTTTTCCTATCCCATTGTCGCCATAAGACCTATCTGTCGGTCTAATGTAAAGCAACTTGTAAAAAAAGAGTTTTATTGCCAAAGTTGCTGTGATATAGTGGTACAAGATAAATGAAAATCATTTCCAAGCTATGTGGTGAGCATCTTGGCCTTCGGTCCTTGGGTCTCCTAGTTTAATTACTGGTCAAGACAAGGGATTTTAATCCTAAAATAGTTAATTCCCTTAGCTTCGGGACTGGTATTTGTGCTCTCCCCAACATACCTGCTACTCATTCACTATACACCACACTTTTCTCCACCACAAAAGCACGCAACTTTCTGTATAAAGCAAACGCTGCCCATTCTCATCAGAGGGTCTGCCTTACATGAGATATAGCAGGTTAGAAATACCCATATGAAATTATTATTGTTTTTATTATTATTATTATTATTATTATTATGATTATTATTATTATTATTATTATTATTATTATTATTATTATTATTGTCTGACTCATTGGCTGAATGGTCAGCGTTGAGGTCTTCGGTTCAGAGCGTCCTGGATTCGATTCCCGGCTGGGTTGGAGATTTTAATCGCGTCTGATTAATTCTCCTGGCTTGGGGACTGGGTGTTGGTGTTTGTCCCAACACTTTCCTCTTTATATTCTAACAACACACTACACTACCAACCACCACAGAAACACGCAATAGTAATTACATCCCTCCATATAGGATTGGCGCCAGGAAGGGCATCTGGCTATAAACCAAGTTCAAATCCACATGTGCAACACAGTTCGCGCCCGCGACCCCACAGATGTGGGAAAAGCGGTGAAATTATTATTATAAGCACGACACCGCCCTGAAGTAATGTGAGAGCAGTTCTGGGGTGGAGATATACGTCGTGGGAAAAGGGTGTGCGGGTTTTAGTGAGTAGGAATCTCAACACACTTCTGGAGTGTGGACACTCACAAGTGTCTCACGAAAGATTTCGCACACTCCATCGTAAAAAAAAATTATTATTATTATTATTATTATTATTATTATTATTATTATTATTATTATTATTATTATTATTATTGCTGGAATTAACTGAAAGTAAGGAGAATGATTGTTGAAACGAACATTCTTGGTCAGTTCTATTTGACATCATGTGCTTCAATATGACCTAGTAAATACAAGTCATGGGAATCTTTGGTAGATCATGGAACTTGGCCAGAATGTTTATTTTTGTTGTTGTCACCAATCCTTTCAAAACAGTAATATGATGAGATATAATATCAACTTGGTACTTCACATGATTATCTTAAAAGAAAAAAAAGAGGTGTGCAGCTTTATACATCACAGTCCCAATCATGGCCAGTTCTTTTTCTTCCTGCTGGGCTGAGTAGCTCAGACGATTAAGGTGCTGGCTTTCTGAGCCCAAGATGTCAGGTCTGGTGGTATTTGAAGGTGCTGAAACATGTCAGCCCCATTTCGGTAGACTTACTGGCATATGAAAGAGCTCCTGCAGGACAAAAGTCCAACACGTTGGCATCTCTGGAAACTGTAAAAATAGCATCTCCAGAAAACACATCAAAAGGACTTTCTTGACCACAAATTGTATGTACCCTAACCAGGAAGTGAACCCTGTCCTCCTTAGTAACAAGTGTGCATTCTGGCCTCTTTGCTATGGACACACACAAAAAAAAAATTCCTCTGCCTCTGTCCAGTCATAATAATATATTATTATCATCATCATCATTTATCTTCCTGTGCTATCTGTCTGCAGCGTTGTCTGCGAAAGCTTTACACGCTCAGACTTGTCTGCGTGTGGTCTGTGTTAATTCAAACTCTGCCAGACTTTGCACAGGCCGAACACAGACCGCAGTACAGACCAAAATTACGGTCGGTGATTCATTTACACGCAACAACTTGTCTGCACAAACACAGTCTGTACAGACAGATCTGTGTAAATGTCTGAGCGTGTAAAGGGCCCTTTTCTCAAATCTGCAGAATGGCATCAAAACATGCGACCCTTCGAATTCTTAGAAAAGCCATGGCTACTCAGTGGCAGAGTCATAACGCGTCTATTGTACTTGACGCTTAGTAAAATTAAGGTTTATAGACAGCAGGAATATTTTCGTGATGGATAGTCGTATTGTAAAGATACCTACCTGGAAAAGGTATTGCCGGCAAATTTTCAACGGGTTCTAGTCGATATTATGATTCCAATTTTAAGTTAATTTTTATTAAACACTCGGAAATATAGAATAATTGTGCAGTCGCAAGAAGATACAGCATAAGCCTAACTAAAGCCAATATTTGGCGTTAGCGTGAAGACAAAGAGCTAAAAAATGCGTACTGTACAAAAAATGCATTCAGTGGTCCACAACAAGGACGCTTTAAAGAAGTCGATGATGAAATTGTGAGGTATGTGCACAAAAAACGCAAGGGCGGCTGACCATACCGTGGCGCAATAAACTCGTTCGTTGACTTTCAACGTTCGCGATTAGGCCTATACATCGCTAGCCGTTGAATTTGGCCGCACGCGACAAGCGAGACGTGCGTGTAGCAGTAGCCGGTTATATCTGACGCTACGTAAAAGTAACAGTATTATAGACAGCAAGAATAATTTCCTGATGGATCGTTGTATTGTAGAGATGCATGCAATAGGTATTGCCGGAAAATTTTCAACGAGTTCTCTTAAGTAATCTGATGCCAATGTTAAGTTAATGGTCCTTAAACCCGCGGAAATAAAGAATAATTGTGCAACCGCAAAAAAAAGAAAGAAATACGGCGTGACGAAAGTCAATATTCGGCATCTAAAAAAGTCTAAAAATGCATAAGCCTGTACGATTTTACAAACTTCTTTTTGAGCCTGTTTTAAATTTTTTGAAGGAAAAAGTGGGGTTCATCTTGGATGCGGAGAAATACGGAACTATATTTTTTTTCAGAAATAAATTAAACATACACTTTCACGTAGTATCGGATTACGAAAAATAACAAACAAGTAAGCCGTAGTGTGGATATCATCTGCAGAAACGCAAGTTTTGAACAAACTGATTGCCGTTTCATACCGATTTTAAAGTGCATGAAGGGTTTTCCGAATTTTATACAAAATCTGATATAACGACAATCCGTTACAGCGAGTAAATTTTTCGCTGTTTTGAATTCTCGCTATAACAGACTTCTACTGTACTTTTTAGAAACTACCTGAAATAGAAAACATAACAAAATTATACCTGAAAAAGTAACAGCTGAATTTAAAAGAGCTAAGCATGTCATTCTGTTTTTAATTAAGTTGTTTCTTTTTCAGGTATAATTCTGTGATCATAAATGTTTCTTTCAGATAGTTCCTAAATTAATTTATTCATAAAGTAGTTTTGACAGACTGAAGGAACTAACTTATAAATTGAGTGAAACTGGTAAGAAATGGCTTCAAATACCACAAACAACCACTTTTACTCATCTTGTTGGTACATATAGTCAGTTAAGCTAGCCATACACGTACAGGAAATCCTCAAGGAAGAAGCCTCCGGTATTTCCTTGGGGATTTTCTCAACAGAACCGTCGCCCACACACGGAGAGGATTTCCTCAGGGAAACCCTCAAGGAAAAGGCCTTGGGGATTTTCTCAAGGTTTATCTCCAAGTCAACACAACAGTTCTGTTGACTGGTGGTGGTTGGTTGTTCACGTGGTGTTGTAAATAGTTTTCATCATGGTAATTTTTTGAACTCACTTGTCACAAGCAAAGTTCATTCTGGTATATTTGTATAAATTCTGTTAAAAGTTCTCGAGACATGACGATATAGGACGCTCCCGACAATCACTTCGCTTCACAAATCCTCAAGGCTTACTGCCGTCAACACATACACGCTGCTAGAGACTGGGAAAATCCGGTCTGCTTGGCCTCAAGGCGGAAAAGGAATTTTGTTCGCGATTTTTGGATCTCTCGCACCCAGTGCCTCCTCAAGGAAGCCGCCACACACGTTGGGGAATTCCTCAAGGATTGGACTGTTCAGGCCGAACCTTGAGGAAATCCCGCTCGTGTATGGCCGCCTTAATGCTGTCTTTACTAACTTGAAATCTTCACCTGTTTTCTTCTCATTGATGTTTCTCCCACTGTACGTGTAGTTTGTACAAGGTAAACCTTTTCTGATAGCATCGTTTATGATGTTTTTCTTGTGAAGATTTTCTTGTCTTTTCCTTTTAGGAGGCATACTGCATAAGTAACATACACTTTCTATAAGCAGTGTAGGTCTAAACTACGATGGGCAACCAGGAAGTGCTACAAAATAATGTAACACATGGCATTGTTGCAGAGATCAGTCAAAATTAAGTAAGGAATACATCGCTGAAAGGGAGCAATTGACTTATGCATTCCTCCTCCAGTTGCACTACACATAGCAATGGTTTCTGGCCTAAAGAGAAGTCTGACTTAAGTCTTTTTTATGCCATGTGAAGTCTCTTGGTTCTGTAGTTCAGGATACTGAACGTTCAAAAGATGTGCAGTTTTGACGTAAAGCTTTTCAGCTCTGGACGATTCAGCTGTAAAGTGGGCCGGACCTCTCTGGAGATGTGACAGTTGATAAATAATATAATGTGTCCAAACTGAAAATTTTGTTTGAAATGTGGAGGGGAATTTTTTTTACCTGATATTTTAATAGAATTCCAGCCTCTTTCTGGAATATGAAATGAACTACAAAGGAGAAGGTCAAATCATTCATCATTGCCATTTTAGTTCCCACTAAAAATGTAAAAAAGCAGATATTAGTACGCCCACCATCTCACATATTGGGGGTGCACAGCTTCAGTCCACTATTTACCTGCAGAGAGAATGGACCCCTTAAGAAAGCTGGGTGCAGTTTACGGTGAAACATTGGGAGCTACTAACCCGATAGCCTACAAGTTTTGAAAGTAATTTCTTCTATACTTGTCCTAAATTGAATTTTATGTAAGTTTTCATTCCATCTAAATGAACAATCCAAAACTGACTGATTAAAGAAGATCAAAAGACGAATTGGAAGAACTTGTAGCTGTAAAAGCAAATACAGTAGAGGCAATACGCGGCACTCAGCGAGATATCGAGGGACAGCTATTAGAGGTCTCTCTAGCGGATTGACCTGTGAACTACTGATTCTGTCATAAGAGCACGTGTATTTGTGTGTGAAGTTTTTGGTGTTATTTATGCGTTTTCAGTGAGTTGACAAAATTAAATAGTAGCGTGTGTCATTCCTTGATATCTCCTCTCAACATGAGGGGAAAGGTATGTACTGTGTTTGGATGCAGTAACTATGAAGTATAGAAGAATGTGCGGTCTTTCTTCCGTTACACTCGTGACAAGAAAATGTAAGTAATATTGTGTTTGTATATATACAGGTATTCTTCCAGTGACAAAGAGATTTTTATAGTACTTCATAATCTTCTGACCTGCTCGACCCATATTTTAACTGGCTTAAAATATAATAAGCATATTTTATTGTATAGCGCAGCAGTTAAACTTCAATACCGATGTGTTGTTGTATGTGTGATCTGTGGGTTTGATTTAATTCAGGAAAATACATATGCATATGAGTGTGGCTGGTTGTGTTCCAAGTTACCCCATTTGGAACGCCGTAATACGTTGTCAAGCACTGAACAAAATATGGGTGACTTAAGAAATGTACACATTTTGTTGAAGCAATATGATGATGCAAATTTGCTTTACCCTAATATAATAGCAAGTATTGTTTATAGGGAAGTTTTGAATGTTTTTGAGGCTAATTTTATAGATTTTCTTTCTGTTAGTAGGCTTCATATTAAGAGGAAAATTGTCCAGCTTTTAAATGTTAATTCATTGCATCATGTGTGTAAGGAATGTGCCGATATTTTTATTGACAAGTATCTTAATGTGATGATAAAATGTTTCTTAAATGAGAAAAAAGACAAATCTAACCGTAAAAGTTCAGGCAGGAATGCTAAAGCAAAAAAAGTAATGCATAAATGAAAGATCAAGCCATTTCACAGCAGTCCATTTCACATCTTGTTAATATGTCTAATTTGAGTCTTTGAATAATAAATAATAATTCTTCATTCATTTGTCCAGAATTGCTTTAGTAACTTCGAAGTTAATATATCAGTAACACTTTTCTTTCTAGACGTAATTTATTTGTCCATTTTCGTGTATGCATTTCCATTGATATTTGAATTTAGCGCTACTTTTCAGGTCAAGTCACTGGGAGAGCCACCGTTGAACTGTCTCCCATTTTAACAAGGCTAAATCGGTGAGTGTCGCGTATTGTCTCTACTGTATTTGGTAAAAGCTATCAAAAAGGTGGGCAATGGCGAATAGTACCTAACAACGTTGTATATCAGAAATTAGAACCCATTACTGATACCATGCGCAAGAAAAGACTAGGGTACTTTGGCCACATCCTGAGAAAGCCAGATTTGCGACTTCTGAAACAGCTAGTGCTGTACAATATTGCTTCAAAAAATACTACAACTGGATGCAGATGGATAAAAGAAATTAGGGAGGATTTGAAAAAATTAGCCTTACACCGGATGACACTATGGATAAGAAAAAAGTAAACACAACACTTAAAAATATGACTTCCCACTTTACACTCACACAGAAGAACATCCCAACTAGAATATTCTCTACACAATAAAGGGCAAGAATATCAACACGTATGAAGTAGTACTGGGAGGATTGCAAGGCTCGGACAGTTCCTATCAAGAAATCGACAAACCAAAGAGTTGATCAAAGTTATCCAATGTGATCTCGAAAGAAGAAGAAGAAGCTGCCTCATATCTGTGTACCTTTCTGTTAGATTTTGATTCTTAGTAAGAATTACACTCTCTGATTTAACTTTCAGTGATTGCAGTTTTTAAATAAATTCTTTTCACTTGTGTTGTCCATGTGTATGCTAAATTTACCTATAATTTTACAGTACATGTAACTATCTTTGAGCCAAAGATCACATTTACCTTTAAGGCTGGAAAGCTGTCCTTTCTGTTTCATTGCTCCCAAACCTGTTGTACAAGAGTTACATTCATTAATATATCTATTGGTTTGATTTTAGGTACAATATAACTACTGGTCGATACCCCTTTGAAGGAGATAACATCTACAGGTTGTTTGAGAATATAGGGAAGGGTGAATTTACCATACCAAGTGAAATTGAGAATCCGCTACGTGAATTGTTGGAAAATATGCTTCAGAAGGATCCCGACAAGAGGTTCACCCTGCAACAAATTCGGCATCATGCGTAAGTAGTTAAGTTAACTTAATTTAGAAAATTATCTTTTTAATGTGTTATTTCCAGGTTGATATGAAAATGTGATTTTATTTCGTGGTGTAGTACTTTTTTTTTTTTGTATATGATATCACCATTTATCATGTTACAGTTGTTCATTATCATTTTCTTCCTCATGCCCCTTTGTTGGAGCATAGACTCCAACGGTTGCAAGATATACTTGAGAAAGTTTAAGTTGTAAGTGTATAATTCTTTCATTCCAGAAAACATAATTATTTATTGAGGAGCTTAAATATTATTATGAACTATGAGCATAACTCATTTTGCTCTATGTTGAATTTGGTTCCACTGTAAAACTGTAAACAATTGACAGTTTCTCCTGATCCTTGGAGTTTTTGTTTCTTTCTGAAATTCTGCAGTGAATATATTTTTCTTTGCCCGAACAATCCCTTCAAAGAGACCTGAACGATGGACTGACTAAAGTGATCCTATGTGCTCATAGAAGAAGAAGAAGAAGAAGAAGAAGAAGAAGAAGAAGAAGAAGAAGAAGAAGAAGAAGAAGAAGAAGAAGAAGAAGAAGAAGAAGAAGAAGAATAAGAAGAAGAAGAATATCCAATTGATAATATTTATAGGCAATGCCTTGAACATTCCATGCTGCAAAATTAAGTACATTTCTCTTTTTCCATTCATTATCCTCTTTTATGCATGTGTCTTAGTCTTTATGATCAGTCTACCTAATATCTTTGTAACTCTTGGAAGCAACATGTCCTTCCAACTGGTTGCTGGCCAGGAGGAAGCAAGTCTTGTGCACCTTAATGCATCCAGACAGGTATGAATGAAATATAGGCTACCCCTAACATGGAGAACAGATACGTTTGCAGCCACCCGTGACATCGAGAACAGACACTGCATGGTGGATTCCAGTATAATTTCTTCCATTGCAGAGACCATCTAAGGAAGCTCATCTACCCTAAGCCATTGGCTCTGTTAGGGGTTGGGTTATCTACTGCTGCATTAGCAGTTTAACAGATGGGTGCAAAACCAGCAAACCCTCATCCTTTCACATTCCGGACTTGGGACCAGAGACTGGTGGAGTTGCAGCCTAGATGGTGTCGAATCAAAATGCTTGCTCATGGTAGCTGATGCCAGATGATGATGATGATGAGGAGGAGTACTTATAATGTATTGTGAATTGTTCTCTATTGTTTGAGTGCATTCTTCAACCTTACTGTGGCTATAAGTTTGTCATTTGGCACTTGTGAAGAGCTTCCACATAGCTGCAGGGCTGAGGCAAGGAGATAATCTTGTCTCCAGCACTTTTTAACATCATGTTAGTGAAAATTATTACTCAGAAGTGTAAGAGGATTTTGATGGAATCCAGTTTGGAGTGGAGATTATTACGCACTTGATGATGTAGTCCTGCTATTCAAATACAGAATAGAACAAATGAGGATGTGTATGTGCAAGATCATGGAGACTGTTACTAGTAAATTCGGGCTCTTCATAAACAAAGCAAAGACTGAGTACATTCTGCTGAGTTGGAGAGAAACTGTTGCAGGAATACAACTCCACATGCTGTCAGTTTTTTTTTTTTTTTTTTTTTTTTTGGAGGGGCGTATTTCAAAAGTGTGTGTGAATAATTTTTGTGGTGCAGGCATCATGAAAAATGTAGGAAAGGGGGAAGATCCAAACTACGAATTGTGGTTACTTTGGCCTCAACTTTTTAAGTCGCATGTTCTGTCAAGGCAACTCAAACAATGGGAGGTGTTACTGCTGCTTGTTGTGTTGTTTGGGTGCAAGACCTGGGAGGTCCAGGAACGGGATCATAACATTCTCCTCATTTTTAACCCATTCAACGCCAAATCCATATATATATACATTATTGAACGCTGTGCCTCGTCCGCCAAACCCATATATAGACATTTTGGTGCAGTGTGTACTTCACCTATCTCATTATATGAACGGGATATAGTGTCATGCTTTGAAATTCATTCACCATCATTCATTTCATATTCATTATCTTCTCAACTGAGGTTTGCATCAGGAAGGGCATCCGGCTGTAAAAATATGCTGTAAAATATGATCTCACTTCATCCCCGACCCCTTATTGGGCTGCGGGGCTAAAGGGACGACATGTATTCCATTAATAATCCAGGACCCTGCTACGCTGGCATAGCAGGGGGAGAGGTGATACTCCCACGTGGCGTGTCCCAGGTGGTGGATAGGGGGTTCCTAACTGGCTTGCCGGTGGACTTACGGAAATAAAATACCTCTCACGGACCAAATACACAACCCCCTGTGGGTGCGAGATGCAGATGAATACACCCACGGTATCCCTGCCTGTCGTAAGAGGCGACTAAAAGGGGTGGCCAAGGGATGGTCAAATTAGAACCATGATACTACTTGTAATTAGTACCACCACGCAGGGAATACCATAGGTCGCTTTTACTTCTGCGTAATACCATTATGTTAGGTACACAATAGGTTTGTGATTAGTAGTGACAGTGTGTGCTCAGGATGCATTTTACAGCACCTGTAATTCATACCACTATATGAGCAACACCATGGTTGTGCCTTGCCTATGATTAGTACCCACTATGTGAGTAACACCACGGGATAGTGCGAGTCCCTATGGTCAGTCCACTTATATGATGAACACCATAGGTTTGCGTTGCCTGTGAATAGCGATACAATGTGCGAAACACCATAGGTGTGTGTTACATGTGCGCTTTACATTACCTGCGAGTAGTACCATAATGTGTGGAATACCGTGAGTCTACGCTACTTTTGATTAGTACTGCAACATGACAGTACCAGGGTTCTACTTTCCAAGTGATACGTACCATTATGAGGGGCCAATTACCTCGATTTTGGACCCATTTAGACTACAAGCATCATCGATTCAGTATTGTGCTTTAGAAGCAGTTCCTTGGTCAGTAATACTATTGTTTAACGCTAGTTTCTGGGAATGTGGGGCATTGCAGGTTGAATCCACTGATTGTTTTAACTTCATATCCATCCATTCATTCTTCGTCCTCATGTTTTGAATTCTGATCAGTGGAAGATTATGGATTTTTAATTGTCCTTACATTTTGTTTCACTTCAAGCCATTAGGGGCCGATGGCTTGGTTGTTAGGTCCCTTTAAACAACAAGCACCATCATCATCATTAATAGTATCAGTAAAAATTTATCTGTAAAAGTGCTTCTTTCTAAAAAATTAAAAAAACTCCGGCCCAGAGGGTTTGTCTGGTCATCATAACTTGGCAGTGAAAAGGTTAAAAGGAAAGTTTTGCAGATCTTCTGAATGATAAAGGATGCAGCATCTGCAGAGTGATGGATGCAGTACAGTCCTGAGCTGGATCAAATGTGTAAGATCCAAATATTATAACCTGCGTGAGGAGTAAATGCCTTGTGTGGTTAGCAAATGTTACTCGAATAGTGGCCTCTGAAGGTGATGGACTTTGTTCCCTACAGGAAGAGACCACTGGACAGACAAAGGAAAAGGTAGAGTGATGGGATTTCGCTCATTCCTCATTCTTTGCTGGAAACAGGTCCCATGGTGGACCGACGAAATTGCAGCAGCCATACGTGATCGTCAACGGGCTTTTAAACATTATCATCGGAATCCTGAAATGGTCAATCATATTACATTTAAGCGTCTGCGCACTAAAGCCTGGTTTTTTTATTCGAGAAAGTAAGAAAGCTTCGTGGGAAAGGTATGTGTCTTCCATGATGGCACATACTCCATCATCTCAAGTGTGGCCAAACTTCTGCCATATTGTCGGAGTGCAGAACTTGCCTCCAGTCCTCAGAATCTCCATTAATGGAGATGTAGTTGTGATTCCTTCAGTCATTGCAGATCACATCGTGTCACATTTCGCAGATATATCCAGCTCTGGGAGATACTACCTTGCATTTCTACCTATTAAGCGCGAAACAGGGGCACACCATCTCTCCTTCGCGTTTAGTGCTTCGCATTCCTATAACATGCCATTCACGGAGTGGGAATTGCAGCGTGCACTCATGCTGTGTAGCGACACTGGACAAAATCCACAAACGCTCAAGCATTTGAGTGACCAATGTCTCAGTGATATCCTCACCAAATTCAAGAGAATATAAAGTGAGGGAGTGTTTCCATCTCAGTGACGTGAGGTATTTGCAATCCTGATTCCCAAGCCAGGTTAAGATACAAAACTTCTGGATAGTTATAGGTCAATATGCCTTACGAATGGCCTGTGTAAGTTATTTGAAAGGACGGTCAACCAACGACATATGTGGGCATTGGAAGAGAGAGATCTCTTTACTAACTACCAATGTCGTTTTCGCTCTCGTCAGTCTGCCAACAACCATCTGATCAGACTGGAGAACGTCGTTCAGGAGGCTTTTCTCTGGAAGGAACATCTAGTCGCTCTGCTTTTTGCTGGGAATTTTGGGGAAATTTGCCCACATTTATTGAGAACTTTATGTACATCCGGCTATTTTGAGACCATGTAGGGAATGCATTTTTTCAGTATTGCATTCAAGAAAATGGAGTGCCACAGTGATCTGTACCGAATGTCATACTGTTTGCATTCACTATCAATGTCATAGTTGCCGCTGCTGGGCCTGTAGTTGTTCCATCACTGTATGCAAATGATTTAGCTTTATGTTACAGCTCCGGAGAGATGGCATTTGCTTAGAGCTGTTAACCAAGTTGACAGATGCGCCCTGCAATATGGTTTTCGATTTTCAGTGGCAAAAACTTCAGTTGTACACTTTTGTCGATGTCAGTATGTAATTTTTGAACCAGAGATCTGCTTGCGAAACAGTGTCTTACCTCTGGTAGACACCTGCAGGTTCTTGGGTCTCTATTTTGGTAAGAGATTAACGTGGCAGCCCCACATCAGTCAGCTGGAGGTTGCCTGCATGAAGAGACTTAACACTCTTAAACTTTTTCAGTGGCACCTTGTGGGGGCTGACAGTAGGGTGCTGCTACTTTTCTACTCAGCAACAGTCCTCTCCCGAATAGACTATGGTAGTGCGGCTTATGGTTTAGCACCAAGTTCTATGCTGAACGTTTTAGACAGTATTCACCATAGTGGAGTTAGACTAGCAATGGGAGCTTTCCATATTAGCTCCATTCCCAGCCTATTCGCCGAAGCGGGAGTTCCACCTCTAAAAGTAAGGAGGCAGCAGTTACCCCTCACGTACCCTGCCAAAATTCATGATATGCCGCTATATTCAAGCTATCAATACACAGTCTTCTCCCTAGGACCTTTTTAATGAGTGCACCGCCCAGCTAACATAACGTAGATACGTGCTAATTACATAATATTGATACATATTTGAGCCGTTGGGTGCCCCAAATTAAAATGTAGGCTTAAATACTGTAAAACTGATAATTGAGATCATAAATCTTCATTACTGTCAGCATAATTGCATCAATTACATCGGAGTTTAAATATTTGCTTGGCTATCACATAGTGTCGTGCACGAGCAGTGTCTGGATTTGTGTGGAATCACAAGCGAGCACTCTATTTCGCATGACTTCACAAATCCATAGGGCATTCCACAACAACAGAGTGGTAAGCTCCGGTGCTATGTGCTTATGAACAAGCATTAGAACATTAGAAGTTCAAAATACTCTGTTATGTTTTGTTCAGGATATTAACACTAAAATAATTAAATTTTGCTGTTAATGTTTACCTGTCTGATATTACTGTTAATGCCCTGAGGGGAATACATCAATATTTTATCATATTCATTTTTTATGTTGTATAAGAAGAAACAATGAATACATAACAGCAATAGAGGAACCAGATGGTAACATAGTCAGGGAAGAGACAGAAATAAGAAAGATCATGAAATCCTATTTTGATAATTTATACAACTGTACTGGGAAAGACTCCAATGATGTAACCATGCAGGTCAGTTTAAGCTGCAATGATGAGCCTGACCAAGAGAGCCCGCCAACATGGAAGGAAGTAGAGACTGCCCTTAATAGTATGCCCAAAGAAAGATCAACAGGATTTGATGAAGTCAGTGCAGATATGATCAAAGCAACTGGTGCAATAGGAATACAGTGGCTTCATAGAGTAATTAATGCAATATGGAAGGATAGGAAAGTCCCAGATGATTGGAAAAAAGGAAGCCGGAAGAAATGTAGCAATTGTAGGGGGATCACTTTATTGTCTCATGGTTTGAAAATATTTGAGAAAATACTTGAAAAAAGGCTAAGGAAAATAATAGAACCACAACTACAGGAAGAACAATATGGATTCAGAGAACACCGATCAACTACCGATCTCATATTTGCACTTAGAATACTATTAGAAAAGCATTGGGAGAAGGGCAAAGACTTAACACTAGTGTTTTTGGATCTCGAAAAAGCATTTGATAGTGTTCCAAGGAAGACTATATGGGAATGCTTAAGAAAGAAAAATGTACCCAAAGGTCTTATCCAGAAAGTTAAAATGCTTTACGAAGACTGCTGCAGTTGCATACAGATAGGAAACAGTAATTCTGATTGGTTCCAAACCACTAAAGGAGTGCAACAAGGCAGTACCCTTTCACCCTTACTTTTTATCACTGTGATGGATGAAGTCATGAAAGAAATTAAGCAGAAGAACAATATGGACATCAATGCATTTGCATTTGCAGATGATGTGGTAATCTGGGGAAATACAGAGAAGGAAGTCCAAGAGAGGCTGAACACCTGAAATGAATATTTGAAAGCACACGGATTAACAATAAATAAATCAAAAACTGTTACTATGTCTGTCAACAGGCAGAAGAAGAAAGGAAAAATAATGCTGGAAGTTACACAGCTGGAAACAGTAGACCAATATAAATATCTTGGGTGCATCATTTCAAGTGATAACAGAATACAGCATGAGATTAACAACCACATTCAAAAATCAGCTCAGTTTTACCATCAAGTTCGGAACCTCCTCTGGAACGAACAAGTTCCCTTAAGATCAAAGCAGATTCTATTCCAATCATACTTCACCCCCATACTAACATATGGCCTAGAAACCTGCACAACAACCCAACAAGTGGTTAGCAAACTACAAGCCGCAGAAATGAAGTTCCTACATACTATGGTACAGAAGACAAAAAGGGACAGGGTAAGGAATGATAGAATAAGGGAGGAAGCTGGTGTGTACCCATCCCTGAATGAAAAAGTGACAAGGGCCCGTTTGAAATGGTTTGGTCATGTCAAACGATTGGACGATGGAAGGACAGCAAAACAATGGCTACACACTGCCGTGGCTGGAAAACAACCAGTAGGAAGACCTAGGAAGAGATGGCTGGACCAAGTGAAAGAGGACATAGGAACAAGAGGAGTCAGCTGGGATGTCGTCTTGAGAGAAGAGTGGTACATGGACAGACAGAAGTGGAGAGTGCTCGTAAACCACACCCGGGCAACTGGAGTGGAAAACTGATGATGATGATGATTACCAGAGATACCAAAACCAGCCAAATGTCACACGGTCGGTTGAGTTTTGAATTGATTGCTCTTATCATACTTTAATGTGGCTATCGGTGGTTGTCTTGAATGGACTTCTAGCGAGGTGCCTCCTTGTTTAGTTCTGTGACCGGATATATGGCTAGATATACTCTGTGGCTTCAGGGTGAACACAGATGCCTTAGATCATCGGAGGGATTTCCAGGACTTCATTCACCACTATCCGCCACAAGACAGGTCTTCACAGATGGTTTTGAGATCGGAGAAAATATGGGATGTTCTTTCTTCTCCATTAATACCGGCACAAAGATCTCGCTGCCTAGTGTCTGTAGCATGTATACCATGGAGCTTTTCGCCATCTTAGAAGCTCTGCAGTTTGCACTGGGTGTTGAAAGAAATAACTTTCTTTTTGACTCGTTAAGTTCTCTGCAGACTGATAACTGTTTCCTGCAACACCCATTGGTGCAGCAGATTCATGACCTTTTAGCCATTTTGTGTGATGTTGGCATCAGAATCTCTTTCACATGGCTTCCAAGCCACTTTGGGATTACGGGAAATGAACATGCTGATGAAGCTGCACTTTTACCACTTTGACCTGTGACTACCTGCTAGGGATATTTGTTCTCAGCTACGTTGAACCATCTTGGCATCCTGAGAATTGGAGTGGTTAGCTATCCAAACTCCCAACAAGCTGAAAGCAATTAAAACAACTACTGTGTGGCGGTCCTCTTTACAGCCTTCACGGAGAGAGGCCGTAGTTTTGTGTAGGCTGAGGATAGGTCACAAAAGTTCTAAGCACTTGTATCTCCTAAAGAGGGAAGACCACACCCCCGTGTGTTCTTGTGATGCTAACTTCACCGTGGCCTATGTTCTTAGAGTGTGCGCCTATCTCTCTGGCCTAAGACGGGACCTTCAAGACACTTGAACGTATACTAGCCGACGGCGCAACTACTGCTTTATGTACGAGTGGCTTAATCAAGAGTATGTAAATTTCAAGTGTTCTGTTCCTTAAGAAACTTAAGTTCCCTTTTGATTCACATGTGACCTTTCCAGCTCAGTACAATCATTTTTGTTCTATTTTGAAGTTCCTTTCTTGAATAAATATTTTTGTTTTATTTTAAATTTCTTTTCCACTTAATTTTTCAGAGAGGATGGTTACCACGCTTATGACTATCTCTAATGGAACCCTTCAGTTCATAAACCCATGATAGTAATCCCAGGGGTAGATATTCCATTTGATTTCTCTTGTTTGCTACTCCAGATACGTGTGTGGTACCCAATTTCAAATTCTTCATACCCTATAACTGAGGCCTAAAATTATTGTAGTGTATTTATACTACTTCAAACTTCATAAGATACATGTTTTTACACACATCCAATAATTGCATAATTTTTAGATATTTGTGGTTATGTAAGAAGGCTGCTTTAATGTATTGGAAAGATTGGTGATAACGGGTATTGCTATTGTAGTATTCCATCACTGGGAGCTCCTTCTGTGGATCAGTGTTTAAAGAGTTCCAGATTCTGGATCCCAGAATTGCAGTTTCAGAGCCACTAGAGGCATTCAGATTTTTGAGGTGCAGAAAAAGGTCTATTCGATATTCCATACGGTGTTGGTATATAAAAGATCTCTGGTGAGACATTTGGGGTTTTTCTACAAAATTAATTAAAACTCTGGTATAGATTGCCCAACATAGATTCTGTTTATTATTCCCTCTAGTAGAGTAAAAAACAATGATATAGATGTTGATTCCCATAGGGAAAGTGATATATTTGTCCCAAATGAGTAAATTTAGAATACCAATATAAATGGTCTGTTATTGGACATTATAAATTTTCCAGCTCACTCATTCCTGGTTGCCAGCATCAAAATCGATGTGCAGGCAGTCTAAATGGCATCAAATTAAAATACCTGCACACAGTAGGCCATTCGATTTTTATGGTCGTTACTACTACTACTACTTCTACGACTACTTTTTTTTTAACGTTGTATTGACACAGACAGGTCGTATGGCGACAGGCGACAATGGGACAGAAAAGGGCCGGGAGTGGGAAGGAAGCAGCCATCATCATTATCTAAAGGCTTTGCCTTGTCGCTCCAACCATTGATCTCTTCTCTCTGCGATCCTTTTCATCTCTCCATAACCTTGGCATCCCATCATCTCAACTACCTCTTCAATGATCTTCTTCTGTGGTTTCCCTCTGCCTTTCTTTCCCATCACCTTGCCTTCGAACAAGTTCTTTATGGAGTCATTATGCCGGAGAATGTGACCAAAAACTGATGCTTTTCTCCTTTTTATCATTGTTATTAAATGTCTCTGGGTGTTTATTTCTCTAAGCACTGCTTCATTAGTTTTCTTCTCAATCCAGCTAGTTCTTGTCATCTTCCTCCACAGCCACATTTCCACTGCCTCTAGTCGTTTCACGTCCTCCTCCAAGAGAGTCCATCCTTCACAGCCATATAGCAGCACACTCCAAATGAATGTTTTGATAAACAATTTCTTTTGTTCATTATCTAAGGATTTATTAATTAAGAGCTGCTTCTTCTCCTCAAAGGCTTTCTTTCACAGGGAAATTATTCTTGTTATTTTCACAGTGCATCTGTTGTCATCGGTAATAACTGATCCTAAGTAGCAGAACTTGTGAACCTGTTTTATTAAAATATTTTCAATTCTGAGATGTGCCTCTGGTTTCATTTTAGATTTGCTTACAACCATAACATTAGTTTTACTTACATTAATGTTAAGTTGGAAATCTTTTAAGATGGATGTTAATTTGTTGAGCATGATATGCATGTTTTTCTCATTGTCAACCGTGAAAGCAGCCATGCCCTTAATTAAGGTACGGCCTGGAGTGAAAAATGGGAAACCACGGACAACCATCTTCAGGGCTGCCGACAGTGGGGTTCAAACCCACTATCTCCAGAATACTGGATACTGGCCACATTTAAGCGACTGCAGCTAACTACTGCTGCTGTTGCTGCTGCTGCTGCTACTACTACTACTACTACTACTACTACTACTAAGTGTTGATTTTCAACAAGAGAGTTACTGTTCATACTTTGTGCACGTTAATAAAAATGTAATGCGAAGATAGAGCTTGCCTATATCTACCTCTAGATGTATATTTCCATATGTTTTCAGTTGGTTCACTCGCAAGCCAGCGCAAACGTTGGATTTTGTTCCTGTTCCTCCACTGCGTGGGGATGAGTTCCACTCTATGACAGTGTTACCATATCTCATGGAGTTCCATTATGGAGAAGATCCTGCCAACACGGATAATCACACGCAGTATATCACAGAACACCAGCTAAATGGTATGTTACTTTACATATATTGTTTCTTACACTATGTATTTTATTGATTAGAAAAATTGTCTAGTGTACTATAGGGCACATTCACAGATTTTTGTTTTGGATGGACTTTCAGGATATATCTGAAAGTAAATAAATTGACTTCTTGGACAATAATTGTGAGACAGCAAGAAATGCACTGACTGAATTATATTTTTCACTGCTGTTTCAAATGTGAATTTTGACATGCTAAATTGAATGACGAACTCAAGTTTTTCTCTATTATGTAAGGTGTTCTTGCGTATCACAAAAGTATTGATTTGTAGTGTAATGAAATGAAAATCCACAGTCTGTTTCCAGTCATTAGACCGGGTCAGGAATGGAATAAATGAAGCCCCCATCTAGCGGCAAGGATAGGAATTGTGCCGGCTGCCGAAGCCTGTCGCACTCCTCTGGGGCAATGATTTATGAATGACAGATGAAATGATATTGGAGTGTGTTGCTGGAATGAAATATGACAAGGAAAACCGGAGTACCCGGAGAAAAACCTGTCCCGCCTCTGCTTTGTCCAGCACAAATTTCACATGGAGTGACCGAGATTTGAACCATGGAACCCAGCGGTGAGAGGCTGGCGCACTGCTGCCTGAGCCACAGAGGCTTTTATAGTGTAATAAAGAGTGTTAAAAATACAAAATAATACAAAATACAAAAAATTACAAAATTCAGAACATTTTCTACTATATAAACCTAACTGCATACCTTCTGAAAGATCAGTTGCTGAAGATGATAATTTTTTCTGTGTCTGGAAGGAGGACTTTTTTCAAGTACCAACAATAGTCTGCCAGCATCGCTAAGTTCCATCGTCCCAGGTATCTTCTCTTTATCTCTTTAATTTGATGAAATCTTTCACCCTGTTCATGACTCAGAGGTACCAAATTATCAGAAATGTAGTGAAGGTGAGAGTACAAAAAGTGAAATTGTGAACTCATATTGCAGCCAAGTAATTGCAATCTTCTTAACATATTTCCTCACAGTTTCTTCATACTGCACATATTTTACATTTCCAAGAAACTTACATCTTTGAAAGTATATTATACCTGATGTTCTTTATTGTTCATAGTGTCCAAGAATACGGTGTCCTCCGTTAGCTGTCTAATCTGAGGTCCATTGATCACTCCGTCTTTTATCTTATCGTTAGACAAAACTGGGAATTTGTGGCTTAATTGCTTGAAGTACAAACTACTCTGTCTAGGGCTTCCATGAATTGTTTCATGATCCCAACTTTTATATGCAAAGGAGACTGTATTTTATGATCAACTAGACTTGCACTAATGACAATTTTTTTCTTCTGGTGTTAAACTTTTTCTCATAGGCCATTCTTTCATTGCCCAATCTTTATCCCTTCCATTTGCATAAACAGGAAGGATATTTTTGTATAACCTTGTTAGCCCTGTAAAATACTAGAACTTTCAGATCTTCACTCAATAGTCATTGATGTTCTTGACATGTAATTTTATCTAAAATCTGTAGACATGAAACAGGCTTTTGGGGTTATGCCATGTCAAGAAAACAAGAACTTAAGCTCTAGTTCAGTACATTGAATGTTATACAAAGAAAGGAACAGTTGAATTTTGGCAAGGAACAGCATTTTCCTTGTCTACTGATGGTAGTACTGGTACAAGTTCAGTAAACAGTTATATGCTAGTGGTATTGTTTTGTTTTAAACATACGCAAGGTCAAATACCCACTCTTTTATCATTGTTAGAGAGTATTAACATAACTTGGAAGGACTTTTTCTCCATTTTAATGAAGAATTATCTTTTCTGGGTATCCCTCTGATAAACTGCTTGTGTTTTTCTTATGACTGTATAGTGATAGGTGATGTAAAAATGGTTGCCAAATTTGTGAAAGAGATGTATTTATCTATTAATGTTCTGGGTAGCCCATGTCAGGTTACACACATAATGTGCAAAAAAGCAGTTGCCAGTAAACATTTTTAGTTCAGATATTTTGCTATATGAAGAAAAGTTCTAATCAACAAAATGCTTTGAGAGTATGGCATGAAGTCTCACAAAATTTTGGCGTTAGCGGTCATTGGCTTTCTCTTCTTGAGTCAGGAAATACACTGCCAGCCAAAAAAAAAGTAACATTTAAATGTTTTCAAATAATATGAATGAAATGAATCCAAAATTAATTTATAAAATACAATAAGTCGACATCTTCCATCGCTTTTGCCACTCCCTGATAGGGTTACAGGTGCAAACTGTGTTGCCACATAAGTGGTCTTGAAACTGTATTATGATCAGATGCTCTTCGCAACTCCCGCTTTATTGGAGGGATGATCTGAAGGCAACATTGCTGACTCGTTCAGCCAAGGAGCTGGACATATATTATAATCAGTACGAAAATGAAAAAACATTAAATTATAATGAATGTACAGCAGAAGTCCGCTATAGCGAGTATGGCATATAGCGAGAACTCTGTTATAAGGCCACCCTTATTCTGTCCCTCAAAAATTCCTATATTAAATGGTGTATTATCCTTTGGTTACATCGAGAATCCTATCACTGATGCATCCGTTATTACGAGCGATTAAGCGTGCATAATTTTTTCCATTATCAATATTTATGCACTCCAGTGATTATATTGAATGTGATCGATCATCTTCGGTATAGATTTTTTGCTATGTGCACTAGCAAGTTCTCTCGTCGACATTTGAACTCGAAGGCGATATCTGAGTCGATTAGTAATATTTGTCGACTGGTGTTCTATAAGTACAATTCGAAATGAAAGAGAACATGTTTTCATTGTAAATGCGTAAATAATGTGGCCGATGCAGTAATTACTTCGTCAGAAATAAAGGCTGAAGTACGTGATCACTTAATTTTAAAACAATGTACTGAAATTAAACAAGAATATGATACACCTCACGATACAGCGGAGGTTAGTTTATTCAGTAAAACCTCGTTAGGTGTTTCTGCAGGTGATAAGAAAAGATAATGTGTTAAGCGAGAAAATATACTTTGAATACACAAATAAAAACTATCCAGCATGAATATTTAAACACTTGATATGTTTTTTACCGACATGAGTGCATTTTACGTTGTGTATGTACGGGTACAGTGTAAGATATAGGCTATCTACTGTTTCTAAAGATAGGGTGAGAGTATTGAAAGGTGTGAAAAAGACAAGAGAACAAATTTGAAAACCTTTTCTACTGGGGCTTATTAAATAAAAACAGTGTATTAAAAGGTGTGTAAAATACCTGACAACAACTATAAAAAATATTGGAGTGGAACTCCGTAAAATTATTAGCACATTACTGCAGATCACACTCTACGACCATGAATTATTTGGAGGTTAAAATTGGTCATGTGCGAGAGAAATAACTTTGACCGTCATCTTGAATGCGACCACTTCGATCAACTCTAGTCGAAATTCAAAGGTGCGAGTTTCAGCATACGCGCTACCATTGAAAGTTGCGGATGCCTGTCCACTTCCTGGATTTGCCTTTATTAATAAACTATTTCACGATTTTTTTCAGTACGGTATCTTTAACGGGGCTACCACAAAACAAATATGCACCACTCTAATCGTGTCATGTTTGTAATCCTTACGTAGTATATTATGCAACAAATATATGGTACCCTTCACTGCATCTGTCAACACAGAATACATTTCTAATATCTGAATGGAATGCAATATCAGTGAAAACTGGAGAGCAAAACTGAAGTTTCCTGAGGCTAATGGCTTGCTTCCCGAAGCTATAATCTACTCTCTAAATTTCCGGAATTCACGATCATTTCCCATTTTTGCATAACTTTCTCTGATCTTCCTCCTATCACCAGGGCTCTAATCTGTGTGGGAAATCAGTCCTTTCACAAGGGATGACAAAGAACAATTTCAGGGCTGGAAAAAATATGATCATACTGAGCAGTAATAATGAAATTTTGTGACGCGATAAATGAGGTATTTTTAAATAGATTAATACGACGTGAATCGGCACTAAGCAAGAAATTGTCTTAATGAGAAACGCGTACTGCAAGGTTTCACTGTATTTTTTCACGTCTGGTTACATTTCAGAAAGGCTGTTCCAGAGTAATTTATAGCGAAAAGGTTGTCATTACTCTGCTGGTGCTTGAAATATGTTTTCATGATACATATGAGGTTAAGTTAGGTTAGGTGACTGAATAAGAAAACTGAAACATTTGCCACAGAAGCCATTGGAGTGATGCGGCTCCAATTCTTCAGAATGAAATTGAACATCTGCGTTCACGTTATCTCCGAATTAGAAAAATAACTTCAGAGTAAGCTGTAGTATGGATATCCGCAAAAACACAAGTTTTGAACAAATGGGTTGCTGTCACATACTGATTGTAAAGTAATGTGTGTGGGTTTTTCCCGACTTTTAAGCAAAAATAGGATATAATGACAATCCGTTATAGCGAGTAAATTTTTCGCCGTTATGAATTCTCGCTAAAACAGACTTCTACTCTAATTGTAAAATACATTTAAGAAAATATTTTTTAGCCAACAGTGCAGATTTCTTGTGCAAACTTTAATACTTCTATTGTGTTGTGGACCTCTACCTCTACAGAGGGATGAGACTTTTTACTGCTGGCATTAAAATTGCATAACCACAAAGTTTGTACCTGATGGATACCATATTGGGAGAATGCACAGCGCACAGATGTGATTAGTTGTTAGCCAAGTGGCGCACCTCATTAGCCAGTGATACTGATAATTGGTGTATAAGTGGAGAGCGTAGAGCTGCGTAGAGGTAGTGATATGTTTTCCTGCCTTTTGTATGCATAGATGGAGTTGGGATGCCATGTCAAAGAGCACAACCACCATATTTGCTTCGATCACGGGATAATCGTGGCTTATCAGGATTCTGGATTATCCTACTAGAAAATTGGTTCTCTCATTAGGACAACCACAGTGAAGCAGATATGGGAGCAGTGGGATCAAGGAAGAAGAGGCTCAGTAACATGCATGAAGCCAACAGCTCCATCACACCTGTGAATGCAAGGACAGAAATCTGATGCACGTGTCAAATACGGATCATACAGTCGCATCAGATGCCCTCTCGTTGGATTTTAGGGATGTATAGCACTTCAGTCTGTGTCCCCATGCACGGTTTGTCATCGTCTGCAGTAGCGGGGCATCTTTTCCAGGCGCACGTTACTGCAGCTGCCACTGATTGCTCACCACAGGCACCTGTCTTTGCAATGGTGCACGGATCATGAGACTAGGTGGGACGACTATCACGTCATCATCTTCTCTGATGAATCTTTTGCTTGCAGGACCACAATGGTCATATCTGTGTTGGCTCTGTCCTGCATTATATACTATCATATGTTATATAATGTGCCATTGGATTCTGGTCTCGTTCGCAATTCGTTTAGATTACTGGTACACTGACCAGCAATTGTCACATTGTGGAGGTCATTGGATCCTGTTGTAGTCCCCAGTTTTCAGGACCCAACTGAGGCCCTCTACCAGCAGGACAGTGTGTGACTGCATATGGCACACATCATCTGGCAGTTCCTGGATGGCTGCCATATCACATTGCTTTCTTGGCTTGAATGTTCATCAAATCTCTCACCCATCGAAAACGTGTGGCCCTTGGTTAGACAATTGGCTGACCTGCCACAGGTCACCCGCAGTCACAACAGATGAATTTTGGGCTTATTGTTGCATTGTGTAGCTGCCTTTTTTGCTGCCCATCGTGAGGCCACAAAGTACTCATTTCCCAATGTTTTGTACGCCATACCATACGGCAAGAGTAATCATTTCACCTGTTTTTGATGGGTATTCTGTCCAGTTTATCTGGTTGTGATAGCTCACGTCTTAGTGTTTCAATTTTATTGGCAAGCAATGTAAGTAGTATGAATCTGTGAAGACTTTCTTATAGGATCCATGCACAAAATTAGGCTGTACTGTTATTTTCATCAGAGTATACATCCTGTTTATCTCTGAATTTATTTCCACAGCAAGATATGCGAGCTGTGCAGTTTCTCAGAAGGAAACTAATTGGTCTTCTTACCGACATAATCGTCAGATTTCTTAAGCCATTTTCTGTTTGGGATAATTCTACTTCTGTCTGTAGTGTTGAATTCAAGATGAAATGTCTGAAACTTGATGGGAACTTCATAATTGGAACATAGGCTGAGGTATACTTCAGAGAAACCGGGTGAGTTGGCTGTGTGGTTAGGGTAGCGCAGCTGTGAGCTTGCATCCAGGAGATAGTGGGTTCGAGCCCCACTGTCGGCAGCCCTGAAGATGGTTTTCTGTGGTTTCCCATTGTCAAGTTGTGCATCACAATATTCCTCTTCAGAGTCTAAATACTTAACACTGGTTTTTGCAACAAAATGAGACTGACTGAGGTAAAATTAGGCAAAAAGTTGTTCATGCAACAATTCTGATGGGCTTAGCTTCACAAAAAAATGTGCTTTATTCCAAGAATAGCTATTCCTGGGGCTGTACCTTAATTAAGGCTATAGCCAATTCCTTCCCACTCCGAGGCATTTCCTATCCCATCGTCACCTTAAGACCTATCTGTGTTGGTGCGACATAAATAAAGTTGAAAAATACTTCAGAGAAATGAGTGTGATTATTAAAACGTTAGAAAGTTGTGCATGTTTGTAGCAATATTCTAAAGAAATTTCCACTTCAGGAAAAGTTTGTTAAGCATAGAGAGAAGTTGTATTAATTTTATAGAGAAAAAGTGTTTCATATTTATCTCTAGATTATTTTATTCAAAGATTCCTAAATTTGGTGAAGGAACGTGAACGTGGGAAACTTGGAGAAGAATTTTCAACTTGACGTGATAATTTTCCGAGCTTGCCTAGATCCATCTCTAGTGAAATATAGTGCACTTGTGTTAGTCAGGCTATATAAAAGTGCCTGTCGTATGAGGAATGCTAGGAAAGCCATTCCTCATATAGCCAGTCCCTGTATTGAATGGTGTGAAAATATTGCTAATTGGGTCAATTACTGTATGTATTTCTGTGGGCTTGGCAGATTGATATATAACTGCACCTTCTTGTTCAGCAATGAAAGCCACAGGAAACTACCTAATGCCTTATTTTCCTAGTATGCCTCTTCAGTGATGCATAGGCTATCTATGACAGCTGATGGTCTATCTGTTGAGGATCCAACCAGCCTTTGGACTGAGGACTCGACCAAATTTTCTGGAAAACATTTTAAGTGGATGTAGGAAAGATTGGGACTAAATTGCTAACCATACAAGTAAAAGTGGGCAAGTAAAATGTAAAATATTAGTATGACAGCCTGTCTTTATCAGTCAAAATTAGTATGTAAAATGTAATTGGAAAATTGACTAAACATGTTAGTGTATCTTTTGAATAAAGGTTAGGCTTTTCATATTACATATATGTCAGTTGTTAGAATCATAACAGGTGTTATGAATTTTCCTTATGAACCATTTTGAGTGTAGTTGTAAATGTGTTTTACTTTTACGTCTATTGATTTGCGAACATTTGAGAAAGCTACTTACAGTTGTATGGAACGGAGAGACCTATTCCAACACAATGTAAATTTTATTCCTGTAGCATGTTTTGTTTGTGACAGAGAAGGCTAAATTTAGAAGAAATTGTCTCCATGTAAGAACAAGTTGTACGTGAGAATTTCCATAGCTATTCTTGGAATAAAGCACATTTTTTGTGAAGCTAAGCCCATCAGAATTGTTGCATGAACAACTTTTTGCCTAATTTTACCTCAGTCAGTCTCATTTTGTTGCAAAAACCAGTGTTAAGTATTTAGACTCTGAAGAGGAATATTGTGATGCATCCAACTTTTATGTCTAACTTGTGAGGTGGCATGCTTAAAGTATGAAGATAGTTAAGAAATTCAATTATCAAGCGAGGGGCCACGTGGTTTGGGGTACGTAGCCGTCAGCTTACATTCAGGGGATAATGGGTTCAAATCCCACTGTACTTGGCGAGTTGGCTGTGTGGTTAGGGGCGTGAAGCTGTGAGGTAGTCGGTTGGAACCCCCCTGTCAGCAGCCCTGAAGATGGCTTTCTGTTGTTTCTCATTTTCACACCAGGAAAATGCTGGGGCTGTACCTTAATTTGTACCTTAATTAAGGCCACGGCCACTTCCTTCCTGCTCCTAACTCTTTCCTATTCCATCATCGCCATGAAACCTATCTGTGTCGGTGTGACTAAAAGCAAATTGTAACAAAACAAGAAATTTAACAAGAAACTTTGCTACTTTCTGAAAATCATCACGTTCTTCGGAGTTAGTTCTACATACATAATTCCATACATACGTACATACATACATCATTATAGACTGTTATGCGTTTCAGCGTTCAGTCTGCAAGCCTCTGTGAATTTACTAAACTTTGCCACAATTCTCTATTTGCAACTAGTGCTGTGGCCTCATTTAGTTCTATACCTATTGAAGAAAACAAGGAAAGGCCGGAGGGGGTTTCCAAGTTTCTCGGGAAATAAGAAAAGTGGATCAGCAGTTACAATATTTATTGTATTAATAATGTAAAGATAACAATAAAAACTAGAGGGACTTTAACAATGATTAATGGTTGAATGTTATATTAAGCGCATGGCCTGAGCAAAAAGTAGCCACCGGCTGTGCGTATAAAAATGCTAATATAAGTAAGACTGTTGTCTTACGACACCTGAGAAATTCAGAATATCTGAGTGATCACATTAATCTGAAAGCTGGTCAAAAACAGACCGATAATTAAAGTTAAATAACATGAATAATTAGATAAATATTAAAATTATCATAAATAACAAAGTTGAACGTACAAAATTTCGGTAACAAAAGTAAGGTTACAATTTGGATCAGAAATTCTTAACTTGGATCTTACAGCACTTACTTCTCCGCCGGGGAGTAAAAAGTTCACAGGAAATTGTAAAGGACCTTTGTCCAGCAGCTTCATTATCCAGTAGTAAGCTGCAATTAATAACCTTCATAGACGAACCAGCCGAGAAATAAATAAAATGTGTCCATGCCAAGTATTAGACACGACTGGTTAAAATAGTCAATAAAATTTCAGTCGATTAGCGCATATCTCGCTACGAAGAAAACCAAAGCTTAGGCTGGCATTCATTTCATGTCTGAAGTAAAAAATACAAAGGCCACATCGAGTGTAGCTATGCTGATTAACGAGTCATACTGTAGTGCTCAACACATGAGCGAAGGGCAAGGTGATTGACCTCGAGCAGAATGTAGTGAAGTACATGTTGACGAGAAGTCACTATTCCAAATGCGTGCGGACAAGTATGTTGCCAAAATGAAAGTGCAGCATAGGAGCTGCCGTAGAGTAGTAGCGGCGATTCCGGCAAGACCCGGAGAGTGAAGGCAGCATTCCTGTAGACGTGATCCAGGTAGACCTTAAATAGCGTTGTAGAAGGTTCCAGATAGGAGGTAATATAGTGCTGTAAAACTAACAGAAATAATTACAAACCTGTACATGAAAATCTTAACAAAAAAATACAAAATAGTGAGGGAAAGGGAGTCCAGAAAGAATATTTTAAAAATTTCCAATTAATTAATATAACAAAGACTACAGGCAAATAACAGAAATGACCAATGAAAAAATAGAAAAGCGCAGAAAACTACATTCTCGGTACCAATCAAAAAGAAAGTTGCCGGTGACGCAAACAGTCATGTCAAGGCGATGCAGCCAATCAGCAACCAAGAAAGAATGATGTAAGGCAGAAAAGAAAGAAAATATGCAAGCAGTGTTCGAATGACCTGTGACATGATTGCACGTCGAAGGGAACTTCTAATAAATTAACGAAAAGTAGCCAGACCAAAACAATTAAGGTAAGAACAATATATAACATAAATTCAGACAAATAGGAGAGGTACCGAAAATAGCGAAAATTACCAACGAATCGTATGTTCATGAACGCATGAACCACCTCTTATCTTTAAATCTTGTGAAACTGAGTCTAACCATCGTCACCTTGGTCTCCCTCTACTCCTCTTACCCCCTGTAACAGAGTCCATTATTCTCCTAGGTAACCTATCCTCCTCCATTCGCCTCACATAACCCCACCACTGAAGCCGGTTATGCGTACAGCTTCATCCATTGAGTGCATTCCTAACTTAGACTTTATCTCGTTCCAAGTGCCTTTCTGCCATTGTTCCCACCTGTTTGTACCATCAGTCATTCTCACTACTGTCATGTCTGTTATTTCTGACTTACAAATAAGATATCCTGAGTCCACCCAGCTTTCGCTCCCGTAAAACAAAGTTGGTCTGAAAGATAGTTTCATCCAGGAACTGACTTCCTTCTTACAGAATACGAGCTCACTGCAATAGCTTTACTGCACCTTTATTCAACCTCATTTACTATATTATCATCCTAGGAGAACACACATCCCTCTGTTCATATGAGACCTTAAGGGTGTGTTTAGCTTTATTCCAAATAGTCCTAATGTTAGGGGGGGTCAATGTTTTCAAGTAGCAGCTCATTAGTATTCCATAAATTAGACAGGGGAATTTGGAACAAACTAAAACATAAGAGAAATTGGAGAAAATTTATGAGCTTCGTGAGCAGCTGAGTTGAAAGCAAATGCGAGCCAAGGGAGTGAGGTGTCCCATCTCAAAACGCCATGATGATGAAAGGCGATAAGGGCAGAGCGAAGATTACGATTTACCCTTTCAGCATATGAAGGCTGAGGATAATATGGGGAAGTGGTTTACATGGGAAATCAAAAGATTAAAAGAAAATTTTCTAAACACATTTGAAGTAAAGGCATAAGGGGGAATAATCTGGCCATTAGTTAGATCTTGAATTATAGGCCCTAATACAGGATCTTCTCTATGAATTTTACCAGTATCATGAAATAATAAAGTGGTATCAGACAAAATCTCCCCAGAGAGGGGTAATGAAAGGGTAGGTTGAGATTCTGAAGAATTACTAAGGTGAGTATCCTGGCCCGAAAACATTCGGCTTAGGGAATCGGCAACTACATTTTCCAACCCACGGATATGGCGAACATCGAAGTGGAAAGCAGAAATCCTGATAACCCACCGCGCTAGACGACCGGTTCTTCCAGGCTTCCTTAAAACCCAGCTAAATGCTTGATTGTCCGTCTCAAGCTCATATCTAACGTTCTCCAAGTACATGCGGAATTTCTCGAAAGTGAACATAACTGCCTAACCCTCGAGTTCATAGACTGAATACTTTGCCTCCAGAGCGGAAAGTGCTCTGGAAGCATGTGCGATGGGACGTCTACCCAAATCAGAGCCCTGAAATAGGACAGCCGCAACAGCGGATGAAGTGGCGTCAGTTTGAATGATGAAGGTTTTCGTGAAATCCAGCATAGCCAACACCGGAGCGTTGGATATCGCTAACTTCAAGTCTTCAAAGGCGGCTTGCTTAGAGGATCCCTACTCGAACTTAACCCCCTTGTGACGAAGCGAGTTAAGAGGGGCAGCACGATTAGCGAAATTAGGGATAAATTTGCAAAAAAATTAATCATCCCAATAAAGCGAGCAACACCTTTAATGTCCGTGGGAGGGCTGAACTCATGAATGGCCTGAGTTAGGGACTGGTCGACAGAGACACCACTCGATGAAACAAAATGTCCGAGAAATGTCATCTGGGGCCTAGCAAAGGATACCTTAGACAACTTGACCGGCAGATCAACCTTACATCGGCGCGACAACACTTCTTTGATATGCTCAGGATGATCCTCAAAGTTTTCCAAGTAAATGACGAAGTCATCTAAATAATGGTAGAGGTAGCTGAACTTGATATCAGAAAATAGATGATCAAGGAGCCTGGTAAGCACCGTGGCGCCTGTGGAGATGCCAAAAGGTACATAACAAAATTCATAAAGGTTCCAATCCATCGCAAAGGCAGTTAAATGGTGCAATTCCTTGCCTAAAGGGATTTGGTAATAAGCCTGATTTAAATCCCAAACTGTAAAATACCTGGCCCTTTTAAGCCATGAAAAACAAGAGTGCAAATCCAGAAGCGGAACAGATTGTAATATGATCTTCTTGTTCAATACCCTATAATTAAGATCAGGCCGAAACCCACCTTGTGGTTTAGGGACCTGAAAAATAGAAGAAGAGTAAGCCAAAGTAGGACATATGATCCCATCCTCGAGCACTTTATTAATAATTTGCTTCAATGCCTGCATTTTAGGAGACGAAAGATGATAAGGAGGAATTCTTACAGTGATGGAATCAGTGACATCGATCTTATACTCAAAGATGTTGGTCACTCCTAATCTTACGGTAAAAACATCAGGAAATGAATCACATATTTCCCTAATGCTCTCAGCCTGACCCTCAGGTAAATGGCTTAGGTCGGATATCAATTCACTCTGAGGGGGCGACACCACAGAAACAAACGCAGAATTACACACAGAAAAGGGAATTCTTTCAAGATCAGAAAATTTGAACCAGCAGAGACCATTCTGCATATCTAAGTCCTGAATGGGCAAAAAAATTAGGTCTAAAAATAACGGGATAAGACAGATTCTTGGCTACATAGAGACAATATTTCCAAGTAAAATTGGTAATTCGTATTTTACTCTTAACCACTCCTATAATTTTACTTTAGACGAGTTAGCCGAAACACACGAAAAAGAAACCGGCTTGATATTAAAAAATTTACATATAGCTTTATATGAAGTAAACCAGGATTCACTTATAAGAGAAATAACATTTCCTGAGTCCACGAAGGCTGAGACCAGTTCATTATTAACTTCAATGGGAATTAAAGGAACCAAACCCTTAACATCGTCAGATATCTTCAAACACTCTGGTGGACAAGTCAATGAAGACTGATGAGAGGGGATTGAATTTTGACGATTATCACCAAGGGGCTGGTTCGATGGTTCCAGCAGAAACCATCTCCCTGCCTAGTGAGCTGTTACCTGGAACTTTGGGGCAACGTCTCGCAATGTGACCCATTACCCCGCACTGAAAACAAACAACATGCGTTGACCCAGAATTACGATTCGTGCTAACCCAGTACTAGGCAGTGGCATGCTAGAGATCACAAGGGGACACCAGTTATGTAAGATGATTGGGAGCTCCACAAGCATAGCACTTTCTTGAAGGAGCGGGCTCTCCAGAAATGGAAGGGTCTATAGACTTAACAGGGGAAGATACACTTGCCTCGCGCAGTGTCAGCATGACTAACTCCCTCCGCAGATACTATCATAGCCTCCAATTCAACGAAATTACGTGGACGAGCTACAAAACACAAACAGGACCGATAAGGAGGAGAAAAGCCCTCTGCCATCGTTGACACCATCTGCTCCTCAGTAAAATTGAGAGCAAAAACTCGGTCATAGAAATTGTCAGATACAAAACCGGACAGGCTTTCGTCTAGACGTTGTACCCTAAAGTAAAATTTTTGTGTTAAGAAATTAAGTGTACGAGCAGGGATAAAATAGGTCAACAAATTGGCATGAAAATCATGTAAGAAAGTTTGTGCAGCAGTAGCGCTAACTATCTTTTCAGCAAGCACACCAGTAGCATAAGGATAAATGATTTGTAAGATTTGATCATGTGACAGTTCAAAAACTAGAGCATGATCCTGAAATTCAACAAAAAACCCCGAAGAAACGAGACAACTTCACTCGCTGAACTAACCGAGTAACGAGGAGCATGTTTTAACATTAGGCTTAAAGGGTGAGGCAAACTAGAAAAACCAAAATTTTGAAGCGCTATACTAGGCTATTGATCTTTCCGCTGAGTCCCATGAAGATCAGCTTATGGGGGACCAGGTTGAGAGGCTGATGGCCCATTTAAGTGCACGCTATCGATGATCATATTCAGCTGGGATAGTGGGAGGGATCCCCTGCCTAGATCTTCTCTTAAGATCTTCTTTAAACTCTAGCGTAAGCAAATCTGCAATTCGGTGGTGGTATACAATTTCTATTCACTAGATTGTGTGCCAAAAGCCTGAATTAAATTCCAAACCTCTCCGCAGTGCTCATATGGAGTAAGGGCGTATGATGCTGTTAATAGTGATTCGTCCGTCGAATGGCGACGTTAAGCCTTGAGCAGACCCCTTGCTGTTATTCGACAGGAGTAGGCTATGTGCTGGCACCGGGTTTAATCATCTTCTTTCCTAGTATTATATATCACGTCATTTCATTGCATTAACTCCTCTGAAGAGGTTGATGTCAGGAAGGGCATCCGGTCATAAAAACCCGCCACGATAGATTCATCTCGCCTCACCTCATACCCGAACCCGTAGAGCAGTGGTTCCCAACCTTTGCCAGCTGATGCCCCCCCCTCCCTTTCAGATACGGGTGGTCCCCCCCCCGTCGCTTCTATAACCTCTCCGATAAACTGACGTGGAGGATATAGACCTAACCTAAGAACAGTACATAATGAATTATTCCATTATTCAATTATTTATGAAAAAATAATATGAAGTATGTGCTTTATATCTATGATATACTAACTTCATTTTAGCACAATACAAAGAACACATTTACAATAAATCTTTAAATTAGTCAACAAATGTTAGTGAGAGGGTTGACACTGTTTTCTCTTGGTAAGATTAGGTGTGTTTGGTCTGATATATGACAGAGCACAGCGGAGATCACTTGCAACATCAAGCCGACAGCGCTGCTTTGTTTTTATGACACTCAGCGTTGAAAATCCTGACTCGCATGAATATGTCGCTGAAAATGGGACAATGACATCCAATGCTACTTTGGCTATTTCAGAATACACTGCAAGACAGTTTACCCAAAATTTGCCCTGTCCTAATATTTTGTAATCGTCTTTTAGCTTAGAATCACATTTCAAATCTATGGCTTCTTTTTGAAGTTGTGCTGCCAGTGCTTCAACGTCAATGGCGAACGGATTTCTTGTTAACATCCAGGACCATTCATCTGACGAGATATCAGGAAAGTAGAAATTGAATTCTTGTGCCAAGGAATCCAAATGTGACTGAATTTGCACTGTAAGTTTATTACGATCACATTCATTTTCCGGAAAAATTTCATTAAGGCGGTGAAAGGATGGGAAGTTTTTCAAATGAAGCCAGCATTACCATAACTGTATTTTTTCCAGGAAAGCTCTGATGACATCATAAGCAAGCATAATATTGGAGTTTTTGCCTTGTGCGTTAAGTTCAAACTCTTCAAAGCTTCAAAAAAATTGCAAAGATATGCCAATGAGGTGTTAAAAATTGGTATCTGGAAACACTTCATACAGATCGTCCTTACCTTCACCAAGAAGAAAAATTTCAACTTCAGGCTTTAATTCATACAGCTGAGCCAACATGCTACCTTTTGATAGCCAGCGAACCTCTGTGTGGAAAAGGAGAGTTTTGTGATCGGCTTGAAGGTCAACACAAAGGGCTTCAAACAATCTTGCCTGTAAAGAACTTGTTTTCACAGCGTTCACAATTCTTATAACGATTTTTAGTGTGTTATTAAAAGCTTGAGGCAAGGTTTTGGCCGCCAAAGCCTGCCTGTGAATTATACAGTGGGTTCCTATGATTGGATTTTTATCTTTGGCCCATTTGAGAAACACAGAACGTGACCCAATCATAGCAGGTGCACCATCCGTACATACACCCACTACATTTTCCCAGGGAAGTCCGTGTTCTTGGAAAAAAACTATCGATGGCAGAAAAGACATCACAAGCTTTCGAAGTTGTTTTCAAACATTGGGAAAATAACATTTCTTCTCTTAAAATTCCACTGTCGACAAATCAACAATATACAATCAATTGATAACAATGGGCCACATCGGTTGTTTCATCACACTGAATTGAAAACACTGGAGATGCTTTCACCTTCTCTAAAATTTGTATTTTAATGTCTTCTGACTGTTCTTGAAGTCTGCACTTCACTGTGTTATCAGAAAGAGAAATTTTAGACAATATCTGCCGACTTCCTTCACCCCAAACTATATTTGCGGCTAATAACATACATGCTTTACTGATGTTTCCCCAATTGTGTATGCTTTTTTGTCTTTGGCAATCAGAAGAGCTAGTTCATATGATGCTTCCACTGCTTTCTCGTTTTCTTGGTTAAAAGTACCCGATGAATCTAATTTCATACGTTTTATTGAGTTGAGTTTGGTTGCAAAAAATTCTGTGGCTTTGTCTTTTAAGCCTGAATGATTCGTGTTTAAATGTCTCTCCAAACGCATAGGCCTCATCGCATTTTTACTCAGAACACAGTGGCAGATTACGCATTGAGGCTGTTGTATTCCATTCCGTTCAACGACTGTGAAGCCATATTTAATGTAGTCATCATTGTACAGTCTCTTCTTGGACATCGTTATCAATTTTTTAAAAAAAGTCACAATATTAATTAACACAATTCATACAGTCGCACTGTTACAGCGAAACATACACAACACTCACAATAAACAACTTGACAGGCACGTCCACTGCAAAAGTATACGAGGCACAGAATCAACAGTCGAAGGGCCTGGCCACTGATGGTCTATCGGCGATGTGTTGTCATGGCCATTACCGTACCATCTCTGATGGGACAGTTATACTCTGCAGCTCTCGCCAGTTTGACTGCAAGGGAAGAATAAGAATGTGTAGGGGTGGGAACAGAGCTTTCAAGGACGAGCTACCCTAAAACGAGTCCATATGCCGCAGAGTGACAGGGAAGGAGAAACTTCCACTTCATTTGTTGCTTCTGAAACTCCTATATTCTTTGTTCTTCAGAGTTAATGTTGATTCCTGACTATAGCAACTTATTGCCAGTAAGATCTTTGGTGAGAAAATGTCACTGTTTCATTAATTGTAAACATTAATTAGTTGTAGCCCAAAATAACAGTAGGCCTGCATAGAATTTCACGCTAGCCGCGAAAGCCTAACATGTTATATTAAATAAATTTATTATAATTTAGCCTACTATTATTGCCTTATCTCCTGTTGTTCTCGCTACTAGATCAATATGATATCGTCCCTACTCTGGCAAACTAGCGAATCTGCAAATTGTCAAAAGTTTAGAGGAGCTGAAAGAAGTTCTTATTACTCATGTCAAATCAATTTTTATATTTAATGATTGGTTTCATGTGTTAGGCATAAAGAACGGGTTGCAGATGTGAGACTTTGTCAGAGGGTAGACAATATTTAACCAATAAAATCTACACCAAAACTTCAGAAGTGCAGATTCCTTAGTTTGTCATTTTCACTAGTTTGCCAGAGTGGGGACGATATAATACCAACATTTATATGAGTACCTCCTTCATGTAATATATTTTGTTTATGAGAAAAACCTTGTACAGTATGTAACAATAATACTGGAAAAATAAAAGAAACTACATCATCGTTGATGAGTTGAAACGTCGCATATGGTCATAGTTTACTTTCACGCAAGTAGGTGCACAAAATGTGAATTAAACGTGCATTGAGTGGTCTTGTTCCCGCACCTGCTCTCAGGCTTCATTTTGCTCCTCACAACACAGCAAATTCCTTATTTCAACTCCTACCTCGCGGCTCCGGTTTGTGCCGACAGTTGGCAATTACCAGTGCTTTTGAACGATTGGCTTGGCACGACAATCACTTGGAGAGATTCAAAAAATGTTTATTACACAAAATTGTAATATTTGAGTTAAAAAATTAATTCAGAAATCACTTTACTCCCCCTCCCCCCCCCCCGATAAATGCCCACACCCCCCTAGGGGGGGCGCGCCCCCCAGGTTGGGAACCCCTGCCATAGAGAAACGGGACAAGGGTTGGACAAACAAACAAACAAACAAACAAACAAATCTCCTTGGCTCAGGTGGCAGAGCGCCAGCCTCTCAACGCTGGGTTCCTTGGTTCAAATCCCGGTCACTCCATGTGAGATTTGTGCTGGACAAAGCGGAGGTGGGACAGGTTTTCTCCGGGTACTCCGGTTTTCTCTGTCATCATTCATTCCAGCAACACACTCCAATATCATTTCATTTCATCCGTCATTCACTAATCATTGCCCCAGAGGAGTGCCCGGCACAATTCCTATCCTCGCCGCTAGATTGGGGCTTCATTCATTCCATTCCTGACCCGGTCGAATGACTGGAAACAGGCTGTGGATTTTCATTTTGAGTAGATTTATCTCTTATCATTTTGTGTGATATATCTTATTGTAAATTTAATTGGTGTGTTGAAAGTGCGATTGTTGTCGGCCAATTTCATTTGTATCGTGTATCATCGCAATGACATTAAAAATATTTCTCTCGTTTATCTAAAATCTCATGTGTCGTGCAATCAGCTATTATTACGGCGGCAACATTGCTTCGTGCACCACTACAGTGAGACCATAATTTTGCGCAGCTGTCATGTGCAACCTTACGTCGGCCCACCTATAGGTCTTGTTCAGTTGATGAGAAAGTATGTTTGATATCCATCATGTGTTGGCACATCGCAGAGAATTGATTGTGTTTTTTGGCATTAATATGTTCAAGGTAGTGAGTTGTAAAGCTTCTGCCTGTTTGCTGTGTATAGGTGGATTTGCAATTAGTAAATATCTTTATAAAGAAATTTGTTACAATGGTTGACTGTGTGTTTATTACAAAAGATTGATATATTGTTAGTCGTTTTGAAGGCCATTAAATTTTTTCTTTTTAATGTTAGGTATCTGATATATGTTAGTATTATTAAAAGTAAAGGGGGATGTAAAGCAATAGCATTATTATTTTTATTATTATTATTATTATTATTATTATTATTATTTGTTTCTTTTCGGCCAACTAAGGATCACGTCATTTCAACCGTTTCCCTTGAGCTTTAATGTTGGTCCAGTATTCCTTCATTCGTATACGGTGTTGCTCCTTTTGCTGTTCCGCCCATGCCTTCCAGTTTTCATCTTTGGCTTTGGTTGGAAACTGATGTTCTTGGAGTTTTTTTTTTTAAGTGGGACACGCTCCTGGATATCTTCAAATGAGATCCCAATCTTCTGCAGATCTTTCTGTACCTCACTGAACCATGCCCCCTTTGCCTTTTTCTCTTGGAGGAAAGTGAAAATGCGGTTGGTTAACCGTGTTGACTTCATTCGAGCCATATGTCCGTAAAAGGTAATTATTCTATTACTACTACTACATTTTTTAGGCTTTGTTTCTCTGGTTAGGATTGATAATTATTGATAATTTTATTATTGAAATATTTGCTATAACCATTGTTTCTGGCTCTTGAATAATAATAATAATAATAACTCACTCACTCACTCCGTAGGCTTCTGAGGGATGTGAAGTTCCCATGCCGATCTCACAACCCTCTTCCATCCTTTTCGATCTTGAGCCTGCTCTTCACAGTTATCAATTTGGAGTGTCCAGCTTACCTTGTTGACCTCCTCCTTCCAGGTGCTTCGGGGTCTTCCTGAAGGTCTTTTCCATTAAGAGATCCATTGTATAGATGTACTGGTGCTCTGTTATCCTTCATCCTCTGTACGTGTCCAGCCCAGCGCAGTCTGTTGGATTCTATCACACCCATTATACAGTAGTGCGTTGTTGAGAGAGGGTGTAAATCTCATAATTAGATCTTTTCTGCCAGCTTTGAAAGATAGGATCAAACCCTGGGCCAAATATTTTTCTATAAACTTTGTTCTCAAAGACATACAACTGCTGCTCCTCTTTTTTGGTTATACTCCATGTCTTGGAACCATACAGAAGTATTGGTCGAATAATTGTATTGTAAATAATCATTTCTTGCATTCCTTGTTAAAAACTTAAAGCCTAATATTGGGCTCGTAGAGTAAAATGCCATTTTTTACATTAATTCTAGCTTGGTGTTCCTGTTGTCGTCGGTTCTGCTCATCGATTAATACACCAAGGAATTTAAACTCCTCTACTCTCTTAAATATATATTTCCCCATTTTCAAAGGCAATCAGTCAACCTCCTCATGATTTGGTCTCTGTACAACCATGTAATGTTTCTTTTTATCATTTATCCGTAAGCGAGTTTTTGCTGCCATTTCCTCTACTTCCACAAATAACTGCCTAATTTCGAATTCATTGCGGCCAATAAGAACAATATCATCCACATATGCAAGGACTTTGTTGTCTCTCCAATATGATGCCAGTAGGTACAAGAGCTAATTTCCTGATAATCTTCTCCTGTGCAATGTTGAATAGAAGAAGAGATAGTGCATCCCCTTGTCTCAGATCATTGTTATTCTGGAAAGAACTTTATTTTCTGCCCTTGAGCAAAACACAGCTAACATTACCATCCATACACAGTTTGCACATGTTAATTAATTTTATGGAAAAGCCAAACTCCATCATGATGTTTCCACAGCCCTTCTCTATGGATTGACTCATATGCCTTGAAGAAATATATAAAGAGGTAATGAACTGATTCCTTGTGATCCCACATCTTATCATAAATAGTCTTAATTGCAAATATGTTGTCTGTAGTGGATCTGTTACTATGAAAACCGTTCTGATAATCCCCAATAACATATTCAGCAAATGGTTTTAAACATTGTAAAAGAATAAAAGACAGAATTTTGTAGGCCGTGTTTACAAGAGATACGCCACGATAATTTTTAATTTCTTCCTTATCCCCTCCTTGATGAATTGGGACAGTAAGTGATTCCTGCCATTCTTATGGAATAACTTCATCATGCCTTATCCTCAGAATGATCTTATATATATGTACTAGCAAGATACCCGTGCTTCGCTACGGTATTATACTGAAATTTATAATTAAATGCTTAACGTTTTATATATAATCCTCCGAAATTCGCGATCTGACTCGTTTTCTGAGAGATTACGGCAAAGTTCCTCACATTTTTCAATCTTTCTTTCCAGCAATCGATTTCGTACTTCGCGAGGTAGGTCCAGGTATTCCACGCGGTCAGTTCGGTCCCTAAATCTTTGCCATCTTTTCCTATAAGCATTTTTAGTATGGATCAAATCCTGAAGGAGATCCGGCGTGGTGTCGTCTTGGGTGCCTTGGTGGTACTGAACCCGCGGCTTGACTGTATTCGTAGTCATTACCAGGCCAGGACCCGTTTCCAGCGCGGTCCGCACAATTTGACGACGGTCCAGAACATTATTATTATTGTAATTATTATTATTATTATCATTAGATGTTCTGGACCCCACAGCAAGATGCAAGACCGCTACTTGGTGGTAAATTACATCTGCTGCCATTGTCAATGTTGACAATGTGACCAGCACCATTGTCGCGCGTAGGCAAGTGTGCGGGATTTCTGGCGATAGGGATGACATACTTCCGTGCATTATTGACCTTATTATAGAGGTGAATAATTTGACGGTCACCTATCGTTTATTTCAAATGTGTGTAAATTTTTATTTATATGCCAGGAGAGTCTACTGTAATCTAAGAATGTTCTCCGAAGGAAAAGATGGCTGTTGAAATCGAACCCAGGAAAGATTAAAAATGATCGGTTTATGATCCGAATAAGTACATCGAAAATCTACAGCCTGTTTCCAGCCATTCGACAGGGTCAGGAATGGAATGAATAAAGCCCCCATCTAGCGGCGACAGTAGGAATTGTGCCGGTTGCCGAAGCACTCCTCTGGGGCATTGAGCGATGAATGACAAATGAAATTAAATATTGGACAGTTTTGCTGGAATGAATGATGACAGGGAAAACCGGAGTATCCGGAGAAAACCTGTCCCGCCTCCGATTTGTCCAGCATGAATATCACATGGAGTGATCGGGATTTGAACCACAGAACCCAGATGTGAGAGGCCGGCGCGCTGCCGAGTGAGAAACGTAGGCTCCTTATAAGTACGTTATGAAAAGTAAAATCAATTGGTCTTACCTCCTTTTACACACCACCGCCGTTAAGTATATTTACACACCCCCCCCGCCGCAAAGAAAAATTAAAAGAAGGCGTGTTTCTTTATGTTTAAAGAAGATTCCAAACACCAATGTTCACGTCTATTACCTTCAGTTTTGAAATATAAGTAACCCCATAAAAATAATTCACCTTTTTTCACTTCCTTTCACCCCCCCCGCAGGTGAATTTTCCGGGAAAAAATACTTGTTTCTTTAACAGTAAATGATCTTCTAAATACCAATTATCACGGCTCTTAACTTCTTCAGTTTTTGATTTGTGTGTCCTCATGAAAGGAATTCATCTCCTTTTTACTCCCGCCGCCCAAGATGGTTTCCCCTTCAAAACGCGTTTTTCTTTGTTTTTAAAGGAGAGCCAAATACCAATTTTCACGTCTGTAACAACTTTAGTTTTTATTAGATGTATGTATTCTCATACAATTAAGTCAAGTAATTTTTCAATTCTTTCACCCCCACCCCCTTCATTGGATTTTCCGAAAATACGTGTTTCATTACTTTTAAAGCAGATTCCAAATATCAAATTTCACGTATGTAACATCTTCATTTTTGAGATATCAGTAGCCTATTTAAAAGAAATCGACACCATTTTCAGTCACTTTTACACACAGCCCCCTTTCCACCCAAGTGGTATTTCCGAAAACTAAAAATACACGTTTCTTTGTTTTTAATAGAGATAAAAATACCATTTTCACTTCTGTAACATGTTAAGTTTTTTGATATATACTGTAGATATTCTCATTTTAAAATTTCACCCCCTTTTATTTCCCCTTAAGTGGAGTTTCCAAAAACAAATCACCTATGTTTCTTTACATTTACAGGAAATTACAAATACCCACTTTTTACGTCTGTAACATTTTACCTTTCTCAGATATTCTGTAGATATAGTCTTTCAAAAAATTCACCCCAATTTTTTACTCCAGTAAACCGCCATTAATTGGATTTTCCAAAAACATAAAATACGTGTTTGTTTTTAAAGGAGATCCCATATACAAATTCTCAGTTCTGTAATATCTTCAGTTTCTGAGATATATGTGTCCTCATAAAGGGATTCAACCCTTTTACACCCCTCCTATTGGGATTTACAGAAAACAAAAAATACGTGTTCCTTTATTTTTAAAGGAGATTCTAAATACCAATTTTTACATGTTTAAACTTTTAAAGTTTAAAGATGTAGACACACTCATTTTAAAAATTCACCCCCATTTTCAACCCCCGTTATTTGGATTTTCCAAAAACGAAAAAATACCTGCTTCTTTATGTTTAAAGTAGATCCCAAATACCAATATTCAGGTCTGTAATATCTTCAGGTTCTGAAATATAAATAGCCTCTTTAAAGGCATTCAACCCCTTTTACCCCCTTTTCCACCCTTCCCATTGGGATTTTACGAAAACAAAAAAATACGTGTTTCTTTATTTTTAAAGGAGATTCTAAATACCAATTTTTACATCTATAAACTTTAAAAGTTTTGAGGTATAGATACACTCATTTTAGAAATTCATCTCTTTTTCACCCCCCCCCCCCAATTAATTGGATTTTCCAAAAAGGAGATCCCAAACACCAAATTTCAGGTTCTGAAATATAAGTAGCCTCATTAAAGTCATTCAACCCATCTTCACTCTTTTCCACCCTTCCTATTGGAATATTCCGAAAACAAAAAAATACGTGTTTCTTTATTTTTAAAGGAGATTCTAAATACCAATTTTTACATCTATAAACTTTAAAAGTTTTGAGATATAGATATACTCATTTTAAAAATTCACCCTCATTTAACCCCCCATTAATTGGATTTTCGAAAAACAAAAAAATACACGCTTCTTTATTTTTAAAGGAGATTCCAAACACCAGTTTTCAGGTCTGTAATATCGTCAGTTTCTGAGATATAAGTATCCTTATTAAAGGCATTCAATCCATTTTTCACCCCTTTTCACCCCTCCTATTGGGATTTTCCAAAAACAAAAAAATATTTGTTTCTTTATTTTTAATGAAGATTCTAAATATGTATTTTTACATCTGTAAACTTTAAATGTTTTGAGATATATATTCACTGTTTTTAAAAATTCACCCCCCCCCCCTGTTCACCCTCCCATTAATTGGATTTTCCAAAAACAAAAAATACGTGTTTCTTTATTTTTCAATGAGATCAAAAGTACCAATTTTCAGGTCTTTAATATCTTCAGTTTCTGAGATATAAGTACTGGTATTCTGATTAAAGGCATTCAACCCCTTTTTCACCGTTTTTCACCCCTTCTATTGGGATTTTCTGGAAACAAAAAATACGTGTTTCCTTATTTTTAAAGGAGATTCTAAATATCAGTTTTTACATCTGTAAACTTTCAAAGTTTTGAGATTTAGATACACTCATTTTAAAATTTCAACCCCCTTTTCACCCCCTTAGCGACGGAATATCCAAAAATCCTCTCTTAGCGAGCACCTACATCTTAGTATGAATCTATGCCCAAAATTTCATTTCTTTATGTCCAGTGGTTTTGGCTCGGCGATGATGAATCAGTCAGTCAGTCAGTCAGTCAGGACAAGTTACTTTATATATATAGATTTATGTAATCTCTCTCCACCATATTTAATAAGCTCAGCAGGAATGTTGTCACTACCTGAAGCTTTATTGTTTTTTAAACCTATAATACTTTGTAATACCTCTTGATATGATGGCTCTGTTATTTGTTCTTGTGATGGGGAACTAGATGGTTTACCAGTACAGAGTTCTGGATCATCACAATTCAGCAAGGAATTGAAGTATTTCTTACAGTAATTTAATAATTTGTCCTGATCAGCAATTAAATTTCCAGACTTATCTCTCATAATACTCGATCTTGGTTGAAATCCTTTTTTTTTTTTTAAATTTTGAAAGTTCCATACATCTTGCGGATGTTCCCGTTTCTGTAGTCTTCTTGGATTGATTCTATTTGTTGTCTCAGGTAGTCTTTTTTTCTTTCTGTGAATTAATTTACTACATTCTTTCTGTTTTTCTCTGTATAGTTCCTCAACATCTACATTCTTATTAGACTGCAGCCACATATATGCCATATTGCCACTTTATTAACTGCATCTTGACATGTTTCATCGAACCATTTCTTTTTCTTACTAACACCTTTTGGTATCACTTTCATTGCTGCTGTTGCCATGATTTGTTTTGCGTTATTCCACATTCGTTTACAAACTTCATCATTTGTTTCATCAATGTCTTCTGTAGGATCTTCTCTCAGAATATCAAATCTGTTTGCAATTTTCACATTATACTTTAATCTTTCATCCTTCTACTTCAGTTTCTCAGTGTCACCTTTGCATCTTTCCTCAGTCTGTGACTTACAAGAGGTTTTAACAGAAGCAATTATCATATTGTGATCAGATCTTATCTCAGCTCCTCCGTAAGCTCGGATATCAGTTATAGAGCTTCTATGCCTGTTATCATTTAGTACATGATCTATCTGATTGGCAGTGTTACAGTCACATGAATACCATGTTTCCTTATGTATTTGTTTATGTGGGGAAGTTGTACTCCGCACATTCATGTTTGTGGATGTAGTGAAATTGATTAGTCTAATGGCATTATCAATACTTTCGTCATACAGACTTTCCTTTCCTATTGTTGGCACAAAAATTTCTTCCTTTCCTACTTTTGCATTGAAATCACCCGAAATCACTTTGACATTATGTTTGGGTAATTTATTCCACAGTTCTAACAAATCCTCATAAAAGGAGTCTTTAACGTGATCCTCCTTGTCGTTTGTGGGGGCATGACAGTTCACCAGTGATGTGTTAAACCATTTAGAATGTACCCTCAAATAGCATAGTCTTTCATTCACATGTTCAAAGAACAGCAATGATGATACTAGTGAATTTTGGACACAGAATGCAGTACCAAATTCGTGGGGTCCAGTTTCTTTACCACTCTTAAAATGTGTATACTTCTCCATGTCCTGTTACCTAATAATCTAGTGTCTTGAATTTGCAGCAATTCCCACTCTGTACTTCTCCAGCTCTTGACTGAGTATTTTGTAGGATCCAGGTTTATACAGGATTCTTATATTCCAAGTTCTTATTCGTAAAGCCAATTTTCATTGCATGGTCGTCATATTTTGATATCCATTCTTATCCATCCGAGGCAAATGTGAGATATTTGTAACAACCCTTCTTTTTTTTTTTTTAACGCAATAGAGCCGTTAACCCTATGTGCAACCCCCAACCTATCAGGATTGCCATACCTTAGCAGAATAGTCCCAGTTTTAAAGCGCCAGGTACTTGCCCTCACCCCTTCTATTAGAACAGGATTTGCTGGTTGTAATGTATAGCAGGTCAGCTAAATATTTCTTGAGTTTTAGTAGGTACACCACTTACTCAACATGGGTGCCTTCCCCCAAGATTCTCAACCAGCCGATACTTGGGATACCCATTCAGGTCTTTAATGGAGTGGTTTCCCGTTCCTTCCCCATCCTATGCCGTTGGCCATCTAGTGGCTCTTCTGTCTTTAGGAGCAGTTTCTCACTCTAAGGGTAAGAGAGTGTCCTTCCTTCTCTTTGTTCTACCCGCTCATCTGCCTTCCTAGGAGGCCGTTGGCATTTGGTAGAAGGTGGTCTCCTTATAGTGGGAGATACTCGGTCCCTGCATTCGTTAGCCGTCTGTATATAATATATATAGGGTTATTCATCTAAGGTGTTACACAAAAATAACATCTAAACCATTAAAGATATCGGTATTCTGTTTTCATATTTGTAAATGATACCCAGGGGCTTGTGAAGTAATGTGCTACATATTCTCATGGGGTGATTATTATCCGAGATATTGATAGCAACTCCATATTTTTAAATGGAACAGCACAAATTCGTACAGCTGGCCTAAAAGGTTAACTGCGTACAATTTCAAATCTGTAAGTATTTTCAAAATCGGACATTTGCTTTTTGAGATATCAATAAGAACAGCATGCGTGGTTTTGCGTGTCGCATCAGACTGCGTGCAGTCGGGCAAGGACATATTGACACGCAAGCAGTTTCCTGGGAGTGATATATATATACAACCCTTGCCCCCTTTCTACCACGGGGAGGTGAATGTCAGGATTTCACCGTCATTGAAACTGAGACCAAAAGGCTTTTCCCAGTTTCTCTAATAATAATAATAATAATAATAATAATAATAATAATAATAATAATAATAATAATAATAATAAAGTCTGAATAAAGTTTTTTTAGGCTTTGTTTCTTTGGTTAGGATTGAGCTGGTTATTTTTCTTTTATTGATAGTTTTATTATTGGAATATTTGCTATAACCATTGTTTTTGGCTCTTGAGTACATGCTGCTTAGTTTTTTTTTTTTTTTTTTTTTTTTTGAGATCCTCTTATGATAGAGGATTTTGAAGGCTCTGTGGGTCAAGCTATAGTAAGCTGCTTTCTTTTGAGATCGATGGTGTAATGAATCTTGTTGAATAGAGTTCAAGGTTTGGGTGTGTTTTCTGTATATATTATATTAGCTGTTTCCCATGGCTTCGCTCGCGAGGATTTCGTGAGTTGATAAAAAAATTAATTGTTCCTCGGTACTGCACTAAGACATTATCTGAAAATCCCTAAAGTATAAAAACTTGCCGAAAAATTGCATTTCATTTACGCCAGAGCCACATTTGTGGCATTGCTTTTTGGGGCCAAGATGACCAAGCTACTGACAGAGCTAAATCTGGAACATGCGACATGGAACTCTACATGTGAGAAACATTTTAAAAAAAAAGTTTCTTTATTTCTAAAGGAGATTACAAATACCAATTTTCACGCCTGTAACATGTTAAGTTTATGAGAGATACTGTAGATATACTAATATTAAAAACTGCCCCACTCCTTGGCTGAGAATTCATCGTTGAGGACTTCGGTTCACAGAGTTCTGGTTTCGATTCAGGGCTGGGTCGGATATTTTAATCGCGTGTGATTAATTCTTCTGGTTCGACGACAGGTTGTTTGTGTTTTTCCCAACACTCTCCTCTTCATATTCTCTCAACACACCACATTACCAATCGCAACAAGAATATGCAATAGTAATTACATCCCTATACATAAGGTTGGCATCAGGAAGAGCATCCAGTCGTAAAACAGTGTCAAATCCACATGTGCGACACAGTTAGCACCGTTAAATTGAAATAATAAATATGGTAGTTCAACCTGTTCAATACAAGTAAATAAGAGATGTAGAGATTACATTCTTATTTAATTAAAAGTGGAAATGGTACCGGTTTCGACCCCAGTTTGGGTCATCATCAGCCGATTATAACTCATTCTTCTCCTCGCATATTAAAAACCCAAAGAATAACCAACAAAATTTGGTTAAAAAACGAAATTTGTTTCTTACACAAGAAAAAATCATATTTAAACAACAGATTATATGAAACGCATCTAGAAATTGCTAATCTTCTCCCGAGTGCTCAATGGAACCTCTTCCTAGCTCAAGGTGACAATAAATTATTTCATGAATTGTCAATTAAGCAACAAACCCTTGAGAAAAAACTCAACATTCTTAAGAACAATTCCTCACATAATTATCAGTTTAAGAAAATTATCACACCCTCCAAAACCATTGAACAATTCCATCCTCCTATAGTCAATTTATCTAAAACAACTCTGAGTGATGATGAAAACTTAATTCTTTCGAAGGGCCTCAAACACAATTGGCCCAACCTCAACACTTTCAATATAACCACCAATTTAATCATTGAATCTGAAATAGCCATTAACAAAATGCCAACAGAAGAACAAGATGAAATCAGATATGAAGTAAAAAGAAAACTTGAAAATATCTTCATCAATAATAACAAAAACACTTCTCCTAAAAATTATAATATTAATAATAATCATAATTTTAATAAATTAATTAATGACAATAAACTCATTTTAGATCTTAAAAAGAAAATCAATGACAATAACCTCTTGACTACATAGCTAAAACTAAAAAATTTCTTGAACGACTCTTCTTTTTCTATAGTAAAAAAAGACCCAACCAATAAAATCCAACACCTACTCAAACAAACCTTAAAAAACACTTCCTTTCTCCTCACTGATCAAGAAAAAACTAAATTAACATGAACCCAGGCCTACCCACTGCCAAAGCCCTCCCAAAAATTCTTAAAACTAACATTCCCATCCGTTCAATAATCAATTACAGACCCAGTCCCTTATACAATACTTCTAAATTCATTCAAACATTTTTACTAAAAATTTTTCGATTTTTATCCAACAAATCTATCAAAAACACTTCTGAATTAATTGACAAATTAAAGAACTTTGACATCCAACCAAACTTTTCTCTCCATTCTTTTGACATCGTAAACATGTACCCTAGTATTCTAATTTCCAAATTATTCCCCATAATAAACAACAACTTAAACAAATTCAGTAATCTGAGTAAACTAGAAATTCAAGACTTCATGTCAATCTTAAAATTGGTTCTCAACAATAATTATTTTACCTTTGACAACACCATTTATCAACAAGATGGTTTAGCTATGGGCTCACCAGCTTCAGGCATTCTAGCTGAAATTTACCTCGACTTCTTAGAAAACACAAAAATTAATAATAATTTCTCTAACATCCTCTTTTGGGCCAGATATGTCGATAACACATTAGTAATTTTAAACGAAGAATCGACCAACGCATCCTCTACACTTCTTCTCCTCAACAACATTGACTCTAACATTAAATTCACCCTCGAATCAGAACACAACAAAACTCTTAATTTTCTAGACTTAACCATTACTAGACACCCTTCTTCTTTATCTTACAAAATTTTCAGAAAACCAACCCAAACTGCAACCACAATATGACAAGATTCTTCACACCCTCAAGCACATACGTGTTACTTATAACATCCTAATTTTCTGTGCCTTCAACACCCCGATGTCTAAAAAAGATTTAAATAATGAATTAAACACCATCCGTAACATCGCTAAATTCAATGGCTATAACAACTCCTTCATAAACCGTATCATCAACAAATTCAAACACCGTCCTAAAACTACTTCATCTAAAGACAAAACCAAACCCACTGCATTTTCCACTTTCACTTTCACTCAAGAAGCTTATAAAATAACTAATGTTCTTAAAAAACATAACATGAACTTTTCCTTTAGAACCAATAACAGAAATTTTGATATATTACACAACTCTAAATCACTAAATAAATCTAATGCTTTTTCAAAATCTGGAGTATACAGATTCAAATGTAACAACTGCAGCTCCTGGTACATCGGTCAAACTGGCCGCAACTTCAACATCAGATACTCCGAACATATCAATGCCATTAAATACAACAGATTCTCCGCCATAGGACAACACATACATGACTCCAAGCACAATTTCACCAATATTGAAAAAGACATGAAAATACTTAAAATCATTAACAAAGGCCCCCTCTTAAACACTACTGAAAATTGTTTTATTCACCTTGACCAATACTTCAACCCTAATTTCAACTTAAACGGCATTTCTGAAAAACCCAACATCCTATTTGACTTCCTAATTCTTCTTCTCAAAAATTCTAAATTTCAAAACCTGAATTCAATTTTCCATGCCTTACAAACCCTCCTAACCCACCCTAAACTACCCCTCCTTCATCCCTATCTTCTCCTTTCTCACCACCTTTCAACTTTAAACCCTTTTAATCTTTTCTTATCCACTAATCTTCTTTCTTTATTAATTTATCCTATTTTTCTTTTCACCCCTAAAAAAAAAAACCCAACTACATTGCCACCTTCATTTTGGGCCCTCACTTTCAAATTTAAACTCATGCCTTGTGTCCGCCAATTTTGACTACTTCAATCACGACCTGAATTTTTTTATATTCAAGAAATAGCGCACTGTGCATACAGTTTTCATTTGTTGGTATTGCGCTTTTTTTACCATTTTTTTTCTATTCACTATTGTTTTTTCACGTCAACTGTTCTAAAAATCTTCAAGATCATAATTACGTATTCAATTATATTGAATCGTATTATAAGTATATATATATATATATATATATATATATATAGGTACATTTTCATGAACTAAGCAAATACTTGATCATTAATCTATCCTTCAATCTCTGTCAGCGTATGAAACTACAGCACTTGACGTTGTAAACACCACGCCGATCTTCTGGAGCTTGCAAGTTACTTCGGTTGAGCTGCTCATCTTCGGCTTCTTCATGACTTTAGATCTTCATATTTGGATTGTGTTGTGACTTTGTGCCTGACGGTGTATGCTGTCTGGCTCATTTAACTGTTCTCTGCTTTTTGTGAACATTGTGAGACAGTGCCAAACATTGCGTGTGCCGTGCTGATGCTCGGAAGATTACGCATTACTTCTTTTAAGTGACTTACATTCCAATTCGTCTGAATTTTACAGTGCCTACCCCCGTCATTTTTATATCTCCTCTTCAACTGATATTGTGTGGACTTGACCGTTAACTTCTTTCTTACTTATGCATTGTTTTTCGAGTTATAATTGGCTGAAGATGACCCAGACTGGGGTCGAAACCGGTGCCATTTCCACTTTTAATTAAATAAGAATGTAATCTCTACTTCTCTTATTTACTTGTATTGAATAGGTTGAACTACCATATTTATTATTTCAATTTAACTGTGATACTTTTCAATACGGAACAATGAAATTTTTATCTTTAAATATAAACAGTTAGCACCTGCAACCTCACAGATGTGGGAAAACCACTAGAAGAGAAGAAGGTACTCATTTTAAAATATCAGCTGCTTTTTAAAAAATTTTCACCCCCTTAAGTGGATTTTCCTGAAAAAGTGCATTCATTTATTTTTAAAAGAGATTCCAAGTACGGCCTACCAATTTTAACGTCTGTAACATCTGCCGTTTCTGAGATATATGTATCCTCATGTAAAGAATTCAACTCTTTCCTCACTTCTTTTCAACCCTCACCCCTTAAGTGGATTTTCTGAAAACAAAAATTTGTGTTCTTTTATTTTAAAGGAGATTTCAAATACCAAATTTTATATCTGTAACATGTTACTGTAGGTTTTTGTGATATATTGTAGATAATCTCGCTGCTGTAAGCATACTGGAGCTCATGTTGCCATGGTTATGGCAGTTCATTTCTTTATCAGATTCCTAGAGCACGGGTAGTGTGGTGCCAATATCTCAATAACGGTTGGTTTTAGGGCCTTAAAACATGGTTTTCAGGCCCATAGGGCTTACTGAGTTTTGTTCTTTGCGTCAAGGGGCTTAAAATGAGCTTTGTCTCGTCCTTGTATGACAAATTTGATATTTCGCCTATATTAACCTAGTATTTTAATATCTCCCCATGTTGCCCTCCCCCCTCCCATCCCTATCTCAAATGGTTTTGAAAATAAAATATAGCCTATAACACTGAGGGATAATGGATCTTTCTATTAGTGAAATAATTTTTAGAATCTGTCCACTAGTTCCTGAGATTAGCCATTACATACAAACAGACTTGACCTGTTTATATATTAGTATAGATGAAAGGTGAGTTACTCTCTTGCTCTTTAATCTCTTGCATGCTGGTGCAAGCTCCCCAGAATCCAAAGGCTCGCTGATGTTGTTCTTGACAACGGTGGATTGGTTACCACCTGGGGTAGTGCCTGTGCTAGATTTTTCCATCATGCTGATTTGAATGATTTTGGCTTGGAACCGATGCCTAGACATCAACAAGAGATACAACTTACAAGTCAAAAATAAAGAATACAAAGAGTTTCCAAAGAAAAGTTCATTTGCGGACTCAAACGCTATGGACGGAAGAGAGGAGGAGGTTACAGAGTGAAAGAATGAAGGATTACTGGGCGCAAATCAAAGCCCAGAAGCAGCTGAAATCGAATTAACGTGGTCCACAGTTGGCCAAAACAAAAGAAAGAAGAAGAATATGAAAGGTAGTTTGTGAGTCTAATAATTATTGTTGTGTCTAAAAAATTCAGGGATGTTTGACTTTTGACTCTAAAGTGAACTTTGTGAGGATCCAATTTAAATGAACAAGAGTGGAGGTTGCTTTAATAGATCAATGACATTATGGCAAAGATGTCATCTACATATCTGGCCCAAAATAATATGTTCTTGAATATTTTAGTATTTTCTAGGTTCTCTATATACATCTCAATCAGGTCCCAGCAGCCAGCAAGCACCATGGGCAATCCATTCTGTTGGTAGATAATGTTATTAAAACAAAAATAATTATGTAAAACAAATGTCAGGATGGTAAAAAATTCTTCAGTTTCTGCTCAACTTAATTCATTATGTTCTCTTCAGTTATTACTGATTAAGATGATTGTGTCACTGAGAGGGATACTTGGATACATATTGAAAATGTAAACAAATGGGTGGAATGATAGGGTTGTATTTCGATGTTTTTAGTGTTTTTGCATAAGTCTGATGTATTTTTTATAGGTTTGTTGGCTGAAAACAAATAGTGCTGCTTTAAGTATTTTTAGATATGCTGTGAAATTTTGCAAGTGGGACTGGGTCTGAAGTTAATTATTCACCTCATAGGGACGTTCAAAATTGTATTTGCTTTAAACATAAATTGATCATTACTAACAGCAGCTGGTCTTTAATGTCTCGGCCCAAGCACTATGACGGCCACATTTGTCCATTGGGTTTTGTGTATAGGGCTGGGTATAAAGTCTAAAGAGAGTTCAGAATTAATATGAACCCAGGACTTCCAATAGCAAAAGCTTTATTCAAGATCCACAAAGCCGACGTCCCTATGAGACCAATAATTAACTTTAGACCCAGTCCCACATACAGAACATCACACTATATCCAAAAATTCTTAAAGAAGCACTATTTATTTTGGTCAACAAATCTATTAAAAAGTGCCTTAGACTTATGCAAAATCACTAAAAACATTGGAATACAATCCTACCATTCCATTCATTTGTTTGACATTGTCAATATATATCCAAGTATTTCTATCAGTAACACAATCAATTTAATCAATAATAACTTAAGAAAGCATAGCAAATTAAGTTGAGCAGATATTGAAGAATTTTTTACCATCTTGAGATTTGTTTTACATAATCATTATTTTTGTTTTAATAATGTTTACCAACTGAATGGATTACCTATGGGCTCACCAGCTTCAGGGATCTTGGCTGATATTTACCTAGACAACCAAAAAAATAATGAAATATTCAACAACAGTAATTTCAACTAAATATTATTATTTTGGGCCAAATATGTAGATGACATCTTTGTCACAATAGATCATTGATCTGTTGTTAAAGTTACCTCCACTCTTGTTAATTTAAATTGTATCCTCACAAAGTTCAATTTAGAGTCATAAGTCAATCATTCCCTGAATTGTTTAGACATAACAATTATTAGATTCAAAAACAACCTTTCGTATATCATAGTTGCCATGACAAAATCTCCTATGTGATAATATTTTTGGAGATTAACTGACCCGCAGCACATACTTTATGAAGAGCGAGAATGCCTTGACCATATTCACACAATATTGAACCTTAGATGACAGAACCTTACCGGCCAAGGTTCTAAGCTAAAATATTTCACATAGGAGGTTTTGCCCTGGCAGCGACGATATACAGGAAACACACCCAGATCACTAACACTATTCAACAAGATTCATTACACCCTCAATCTCGGAAGAAAGCAGCTTATTAATGCTTGATCCACAGAGCCTTCAAAATCCTCCCATCACAAGAGGATCTCAAAGAAAGAACTAAGCATCATGTACTCAAGAGCCAAAAGCAGTGGTTATACGGTAAAACTTTCTTACGATGTTTTCACAGGGGAACACAAAAAGGAACATGTTAAGTGAGAAAACGTTCTACTGAATATACAAATAAAAACAATTCAACAGGGATATGGAAACACTAGTTCCTATATTTTCCGACATGAAGGCATTTTACGTCATGTATGTGCGGTTACAGTGAAAACTATATCTGCCTTTTCTAAAGATGAAAGTATTAAAAGGGGTGAAAAACACAAGAGAACAAATATGAAAAGCTTTTCCACTGAGGCTTATAAAATAACAAGTGCACTGAAAGGTGTTAAAAATACCAGACAACAAATATGAAAACATGTGCATGGGTTCAATAAAAGTATCATATTGCAGATCACACTCTTTCTTAAACAAATGCCAGTAGAAGCCTTTTATTTCAGAGCAGTGGGTCTTAATTAAACATTATCTTCTGGTCACACTCTTAGACAATGAATTGCAGGTTACACTCAACCATGTGCAACCAGGAAGAATGACTTTGGCCACTATTTTGAATAAACTTTGACCAACTTGAATGATCGAGTCAAAACTTGAAGATGCAAGTTCAACATTCACGACCAGTGTTGCCAACTCAGCAGATTTTCCAGTAAATGTAATGGGATTTTAAATGGAACAGCGGATAAAAATTCCTTTTAGTGGACAGCGGAATTTTTGACGTATTTTCAAACTTCTGTTAACGGTTTTCAGCGGTATCATATTTTATCGTAAGGAGAAACGATAACATAGAACTCGCTTTAAAATTTGCTGTACTTGCTGAATAGAACTCACCACCATTGTTTTCTGCTGCTGTAATCATCACTGAAATCATGGCGAGCTGGGTGTGTTGTGTTTGATACAGTGTTCCTATGCCGAAAGGAAAGGTGCAGCAAAGTAACACAAGATGGCTGTCTATTCAAGTCACAAGAAATCATGTCCTTTCCAAATGGTTTGAGTAAATATAAATTTCCTTAAATATCTCGTGGCTATGAAAATGAAACCTGTGGTGAAAGTGAAAAACCTTTTGAAATATGTCTAAAAAATTAAAATTTGCATTGCTGGTGAGCTGCAAAGTCGACGGAAAGTTCCTTTGGCTGCTCTGAAAGAGTGCTAAAGAGTTAGGATATTGGTCTAATGCTGCTGTTGAAAGAGCTCTCAGCCAATTTCATTAGGAAAAAAAAAAAAAAATGTCTACCGCTATCGTTAACCATTCCAGCAGGATTGAAACAAGTGAACAAGTGTTGCAGGAATCATGAATTGGCATCAGGTATTTCAAAAAGGAATGGTACCAAGGCTTCATATGAAACCACAGGAAAGGAGAAGATTATGAAACCCTGTTCTAAAACTGGCGAGTGTCGACTTTAATTTCCTATATGCTATTTTGATTTAATTAGAAATTTAGCGGAATTTAGCGGATTTTAAACGAAAATTTAACGGATAAAATATTTCTCAGTTGGCAACACTGTCTCTGTGCGCTTTAGGATGCAGACGCCATTCCACTTTCTGACAGATTTTAATTTTATCTTCATTAGTAAGGAATTTCACAACTTTTTCTGTATCCATAACTAGGCTATTACAAGACAAATGAAATTAAATGAAATGTCGTATAGCTTTTACTCCGTGCAACCACCAGACGGTGAGGTCGTGTGTAATAGTGCTGCGTCTTACATTCGCCTATACAGAAAATCTGCACTTCTTTCGTAGCTTCTGAGGAATATTTGTGGCTTATTTTGGGTGCTAAGTTTGTGTTAGTGTTGTCCAAAGAATATACTCTCTTTTAATAGTGCTTTTAGTGTAATATTTATTATAAATTTTGTGCAGTAAGTGTCAGCCATCTTGTTAACTGCTACAATAGTTCCATAGATAACACTACCTAGATAGCCACTCGGTATGTTCGGCTAACATCTTTGCCCTCACTTTCACCCATTTTGTTTCTTTTGCCTTTGCTACCATAGAAACTATGATGAAGATTGGCACTCTGTTTAGCATTGCGTTGCCTACGTCACACAGCCGGCCCATATTGTCAGCCATCTTTAAGATGAGTAAAGTGAGGCTTCTGTACTGAACAGCATATTACACATTACCTGGTCAGCTTGCATGGGGGTTCGGCTCTGAAATGAGGAGTTAAACATAACCCTGCGTGAGACACTGGGGTGGGGGGCCTCAACCCCGACACGGCGCGTCCCAATGGCTGATAGGGGACGTCCTTTAGATGTGCAGGACAGGTGTGAATAAGGCATGGTCAAATAAGCACCCACAGATCAAATGAGGCTAAAAAGAAAATGGTCACCGTCTCTAATGCATGGTCAGATAAGCACCCACAGATCAAATGAGGCTAAAAAGAAAATGGTCACCGTCTCTAAGGCGGAAGAGGAAGTCTCTCAACGGCTTGGAGGGCGGAAGAACTAACTCCAAGTCTTACCAAGTTGGTTTTATTCTTGGATAGAAGATATGGACCGAATACCCCCCGGGATAAGGGGGCCCGCTTTACCAAGTGCCAACGGCCTCCATGGAGGGCAGATGAGTGGGTATAGGGTAGGGCACTCTCTTGCCCTTGGAGTGGGAAACTGCTCCTAAACGCGGATGAACAAGTATGGTCAACAGCATAGGATGGAGAAGGCCAGAGGCAAACCACACCATTAAAGATCCACTGGATATCCCATGTTATGCAGCAAGGATGGTGGGCTTTGGAACTAAATCTAATTCCGGAGGTAAAATAGTCCTCAATTCGGATCTCCGGCTGGAGTCAGGGACAAAGCGTGGAAGAAACACAAGAAATATTATCCTTAGGAGCTTGGAACATACGATCTCTCAACATTTGCGGTAAACTAGAGAACTTCAAAAAGGAGATGACTAAACATGACATAGACATATTAGGAGTGAGTGAAATAAAGTGGCCTGAGAAGGGGGACTTTTGGAGTGATAATTTTAGAATTATATACTCTGGAGAAAAAGGAAGCCTTGCAGGTGTAGGAATAGTATTAAGTAAAAAGGCAGGTGTACAAGTTCAGAGCTATGTACAATGCAGTGATGGAATAATTATGGTGAGAATAGGAAATGAACCAGTTGACATGATAATAATACAGGTGTACATGCCAACAACGAATCATTCAGATGAAGAAGTAGACCAGATATATGATCAGTTAGAGGAGTTAATGGATAAGATTAAGGACAACGAGAACCTCATTCTTCTTGGAGACTGGAACGCATCTGTTGGTGAAGGAGAAGACGGGAAGACTGTAGGTCAGTATGGTCTTGGAGTAAGAAATGACAGAGGACAACAACTAATTATGGTAAGGGAAAAGTACCGTAACCAAGTCAAACAATGCAAAAGTTATCCAGGGGCTGATGTAGCGAGTGACCACAACCTAGTATTGTTAAAATCTGATCTAAGACTAAGAAAGAAGAGGAAGAACATGGAAAAATATTGCAGATATAATGTCAGGAAACTAAAACAAGACAGAATCAAGGAAAACTATCAAACACTGGTAAAACAGAACGTCACAGAAATACCCAATGGTACAATAAATGAGAAATGGATGGGCCTTAAACACTCTATCATAGAAGCTGCAGATCAGGTAATAGGGAAAATGACGAAACAAGCACGAGAACCATGGGTTACAGATTACGTGCTTGAACTTACAGATGAAAGGAGGAAACTTAAAAACTCAGAGTGAAGAAGGAATCAGAAACTATAAAAGACTCCGAAACTTAGTCAACAGAGAAGCAAAGAAGGCTAAGGAAGAATATATAATGAGACAATGCAAAGAAATAGAAGAAAGAATGGAGAAAGGAAACATGGAAACTGCTTATGAATTGATTAAGAAACAATTCAGAACAGTCACTGGCCATAGTAACAGCATATTAAGTGAAAATGGGAAACTGTTGTCTGAGAGCAAAGAAGGGGGAGAAAGATGGAAGCGATTTATAGCAACATTATATGAAGATCCTACTGCCATAACTGACCTTGAAAATGAAGACAACATTACAAGTGATCAACTGGGACCCTCTTTAACAAAAGAAGAATACCTTAAGGCTGTGAAAGAACTAAAACCTAATAAAGCGCCAGGATACGATGAACTAACTGGAGAAATGATACAGAGACTGGATGATGAAACACACGGCTATATTTTTAAACTGATCACGGAAATATATGAAACCGGAGAAATTCCAGAAGATTTTAACAAAGTCTCTCATAATCCCTATACAAAAGAAACCTGGAACTCTAAAATGTGAAGAACATCGCACCTTGAGTCTGTTGTCGCACATGTCAAAAATATTGACAAGAATAATATATAACCGAATAAGCATAAAATTGAACCACATTTTGCTGAAGATCAGTTTGGATTCAGACAAAATAGAGGCACATGAGGAGCTATTCTAACGTTACGACAGGTTATAGACAAGATGCTAGATGTAAGAAAATCTTTGTTTATTGTATTCGTGGATTTAGAAAAAGCTTTTGATAATGTGAACTGGAATATGTTAATGAAGATTATGACTAGTGTAGGTCTAGATTTTAGAGATAGGCGAATAGTATGTGAACTCTATAACAACCAAAGTGGTATCATAAACATAAATGGTGAAGTATGTGAGGCTTATATAAAGAAAGGAGTACGACAGGGATGTAATTTGTCACCAGTGCTGTTCAACCTGTATAGTGAGAAAGGCATTGAAGAATGTAAAGAGGATATGGAAGGGATAAAGATAAATGGAATAGAAATCAAAATGATAAGATTTGCTGATGACATAGCTGCCATAGAGGAAAACAAAGAGAAATTACAAAGTGCATTAATAAAAATGAATAAGATATTGAGAGATAAATATAACATGAAAATTAATACAAAAAAGACCGAAATTATGGTATATAACCGCCAACATATTGCAGTTGACATCAGAATTAGTGATATACCACTAAGGCAAGTAAATGTCTTTACCTACTCAGGAAGTAAAATCACTCCGGATGGCAAAAGTTCAGTCAGCATTAAGAGCAGAATTGCCCAAGCAAAGATTGCTTATTACAAGAAAAGGATACTACTTACATCAAGGAATTTAAATGTGGAGACTAAGAAGACATTTATTAAGTGCTGTGTCTGGAGTGTGGCCTTGCATAGCTCAGAAACGTGGACTATTAGTGCATGTGATTAGAAACGTCTGGCGTAGCAGGGGGAGAGGTGATACTCCCACGTGGCGCGTCCCAGGTGGCGGATAGGAGGATCCTAACCGGCTTGCCGGCGGACTTGAGGGAAATAAAATACCTCTCGCGGACCAAACACACTACCCCCTGCGGGTGGGGGACGCGCATGTAGAATACAGCCGCGGTATCCCTTGCCTGTCGTGAGAGGCGACCAAGGGGTGATTGAATTAGAACCATGAAACTACTTTTGATTCGTACCATCACGCGGGGAACACCATGGGTTGCCTGTACTTGCGAGTAGTACCACTAAATTCGGTACGAAATAGGTTTGTGATTAGTTGCAGTAAAAAGCCTGGCCTGGTGGTTTCCAGTACCCGTGCATCGTACCCATATAAGCAACACCACGGGTCTGGGTGTAGCCTGTGAGTTGTACCGCTATATGAGCGGCACCGTGGGTCAGCGTTGCCTGTGATTGGTACCCACTATGTGAGGAATACCACGGGAATACCGGCGGCCGTGACTAGTACACCTAGGTGAGGAATCTTACCGGTTCGCATTGGCTGTGAGTGGCACCATTGTATGAGAAACACCATAGGCCTGCGTTCCCTGTACGAAGTGCAATACTTGTGAGTAGTACCATCTTGTGTGGAACACCGTGAGTCTTCACTACTTTTGATTAGTACCCCAAAATGACTAAGAACATGGTTCTACTTTACTCGCGACATGTACCATTCTGTGGGGCCTTAGACGTGGATTTAGCACCCCTTCAGACATCAAGCAACATTGTGCTTTATAAGTTGTCCCTTGGTCAGTAATACTCTAACTACCTTCTTTTTGAGTCTGATCCACTTTTTTTTTTTTTTTTTGGGTTCATGTCCATCCGTTCATTCATGACATTTTTTATTTTATTTTGGTCAGTGGATGAATTTGAACTTTTTGTTATTTCATTTCGTACCATTAGGGGCTGATGATCTCGATGTTAGGCCCCTTTAAACAACAAGCATTATCATCATCATCATCATCATCTCAGAAACATGTGGAAGCATTTGAGATGTGGTGCTGGAGGAGGATGGAAAAGATCTCATGGACAGCAAAACTTACAAATGAAGTTCTTTGACGAATAGGTGAAAAAAATCCTTTTTAGCAACAATAAGAAAGATAAGAGACCAATTAATTGGCCATCTCTATAGGCACAATGGTTTCTTAGTTAATGTCATGGAAGGAATGATTCAAGGTAAAAGAGGAAGTGGAAGACGTAGACTGCAATATTCAAGACAGATCAGAGATGACGTAGGAACAAGCTCATATGTGGAAATGAAGAGATTAGCAGTTTACAGAGAAGAGTGGAGAACACGAATTGCTGACAACCAATCTTAGGATTGAGAATTAAGAAGAAGATGGCTTTTAGTACCAGGAGTGTCCAAGGACATGTTCGGCTCGCCAAATCCAGGTCTTTTAATTTGACGCCCGTAGGTGACCTGCATGTCATGATGAAGATGAAATGATGATGAAGACGACACATACACTGAGCCCCCATGCCAGTGAAATTGACGGTTAAAATTCCTGACCCTGCCAGGAATCAAACCCGGAGCCCCTGTGACAAGACAAATATGCACCACACTAGTCAATTTCACACAATTATGCTCCTAATCCAGATACAGGCTACCGTATCAGGTAACAAATATTTGCTACACTTCACTGTACCACTGAACATAAATTTCTATCTTCTAAATGGAATGTGAAATACAAGCACAAGAAGGTTCACTGTGTTTTTCAGCAATCTTGCTACTAACCAGCAAGCAAAACTGAACATTCCTGAGGCTAACGACTTGCTCCCTAAAGGTGCAACTTATCCTGTGAAGTTCAGGAATTCAAGGGTTTTTCCCGTAATCACGCAACTGTGGTGACGGCTCTTACCCAAGTTGGAAATCATGTTTCTTTCACAGGTGATGACAATCTTTTCAGGGCTAGGAAAAATGTTATCTTACTCGTACTAAGCGGTAATAACGAAAATTTGTGATGTGGTAGGTATGTTTATATGTTCCTAATCCAGATAGAGGCTACTGTATTATGTGACAAATATTCACCATTCTTCACCATACCACTCAACACAAAATAAATTTCTTACTTCTAAATTGAATGCAAAATACAAGCACAAGTAGGCTCATTATGTTATTCAGCAATCTCGCTACTAACCGGCAAGCAAAACTGAACATTCCTGAGGCTAACGACTTGCTCCCCGAAGGTACAAGTCATCCTGTGGAGTTCAGGAATTTAAGGCCTTCTTCCATAATCACACAACTAAGGCGACAGCTTTTACCCAACTTGGAAATCACGTTTCTTTTGCGAGGAATGACAACATTTTTATGGCTAGAAAAAATGCGATTTTAATAAGCAGGAATAGCGAAAATTCGTGATGCGATAAGTAAGGTGTTTTTATATAGATTCAGTACGATGAGAATCGGAACCTTGCATTTATGACCTGCTAAGCTGTAAAACGTGTTAATGCACTGAGGAGGTTTCACTGTATATAGCAAATATGTCATTAATAAAATTATCAAAAAAATTAATCCACCTCCACCCTAACCAGAGAAATTAAGCCTAAAAACTTAATTCAGCCTTTTAATACTAATATATATCAGATAAGTAATTTTTTAACAAACAAAACCGTAATACAGCCTTCAGAACTACTAACAATTCATCAGTCTTCTATAATACACACACAGTCAACCATTGTAATAAATTTCTTAATTCAGGCATCTACAGATTAAAATGTACCGATGGCAAATCCATTTATTTAGGACAAACAGGCAGGAGCTTTATAACTCGCTATCTTGAATGTGTTAATGTCAGAAAACATAATCATTTTTCTGCAATGTGCCAACACATGGTGAATTTTAAACATCGCACAAAAGGGTCCCTTGTTCAATACCCTTGAAAATTGTTATATCCGTTTAGATAATATCTCCAATCCTGATTATAATCTCAATGAAATTTCTGATAAACACAATATACTTTCTGATGTCATTATCCTGTTCAGTAAAAAAAAAAAAAAACAGATCCAAGTGATCCTTCAGCCACTTTTCCACCTCTTCACTCGCTTCCCATTTTCCCCTCACCTTCCCTCCCTCTTTCTCAGTGCCAGTCTGCTGCTAATCACACATTCAGTACATCACACGCAATCTAAAAAGGACAGCGCCTGTTAAGCTGCGGAGGGGTGAGTCTCATTCAAATACGCTACTAACTGCTGCTTTCTACCATTTAGCTCCCAATACTTTTTTTCTTTTTTTTTTTTTTCTTTTTTTTTTTCCTTTTCATTTTCCAGACATCTGAACTGGATATCAAAATTACACTTTGATCTGTTATTGACAGCAATTACAAATTATATCACATTGAATTGGGCCACTCACTACAAGCTTTCTTTCACAACAAGATGTCCCCTTCAGCCTAACATTATGTTGAATAACTTGAATAGTCACAATCACCATAACTACAGGAACTGACTCAGTGTTTTACAATAAGTCTACTCATGTACATAACAACTATTTGGATTGTTGTTTTTATCATCTGTAATCGTGCCTTTCAGATGATTTTTTGAATGTCAGATTGTAATATCTTGACATACAACTGCTTTATATGGCAGGACATAATCAGGACTCAAAATGGACAATGAAATCCATACCTTATGTCTAATAGTTTTATAATTTAATTGACCTATAATCTCTGCCAAATTATTTTAACTTATCTTATTAAAATGTTTGTGAACCACATTAGCTGTTTTCCTTCATTTTTACTTCAGTTTTTCTTGGATCTTGCCCTTTTTTTTTATTTGTCAGTGGCTGAGGATGACCTCTTAGTAGGTCAAAACTAGTACCTAAAATATAATATCTATTTATTGATATTGAACTTGTACTGAAGAGGTGGACCCTACTTCAACTTCTCTGAAATATTGTGAATTTTGTCAATATGCATCTACTGTGAAGTTCATATCTTCTTTCTCAATGGAATGCCTCTCACACAGTGAGGTGAATTTGTCATTTTGTCTTACACAGCAATTTTAACATCACCTAAGATAAAACTAGGTATCCACAGTCAAAACTTCTGAGATATTACTCTGCAATTTCTGCAGTGAAGTTCTATCTCGTGCTTATTGATGGAGATTAGTATCGTTACATATGCCAAAATGGTGATTTATTCACGTCACTGAAAGAAAGTATTTTCCACTAAACAGTTCAAATATGTACGTCTGACAGGGATTACCTGCTACAAGATGGGGTAGATCATACAGCCTGAGACTCTAGTCTGTAAATAACCAGACTCTCTAAAGGGGCCAACAGCTTTGGGCAGAGGAGCTCTTAAGTTGTGTGATCGTTCCCCAGTGGAAAAAATGTCATTGAAACCCAGCAGGCAGCATCTGTTGTCCAGTTCAGGGACGGCTGCAAAAGGTGTCTGTTCTCCAGCTTATGGATGGCCTCATTGGAACCTGGCAGTTGGATGTAAAGTGCTTTTGGGTGTGGCAAGTCCACCATAATAATAGCCTATAACAAGTGTCAAAATCAATCAGAACAAAGATCCAAGGAGTAGTAGTACCGCAGAAGCGATGTGCCTCTCTAGTGTCTCCAATGGGTTGCAGGACACTTGAGATCATCGTATTGTTTTAACCTATATATTGTGCCACTTTCAGCCTTCCAAACATTCTCATCATCTCATTATTGCTGAGGAGGACAATAGAACTAAGGATGAACATAATTGAACCTCATACTAATAGGTGAAGTTGTGCGCATCAACATGGCAAATATGGCACAATCACTTCACTCAAAGAATTGTAGTTTTCTTTCAATAGTACGAAATTTGTGGTTGTGAGAGTTTCATTTACAAAAACCAGTGGATGTACAAAAATGGCAAGAATTAAGAAAGGAGTGAGACAGGGTTGTCCACTGTCTCCATACCTTTTTAATTTGTTTATTTGAAGAATCATTGTATGTTTTAAAGGAAAGGACTAAAAGCTTAAAGATAAATGGGAAAAGAATCCACAGTATTAGATATGCTGATGACATTTCCATAGTAGCAGGCTCTGAGAAGGAATTAAATAGAATGTTTTTTGTGTGATACATTGAAATATTACAAACTTAAAATCAATAGTAAGAAAACCAAAATTTTTGTTGTGAGCAAAGATTGCAGGAAAGTTAATATAAGCATAAGAATAGGAAATTCCAAAATAGAACAAGTGCAACATTTCTGTTAATTACGATGCATTTTCACTGAAGACAATAGATGCACCAAGGAAATCAAATGAGGAATAGCTCTTCTAAACAGGCCTTTCAAAATAAAAGAAGTCTTTTAACAGATAAGTTTAAAAACGAGAAAGGCTTTTGAAAAATCCTTTGTCTGGAGTGTACCACTTTATGGTTGTGAGAGCTGGACTATTGGAAAAAAGGAGAGAGATTCATTGGAAGCAGCTGAAATGTGGATTTGGAGGAAAATGACAGTGACATGCTGGACTGAAAAAATAGTAGAATCAAGATGTTCTAAAGGAAATCAGTGAACAACGAAGACTGACAAAGGATATGGAAAGAAGGAAGATAAAATTTGTAGGTCATATCCTGAGGCATAATAACTTTCTAGTAAATGTCTTTGAAGGAAAAATACTAGGAAAGAAAGGAAGAGGAAGACCAAGGAAGACATACTTTGAGGATGTGAGAAACTTGATAGGATGTAAAAACTCAAGGAAGTGAAAAAAGAACAGGAGGATTGAGTAGAGAATGATTGCAGCGGCAAGGCTTAGCCTTTAGTGTATGATGATGATGAGGATAGTAGTTCCATTGTATTTTTCTTGTAAAGGGAAGATGACTTATACCTGGTGCCAATTTCACCTCTTGAAACATTCTTTTTTTTCTCAGTATCACTGTGAAAGACAGACACTATAAGGATTTGATATATATAGTCGTTTCACTCATGTCCGAGTATCATGACCCAAGGATTTTGTTGCTTCTCTCATAAGTTGATGCCATTACATGTGATCTTGAATCTTCTGAACAGTAGTTCTCCATGGCAAGTTAGTGATCTCTCTGATTTGATCAACCCATGTATATATATTATTGACTTGGTCATCGAATGTAAGGTTTTTTTTTCAGGGGAAAAAGACACGTCAGCTGTTTCCAAAATTATCTCAAAAGAAATCTGCTGCTGGTGAACTCATACAGATGGGTGTGTATGGGCTCATGAAGATGAAATCAGATGGTTGTGCCAGATACTTCATTACATTCAATGACAACTCTACACATCGGAGTGAGGTTCGTTTTCTATAAAAGAAGAATGAAGTACCTACTTCACGAATTCCAGGCTTTCAAAACCATGATTGAGATGCAATTCGACAAGAAGATAGTTCCTTCAATCTGATAATGGAATTTAGTACGTCATTAGGCAGTTTATATACCAATATAATATTCCGTTATTGGACATTATTTTAGGTTCCCTATGGGAATCAACATTTACATCATTAGGCAGTTTGACGACTTATTGAAGAGCTTCAACATTAGTTGTTGATTGACGGTCCCAAACAACCCTGAGCAGAATGGGGTAGCCGAGTGGAAAAACTGCACCGTAGTTGTAATGGCCCGGTGTCTACTGATCCAGTCTGGCTTTCCACCTTCGTTCTGGGCAGAAGCGGTCTCAACTGTGAATCACATCAGGAATCGCTCCCCAACTGCTGCATTAGATGGAAATGCCCTCATCAAAGCATGGATGGGAGAAAAACCAGATGTGGTGAACTTTCAGGAATTTGGTTTGTTGGTCTACTATTTGAATTGAACCAAGAGCACAGGCAAGTTTGAGCCACGTGCACAAAAGGGCATGTTCCTGGGCTCTGCTGCAGATTCCAAGGCCTTTAGAATTTGGATCCCTGGGGAACGGTGAGTGGAGATTTCGTGTGACCTCCAGGTCCTGAAGGAGCTTCCAAAAATGAATGGTCATCGTTATGAAGATTTCTCCCAGAACAGATGACAGTTGTTATCGAGACTGTTGCCCATCTGAGCGTTGACGAGACAGCAGAAGAACATGTGTCAACAACGGAAGCATTTTACGTTGTTGTGAACAAGAATTATTCAATCCACTTTCAAGTTCAGCAAGATGATATGCAACCGAATTTGACAGATTCAGAGGACAAACCAGACTTCTTGGGCTTCAATGTGGATCCCGTTTGTTGAAGTTACATCAACGAAGCGCAGGCCAAGTAGGACTAAGGAGGTTATCATGGGAAAACCAGGCAGGCCAAGGAAGCACCAGGTTACTGAGGAGGAAGTCAGAGATCACCTAGATGTCGCGTGTACAGCGGAAGTTGCCATCGAGTCCTCCACAATCTCTGCTCCCAGTGAAGAAAAGTGGATGCAGGTGATGGTCGACGAGTTTTGCTCAATAATGAAGAATGATACCTGGGACTTGGTAGAGTGTCCGAAGAATTGTTCAACTGTCGGGAGTTGGTTAGTATTGAGAAAAAAATATGGCACTGATGATTCTATAAATAAATGGAAATCTAGGGTTGTCGCGAAAGGATTTTCTCATCGTCTTGTGATGGATTACAGCAAGACCTATGTTCCTCTGGCTTAGTTCTATTTGCCATGGTGACATCTCCACTGCCTTCCTAAATGGCATTGTTGATAAAGAGATTTGGGTGGAAGTTCCGGAAAATATTGAAAGATTTTTAAAGTTCATCATTGAAAGGAAGTATGGCACTTAAGATGTAATCGACAAGAACAAGATGATGTTATCCGAGCTACAGAAGGGAAACAGAGTATGCCGCATGAAGAAAGCACTATACGGATTGGAATGGCTGGACGCTGTTTGCACCAGCATTTGAATCAAGAATGATGGAAATTTGGAGCAAAGCACTTTCGGGGATACGGGTGTCTACGTAATGACTACAGGGGATGGCCTACTGATAATAATCATCTATGTTGATGAAATTATTGATCTATGTCAGAACCTCAGAAGAATCTATGACCTCTATGGATTCCTGAAATAGCCTTTTGAGATTAATGATTTGGGTGACATATCATACAGTTTGGGAATCAAATTCACTCACACTGATTCGACAATCACCAGTCAGGATATATTTTGGACCTACTTATCGCTTTGGAATGTCATCATGCCAACAAGTCTCCATGCCGCTTGATCCAAGGACTAAGCTTTCAAAGACAGACAATTGGACCATTGAGGATGGAGAGAAATGGCCGTACCGCAAGCTTCTTATTTCACTCATTTACCTGTCTGTTGGGACGCATCCCGGCATATCTCATGCAACTAGTATTCTAAGCAAATTCAATGACTTTGGTGCCAGCCATTGGCAGGCTGCAAACGTGTGCTACGTTGCGTCAAGGGAACACTGGACTTCTCATTGAGAGGGGGCAGTCTAGCTGGTTATGTTGATGCTGACAGGGCTGCTTGCATTGACGACAGATCATCATACACTGGATATGCCTTCACATTGAGTGGAGGTCCTGCTTCCAGGGAGTCAAGAAAACAGCACACAGTTGCGCCTTCGTCTACAGAGTCTGAGTAAATGGCTCTCAGCAATGCCTCCAGGGAGGCAATACACCTGCAATGGCTGTCTGAGGAGATTAGTAAAAGTCTGCTGCCAACTGTCAGTCTGCACATTGACAATCAAGTATCACAGAAATTGGCTGAGAATCCTGTGGTCCACTCACACACAAAGCATATTTGTATGCGTCGTCATTTTGTGAGGGAAGCTCTTTCTGTAGAAGAAATCAACCTGCAGTACCTTGTGACAGAAGAGATGCCGGCAAATATGCTCACAAAAAGGACTGCCCAGAGTCAAGCATTGGTAATGTTTGAGCAACCTTGATCTCAAGAAGTGACTTTTTGGGCAATTGTCGTTTTGAGAGGGGGTGTTAAATATGATTCAAATTGAGCTACCCTGTAGTGCTGTAACCTGGTGTTCTTTAGTGTTTTCTCTTTGGTTATGAACAGCCATTTTTTGTTCTGTTCACTTCGTGCCTGTTACTTGGCATTTTTGTTCGATTAGATCAAACTTGTTTTATCACATTAGCAAATAACTACCAGATTCTCATCATTATATTGTTATTAGCACTGCTGAAAACTACTGGAAACATTAGAAATAATAGCCTGTTTCTTGTTCTTTACAGACAGGGAAACCGAGCGAGTTGGCTGTGCAGTTAGGGTTGTGTAGCTGTGAGCTTGCATTCAGTAGATGGTGGTTTCCCATTTTCACACCAATCAAATGCTGGGGCTGTACCTTAATTCAGGCCATTGCTTGCCAATCCTAGCCCTATTCCATCCTTGCGCCACCAAAAGCATTCAGTGTGATAGTGCATTGTTAAACCACTAGCAAAAAATAAAACACAGACAGGGAAACACACAAAAAACACACATTGAGAGTCACCAAATGATTCTCTGGAACACAACCAAAACTCTATAGAAAATTCATGAGTAAGTGCTTTACAATAGATCCTGCTGGAACTAACTATGGTTCATTCAATTTCTGTTCTTCAAATGGCAGCGACATGTTGTCCTCTCTTATGATTTGATGTAGTACTGGGAGGAATGCACGTCAGTGGGGTCTGGAAAAGAAGTTGTAATAGAGAGATTTATCATTATCAAGAGTATCGTTAAATTGAGATGAATTTTACATTGAATTAATGGAATTAATTACAGGATCAGAATATTTTAACATCATAGAGGGGATTATCATTGCATCGGTAATTATTGTACGAAGATTTCATTGTACCTATAATACCAATTTCTGAAAGAGTCAAACTACTACCACTTGGTGTTAATTGTGAGAACTGATTTAAAGGGCTAAACAACTAGATTATCCATTTTTAATAAAATGGAAAATTAAATGGGTTTCAACCATGCAGGTAATAAGGAAGACAAGCAAATAAGGGGAAGGGGGTATGGGAACCAGGAAAATAATTTGTCTTAGGTCTCGTGAATATAACGTCAAAATTGGAAAAGAGTGTGTGCTGTCTGAAGGAGATTCAATGTGAAAAGTTAGTGAGCGGAACCTAGCCATAAGTGGAGCAGTACCAGGCTCATATTGTCATATTTACATTTAATCTTGCAGTTCTTGTAGAATATAGGTTGGCACCAGTTATGTAGTGTAGGTGTATTAGACTCTCACTTGTTTTGCCCACTCCTGGTAGTCATTTAACCTCCTAGAATGCTAAAATGTGGAGGATTTGTCACTGTAAATTTACTGGTATGTTGAACCCTTTGAGGCAAATGCAGGACACCTCATTATCACCAAAGACTATTTGTAGTCTAAGGAATGTTAAATGTTTATTCATGATTGACTTTTGTGATGGTGTAGGATATGATCCCAGTAGTTTTCTCCAATCTTTTTCTTCTAATTGTCGAATAGTACTATTATTTTTCCTTCTTTACTTGTCTGTGTTGACTTTTTTATATGTGTTAAAGTGCCACTGAAATATCCTAAGAGTTCAAATAATAACAACAGCTCTTATCTTGAATATCCGTGCCTAATCTTAGACAGTAACAAATATTTCTATGAATCGCTGTCAGTCATGGCACCAGCATGATTAAATGTTGCCATTTGATTACTTACTGTTAAGAGTTAAAAATTGCTGTCTTAATGTTCCTTATTCCCTATTCCCTGTTACAAAGTGTTGTACACCTAACCAGCATGTGAGCTTGGGATCAATCCTAAGCACTTCTTGCATGAACTCTGAAATCCCTGTGCTTGTTCTTTCTGTTTCTCGTTTCTTGTTGTAGAAATGTAAGTTCTAGATAATTAATAGCTGATTTCTTCCATTCTATTTGCTTCTGCCTCTTTTCCCTTTTATTAGCAGGTTGTAAAGAACATGAATTGGATATCCCATTTGTTTACATTTATATGAGAAAATATTTGAACATTGTCAATCCTCTAATAAATGTTTGAGTAAGAACTGAGTACTTTAGTAGTAGTTTACTCTGAAAACATACCTAGGTATTTTATGTAATCTTGAACATTGTTTTCCTAGTTCATTTTGAATTACTTAGTGATTGCAGTAGGACACTGATCTCTTGCATGCATTATATAAACCAGCTGGTGCTTTGTGTATTTGGTAGTTTGCTGGCTTCTTTAGATGTTTGTTACTTCAGAGTATGTTGTGTGGTGAACTTCATAAATTGTTAAAGCTATAAATGTGCTTTAGTTGCAGCCTGCAGTTGAAATGACCATTCTACAGTGTAGGCCAAAAGTCACTATTGGATACTTAGGCCACAAGCAATTTAAAAACCTTGCTGAACTTTCTAATACTAATGAATGAACATATTATGCAGTAATTTGCAGGCCTGTTACTGTCATCATTCGTTTAACTTTTCGGTATGTTGGCCATTATTTTCTGCACACGTTGGGTGCGCTGTCATATACAGTATGTCTGCTTGCCCACTTGAACATTTCAGAAGTAATCATGCTGAAGATACGGCAAATTTCTCTTCTTAATTCTTCAACAGATGTCGTCTGTATCCTCCCAAGATTTTCCTATAATTTGAACCACAGCCAGTTTGTCACATGTTGGGAGGACCACGTTGTCTGACCCTCATAGGAAAGTTGCTGCTGAACCATTCTCCAACAGGAGTGCAGTAATGACTGTATTAAAGAAACCAACTCTGACTCCAACTTGGCAGGTTTGATCCTGGCTCGGTCCGGTGGTATTTGAAGGTGCTCAAATACTTCAGCATCAGTTCGGTAGATTTACTGGCACATAAAAGAGCTCCTGCGGGACATAATTCTGGCACCTTAAAGAGGAGACTAAAAGGGGCAACCAAGTGATGATGGAATTAGAACCATGAGATTACTTGTGAAGTGAGGAAAACCACAGGCCTGGGCATTGCCTGTGATTAGTACCATCGTGTGCATTCCATTGAGGCAGGGGAGTGGACGGTCGACTGCAGAGACTAGTGTCTAGCAGGAATAGGTGCTGAGCGCTGCACTCGAATGGGTTGGTTCCACTCTGTTCAAAATGGGTCTGCATTGCTTATGAGTAGTACCTTTATTTGAGGAACACCATGGGTCTGTGTTGCCTGTGGGTGGTACCATAATATGTGATATACTGTGGGTCTACATTGCTTATGATTAGTACCACTATGTGAGCAACACCATGTGTATACGTAGCTTGTGATTAATACCACTATCTGAGGTTCACCACGGATCTAGCTGGTGTCCGTGATTAGTCTCACTATCTGAGGAACACCATGGGTCTGCGTTGCTTGTGAGTGGTGCCATTATACGTGACATACTGTGGGTCTACATTAGCAGTGATTAGTACCACCATGCAAGGAACATCACAAGTCTACGTTACCTGTGATTAGTACCACTATAGAAGGAACACTATGGTTCCACTTTACCAGTGATTAGTACTAATGAGGGGCTGGTGACCTGGATTTTGCATCCCTTTGGAATACAAGCATCATTCTAGAAAAAAAGCCATTGTGAATTGAATTGTTTTGAATTCATGGTCATTTTTCATCAGCATTCTGTTTTAGATTTTAGTCAGTGGGTTCGGGATAAGGGTTGGACATACAAACATTGCTTATAAAACAAATATAAAATGACTTATCACACAGACAACAATCAGCTAATAAACTCATGTTGGAAAAACATCTGTTGTCACCACAACAGGTTGATTGAACTATTACTAAACAAGCATATAAAGATAAAAAATATCCCTCTCAGCCTAGGAATAGTTTTTAATTAGTTTTAGTTCACTACAAATGTGTTATTTCATTACAAACACTATCCAGTCATGACTTTTGGCCCACCAGTGTGATATTATTGGTAGTCTCTTTAATAGTTGCACAGAACGATGCAGCAATTATCTGATTATCATTGATCAAGGCACATTTTGAAATGTTCTTGATCTTCTTTCAAACACCTGAGTGTTTTGTGAAGGAACTGATTCAAAGGAACATTGTACCAGGTGGTTACAATTAAACTTCCTACCTAACCGTCTCTGTGCGGAAAACAAACGATCGCATGAATGGGAAACTTAATGTGAATGCTGCCAAGGACACGGGGAAGAGGAAAAAAAATGAAAAAATCAATTCCAAAGAAACACTTTTAATGCATTTCATACAGTATTCTTAGTTTTTGTGAACCTAGTATCTATCATACGCCAAGGTATGTTTGAAGTGATGCCCATTTGTGTCCAGGACAGTCTGACAGCATAGGAAAGCTTACTGCACGAAGCATCTCCACAGGTATGACTGATACCTCTCTTAATGTGCTGCTTTTCAAATCGGCACATGTGGAATGTTACCCTGATAAACTCTGTCTTTCAGTAATCTTGCAGCCCATAATCAGGATATTACTCCTACCAGGTTTGGTACGCGTACTATGAATAGTTTTCTGTCTCGAGGGGCATAAGTAGGAAAAGTTTAATTGTAACTGTCCAAAACTGCAGAACAAAATTTCATATCATTTCCTACAGACATTTGCAGAGTACAAATCATAAAAATATTTACAAATACTCTTACAGTAAATTGAGTATTTGACATTTTGCTACAGGTGCTAGACATAAAACATTCAATCCCAGCTTACTGCTGGTATATTAGAAAGCAAATTATATAAAAATAGAAAAAGGATTTACTACCTTGGGCTTTGTAAGCCAACTTCAGGATGCACATGAGAATGATCCAGCCAGTTTTTGGAAGGGAAGAAGAAGGTGGAAAAAAAAGGGAGGAGGAATGTAATTTGAATTTGAAGGTCATTATTTTCAATACTTTTTTATTATTATGAGGAGGTATATACCAGTACTAACTCTTGTATCTATACATGACAGGTAATTGCAGCAGTAATGCAACCATGGGGCTCTTAGCTGAGTCCTGGCATTGCTTCCACTTGCTTGTGCCAGGCTCCTCACTTTCATCTATCCTATCCGACCTCCCTTGGTCAACTCTTGTTCTTAACCGACCCCAATGGTATTGGGTTCCCGAGGCCTAGGGAGTCTTTCATTTTCACGTCCTTCATGGCCCTTCTTTTGCCGATCATCATCATTGATGCCCCACTCCAGTCGCCCGGGTGTGTTTAACAAGCCTCCTTCACTCCTTTCTGTCCTTCCACTTTTCCTGCTCCACTACTTCCGCCAGATCCCATCCAGCTTCTCTAATGTCCTTCCAGATCTGATCCATCCACCGTCTTCTCGGTCTTCCAGTGGTCTCTTTCCCTTAACTTCTCTTTCCAATTCCTTTTTTGCTACCCGTTCCTTTCCCATTCTTTTTACTTGCCCGAACCATCTCCGTCTTGCTTTCTGTATGTTCTGTACTAACGGTTCTATATTTAGCTCTTCTCTGATTTTAATATTTTGGATTCTATCTCTTCTTGTCTTTTTAACCAGATCTTACTATCTTATCTCTTATTAGTTACCAGCGTTTCTAGTCCGTACGTTACAATTGGTATGAAATACTGTTTATATAATGTTAAATTCATTCTCTTGGGTACTTTGTCATCCCATAAAAGTTCTCTGACTTGATGATAAAATTTTGTGCCTTTACTTAGTTTGTTATTAATTTCAGGGTTGATTTCATTACTTCCATTAATAATGCTACCCAGATATGTAAACTGTTCTACATTCTCTAACCATTCTCCGTCTATGTCCACTTGGCTTCTCTATTTTCTCTTTTCCACAGTGCATGACTACAGTTTTCATTTCACTAATTACCATTCCAAACTCCTTCAGATTTTTATTCCAAATGTCCAGTCTCCCTTGTACTTCCTTTTTTTCCTTTCCCCAAATAACCCCATCATCTGCAAATACCAAAGCATTCACTTCATCACTACTGATACTCTGTTTTACACGTTTTATGATTTCATCCATCAATATAATAAACAATAATGGCTACAGTGCACTTCCTTGCTGGAGACCTTTCTTTGGTGTTACCAATCCCCACTTGTACACTGCTTTTACTCTCATGATACATTTTTATCTTGTTAATTAATGATTTTGGTATATCCTTTTTCCGTAGGCATTCCCATACATGCTTTCTCTTAACTGTATCAGTTTTTTCCAAATCCAAAAATACGAAGATGATTTCCTTGTTCCTTTCCAGATTTTTTTCCATTATCGTTCGCACTGTAAATATCAAGTCTATTGTTGATCTATTCGGTCTAAAGCCATGTTGTTCTTCATCTAAATGTTCACGAGCGGCTAACACGTGAGTTGTGAGGCTCCTGGAGAAAGTAAAAATAGGAGGGTTAAAACAGTGACGTGTGCATTGAAACTATGCTTGTGTCCCGTGTGTGAAGTGTGTTTAACTGGTAGTTAAGTACCACGTATGAAAAAGCTGCGGTTTCATAATTATCTTTAAATTATTGATTGCTTTGTGAAATAGCGTCATGCCTGCATCCAAGCCCAGAGGAAGTGCTGCCAAGCCTAGCGTGGAAGACACCATTCAGCGCCTATTCCAGGAGCCGGACATAGCGAAGGTGCTAGCCGATGTGGTTGCAGCCAGCATAGAAACTAAAATTTTAAATAGAGTGGAGGCACTGTCCGAGTTCAAGACTTTGAACGAGGAATGTAGAAAACAACTCAGTTTAAAAGACGGTGAAATTGAACAATTGAGGCAAAGCTTGGAGGAGCTAAGGACATCGTCTAAAGACTGATGACTTCGAGCAGTACCAGGAGAGAGACAATCTGTGAGTGTTTGGTGGGCCTGAGACTGAAGGGGAAGACAGTGACCATCTTGTACTGGATGTTGCACGAAAAATAGGAGCTGACATTCAGTTAGCCGATATTTTGCGCAGCCACCGTGTTGATCCAGAGGCGGGGCAGAAACCTCGCCTGATAATAGTTAAATTTGTGTCATACAGATACCGCAGCAGAATGTTTCATAACAAGAGGGAGCTTAAAGGGAGTGGGCTCACCATCCGGGAAGATCTGACGACCTGCAGGCTGAGCATCCTTCGTGCAGCTGTGGAACTCCACGGACTGCGTAACGTGTGGACCAAGGACTGTGCAGTCATCATCTGCAAACCACATGGCAGCAAAATCCGAGCTACACAGATGGAACACATCACATTTTAAATATTAAGATAACATTATTTTCCATAGTTATGAAACTCAGTTGCCCACTATTCTGAACTGTAACTTTGATATTTCAGTATTACTGTATTTGTATATACCTTTCCTATTCTGAACGCTTCATTTTTAATTTTAATTAACTTTTGAATTCATGTTTGTGGGTTACTGTAGTCACGTCCTAGTTCGTGAACCATGGGCAACGGCTGAGTGGCCTAGTAAGTGGTCCTGAGAGTCGGGATACCAGTTGTTATGGAATGGGAGTGGGCATCTCGGACATATTCTGAGTCGTGGCCCTCCTTGTGCTCAGGCAGCTATGACTATACAATTCACCGGTGGTCCATAACCCGTTAGAGGAGAGATCCTCACTTGGACTATGTGCAAGTAGGGCAGCATCCTGCTTCATGAATTTACCGAGCTCAGAACACTTTAAGCAAGCCTCGGACCTATGGGAGTAATGAAGTCCCACTCCCATTTGACAGGTGAGGGACTCCTTGGAAACAACTTGGCGAACAAAATGGAATTCGATGGGGAGCTATCAATATTAATGGGGCTTATAGAAGAAAGAAGGTAGAACTGGCTGAGTCAGCAAAGAGGATGCATCTGGATGTGCTAGGAGTAAGTGATATTCGGGTAAGGGGAGATAACGAGGAAGAGATAGGAGATTATAAAGTGTACTTGACGGGTGTTAGAAAGGGAAGGGCAGAATCTGGGGTAGGGCTCTTTATCAGGAATACCATTGCACGCAACATAGTTTCTGTTAGGCACGTAAATGAGCGAATGATGTGGGTAGATTTGTCAGTGGGAGGAATTAAGACAAGAATTGTGTCCGTGTATTCACCATGTGAGGGTGCAGATGAGGATGAAGTTGACAAGTTTTATGAAGCATTGAGTGACATCGTGGTCAGGGTCAACAGCAAGGATAGAATAGTGCTAATGGGCGATTTCAATGCGAGAGTTGGGAATAGAACTGAAGGATTCGAAAGGGTGATTGGTAAATGTGGGGAAGATATGGAAGCTAATGGGAATGGGAAGCGTTTGCTGGACTTCTGTGCTAGTATGGGTTTAGCTGTTACGAATACATTCTTCAAGCATAAGGCTATTCACCGCTACACATGGGAGGCTAGGGGTACCAGATCCATAATAGACTATATCTTAACAGACTTTGAATTCAGGAAATCTGTTAGGAATGTAAGAGTTTTTCGGGGATTTTTCGATGATACAGACCACTATCTGATCTGTAGTGAACTAAGTATCTCTAGGCCTAGGGTAGAGAAAGTGAAATCTGTCTGCAAACGAATAAGAGTAGAAAATCTCCAGGACGAGGAAATTAGACAGAAGTACATGGATATGATTAGTGAGAAGTTTCGAAAAGTAAACAGTAAGCAGGTTCAGGATATAGAAAGTGAATGGGTGGCATACAGGGATGCTGTAGTAGAAACAGCAAGGGAATGCCTAGGAACAACTGTGTGTAAAGATGGGAAAATGCGAACATCTTGGTGGAATGATGAAGTGAGAGCAGCCTGTAAACGTAAAAAGAAGGCTTATCAGAAATGGCTCCAAACAAGGGCCGAGGCAGACAGGGATTTGTATGTAGATGAAAGAAACAGAGCGAAACAAATAGTTGTTGAATCCAAAAAGAAGTCATGGGAAGATTTTGGTAATAACCTGGAAAGGCTAGGTCAAGCAGCAGGGAAACCTTTCTGGACAGTAATAAAAAATCTTAGGAAGGGTGGAAAAAAGGAAATGAACAGTGTTTTGAGTAATTCAGGTGAACTAATAATAGACCCCAGGGAATCACTGGAGAGGTGGAGGGAATATTTTGAACATCTTCTCAATGTAAAAGGAAATCATCATGGTGTTGTTGCAAACAGCCAAGCTCATGGGGAGGAGGAAAATGATGTTGGTGAAATTATGCTTGAGGAAGTGGAAAGGATAGTAAATAAACTCCATTGTCATAAGGCAGCAGGAATAGATGAAATTAGACCTGAAATGGTGAAGTATAGTGGGAAGGCAGGGATGAAATGGCTTCATAGACTAGTAAAATTAGCGTGGAGTGTTGGTAAGGTACCTTCAGATTGGACAAAAGCAGTAATTGCACCTATCTACAAGCAAGGAAACAGGAAGGATTGCAACAACTATCGAGGTATCTCATTGATTAGTATATCAGGCAAAGTATTCACTGGCATCTTGGAAGGGAGGGTGCGATCAGTCATTGAGAGGAAGTTGGATGAAACCCAGTGTGGTTTCAGACCACAGAGAGGCTGTCAGGATCAGATTTTCAGTATGCGCCAGGTAATTGAAAAATACTACGAGAGGAATAGGCAGTTGTGTTTATGTTTCGTAGATCTAGAGAAAGCATATGACAGGGTACCGAGGGAAAAGATGTTCGCCATACTGGGGGACTATGGAATTAAAGGTAGATTATTAAAATCAATCAAAGGCATTTATGTTGACAATTGGGCTTCAGTGAGAATTGATGGTAGAATGAGTTCTTGGTTCAGGGTACTTACAGGAGTTACACAAGGCTGTAATCTTTCACCTTTGCTGTTCATAGTTTACATGGATCATCTGCTGAAAGGTATAAAATGGCAGAGAGGGATTCAGTTAGGTGGAAATGTAGTAAGCAGTTTGGCTTATGCTGACGACTTGGTCTTAATGGAAGACTGTGCCGAAAGCCTGCAGTCTAATATCTTGGAACTTGAAAATAGGTGCAATGAGTATGGTATGAAAATTAGCCTCTCGAAGTCCAAATTGATGTCAGTAGGTAAGAAATTCAACAGAATTGAATGTCAGATTGGTGATACAAAGTTAGAACAGGTCGATAATTTCAAGTATTTAGGTTGTGTGTTCTCCCAGGATGGTAATATAGTAAGTGAGAATGAATCAAGGTGTAGTAAAGCTAATGCATTGAGCTCGCAGTTGCGATCAGCAGTATTCTGTAAGAAGGAAGTCAGCTTCCAGACGAAACTATCTTTACATCGGTCTGTTTTCAGACCAACTTTGCTTTACGGGAGCGAAAGCTGGGTGGCCTCAGGATATCTTATTCATAAGTTAGAAGTAACAGACATGAAAGTAGCAAGAATGATTGCTGGTACAAACAGGTGGGAACAATGGCAGGAGGGTACTCGAAATGAGGAGATAACGGCTAATTTAGGAATGAACTCGATGGATGAAGCTGTACGCATAAACCGGCTTTGGTGCTGGGGTCATGTGAGATGAATGGAGGAGGATAGGTTACCTAGGAGAATAATGGACTCTGTTATGGAGGGTAAGAGAAGTAGAGGTAGACCAAGACGACGATGGTTATACTCGGTTTCTAACGATTTAAAGATAAGAGGTATAGAACTAAATGAGGCCACAACACTAGTTGCAAATCGAGGATTGTGGCGACGTTTAGTAAATTCTCAGAGGCTTGCAGACTGAACGCTGAAAGGCATAACAGTCTATAATGATAATGTATGTATGTATGTTTGAATTTAATTTAACTAAATACGTGTATTTGTGTTCTTCTTTTTTATGATTAATTATTAATGTAACATTTTTAATTTTTAAATAGTTTCAATACTTTACCAGTCATATATATTTCATTAATTTTAGACAAGACACCCTTAGTTCAGTTGTACTTGAAAAATATTAGGACTGGGCGAGTTGACCTTGTGGTTAGGAGCGCACAGCTGTGAGCTTGCATCCGGGAGATAGTAGGTTCGAACCCCACTGTCGGCAGCCCTGAAGATGGTTTTCCGTGGTTTCCCATTTTCACACCAGGAAAATGCTGGGGCTGTACCTTAATTAAGGCCACGGCCGCTTCCTTCCCACTCCTAGCCCTTCCCTATCCCATCCTCGCCATAAGATCTAACTGTGTTGGTGCAACGTGAAGCAACTATAAAAAACAAAAAAATAAAAAGTAATTTAATGCACAATTGATTCATTACCTGCATTCCTTTACTTCAGTTAATGATAAACTCCTCCTAGCCCCTCGTGTTTGTCTATTTTGGTGATTTACATTCTACCAAGTTGGTTACTGTTACGAGTCACAATGCACATTCCTCTGACGTCACCTGTCTATCTCAGCAGCCATCAGGCCACCTACCCTCTCCTTTCCTTCCACTGTTCCCGCTCCCCCCACCCTCTAGTTCCAACCTTGACCAAAGTACCGCTAACATTCTTAGGAACTTCGTCTCACAACATTCCAGAGTCCTTCACGTCTGTCATATAAACAGCCAAAGCTTATTAGCTGCCAATCGAATGGATGAGCTTACAGAAATATTCTGCCCAGTTTTTTTTCCATGTCCTACTAGTGTCTGAGTCATGGTTAAAAGATAAGAGCCCATCTTCTTTGTGTCAACTTGAAGGCTACTCGCTTCTGAGAAATGACCGCACCCACAAGTGAGGTGGAGGGGTATGTGGCTATTTCTTAACCAGCCTCCCACCCAAAATGTTAGGTCATTCACCAGGCAAGTACGGGAGGAAACCAGAATACATGTTCGTAGAAATAACAGCGAACGGGATTAAAGCCCTTGTAGGAGTAGTTTACGGGTCATTGAGAAGATTTTGAAGCTGACTTAACTGAACTGCTGCCAGACTACCCTCACACAATAATTATGGGAGATTTTAATACGGACTTAATTGACGTAACTTCTCCCGAAACCACGCGACTTTAAACATTGTTTCAAGCCCTTAACATGGACGGACATCTTGCCTCTCGCTGCAAATCACCATACATCTCATTCGCACACACTGTTAGATCTTATAGTTACCAGCAATTCAGATAGAATCCTCAATGTTGGTCTACCGGGCGAGTTGGCCGTGCGTGAAGAGGCGCGCGGCTGTGAGCTTGCATCCGGGAGATAGTAGGTTCGAATCCCACTATCGGCAGCCCTGAAAATGGTTTTCCGTGGTTTCCCATTTTCACACCAGGCAAATGCTGGGGCTGTACCTTAATTAAGGCCACGGCCGCTTCCTTCCAACTCCTAGGCCTTTCCTATCCCATCGTCGCCATATGACCTATCTGTGTCGGTGCGACGTAAAGCCCCTACCAAAAAAAAAAAAATGTTGGTCAAACCTCTGTACCTGGTATTTCTGCACATGACGCAATATACATCTCGTATAACCTCCGGCCACCGAAACCCTCCCAGAAATTTATTACCTATCGACCATTGAAAAATATAAAGATTGACTCTTCGAGGACGCAGGCATCATACCGTGGCATAACAATTACCTGTAACAAACTAGACCACAAAGTCGCCTTCTTTAACAGCAAAGTAATGGAACTATTTGACAAGCATGCTCCAAAGCGGCGAGTGAGGATATCCAAAGGAGCCTCCCCGTGGTTAAATGACGACATTAGACAACTAATGACACAAAGAGACTGCACCGACAGACAATACAAAAATGACCCTACTGTACAAAAGTTTGACGAATATAGGAAGATACGAAAAAAGACAACACAACAAATACAGAATGCTAAACTGTGGCATGCTTACAGTTTAATTACGCCTAACGGTAGAACAGCAACGACATTGTGGAAATCTAGTAATAACCTTGGACTTACGAAGAACAAAATCAAAGACGAAATTACAGCACCTCTCAAGACTCTTAATGAGTACTTTGTTGCTAGTTCCTCCGCAGTACGACCTATTGACAAACAGAAACTTATGAACCATTATGATACACACCCCACCCCTGACAGAGATAAATTCTATTTGTCACGTGACACCCCTCCAAGTCAGAAAAGCAGTCCTTAGGATAAGCACAAAAGCGAAAGGAATTGACATTGGGACTGACATGGTCAAACTAATTCTTGATTTTATATTACCAACCTTAACCCATATTATCAATTTTTCTCCTCTATACTCCACATACCCAACTCTCGGAAAGAGGCTATTGTGCTACCTCTTCCGAAAAGTCAAATGCCTTTGAACGAGGGAGGCTATCATCCAATCTGTATTTTATCAGCTTTATCTAAAATATTAGAACATTTAGTCACTACACAAATTTCAGAGTACCGTCAAACGCACAATCTCCTTAATCCTTTCCAGTCCGGTTTCCGACAAGGACATAGTACAACTGCAGCCCTACTGTAAGTGACTGAGGACGTTCAGCAAGAAATAGACAGAGGATGAGTCATAGTTCTAGTACAACTAGATTACTGTAAAGCTTTTGACAGTGTAGACATTGACATATTACTTGTAAAACTGAAGGCTCTATATTTTTCTCAGAGTGTGATTGCTTCGATGCATTCCTATCTTTACGGACGTCAACAATGTGTGAGAGGTAATAATGGAATTGTTTCCTCATGGCGCCACGTGACTAGAGGAGTCCCTCAAGGCTCTGTACTTGGACCTCTTTTCGCACTCTTTGTGAATGACATATCATCGAATTTAATACATGGTATTTTATATGAAAGAGTCTCAATGGTGAGCATACTCAAGATGCAAGAATTTAGAACCTATTTATTTCTGATTTACACATAATTTCATCCCAGTTTTAATGTCAGTTTGTATACATTTGTTTCTTTTGTTTTATGTCAGTTGTGTGTATGTACATTTGTTTAGTTATTAGATATTTTACATTAAGGCTGAAGATGGTCAGCCCCGGCCAAAACTAGTCCCTAGTTAATGTAATTTAAAATATTGCATATTATAGTATTGAAAGGTGGACCATTACGACATTAATTTTAATAATTATATTGTGATTACAATTCAATACGGATCAGAACCATGAAGTTTATATCCTATGATTACAATTTAGGGATGGGAGATGGAGAAAGGGCAAACCTCACAATCACAGTAGTGCCTCCATTCCCACATGTATGTGTACATAAACTCTACTGAATATTTACATATACAGTAGAACCCCGTTTATCCAAAATAAAGGGGGCGGAGCCACTTCTGTTGACGCATAAACCCTGTTAAGTAAAGGTGCATACTGTATTTTAACATTAAAATATTTACATAATATTTAATCATTGTATAAAATTAGTGACTTTCTTCTGAATTTTCTTGGTAGAGCGCTGTCGAGCAACTATGTCGCTCCACCGTTCAATCAACCATACATCAGCTGGTGTAGATTCATTGCTTTGTTCAGCAAAGCGCAAAGCAATCTGAAATAATGAAACAATTTTTGTTACTACTGAACTGAATACTTTATACAGTAATTCTATTGCAGTACTGTAATTAAAGCATGTGGTACTGTATATTTTAATAAAAATTCTAAATCATTAAATCCATCATCTGCTGTAACTCAGTTCTCAGAACTGCTATTGTCAAGGTCAGAGTCATCTGCATAATCTTCATGAGAAATAATACAGTAATAATAATAATAATAATAATAATAATAATAATAATAATAATAATAATAATACAGTAATAATAATAATTCCTGCTTGTTCAAAAAAAAATGTATCATGGAAGGAACTAGAGAGTAAGAAACTGTTTTGTTTTATGCTACACATGCATTCTGTCATAAATCTTAATATAAAAATGGGGTTTGCCTAGTAGCTCTCAGCACATATAGCAAGAGAATTACTAATATCAACAGCTAAGGACGAGACGGTAAATTAAAATACAATTTTGCAAGAGCATTTTGGTTAAGCCGGGTTTCGGTTAAGCGGGATTTTACTGTATGTAGACAATCTTGAATTTACATATTTACACTCCAAACACTGTACTCTTAGAATAATAATAATAATTATTCAGCTTAAGGATGCTGAGAATTTTGTGGGTTGCTTGAATGAAGAAGAAAGAAGTACTCAGAAAGGCATATATTAGTCGGAAACTAATTTCATCAATAAAGCTCTGCAATATACTTTGGCCACATCCTCAGAATTACTGTTACTGGATCTTACAGTGGATTGTACTAGGCAAAATGCAGGGTCGAAGAGGTGCTGGGAGAAAATGGCCTTCATGTCGTAAGAACATCAAAGAATGGGCAGGAATTCAGAGTGTTGAAAGACTTTTCCATATGTTTAATGTAAATGGAGATGTATATTGAGATGATCGCTAGCACCCAGCCCCAGAGCTTTAGGAATTAACAAGCATGGCTAAATTCCCCAGCTCAGCCAGAAATCAAAACCGGAGCCCTATGAACCAAAGGCCACTACGCTTACCATCAGCCAAGGAGCTGGATTCTTACGAGATTAAAAAAATCTATCTAAATTTTACCTTGGTTGACAGTGATTTAGAACTCCACTTGTGGACCACTGTTTTCATTTCAACACCCCTTGTTTGTTGTCTGTAAAAATGTAGCTTAAGGCTGTGTTGCCTCAACTTTGTACTGTATGAGAAATGATTATGCATTAACAGGTTGTGTTTTGTTGTGTCACGTGATGAACATCTCTTGCTACATGCGTGAACATCTAATGCAATTTCATTTTGAAGTTACCTTAAAAGTGGTGATATTCATCATCATCATCATCATCATCATCATCATTTCCCAACTCCAGTTTCCCGGGTGTGGTGTACAAGCGCTTGCCATCTCCTTCTGTCTTCATACATCTTCTAATCCAGTACATCCTCCCATTTGTATCCTCTCTCCACCACATCTGATCTTACAGTCTCTATCCAATGTTTTCTTGGTCTTCCATGTGGTCTTCTTCCTACGAGATTAAGGTCGAAAAAATCTCAAGTAGCAAATCATCAGCAAATCATCACTGACTGCAGTCAGTTAACTCTTTCACTGCTTGTTGCACACATTTTCATGTCTTCTTATGAAGTTTCTAATCCATCTTGTTACTATGTCAGTCCCTGTATTCAAGAAACACCGGGCGAGTTGGCCGTGTGCGTAGAGGCGTGCGGCTGTGAGCTTGCATCCGGGAGATAGTAGGTTCGAATCCCACTATCGGCAGCCCTGAAGATGGTTTTCCGTGGTTTCCCATTTTCACACCAGGCAAATGCTGGGGCTGTACCTTAATTAAGGCCACGGCAGATTCCTTCCAACTCCTAGGCCTTTCCTATCCCATCGTCGTCATAAGACCTATCTGTGTCGGTGCGACGTAAAGCCCCTAGCAAAAAAAAAAATGTATTCAAGAAACAAATAACTAGTGTACATTCCAAGCCAGTGGATTGCTTATGGTTCTTGAATGTGCTAATTTCACAGAATGATGTGTTAACACAATTTGATTGTCATAACGTAGCATTAGTCTGACAAATAATAAATAAAATTTACACACAAGCATGTAAACAATTCTAACTGCAGCAATCCCAGAACATTATTTGTGAAAGAAATGTTCTATTTTGGTACATTATCTTGGTATCTCAAACAGGACCTCCTTGTCTTCTTTTTCATCCTCTGCTATCAAAGTTTAAATGGTTTTAAAAATGTTTTCAGATATCTGGAGGAGACCTTTAAAGTGCAAAATACATTCCTTCAGTAATTGAATAATTTAATACTTGTATTACTAAGCTGTGTTCATTTTGTAGAATGGAATTTGTAGTTTTATCCATGTAGATTTATAACAAATAGATCCTTTTTTATTGTTCAATATGAGAGTTTGTAACATTATGTTTGAGCTAGCAGCTAAAGCTGTGCACACGTATCTCTGTCCTGTCGTACAGAGGAACGTAAGCTGCAGGAGCTTGAAGCACATGGGACTCTGGCGGCCATGTCAGGTGACACTAGTCGTCGCGGTGGAAGTAAACGGCGCTGGCGACGACCGATTTCGTGCATCAGTGTCAAGAAGTTCCCCTCCTGTAAGCAGTCGTGATGCTGCTTCATGTGGTGGTACAATATTGGGTGTTCTGTTTTAAAGAATTATCATTGTTGAACATTTTGTATTGTTTAAGTAAGAATTTTTGCAACTCTCACAAGGTGGGAGAAATCGTGAAAGGAAGATTTTTTTAAATAAAATATTATTGAGTTGTCATACTTGCCGTAACTTTTTTTAAAAATAAGGGATCAAGATAGGTTGGTGTATCGTGGAAACTCCAATCTCAATTTCTCAAATGACCAAAATATTGAATATTGGATTTTGTAACTCCTTGTGAGAATAACATATCTATTAATTGTTTACTATACAGTGTACTTTGTTAACGTTATCAGTTGTCCTTTTCTTTATTATTGTGTTCTCCAAATGCCCCTACTGGTGTGTATTGATCATACGATTTGCTCTGCACACTTTCCTATACCTTGTGGGACCAATTTCTTTAAAAATATTATTCCCACAACTTTTATTTCAGTGGAACTTTCTATTTCTTTTTCAATGTCATTTTTGTGATTCATTATGTACTAAAACAATACGTGTTTATTAATTCACTTTATTTTATTTTATTGGAAAATGAACATAGTGGGTTTATACTGGCATCAAGAAATATCTTTTGAAGATAAGTAAAGAGATAAATCAGTTTCAGTGGTAAGTTTTACTCAGAAAAATGTGTTTTTCTCAAACTGTTCAACATCCAGATGAATATCCTTTATTGGGGGGGGGGGGAGAATGTTCTTTGATTAGACTGGAGCATTTTTGCTGTTATTCATCATATTTCAACTTGTAAATTTCTGCTGTGTTAGACTCTAATAAGAATCTTTAAGGTATATAAGCCAGCCTTCTTGGTTATAACAAAAAAAAATTGAAAGAAGTTCCCTTGTTACTACCAGCATTGCAGATATCTTTTATCAGGGTAGAACTGTACTATGTTGGTCCTGTTGCCAGTATACTGTACTCTTTTACAAGAGGACTGTTTTCTTTGCCCCTCAGTATGGTGCCTTGTCTCTTGTACCGTATTTAACCAGTCCCCACAATGAGGAGCTGTAAACTGCGATATGTAATTATTTAATGTATTTGCATCATACTATCTACTATGTAGAAACAATCATATTTATTGTTGTCACCGTAATGGTATCATTTTCAAGGAATGCTCTTTTTGATGAAGTTATTTGTTTTATGGTTTCTAGTGTGCAGATTCTGTTGGTTGTGTTTCTTGTCCGTACTTTACTATAAGAACAGGAAATTCTACGTACAACAATTTGATTAATAGAGCTGCAATATGTTTATCTCCATTGATATGTGGAGATTTATCAAATTTGCTGTGCACAGTTGCCGTTTGTAAGAGTAGTTTGAGTTGTTGATAAGAATCTCATATTAGTACTGCAATATATATTTCATACATTTTGCTGTGAATTTTCTCTTAGTCACTCTGCTAAGAGGTACAGAGGTGGGATAACCTTGACCCAAAATTGATCTAGAATATTTGAAATCTCTTCAAGACAGGAAAGAACATCGGCAGTGTATGCATATATGAAAAGAAATAGTGAACACTCTCTAATTTTAATTATAATGCATACTATCAAAAATCGTACATTGGATTTTGAGTTCATGTAAGTCATCATTTAGCTATCTCCATTGTAAAGTATCTTACTTGATACAGTACTTCAGTAGCATAAAACAGTTCACATTTAAGTGCAGTTGAAGTTAATCATTCAACTACTGTATTATTATAAAGATGCAGTATCTTGAACTGTTCTTCTGCTGATTTATGGTCAAACAGCATTGTATAACAATTTTTAGTTTAATGATGAATTTCTGATTGGTACTGGCATTAAGCTGTAAAACCTGCCTGTTATACAAACCTTTTAAGATGGAAACCTGTCATTGCTGTTTGGGCAGAATTGTTTAGAGTGGTTTGCAGTGGGCAATATCTTCCATAAATGACAAGCTTTGTAATAAATTTCTCATACCACTTATTAATATAAGCTGACTTCCATGGAAATTTTGACCAAGTAAGAACTGTACATGCTGTACTTCCATGTGAAATCATTTCACTAGTGATGAACGAGTACAGTAAAACGTCACTTGATTTTTAAAAATCACTATTTCAATATAACTACACCAAGGCTGATATACCAAGAGTAAACTGCAACATTTGAAATTTGATCAGATACGCATTGCAGTTTAGTGGTCAGAGGAGAGGGGAGGGTACAATGTTACAAAAGGAAAAAATTTCCAGTTATATTGTATCATCGACGATGTATGATAAGGAAGAGTGTATTGCTTCACGGCATCCGTCTTAGGTGTTAAGTGTATTGCGAAAGACCTTATAATAGAAGAATATTTTAAAATCTAATATAGATGTACATATAGAATCTCCAGTTTTACAAGAGGAAAACTAGTATATGTAAAAGCACCTTTCATAGTTTGGTAAGACTTGATGCCAGATTCCTATTACAGATTTTTAAAGTTGGTTCTTAAAAAATTTGATTGAAATGTCATAATTATTTTTCAAACTTTATTGACATGAGCCTCCACTAGCCTTGAGTAAAATAATGTGTGTGTATGGTCACTTCGTACAAACTTGAGCATCTTTCTCTAATTTTGAACTTTTTCAGATTCGTATTATTCCTATTATTAATTTACCTTAATAACCTGAATTATTACAGTAAACCCTGTCACTGAATAGTAATTGTACATTGTATCGCAGTATCATTTCCTACCCTTTATTTTTCCTTCATCTGGACAAAATATAAGTTAATTTCTTTGTACAACTTGGTGACTTTGTTACTAGTTTTTGATTTCTTGCTCTCATGATGAAATTGTCAATTATCTTGCTACTAAACTGGTTGCCTATTTTCAAGTTTTACCTCAGACAAAAAGATTTAGTTCATGCTGTTTTTAATTCTGTTTTATGGATTCCACATTCATTTCACATAATTTGTCAACAGAAATTTATTTATATACTACCAGGTATCTGAATATTGATCACATTACTTATATAAATATTAATGAGAATTCCCAAGAATGGAAGCAGTGTTATTTAGGACCAACAAGTTTCTTTGAAAATTGAAGCAACTCTTTAAATCATGAGCTTTATATTACGGAGTTGTTCTGTAGGTCCAGAATGCCATGAAATATTCTCTTTACTTAGCTGAACTACTATTTGATGGTATGTTAGCCTTCATAAGCTTCAGTTTGAAACCAAAATGAAAGGCTTTTGAGGCAGTTAAAAGAATGAAATGAGACATTGTGCACTTGCCTTATGAATATATTATTTTACTGCAGCTGAGTTGCATGCATAATCATACATTTATGTAGTTCAGTTAGAATTCCTCAAAATTTGAAGATCAAAATTACTATACACAAACTTAGTTACATAGTACACAGAATTTTTGTAAATTATAAGAAAAAATATGTAATTTATAATATTTTACCTACTACTGCAAAATTGAGAAACATTCATTATTTTGAAACTTTAGATTTTGTTACTATTTACTCCAAAAAGTTTCATATTTTCACTAGCTTTGCATTTTACTTTGCTTTATCATATACTTGCCCGGTAACCACAAAACACAAGAACATCTAATAAATGAATTGTTATAGCTATAAAATTCGAGTTTTCTTCACATTGCATCTTTAGCATTTGCTGAATATTTTGAACTTCACCTTAATAACCTGAATTATTAAATCCTGTCAGTGAGTAGTAATTGTACATTGTATTGCAGTATCATTTCCTACTCTTTCTTTTTCCTTCATCAGGACAAAATATTAGTGAATAAATATATTTTGTTTATTTACCTCTGTACTTAACAATTACATAAGTCTGTTATATATATATATATATTTATTTATTTATTTATTTTAATGTTCAGTGCATTATTAGTTCTTAAGTAATTATTAGGAAAAAATAAAACTGTTTTGCTTGCAGAACATATCCATGTATTGTATGCAGTTCTTGGGAAGCCAGCTACGTTTTTGAACTATCCCATATGAGAAAAGAGTTATATGATTGATCATTCAAGTATTTGTCACTTCATATCATTAATGCTTTCCTGAGAACTGATGTAATAGAAGACTGCAGTTTCACAATTGACTTGGCCATTATAAACTTATTGGAATTTTTAAATGAACCTACTAATATTTAATCTGGTTTTAAAATTATATCATTTGGAAACAAATCAACTAGTCAAGTGTATTTTGATTTAAGAGTGAAATGTTGCAGGTTAAATTTATCTTACATTGTTGGACACATCAGATGGGATTTAGTGTGATAGTTATACATGCTTTGACTAGCTAGGATTATTTTGTTTACTAAGGTTGTTACTAGTAAAATAATGACCAGCAACATTCTTATTGTAGAAAGATCATAAATCTAGTGTATGTAATTATTTTTTACTGTATGAGTCAATCAGAGGTTGTAAGAATGTGAATCATACTCAGAGGGCAGTATTTCTTTTAGAAGTGTGTAAGAAACTTTTAATCAAGAAAATTCATAAAATGCAAGGTATACTACTACTACTACTACTACTACTACTCTCATCTTCAGCTTACGGTTCTAAACTTTCTGGAGCCTCCTTAATTCATTTTAGGTGTTGTTTAGACAGTTCAATTCAGGAACTTTCTTAATTTTTGAAGCAAAAGCCCTACCTCATTGTTGCATTTATATTGTCAGGCATTAATAAATACTGCTTCCTTAACAAATGTAGCATCAGTTTCGACTATTCTGTTGAAACAAAGTATTATGTTCTGTTGAAATTTGTCTTGGCAATAATATTTATACCCATAATTTTTCTGGGAATAATTTCAAGACAGCTACAGTGGTGTAAAATCAATTCTGAATTATCAACAGACAGGAGGTATTTCCAATTAGGTAATATCTGGAGTACAACTTTGTGTTCCCATTAATGCTGAGGATAGCCAATTGTATAGTTGCTGAAGAAAAAGAATTTTGTATGTTGGTCGGAAGGTAGCTATTTGCACAAATATTAACGTTATACTTCTGTTACAAACAGTGGTCCTTCATACTATTAGTTCTGCCTTGATAGATATCTACAGTACTGACAGACTTGATTTTAGCAGTATTGTAGTCTCTGATGCAAGAAAAGCAAGCCTTGTGTACATTGAGCATACAGTTTAACTTTTAAAATTGTATGATTAGGACCCTGGTTCAGTCCAGTAGTATTTGAAGGTGCTCAAGTATATCAACCTCTGTCAGTAGATTTATGGATTTAGAAGCATGTTAGAGGACTCCTGAGGGATAAAATTCCAACACCTCAGCATCTTCAAAAACTATAAAAATAGTAGATATAAAACCAGTAAAGAAGTAGTCGTATAATTTGGAGTCCCTTTGATTACATATGTCACTGTATTTGATCATATATGCAGTCATTCATATTTTGTTTTGAAGCAACCCTCATATTTCTTAAGCCTAAGATCTGAAAACATCTTTGTTCTTTGTTATAATTACATGAGGATACATCAAAATATGACTCTTGATGTAAGCAATTACCAGATTTGAAGGGAGTTACAGTATGATCCTTTGAAATGTATTTGGAATCTGGGTTTTACATACTTTTTCTGACCACATGACATTAGTGCTATTTTTGGCTCTACATCAGAGTTCACAGATAATTCATTTTAATAGGGAACAAAACACTTTTAATTGTTTTTGTATTCTTTCCTTCTCACTGAACAGCAGCCTGAAATTTTGTGTGTGTTCCATGCGTTTTTAATACACTTACTTATTTGTTCTTTTTTGTTTCTGTTACAATTCCTTCTCAGTTCACTAAAGTTGCCATGAATTCAAGCAGTGTATGAATCTTGACTGTTATGGAAGCATGTGAGAGATCCTTCAAACATTCTTACTACTTATGTTTTATTTAGGATTGTATATAACTTAAATGAAAAAGTATATACATGTCTAAGTGTAAAAAGTATGGAATGTAGATTGAATCTCCCATCTTGGTTATATATCTGAGATGTCTTGAACTGGTGTATTTCAGATAGTATTAACAATCAATTTCTTATTGTCCCTTGTTTAGTTTATAGAAATACCAAACTAGCCATTCCTTCTGTAGAAATTGTACCTGCCTTATGTAACACCAAAGGAGATTTAGCTGTATGACTAAGCCTATCAGAGTAGCCTGTAGACAAATATGAGTGTTTGATTATGTCACCTAACTCAAATTGTTGATACAAATGTATGCTATAGTATTAAAAGCTCAGTATTTCTTTTTTTCATCATTTCAGTTGCAGCATTTTTTTTTGTGTGTGTGTTAGGAGACTTTATAAGAGAGGTTCAAGAATACTTTTTAGTAGCAAACAATAATTTCAAGGCTAGTTCTAATGAATGAAGCCTTATCCTGGATAATAATGACAGTGTTATGATCAGGAATCATTTCATTAACCTTCGTTATTCTGAATGTTGTAAAATAATCTTGCATTTTCTCTTTTGATAACCTGGCTGACATTTTATACAGCATGTGTCACTCTCTCATAGATACTGTAGTAATTATATACTGTAACAGGGTTTATTACCTACATTAACATGAGCCTGCTTTGCCTATATTGTAGTAATTATATACTGTAACAGGGTTTATTACCTACATTAACATGAGCCTGCTTTGCCTGTTCTTGTTACTGTTTAGCATGATCTGTTGCTTGGTTTCACATCTGCATTCTAAGGCATGTTTTCACTCACATTTCGTTTTTGCTTCAGTGTGAAGCAAGTTTCCTTCAGCACTTGCTTTACTTGGCAAAATTTGACAATCGGTTTGACAAGCTTTGGAATGTGTAGTTTTTTTTGCATGGCATATGTTTTTTCTGTAGTCATGATTAATTTTTTTAAATATACATTTCTTTTATGGTTTGTTTACCTTCTGAGTTCAAGTACACCATAAGATAAGGTGAGCTATCCTTCCTGTTATGTCTTTTTAGCAGCATTGTTATGAGGCTGATACATATAAGAATACAACTGAAGAAAAACCATAAGGAAACAAGAAAAGAGCATAAGAAAGGGGGAAAGGCACACATTGCATCACCCCTGGATCTATCTAGAATTGGGAATTAAAGGGAAAATTTCAAAGACTGCTAATGATGGTATTCAGACCCATGTCTCTCCCAAGTGCACATATAATGACCCTGTGGCCAGTAATTTCCTGGTTACTTGTTTGATATTTTTTAAATCTTGAGCATCTGTTTTGAACATAATTTCTGCAGATGTCAATCATTAGTTGTATTTTAGAATGGGTATTATAGAGGTTCTGCATCCAGAATAATCTTCTCTGCCCATGTACACATTTCTCTTCTTTGTTGCTTTCTGTGATCAGTTATATCAGGCTGTATTTGTTATTACTGAAGCTGTGATAAAATAGACTGCTTTAGCCCTTTATAGGCTGCTAGTAAATATATTTACCACTTCGGGTATTGGGTAAAAATATTCAGAAGGTAACAGATAGCCTATCATAAATGGCCTCAACTGCCTGCTTCCTGGTTAGAATAAGTAGAACATTTTTTGAAAATTGCAGTTCATGACAACTTGAATTGTTGCACTTCCAAATGTGATACATGTTTACCAAGAGCATCACTACTTCAGTCGTGTTACACGGTGTGGAAAGTTATCATGTAAGCAAAGTGATAAATATATTTTCCAGTGCACCCTCCAGGTGGAAAAAAATAATCCTAAATGCTCTCTGGTAAAAATACCATCTCATATCTCACAAACAATGCATTGACTCAGATTTTGATGAAAACCAAAACAATAACTCTAACATGATATTTAACCAAATAATATTTTTTGTTCCCCAGAGTTTTGCCCTTGTAAAGGGTTAATGTGTTTTGCAAGGGTTAAGACTTTGCACAACTTCCTGGCATGGAGTACCTCTTTATCAGTGACATAGTCTACCCATCGGAACGTGAACCCATAGGATCTTCAAAGGCCTGCAGTTGGTTCATTGACGGAGCATTTAGTATCCATCCTTAGATACCATAAAGTAGCACCGATAGCAAATAACACTTCATGCTGCACCAACAAGTTTCAAATCTGAGATCAAGGTTGCACATAGAATGTTTTTACTTCAGAAACACACTTTGTACAATGCTGATTCCAGTTTTAATTTCAACATCTAAATCCCATTCTTTTATTAGCCACCATCCTAGGTACTTGAAATGTGACACCCTTTCTATGGTGGTTCCGTCCAGGATGATAACAGCATTGGTGATTTCCAGTATAGCACATCTCAAATGAACATGTCGATGAAGGCCTAGTACAATATTTGCATGTGCCTCAACATGCCTGCTATTAAGAACTTCTTAATCATTTCTTTTTTGAACAGTATGATTTTCCTAGCAGTTATCCTTGATCTCCTATAAAAGATTAGAACTTGATATTTAGATATCAGAGTTGTTTTTTTTTTTCTTCAATGCTGGGCTGAGTAACTCTGGAGGTAGAGCGCTGGCCGTCTGAACTTAAGTTGGGTGGTTCGATCCTGACTCAGTCCAGAACTCTTGCAGGACAAAATTCTGGTGCAGATGGAGTTAGTGGAACATAAAGCTAAGATCATCATCATCATCATCATCATCAATGATGGGAAACATACAAAATAAAAGTAATTGGGCTTAATTACACACCTGACAAGAAATGTACTCAATTACAAATACTAATTACTTTTTAAAGAATTAATCAGTAGAATTACAAATACTTAACAGAATGCATCTTCAAGGAATCATTGACATTTTTTTCACATGGAGATGGATTGATACCAAAGTTTGCAAGGAAAAATACATTACTCCATTTTTTTTTTATTTTTTTTTTTATTTTTTTTTAGCATAGAGAAATTAAGTGGTCATCAGCACTAGACGAGACTAATCAGACTTTCAAAATGATTGTTCCCAAGTAAAATTTGAATGTCACTTTTGAGTTTTCATTATTTTCAGTATAATTCAAAATATTTATTCAAATAGGGAAATACCTTAACCCCTTTGTCATCACATATTTATTCCGGCTCCATTTTCGACTACATAACCTCTGTGGGTGGGGTGCGGTAGAATAACATCCACGGTATTCCCTGCCTGTTGTAAGAAGCGACTGAAAGGGAGACCAAGGATTGGCAACCACGGTTCTGCTGGCAGAGCTTGGCATTTCTTCTGCCTACTTGTGTGAGTGTCCTCGATTTCATCTTTCCTATCTGACCTCCTTTGGTCAAGTTCCTTATCCTGCGCTCCCTCTGCTTAGGACATAGTCTCCCTACGAAGGTTGATTCTATTGATTATGATTACTTGCGAAACAGCTGCTCAAAAGATTTCAATAGGTATTTGCCAATACCAGCAGCACAAGTCTTTAAGCCAGGAATTTCTTTGTCTCTCCACAGATGGTCATCCTTCAGTTTTACCCTCGATGGTGGGTTGGAGAAATTCACACTGTTCACATCTCATGATGTGTTCGATGTACCTGAGCTTTTGCTCCCTGATGGTTGTTAAAAGCTCTTTTTTCTTATTTAACGAGTTCAAAACTTTCTCATTGGTCTTCCTTTCTACCTAGGATATTCAAAACATTTTTCTGAACAAGCACATTTTTGAAATCTTCAATCTGCCTCTCCAGCAAAGGCTTGAGCGTCCATCCTTTGAAACCATAGAGAAGGATGGAGAAAACATACTATAGCATGTCCAAACTCTGAGCTGAAAGTTGAGATCTCTGCTGGTGACTAGAACCCTTGTACTGTTGAACAAATTTTTGGCTTGCCCGATCCTAGACAAGATTTTGTTATTGGGATCGCAATGCTCATTCACTAGAGTTCCAAGATATTTCAAGGATGACACTTGCTGAACAATGTGTTGTTGGTGTTTTATAAAATACAGTTAGCTTGGTCTTGCCGGTATTCATGAACAGACCAAATGATGCACTGATCCTTGCAATGTTATCTCTATATGGGATAAAGTGCAATTCTGTCTGTCTGTCTGTCTGTCTGTCTGTCTGTCTGTCTGTCTGTCTGTCTGTCTGTCTGTCTGTCTGTCTGTCTGTCTGTCTGTCTGTCTGTCTGTCTGTCTGTCTGTCTGTCTGTCTGTCTGTGACAGCTAATCTCGAGAACCACTGGATAGATTTTGATGCAGTTTTCACCGCTTTATAAAGTAAGTTCCAAGAAAGGTTTATGTATAGAAACATTAATCTGTGTTCAAAAGAAGCCAAACAGTAACAATTTCAGTGAAGCAAGTCGAAGGAAAAATGGCCGTCTGTGTGCCTTTTTAGATTATACTGGCTAAACCGTTAAAGATATATGTGTACTATGTGGGTAAGAATTGATCAGCATAGAAAAATCTAAAAAAAAGTCTATGACAGCATATATTATCTTTAAAACATAGGCCACTGTAGGCTAACAGTTTTTATGTTTGAATTTGCAGAAAGTAAGCCAACATCAAAGTTAGAAACAGCTTTGAAAATTAATCACTTAATCCTTATCAAAATAAGTTGATTATTCACCTCAAGTAACTAATTCAGATTAACATGTCATTCACAATATGTAATTTTCATCTACACTCTAGGAAATATCTTCATTTTCATTTTTCTGCCCAGTCTTCATTTTGATGTACGAAATGTAGTCGTTTGAGTGAAGCAAGTTGAAGAAAAATCTGCTGTCCGTGCGTCCTTGTAGATTATGCTGGCTAAACCATTAAAGTATCTATACAATGAGGGTAAGAATTGTTCAGCATATTGAGTTCTACAAAAATGTCTGTGACAGCATATATCTATCCTTAATACGCTGTTTTTATGTTACAGTTTGCAGTAAAAACAGTCAAATTTCAAACCAATCTCAAGTAACTAATGTAGATTAGCATGTCATTTACAGTAAGTAATTTCATACATACTTTTGGAAATATTGCTGTTTTCACTTTTGCTCAATCTACATTGTGAAATATGGAAATGTAAATGACCAGCTTCAAAGTGGGAGAGGAGATTGCCAACCAACATGCTAGCCTCTCACCCAAGCTATTAGCAGCTTCGGCCAGCAGCTAATGGTCAAGTTAAAACTTCAGAGAAGAGTAGATGTGTTGAGTTTCGCTACTTATTCAATTCACCTCACCTTTCCTGTACTACATTTGTAAACATTTCATTCCACAGTCTGTTTGGAGTTTCTGTTGTAATTTGATGCTCCTCGGCTTTTCTTCATTCAGTCAGTGAAGATCTTGTTCCGTAGGCTACACAGTTGAGCTTAGAATGGAGGGAGGAGGGATGTGTTTGGACATTCCGTGGTAATTTGATACATCACAGCTTTTTCAAATTTTGTTTATGAACATTTCCTTGCATAGGGTACACAGTAGAGTTGAGATTGTGGTGCGGAGGGGGATGTGTTTGGAGTTTTGCTGTTAATTTCATGTCTATGAACACTTCATTGCACATGCTACAATACAATAGTGTTCCAGTGATTTTTTGTTATCTATATAAAATCTATGATAACCCATCACACCGCAACGTAAAGTGAATATAGGTAAATTGCATTCGAAATAAGTAATCTATACCCACCAAAGTTATGCAGTGGGATGCAATTGGTAGTGAAAACTTGAAAAACTATTTTAATGGAGCTACTATTTTACTGGCTATGGCATAGGAGAAATGTTCTCAATACCAAGAATCCCTACACTTCCTTAGGATTTGCCTTTTGATTTCAAATGAGTTCAATTTCTGGTAAGATTTTGCTTTGGTATGACCGTAAACAAAGCACAAGGTTAGACACTCTGCATGGCTGGAGTTGATCTTGGTGGAGAAAGTTTCTCTCATGGACAGCTTTGTGTGTCCCTTTCATGTGTTATATCAAAACAAAATCTTTTTGTGTTCACTACTGGAGGAAAAACTAATATCATATACAAGGAAATATTTTTAAGTTCTTAGTTAAAAGTAGCCTATCGCCTTAAATTCATAAAATCTCCCATGCGAAGCCTGGGTGGGTAGCTAGTTAATAATTTGAAGATCAGTAAGGCTACTGGCTAACACAATCGTATCATCAGCAAAGATGATATCATTAATGGCATTACCATTGATCCTGATATCTAGGTTAACATCTGTACAGCTTCTTGAACACAACCTCAGAGTAGATATTAAAAAGGAGAGAGGCAGGACACAGCCTTGTCACATGCTTCTCTGTATAGCTATGCCCTCAGTTGTGACTTGCCCTATTTCCTGTTCTGCTATGTGGTTCCAGTAGAGCTGAGTGATGTGTAGATCACGGGCATCAACACCAGTAGTTTTTAAAATCTCGGGAAGTTTTGCTTGACATCTGCAATTGAAAGCTGTTGAAACATGCATACACGTTAAAATTCATATCCAAGCATCTCAGAGTCCAAACATTCAAAGAGAAAAGTGTCTCGCAAGTTCCCAGTCTGTTTCTAAAACCGAACTGAGTATGACCAATTTGGCACTCACATTTTAAATAGATACGAGTGTGGGTGATAGGTAGGAATACCTTTAAGACATGAAACATAAGACTGCGATAATCATCACAATGTGATGCACTAGTTTTTTAGGCAGGGCAACAAAAGTAGATCTTAACCAGTCAGATAAAATTCTCCCAGCCTTGTAGAGTGCAGTTAGCTGGTCTAGGCCTGTACCATTACCTTGATTAATAAGTTTGAAAGTTTCTGCATGTATCGTTGTCCATACCCACAGTTTTACCTTTCTTCTGGAGGTTGGTTGCATACAATACTTCCTCTTTTATGATGTCAGGATGTGCCTTGTTACATTCATCAATACAGGGTGGCTTGTCTGGCTACACATCTTTAAATCCTGTGCTAGATCCAATTGCATATAGAGATATAACTACCAGACAAAGTGATTTCTACATGAAATAGCTACATAAATCGAGATTTTGTACATTTGGGGATTGAGGGGCATGATAGCTGATTGACTTTATTATAGACTTCTCACCAGGGCAGGTGTGGTGCGAAATCCAGTCATTGTATGTGAGGTTTCATGTGTACACACACATAACCATTATGCCTTCCAGTGTTCAGTCTGCAAGCTTCTGTGAATTAACTAAACGGCTTCACAATCCTAGAGTTGCAACTAGCTCTGTAGTCTTGTTCTGTTACACACCCATTATCATTAAATTATTAAAAACTGAGTCTAACCTTTGTCGCCTTCGTCTCCCTCTACTTCTTTTACCTTCCCTGGCCGAGTCCATTATTCTCCTAGGTAACCTCTTCTCATCCATTCGGCTCACATGACCACACCACCAAAGCCATTTTATACTTACTTGCGATTTCACAGCAAGGCAACCTCAGTTCAAATCCCAATCATTGCCTGAGTTATTATTGATATATCATACCCTCTTCGTACTCTACATAAAACTGCCCCGGCTATGTCTCGATGACAAGAGTCAGGTTCAACCACAATCTTGCTTTGCTTTTCTTTTCTATATTTCAGGAACGGTTGATATTTTTTAACTGCCATCAAATCAGTTAAAAATAGTGACAAATTTGTTTGACACTAATTAAGAATTTTATACATACAGCTTCATCCATTTTGTTTATTTTCATCTTAGCCTATTTTCTTATTTTGAGTATGTTCCTGCCATTCTTCCCACTTGTTTATACCAGCAGTATTCTTGCTACTTCCAACTTAAGAATAAGACATCCTTAGTCCATCCAGCTTTTACTCCCGTACAGCAAAGTTGGTCTAAAAACACACCTATGCAAAGATAGTTTTGCCCAAGAACTTGCCTCTTTCTTACAGAATATTGCTGATCGCAGCTTTGCAATATTTTCATAATGCTGCTATTTTGTCAGTAGTCACCCAGAACAGATCAAGCTGCTTTTCTTTGAATTTTTTTCAGTTCTCGAATCAGATAATCCTGGTGAGGGTCCCATGCACTGGAACCATACTCTAGTTGGGGTCATACCAGAGACTTACAGGCCCTCTTGTTTACATCCTTATCATCATCATCATCATCATTTCCCATTATCCAGCTATAGCCGGGTAGGGGCAAATATGGTTCTCCACTTTCTTCGGTCTTTCCACCACTCCTCCTCCAACAGTGTGTCCCAGTCCAGGTTTCTTTCTCTAATACTGCGTTGGATTGTGTCCTTCCATCTCAATCGTGGTCGAGCATGGCCTCTCCTTCCTTGTATTTGCATTTCCATCACCTTTTTGGCATTCTTTCATCACTCATTCGCTTTATGTGCCCAAACCATCTTAGTCGGCTCTTCTCTATTCTATCATTCATTTTTTCCACTCCAATTTCTTCCTGGGTTTTCTTATTCCTTATTTTGTCTCTTCTACTCTTCTGTATCACACTCCAAAAGAACTTCATTTCATCTGCCTGTATTCGACTTGCATCCTTACTACAACCACTAAATACCCTCGTAACCAAGTGCACAGATCTGTACCCTTTATTTACAATTCTGTTTATGTGATGAAGAGCTTTCCTTTTATTAACACCTAGGTTCTTACAGTGCTCCCCATAAGGAATTTTCACCCCATCAACACTGTAATTAAATTTGAGAGAACTTTTCCTAATAATGAAACAACCTGACATTTAACCCCATTTATCACACCATTCCCTTCCTTCCATCTGTCCACTGATTCCCAAGGATCTGCTGTGAGTTCACCTGATTTACTATTCACTTCCTTCCCCCCACCTTTCCTTCTAAAATTATTATTGTCCAGAATAGTATCCCTGCCACTTGACCAAGCCTTTCCAGGTTATTACCAATATCTTCCCATGACTTCTTCCTTATTTCTACAAATCTCTTATTTCAGTCTGTTTCTTCCAGCTATGTACAGTTCTCTATCTGCATCAGTTCTTGTTTGGAGTCTCTTTTGATATGCCTTCAAGATGATCGGTTCTTCCCATCTTTACACACAGTTGTTCCTAGGCATCCCTGTATGCCACCCATTCTCTTTCTGCATCCTGAACCTGCTGACTGTCTATTAAACTTTTCACTAGTCATATTCACACGTGTGTCCCATTTATCTTGTCCTGGATATTTTTTACCCTTCTCCACTTGTGGACTGATTTCACTTTCTCTGTCCTAGGTCTAGTGATACTTGGTTCACTGCAGATAAGATATTGGTCTGTATTAGCCAAAAATCCCCAGAATACTCATACATTCTTAATAGATTTTCTGAATTCAAAGTTTATTATGTTGTAGTCTATTATGGATCTCATGACCCTACCCTCCCAAGTGATGTGGTAAATAGCCTTATGCTTGAAGAATGAATTTACAACTGCTAATCCCATACTAGCATGGAAGTCTAGGAAACACTTCCCATTCATATATGCTTCTGTATCTTCCCCACATTTACCCATCAACTTCTCATATCCTTCAGTTCTATTTCCTACTCGCACTTCCAAATTGTCCTTGCTTTTGACCCTGACTACAATACCACTCAGTGCTTCATAAAAATTGTGTACTTCATCTTCATCTGTTCCCTCACATAGTGAATTATACTAAGAAAATTTTCATCTTGAATCTTTCAACTGCTAAATCTACCCACATTGTTCGCTCATTTTCATGCTTAACAGAAACTATGTTGCGTACAATAGTATTCCTAATGAACAGTGCTAGCCCATACTCTGCCCTGCACCAACCCCATTGAGAAACGGGACAAGGGTTAGATACATACATACATTATTGTAATATATAATAATATATTATCATACAGTATATTGAGTTTTATGTCCCCTTTAACTACTGCAGCTGGGACCTAGGGGTGCCAGAATTTTGCCCTGTAGAGGATCTTTAACATACGTAAATATATTTACTCTCTTGCATTTAAGCACCCTCGAATGCCAACTGACTGCGCTGGGCCATAACCTAAGGCACAGCATGCAAAAACTTTACCGCTGCACCTCGCAGCCACCCTAAGGACTAAGGATAACATCCCCCCCGCGCTCTCTCTCTTATCCTATTCGGCTCTTAAGTTTCCATTTTCACACCAGACAAATGCTGGAGGCTGTACATTAATTAAGACCATGGCCGCTTCGTTCCCACTCCTAGCCTTTTCCTGTCCCATTGTCTCCATAAGGTCTATCTGTGTCAGTGTGACATAAAGCCAATTGTAAAAAGAATCCATTGGATAGTCATTCATTCTTATAAATTAAGTTGTAGGGGGTCCGCTGTCTGTAATGTCATTTATTTTGCCATATTTTGATATATTCATCCGTTTTATACTGGGGGTTTATAGGAAGACTTAAAACGTTTTCAATTTTCTCTTATACTATTGACCAAGCTTGGTAGCTGCAGTCGCTTAAGTGCGGCCAGTATCCAGTATTCGGGAGATTGTGGGTTCGAGCCCCTCTGTCAGCAGCCCTGAAGAAGGTTTTCCGTGGTTTCCCATTTTCATACCAGGCAAATGGGCTGTACCTTAATTAAGGCCACGGCCGCTTCCTTCCCATTCCTAGCCCCTTCCTATCCCATCATCGCCATAAGACCTACTGTGTCGAGGCGACGTAAAGCAGCTTGTAAAAAATTATACTATTAATTTTCTGTAATATCTGTAGACTACATGTGAAACATCCCTTTATTTTAAATAATTGTTGTTATGTACACAATTTTGCTTACTCTTCAAATGACTGATAAAATTACTATTTTCTATGGGATTCGTGCTCTGCAGCCAGTGGTGGACACACTCGCAGAAGACAGCAAATCTACCGATTGCCATGGCAGCATCTCAGTCTACTTGCCAGCAGGGATGTAACATAATCAGGCCTGGGAGTTGGTCTCTTTTTTAGCTCTCAGTCTCTTTTTTGGGGGGTTAGTCTCTTTCTTAGAATAAGTCTCTTTTTTTTTAGCTTTCTTGGCTTTTGCAAGTGAAAAATTTAAAAAAAATATGGAGTTGGAGAAGAAGAATTGTAAAAGTTGTTATTCTCCAAATAGAATAAAGTATGTAGTTTGTCTTGTTATATTTAAGGTTTATCAGTATATAACTTCTTTCTAAAGTTTCTTATGACCAGAATATCCGTGTAATGAACACAGAAATTGTTCTGTATGTTCTTCATGATACTCTGAAGAAACTAACTTTGAGTTACTTTTTTCAGCAGAACGGTTTAAAACAGAGTTGTCTGTAATGTATTTTTTTTTTGTCATTTTCTATTATTTTTTTCCTTTCCTTTCAGGATTTATTTTGGAATGGTTGACTGCTGATCTGTGAACAGAAGTTTAATAATGGGAAAGTGCATTTTCAGAACTGGTTGACTACTTAAAAACGACAGAAATGGTCATTTGTCGTCAACATGTGCATGAAGACACATTTTGATATATTCATCCATTTTAGACTGGGGGTTTATAGGAAGACTAAAAAAGTATTTTGCAAACTTTGTATGTGTAAAAAAGAAGGTCTCAAAACAAGGGTTGTTATACTCCGCTTCAACACTCAGACTATGCTTACCATACAAAATTAACCTCTGATGTTCTAGGGTATAAGCATATAGTTTTAGCTGCAGAAAATCCCGATGATTCGTCTGATACAATCCAAAGTGAAGATACTTAATCAAGCTGTAATTCTTCTAGGCCCGTTGTTAAACTATATATTTGGAAGAATGTGGCAACAGTATCTCAACTAATTGGTTTATGAAGTCTCTGTGTTGCAACTTTTCCGCATCCTCTTGTAGGCGGTTCCCGTTCCAGCTGATTTTTCTTTAAACGCTAAGAAGATGCAGTATTTAATAACTGATGCACTGGGACCATATTTTCACAGATGATCTCAGATGTGAAACAAAAATCCGTCGAGGCTCCTTCTCAATGGATTCTTAAACATGCTGATTGGCCAAAGTACACATCACTAGCTGTCTTTAACGACGATATCAGGCGGAACGTCGGCGAGGAAATAACTTACATCACCCGAGTTATTCTTGCTGCTGCTGAGGAGTCCATCCCATCCTTCTCGGGGATTCCTCGCCGAAAACTTGTTCCTTGGTGGAACGAAGAAATTGCAGCAGCTATCGAAGAATGCCATCGAGCCCATAAACGTTATCGTAGGCAGCCTACTGTGACCAACTTGGTAACATTTAAGAAACTCCGCGCTAAGGCACGAGTTCTCATTCGCCAAAGTAAGAAAGCTTCGTGGGAGAGATATGTGTCGTCTATGACGTCACACACTCCATCATCTCAAGTGTGGACTAAACTTCAACGTATTTCGGGATCATCTTCTGTACCGTGAATTTCCATTGCAGGCAGTGTCGTTGCTGAACCCCTCTCAATTGCTAACCGTCTAGCTAGTCATTTCGTGGTTGTATCTGGCTCCGAGAATTACCATCGTGAATTCCTCACTCTGAAGCGGGAGGTAGAACGTCATCACCTTAGTTTTGCCACTCAAGCTTCAGAGGACTATAACATGCCCTTTACGAAGTGGGAACTTCGCTGCGCCTTAGTGCTTTGCAAGGACACGTCTCCTGGACCAGACAACATCCATAACCAAATGTTGAAACACCTTAGTGATTATAATCTACTATATCTCCTTCGTGTGTTCAATCGAATCTGGATAGAGGGTGATTTTCCGTCTCAGTGGCGAGAGGGCAAAGTTATTTCTGTCCTCAAGCCTGACAAAGATCTTAAGTATGCAGGAAGTTACAGACCGATTTGTCTTACAAACTGCCTGTGTAAGCTATTTGAGAAGATGGTAAATTGCCCACTTGTGTGGTGTTGGAGAAACAAGGACTCTTGTCCGAGTACCAGTGTGGTTTTCGAGCCGCTCGATCGACCATTGACCACTTGGTATGCCTGGAGAGCTCTATCCAGGATGCATTTCTCCACAAACAGCACTTGGCAGCTGTTTTCTTTGACTTAGAGAAGGCCTACGACACCACCGGGCAATATGGTATCCTTTCAGTCCTGCATCATTGGAGATTCCGAGGTAACTTGCCAGTATTTATTGCGAATTTTTTGTCCCTCCGTCTATTCTGTGTCGGAGTAGGGAGGACATATTTGCTATACCACGTTCAGGAAAATGGAGTCTCACAGGGATCGGTTCTTAGTGTCACTCTGCTTGCGATTGCCATAAATGGTATTGTCGCTGCTGCTGGTTCAGCAGTAATACCGTCGCTATATGTTGACGATTTTGCTCTGTACTATAGTTCGCGTAATATGGCAGTCGCAGAGCGACAGTTACAACAAGCTATTAGGAGAGTAGAGCAGTGGACTTCAGAACATGGCTTTCGGTTTTCCACCGCAAAGACCTCTGTTGTCCACTTTTGTCGTCAACGTACTCTTCACTCTCCTCCTGAACTTTCTCTAGGAATTGTTGCTCTTCCCGTAGTTGACACTTACCGATTTCTTGGGTTCCTTTTCGATAGTAAATTATCGTGGGAGCCACACATGCGGCAGTTAAAAGTGCAATGCATTAAGAAGCTGAATATCATGAAGTTTCTTAGCAGCACTAATTGGGGTGCTGACTGCACGGTGCTCCTACGATTCTATAGGGCACATATTTTATCCCAGCTAGACTATGGCAGTGCAGCATAAGGCTCAGCAAGACCATGCGTCCTTGCGAAGCTGAACAGCATCCACCACAGCGGGGTTAGGTTGGCGATGGGAGCTTTTCGTACAAGCCCCATTGCTAGCCTGCTCGCTGAGTCTGGTGTGCCACCATTACACCTGAGGCGCCAGCAAATGCTTCTTTCGTATGCTGCAAATTTGCAACAGATGCCACTTCATCCAAGCTATCCTTGCATATTCAACAATGGCAACCATTTGCTGTACACTGCTTGTCCTCGAGCAACACAGCCGGTTGGAATACGCTTGGATAGGAGTCACAGATTGTTTCACGTACCTTCGATTCCTTGCCTTGTCAGACAACCAAGTGGGGCACCTCCTTGGGTAGTACGACGTCCTGAAATAATCCTGGATCTGCACACTGGCCCAAAGGAAGACACGGACCCTTGGATTAATCGGAGGCTCTTTCAGTCCGTTGTTGGCCGGTATCCAGGTTCAGTCGTTATTTACACAGATGGCTTGAGAACAGACACTAAAGTGGACTGTGCATTCGTTGTCGACACTGATAGGTTTCTTTTTGCTCTCCGGAAACCTGTAGTGTGTATACAGCAGAGCTCTATGCTATCTGTGAAGCTCTGCGGTACGCACTGTCCGATGAGCGCCGACACTTTCTTGTGTGTACTGACTTCTTGAGTTCACTACAGTCTATTGATACCTGTTTCCCTCGGTACCCTCTGGTGTAGTGGATCCAGGACCTGCTGGCCGGGTGTTCGGATGCCGGCACCAGAATCACGTTTCTGTGGCTCCCAAGCCACATGGGTGTAGAGGGAAACAAGTTAGCAGATAAGGCTGCCAAGGAGGCAGTAACACTGCCCCGTTGCCTTACAAGGTTCCAGCAAGTGATATTCACTCTCAGCTGAGACATCTGGTTATGTCCCATTGGGAGATGGAGTGGCAGGCCACTTGTCTTCCAAATAAACTGAGAGTGGTAAAAGGTACAACGAAGGTATGGAGGACTTCCCTCTTCCCTTTGGGCTTCTTGGATGGAAGCAGTGGAATTATGTCGTCTTCAAATCGGCCACGGTATCCTGACGCATTCCCATTTATTGAAAGGAGAACCCGCTCCAGTGTGTACTTGCGGTGATCATCTTACCGTGGTACACATCCTTACGGAGTGCATGGACCTGGTCGATCTGTGCCGTAGTCTAAAACTCTTGCGTACCATTTCCCTCATCCTGCGCGATGACGAGCAGTCCGCAGACCTCGTCATCCGTTTTATGATGGACAGTGGTCTTTTCTCTCATGTGTAATATTGTTCTTTAGTGTATTTTTTGTCGACTGCGCTTTTATCCCATTGACTCTATTGTTATTTTAACTCATAACATGAATTGTATGTGTGTGTATATATATATATATATATATATATATATATGATTGTCCAGGCAATGCCTTATTCCATTATCACCTCTATTTTCTATCCTTCTATTAGAATTAAGGCATTGTGAATTAAATCCATTGATTATTTTTATCTCACGATCATTTTTCATCACCATTTCTTTTAAACTCTAGTCAGTGGATGCATTTTAATCTTTTATCTTTTAATTTTTTATTTATCATTTCATGTCGTCCATCTCGTACCATTAGGGGCCAATGACCTTCGATGTTAGGTCCCTTTAAACAACAAGCATCATCATCATTGATCTCAGATATCTCCTTGTATTCAGTCTGTTTCGATGAAACAACTAATGTTGAAGACAGAATGAGCTTTAGATATTGGCCAGAGTCAGAGAGTAGAGGTGAAGTACTTTCAGGACATTTGCAGACATTCTTCATCAGGGAAAGTTATGTACAAAGTTCTTTCTGCTATCAGTAATTCAAGCCTACCTGTTCCCAAACTTATGACGATGATGATGATGATGATGATGATATAGCCTCAGCTACAGCCTTTTACTTTGATTGCTATCAGGCTGCTTGCTCATCAGATTTCAACATTCTGTTATACTCTAGGCTTGCTAGGTATTACAGTAAGCCAAATCTCTCTTGGGTAGCATCTATGGCTGACTTTTTAATGAATTTTGTCTGGTAAACACCAAGTGTGGCACCAGAGATATTTTACGTGCTGACATCGTATGACGTGTGACTTTATTCTGCCCTTCAAAAAATGCAACTATCTCTGCCGGGTTTGAACCTGCTATCTTGGGATCCGGAGGCTAACACTCTACCACTGATCCACAGAGTGGGCTACAAACTTATGATGATTCGCTCAGATAGACAAAATGTGAATAAGATAGCCCATATACTTTTAAATGAAGATTTAATGAATGAGATCTTGCAGATTGGTTGATATTGGGACTTGTCCCATTCACATCATTCATGATGCATATCTAAAAGACTTGGTGAAGATGCATGTGAATTAGCTGTTGTTCCTGTTTATCACTACTGTATTTTGATGGGTGACCAGCCAGGCTGGAGGAATATGAAAGGGTTCAAGAAAATCTCAAGTTACCTCAAAAGAAATTCTTAAAACATTCTCCATCTGGGTGGCTTACACTGTTGAGAGATTGCTTTAATTTCTTGAACTGTGGGAAGGATAATATTTTTTTTTTTTTTTTTTTTTTTTTGCCATCAGTAAAGAGTCACTGTGTTACAGTCTACTTCGTACAAAAGGATGGCCAAACTTTTTATGTTACTCAACAATTAAAGCTCACTTGTACTTAATTATATCTTCTGCAGAACTTTTTACATGCTTCACTGAAATATTTCAACAAGATGAACTTTTAATTCATTGCCCTCAGGTACAAGATTTGTTAGGAAATATAGCCAGACATGTTTGCAAGTCTATTTTTGTTGGTAACTTTGAGCTAAATCTCTTACTTAATTAAAAAAATGTTGCCCTTGAAAGATATTGTTGCTTCATAGAAAATGAACTTTCACATCGTCTGGAAAAAGAATTCTTGGTTTTCATGAACAGTGCAAAAGAGCATTGTTTTTGGATGCAAATATTTGATTGAAAGAGCAATGAAAGATTGTGATTTGATTAAAGCTCTGAGATGTTTAAACCCATCTATTGTGGAGAACCAACAAAACTATTGAGATATAGTTAGAAGAATATATAGTTATTGGGATAAAGCATTAAAGAAAACTAATGTAGCAGACCAGCAACAATATAAAGAATTGGCAGCCTTAAGGCTGCATTGTCTCTATCACATGGAAAAAAGAATAATTGTATTTCCCTCTTTTACTCTCTTTTTTCAGTAATGTAACTATATTTCTTGACATACCTTTGTAGTAAAAGTTGAAAAAACATTTGTAGGTACACTTTTGTTCTCAGACATAAGTATTCCATTGAATAAAACACTGTAATATAATCTTCATATTTATTTAATAAATGAACAGGCCATATCCCATCCAGGTCCAGACACAAATGAAATTTAGCCTAAAAATCAAATGAAATAGCTACTATTCATCATTGGTCATTTACGAGTGTATAGGCTACTTGTACTTAAATATTTTTTTTCTGGTTTCCACTGGCCTTTTTTTGGTTGGGAATTACTATATATATAATTTTTCACAATTTTTGATGCATAAACATGTGAATATCTATTATTTGACCATATTGATCATTTCGCAGTGTCTCTCTTTTTGCCATTTTGTCTCTGTTTCCTCTTTTTATGGAGTGGACTACCACTCCTAGCCCTGCATAATGCAATTTTTGTCATCATTCCTGTAAACTCACTGTTCTTCATTGGGTAGAATGCAACAGATGCATCAAGCTCCATTCTGAGGTATATTTGCGGAATACCAGTGGAGGTTACAGTCGTCTACCAATCACAGATATAGAGATTGTTGTTAAAATAATCGTGCAAGAACTAGGACAACTTCCCCTCCAGCTGCATTATGCACTTCATCACCTAAACCGTAGGTAGAACATCTACATTGTACTGCAGAAGATAGTGGTTTCTGAAACCTGCAGTATTTTAGGAATGTGATTTGAAGGATCCATAACAGGAGAAAATCAGAGTATACGTAATATTTCACTCAGCTTGAAAATTAATCCCACCTGATGTAACCGAACGCTGAGAAAACATGATGTAGAACTTTTCCCTTTGGTGTCCTGTCTGTCTGTCTGTCTGTCTGTCTGTCTGTCTGTCTGTCTGTCTGTCTGTCTGTCTGTCTGTCTGTCTGTCTGTCTGTCTGTCTGTCTGTCTGTCTGTCTGTCTGTCTGTCTGTCTGTCTGTTCCGAAAAGTGGAAAACTGCTGGACTTATTTCAACCAGACTTCGTATTTGGAATCTACTCTTTCAGGATTGTGTTATCAGGTGCATGTGATTTCATGGTCGTCACATGGAGTTGGGATTTATAGGAAGTTTATTCTCAGGTATTTTCCTTAACATTAGGTCTATCTAAAGACTACATGTAACAAAAGTTTATGAACGTGTTATTTCCTTTCCTTTATGCCATGTACCTATTTATCGAATGACAGATAATAATGGAGATAGTTATGAAAAATTGGATTTTTAGTCCCAAGTCCCATGGGACACTTCGTGCATGTCACTTGAAGATGGGTAATGGGAAAATCTAAAGAGCCATTTCAATGTTTTAGATAGGGCAGATATTAAGGAAGGTATCATCATCAGAGCTCCACGCCAGTGGTCAGAGATACCATATGCAACCTGAGAAGCAGGGAGAATTTTGTGTACGTTTGGACCAGGAACTGTACTGTACAATAAATTTGGAAATAATCTTCATTCTCTCTATCTCAACTTTGTTCAGCTTCATCATGCTTCACGTTACTGCCACACACTTTCATAGAAACACATAATTTTAACATGTATTAAATGTGTGAATAGATGGTTTTCCGTGGTTTCCCATTTTCACACCAGCAAATGCTGGGGCTGTACCTTTCCACTCCTAGCCCTTTCCCGTCCCATCGTCGTCCTAAGACCTATCTTTGTTGGTGCGACGTAAAGCAACTTGTAAAAAAAAAAAAACATTTGGGTATAGAGCCATGTTACTTTGTATAAATTCATGAAGGAAACATGTAACCCATTGCGAATTCCCACAAAGAATGGGTACAGATGCTAGTTTATAATAAAATTTCACTTCACTGTACAGTAATAATAATATATATTTTTAATGGCACGTGCCCTCTGGAGAAGCCTGGTGCAGGTTTTTCGAGTTGATATCTTATATCCAATCTAAATGTCTGTGAGGATGAGGTCCTATCTACAATGAATTCTAATGCTGAAGACTGCACACACTCCCGTCCCCTGAGCAATCAGAATTAACCACTGAAGGTTAAATTCCAGACATGACCAGGAATTTAACCCAGGTACCCTTAGACCAAACACCAGGATGCTAACCATTTAGCTGTAGAGCTGGAAATAATAACAAAGTCTAAATGTGTAGTTTGGACACAAGATAGCCATCAAAGTTATCTATTTTTTAAAATAAAGTGCAGTATTTACCCTGCTTCTATTTGTTGTCCTAATCATTGTTTGCTAGGTGAATCACAAGTCTATCTTGGTTGCTATCGGTGTAGTGTTTCATGTAGTTCCCTTCTGTCTTAAATGGTGTGTCAAACACAAGCAGACCAGCTCTTGGGACCAATTGTTCCAGCTCCTTCAGGCAGAAGGTGACAAGCTAGCACTCAAAAGTTGGGGTAACATTATTTTTCCTAACATAGGACTTCAGTTAAGTTGAGATCATTTCTATGGTGTTAAAAATACAATGAGGACAGAGGTGCCAACCTTTGAAGCGAGTTATCAGTAATCCCATTTTTAACTCGAGGACCCCCCCGACAAAATGTTTACGAGTCAAATACAAAGCACCCCGTTTGCCCTTTCCTACAGCAATCTATTCTAAAGTATATCATATTACACAAAAAAATTTGCTCATTACTTGTTAGTTCTGCGATAAAAAATTCTGTGTAGCTTGTTTCGTACCCAGCCGCTGCTTTTCGGTGTAGGTTTTCTTGAAACATACTTCCCCCTGAGATGACATTTTCGTCTTCAGAACCATAAGCGATTCCAGTGTAGATGTACTTAATGTAGGCCTGAATTCTGTCTGATTTTTCCTAACAACACTGAAAACTCTTTTTGTGGGAGAGTTACTATGAGGTACAACATTACTTAAGATTTTATACTTAATTTGCTTTCACTTTTAAGCTCTGCAATGTTGCCCCAATTCACATCAATGTTAGGTCCATGCACAATATATTCAGGGAAAGTATCACGCTGGTAAACTGCAAATTCTTCTTCAAGTTTGTCATGTTCACTTTCCTTGACCAAAGTTGGGAATCTTCGAACAAAATATTCAAGAGATGAATAGGAAACCTTCATTCTGACAGAGATATCTACAACTTTGGCATGTTGAAGAAATTCATCAAGGGGAAATTTCCTGGTAATGTAACTGCAAGCTGCCATATAAAACTCTCTTACAGAATTATAAAACATCTCTTCATCACAGTCATTATCTTTCAAGTATGCCCTAGCTTTTGCTCTAATTACCAAGTCCTCATTGGCTTTCTGGTATTTCCTCGTCTTGAATTCAGCACTCAAAAGGGAGGTACATTCTGACTGAAGAGAACATGGCTGAACAAATCTGACCAATAGGTCAGTTAAAAGACCAGTAAGTTTCCTCCTAAGAAGATGTATGGCTGGAGCATCTTGTTGCAGAAATATATTCACAGAGTTAAAAACAGGAAGTGAACTCTGAAGAAAGTAGCAAAACAGTTTTTTGTGTGGGTCTTGTATGAAAGATTTCACAGTTTCAAACTGCTTCGTGGTCTCATTTTCATGGTGGGTCTCACTACAAAACATGAGTGTCAAAGCTTCCCACTGCTCAAGAACTCTATCAATAGACTGAAGAAGCGAGAGCCAACGGGTACTAACATATTTCAAAATTTTGTGATCCTCTTGTGCCACAATCAGCCTGATAAACTTTCAACATGTTTTGCCTTTTAGAACTCTTATCAAGATATTAATATAACTGAACCAGAAAGTTCTCTACATTGACTGGCAATTGGGCTGCTGCTTTTTGTGCACAGATGTGTATAAGATGACATGAACAACCCGGGACATAAACAGAAGAATGCCTGTCCTTCACAAATTTGGCAACACCTTTATTTGCCCCTATCATTGTGTATGTATTGTCAAATGAAAAAGAAATGCAATTTTCCCATGGAATTGCTAAAGAAGACAATTCACTATTAATAACAGAGAAAATTCCCTCACCTGTGTTGCCGGTACTCTCTAACAATGACAATAGAAGAGTTGATATTTGACCTCTCTGAGCATTAAAGAAAGAGACAACTATAGGATAAAGTTTAACTGTAGTTGAATCCGTACTACCATCAGAAGCCAAAGAAAAAGGCGTTATTTGCAAAAGTTCACTTATTTCCTTTTTTTTTTTGCCTCAGATGCCGTGTATTGAACCAAAGCAGAGGTTTTAGTTTTTGCACAACCATATTTCTGAGATATTTTAGAGTTGGGGAACATTGATCTAAACAAATTTCCAGCGTGGTCTGAAACTGGTAACAGAATATTATGCTCCAAAAGAAATGATGTGAACAGCAATTCTGCATTTGTCACCGCAGTTTCATTACTTTTTAAGAAGAACGACGAAACAGACTGGTTTTGTGATTTTGATTCATCGTATGTGTGATGTATCTTGGATTCTATGTGTCTTCTGCAATCATCTCGTCCACCGTAAGCCACAGAGAAATTACACGAACACACACTTCAGAACACGTGGTTTTCACTAACACGTGAGGCAAGTAAGCATGGCCATTCCTCTGTGTAACCATCTCAATATTTCTATAACACTGCTGTCTTCTTAGAAGAAGATGCAATTTGATAATTGCTCCACTTCATTTTACAAAACCTATCACTACTTTTCAAATCAATGTCTAGGACAATTAGAATTGAAATGCGCTAAATATACCACTCGTTCTAAGCACACAACAAACCGCGCACTCCAGAACAGCGGAGCAAGGAGTAGAGCCTACCTCACGGCCGACTTGATACGTCATTCCCGCGTCATTCTAGCTAAGAGAGCAGCGTATATCTATGTAACTGGCCGTGATTTCACAACGCTCGCGGGAAACAAAAGGAAGTGACGATCAAATAACTGCAAAATATGTTTAGTTGCCAACTTACAAACATTGAAACGAGGAGGGTTGGCCAGCAAGGGACTGAACATTTCTTTACTTCTTTCCTTTTTTCACAGAAATTAATTTTTATCGTGACACTGTTGCTTTTCCGTAATAATTTCCCCTTCGACCATAATACCGTAATTGCGAAGTGAAATCCGTAATCATTACGGACAATCCGTAATAGTTGGCACCTCTGTGAGGACGGAGTCCCTACACTTCGTGTCCACATGAGGCTGCGATCTCCTCTACAGCGTACCTGTTACTGATATTGACTTATTTGATTTCGTGCAGTGTAACTGCGTTGATGGGTACAAGTTTTGGCACGGGACATGGGAATGTTATTGTACTTCCCAAACTTAATAATGTCCTTAATATTGCTGCTCATGGAAGGAAACCAAATCAGCTTCAGGAATGATAGCTTGCATTGCCCATCATGAGTACACTCATGATTACACATTTTTGATCACTTGGTAGGTTCTCCACAAGATGGGACCAAAACCAGTTTTGGAAAACTTGAGCTGTCATTTCGTCATGGCTATCAGTTTTGCCGTCTCCAATGTTTGTAGCCAACAAATAAAGACAATTCTATACCCAGCCCTCACTGCCCCAGCATGCAACACCATAATATGCTTGCCTCTTGATGTTGGTGCTTTCAATATGCAGTTACAAGTTCAGTCATCTCACCCTTTCTTCACAATGTCATGAGTGTCCTACCAAGTTTCATATAAATAGACTGCACCCCTTGGAATTCAACTTCCAGAGATGGTCTATGAATTTATATCGTCAAGCTACTGTTCCTGCAGATTCCATTACAGTCTGTTTTTTCCTCAGAATGCAGAAACAAAACTAAGTTTTATTAACAGCCAAGATCATTTCTAAATTCCCATGGAGGGAATTGGATATTTTTCCACCAATAGAGCATATCAAAAATCAGATAAAAAATTAGATGTATGGCTTTTCAGGCGTTTTCTCTATTAACCAGCATTTCGTCTTAGGTCTGACACTAGACTCGTCAGAGTGGGATGTGTCAGACCCTACCCACTGATGCTGGGGTTTATGCAGGTGAAATTTATCAGAAGCCTATTTATGAGGCACAGTCTGATAACTGCATACGGGAGATAAAACTCCACAATGGAATTAGAGCAAACGCCTGAAAAGACATACATCTAATTTTTGATCTGATTTAAGATCATTTCTTTCGTATGGACTTTCATTTTGGTGTTTTTTTGAGAGCATTTCTATAAACTTTTTATTCTTTTTCAAGACTGAAGAAGGTCCACTTAGGCCAAAACTTGTAATTTTTGTTGTGTTTTTACTGAAATAACATATTTTCTTTACTGAAACGTCAACACAGAACAAATATGAGATTCTTAAATTGCAATTATTAACTAACAGCTGTCGTAGAGTAGGAAAACTTCACACATTCAAATGTTTTAACAGTTCATGTACAATGGTGAGTTACCTTTAGTAAAGAATTTATATACCCACGTCTCACCAAATTACAGATAAAATCATCAGTTTTGTTCAAAATAACCCTATTATTATCATCACACTTATCGGAGTTGTAGGACCTCTTTGTACAAGTTTCTTAATAGTTTTCCTGTCGAGTTTCAAAATTGTAGCTGTCTCTGAATTATAACCCGTGCCTAAGTTGTTCCTCATAATGTATTCATATGTATCACATACCAGTTGTTGACTTTGCTTACTTAAAGTTTTAGCCACCTTTCCTTTCTTCGCATAACTACTACTCAGCTGAGTATTACTTGCGGGCACAGAACCACGGCTACGTGGTCGAGTACCACTGCTACTGGTGCACTATTGAGTATGCACTGGTAGATTTAATTTAGAATTTTCTGCTGCATTAATTTCTGGGTTTGATTCCCAAGGTCTCCCCATTATTCCATGAAGCTAACTGAAATATGAATTAATGAAGTAAATACTACAAGACTTTCAAACAGCAAACAAAACACGTGCAGATTGGCTGAGCTGTAAAAGATGCTGATGTCTATTGTATTAAGAGGTGTATTGGTAACATAGCTGTGAGGATTTCTGTTGGGCCCACTACCATCATATCACCTTCTGCTGGGCAACCAAGGGGCCAGGAGATCAGTTGTTTGCCGATTTCTTTGTGTGTCACTGGGTATCCATTGCCTGTCTCAATTTAACATTAGTAGCTCCCCCATCAAAATCCATTTCATTTGACAACTTGTTTCCAAGGGGTCCCTCACCTGTCATATGGAAGTGGGACTCTGTTACTACCATAGGTCTGAGACCTTAAATTATTCTGTGCTCAGTAAATTTTAATTTTTGCAATGAAAAGTTGCGAACCATTGGTTGGAATTCTGGTCCTGTGGCTGTGATCATGATATCAACAGTCCCATAAGACTACCAGCTTGTATTTTAATCTTGGTGCTGAAAATGGCTATACGAAGTGTAGTTTTTCTTTGGGTTTTTGATCCTATAATCACATTAAGAAAATGCTAGGAATAGTTTCTTTGAAATGTTCGGATTTTTTAAAATTGTCAAATCTCAGGGTACCTATCCTAATTCTAAGCAAAAAATGTACTTATAAATCATCAATCCTAATATATGATAATTTATTTTATCAGGCAGTTTCTCCACAGTGTTCATCAATATTTAGTTCATTAATCCTAATATATGATAATTTATTTTATCAGGCAGTTTCTCCACAGTGTTCATCAATATTTAGTTCATTTTTGGGCAGATTACTGAGATATCCTTTATTGAAATCAGCAAATTACTGAAAGATACTTCATTGAAATGAAGCAGTAACTTCTTTTCTCATAGTAATGACAGGACTTTTCCAGATAGAGTTGCACATAATGGCATTTGTAGCTATTTGATTTATTATATTTATATTTATCTGATCTAAATAACACCAAACAAGTATGTCGTCACTGCTGGGGAGAAACCTCTTATGTGCAGTAATGGACGAAAATGAGATTTTGGCACTGCTGGAAAGCCCAGACCTGTGTGACATCTCAAAGTTATAGCTGCTATTCCTGAAAATATTCTACCTCCTATCTAACATTGTATTGTACAAGTAACATGCTGAGTGAGAGTTTACACATACAAATCTGCGAAAGAAAGAAAGAAAGAAAGAAAGAAAGAAAGAAAGAAAGAAAGAAAGAAAGAGAGAGAGAGAGAGAGAGAGAGAGAGATCATGTGATCATCTGTTTATGTACTGTATCATTATGCATGCTATTTTAATCTGAATTATTAATTTGGTTAACATTCTAAATAATAAACAATGTAATCATAACAAAACAAATCTCTTATGTGCAGCGTCTAACAAAATTGTATTAATTTTGTGGTGAATATCAACGTTTTGCAGATATTTAAACATTAAATAGAAGCTAAGGGGTAATAATAAGCTAGAATTGTTCATATTCTTGGTTATTAACTAAATATCTCAATGAAAGGTTTTTAAAGTCTCACCTATAAAATTTTATGTTTTACACATAGAAGGTTTCTTCCCGGCAGCATCAGTTTGAAACCTTATTTTCACAACTGCTGAATTATGCTACTTAAATTCATATTTTATTTGTAATTACATGATATAATTTTCTTGTTCTGATGCTTCAGAAAGTTAGAATTAGTTGCTGTTTATTCTATTCTAGTCAGAGATGTTTTGTGAATAGAACAACACAGGCACCACATGAAAATTAATCTCCAAAGTATAGTTTTATAATTTGTTCATAATAATTACTTTTTTAAATGTATGTTGTCTTTGGGTTTTTGCTGGATGTAATACCAGTGCGTTATGCCAATGTCAGAGAGCATTGCTGTGCATAGAATGTGAAGTACAAAACAAGTTGGCAATACAGTATGGGTCATATAGTTGTAAGCTTGCATTAGAGAGAAAGAAGGTTTGAATCCCACTATTGGCAGCCCAGAAGATGGTTTTCCATTCTTTCCAATTTTCATACTAGGCGAATGACAGGATTATACCTTATTTAAGACCATGATCACTTCCTTTCTATTCTTAGCTTATTCTCATTCCACTGTCACTGAAGACCTATATATATGCCAGTGTTAACAAAAACAACAAGAAAGAAATAGCAAAATTAGAATAAAAAGAGGTGGTTGTGGTGTAGCTAGGATTTGCAGTAGATGAAAAGGTTGCTGTGTTTGTTTCACTCTCTGGACAGTTAATATTATGATTCATCTGAAATATTTTATCACCATAAAAAAAAAATAGATATTGTTATCTACATGAACTTCTTGCTGGTTAGCAAAATCAGAATTCTTGCAGAAAGCTATAGATTCTTGGAAGCTTATGTAAGGTATCAGTGAGATGTCTGTGAACTAGTTAAGGTATAGAACACTTATCTTCAAGATTTTTCATCTGGTCTGTAGTAATAGATGCGAATAGCCAGAATGTGTACCAGTGTTAGGAAAGTTCTTTATTTTTTTAAGAGAAATCAAGGTGTAAAATCTGGTTACCTTCAACTATCTTGAAGTAGTCACTGCAGTGATGGTCAGAATTTCAGTATTCATAGACAGTTGACATGACAGAAACTTGCAAGTTGAGAAAGCAACCAAGTTGTTACCTGTAAGTTAAAATCCACATTTACACTACTTGAACTGATTCTTAAGGATGCTAAATGTTCACTTACTTAGTTCTGTTAATAATGTAGACTTGACTCGTAGTTGTATGTTGAGAGTGCAAAAAATCCCAAAGATGTTTCCTGTATTATTGAGATTAATTTTAAATGGAAGGAAAAACTTATATGTAAGACTGAGTGTGTATGTCTTTTTGTTGTTATATCTTCAAATCTGGACTCCACTGGTGCTACAGCTTGAAAACAAGAGGGGATGAGAGAGAGTGAAGTGTTATTTTTAAGTGCAAACAGGAGTAAAACGTTGATACGGTTTGTGTCCTAGATGGTAAAGAGGAAGTCATAAATCAACTATTTTATAGATTCATGGAATTTTTAAACACTTACTGTTCAATTTTTGGACATCATGAATTACATTTGTGAAGTAAACAAATTAGCCATTATGTAACTATGTAAAAATTATTGCAGGAAAGGGGAAAGAAAAAGGTAAAATGTATATACACTCACTGGCAAAAAATGTAAACCACTATGCATTGCAGACAAAATTTAATGTTGGTCTGTTTCAAACCTTGTATAAATCAAATATTATTATGGCATTACAACAATATGGCAGTGTATCTTAAGTTAATTAACCCATTTGAGAAGTTTGAGCACAATAATTGAGAAATATTAGCGATCGTGACAATCACAACACCAATATTGCCATTTTATACCTTTAATTTATTATTGTGAACTCATGTCGGGTATTTTTATGCACATTACGACCCATCTACAATAGTTCATCTCTCTTTTAAATCAGGTCATAATGGCAATTTGCCATCACCTATTGAAACTGGCCTGTGGAGCAGTGGAGCTCAGTGCTGTTTTCGAATTAATCCAGATTCTGTTTGAGGGCACTGGATGGAAGGAAGAGAGTTTGGAGAAAGCACAGGAAACATTGTTCACCCTGCACTTCCTCTGCAAGGACACCATACAGTGGAGGCCCTTTCATGGTATGGGCTGGGAATACCATTGATACACACGCGTAGCTTGTGTTTCACAAGTGATAAATATCATTCTTGATCCGTATTGATGATATTTGGTTGAAATAATAACAATAAGTTAATTTATTAATTTGTCCACCTAATCAATACAAAAAAAACTTGTCTTTGTTAAATTACATTGACATGTTAATTAAAATGGTACATGTTTCGCCTTACATATAGGCATCATCAGCCATGGGTTTAACCTTGAAATATAATCAGGCACCTGATTTACATATAAATAAGATAAAACTGATTTATAAACACCTTGAAGAGACTTGAAAGAAAATTAACATAATTATAGTAAAAGACTAGTACAATATTGGTTTTAAAGACAATGCTATGAGTGAGAAGTTTATAAATGGGGAAAGTATTTACAATAGTAACATTGAAAGACTATTAATATGAGTAAAATGAATAAAATGATAGTTTGTTATAGACTAGTAGTAAAATTGCTGTAAAATGATGTTGATAAACTAGCGGTTGGAACTAGATAATAATGAGAATGACGATCGGAATCGTATTTTTAAAACATAATGTTGAATAAAATCAAGTTGAGAGATGGTCAAGTGACCTGTGATAATTTGTTTACGTAAGTTAAAAGTCAAAAGTCAATAGCATATGGTGATGTTGTGGTTCACTTTGATGCAGAAGTACGAGGTTGTCGTTGAAGGTTAATATACGATGTTTATATTGGAGTGCTATGGGCCATCTCATTTGATATGATGTTATAACGTTGTTGAGAGTATGGGTTTGTTGACAAGCTGGTCGAAAAGGCAATGTGACAGTAGAATGTAGCTAATGTGTTGAATGTTAGATCAGAAGTAAAATCTGTAAAAAGGAAACCAAAAGCGTGGTGTTAATTGTATGAAAAAATCGTAATAAAAATTTTTTTTAGGTGGAAATCGTGTGCACTTACCATTTGACGGTGGTGAGGGTAACTTGTTACGTTATGTGTTTGTCGAGAATAGGAATCTGACTGCCCACCTTGGAGATTTCAGTGGATCACTTGGTGTCTTTTGCACCTCAACTGTCACCGGCAAGAACTTTATCCTGATGCATGACAACATTCACCCACACAGTGCCGTCTGTGTATGCGAGCACCTGGATGAAGTTGGGATTGAGTGTATGCTTGTAGTTCCAACCTAAACCTGATAAAGAATGTCTGAAAAGGAGTCGTTACCCTGACACACTGGCTCAGTTCGGACTGCACTTCAGGCACACTGGAAACTCATACCACAAGAGAACATTCGAGGTGCATCCTGAGTCTGAGGAAATAGAAATGTTTTGCAAACCGTAGACAAATATACTACCATTTAACAGTGCAGAGCTCCAGGTTTCGACATTTCCAAATTCATATCGGTGCACTATTGTGATTGTTGCAATCAATCATGTTTCTCAGTTACTGCACAGAAAATTTTCAATTGGATTAATGGTGTAATGTCATAATACTTGAATTTTACAAAGATTCAAATAGACTAACATTCAGTTTTGTCCAAAATATGTTGTTTTTTGCATTTTTTTTGTCGGTTAGTGTAGTAATGTTATGTTAGGCCAGCATTATTTTGTTTGCAAATAATGCCATTATATGCTGTCATTCACCAGAATATTAAGTTTGTTTTATATCTTGCACAGGAGTGTAATCTCTAAATTGTTTATTAGTGTTGCTGAATATGTCACAAGAAGACTCTTTCCATCGCTTCATTTGTGGAACAATTTGTGTACATTTCACATTAATTCATGGCAAGAAATATAACACAATGAAGAATTTATACATATAGTTGTTCTTAAAAAATGTCATTGAATTTCTCTGTGTGCTCAATGGAATAGTGGATCATTTGTTTAGTAGTACAAGTAGAATACTTCCTGCGCAAGTAGCCAAAATACAAAGTTGAAATACCCACACTCAAGACTTCACTTATCCCTTGAAGTAAAATAATAATAATTTTTATCTCTTGAAGTAATTTCTTCATTGAATAAAATAAAGCACATAAAAGAAATACAGTGGAACTTTTGACTGACTGTTTATATTCAAAGTAGCAGAATATTTTATTTTTATTTTTTTCTTCTGGGAATCCTAGAACTTCGCTGTAAAGATGAGTAGGACAAACACTTCATCTTGTCACTTAAGAATGGAGTCCTGAGTGTATAATAAAAAATGATTTTACATTGCAGCAGTTTGTCCTATATGGTTGAAAATGTGAAAAGAAACAGTAAAAGCCAATTAGTTAAATTTGATAATAATTATATTAATTAGTACCAAACAAGTGTATTCTAAGATTTTTCACTTTGTACTTATGAGTTAACTGTAGACAAATTTCACATATGAGGTCTCCATTCTTAAGCAACAATATGCTATAAATCTGGGTAAGTTATGTTAAGATCTTCGTTCATTTAGCTCCTCATGTAAATTTGATTATCACTACATTGTGATATTTGGGGTCGAAAATCTCTGACTCTGGGGGGAAAAAAAAAAAAAAAAGAAGAAAGAGAGAGTAAGTTTTTTACCCTGTGGTTTCCCATTTTCACACCAGACAAATGCTGGGGCTGTACCTTAATTAAGACCTCAGCCGCTACCTTCACAATCCTAGCCCTTTTTTCATCCTTCTGTCACTGAACACACTCAATGTGTTAGTGTGACGGTAAGCAAGTAGCAAAACAATATATATATTCCTAAATATATATATTCCTAAATCCCAAGTCTCTAATTGATCATCAGTTAAGTAGTCTTGATATTTCACATCGTAATGAAAAGTATGTACTGTTTGTAGGTTATCATTATTGTCTTTTTTTCTTTTAAATGTATGATTTCATTGGTCTTGTCAGACCTAATTATTTTGTATGTTTATATTGCTGACACATAGGAGGTTATTTGTGGTATTAGTTTCACCTATACTGGACCATAAACTTTTGTCTTAATCTTTCCAATTACATAGAACATTATCATCCATTAGAATGGAAGAGTTAACATGACAGTTCAGTATGGAGGCAGTAAAAGTTTTCGCAGTATGCAGATGTTCTTACAGCTTCCTAAAGTGTGTTATATCCATTCTAGGGAACAAGTGGTGCTGTGGATGCTAAGAGTGACTACGCCAGTCTCACCCTCAACAAGTTAACTTCCTTAGCAGCTGAACCGTCCCTCCCGTTGGTGCTTATTTTGTAAAAGTAAGCTGTGGATTTGGACCCGATACTTTAAAATTACATTCATGCATCTATGCTGTGATATAAAACACCTGTGTTGTAATTCAACAAAGCAGTAGCTTTTTTAATGCCTGATAGTCATTATAGGAAACTTGTAATTTGCAAACACATTACAGCTGTGATATTTCAAAGTTATTAATTTTTAACACAAATGCATGGACTGTTAACCAGAGCATCTTGAAGAAAATTTGTCGTTGAGAACGACAAGCTTGATCACTACTTAGTACCTTGAACATATATGCACAAATGAGCACAAGTTTTAAATATCTTCATTAATATATTTCAGAAGGGTTCAGTCTCTACCAGGCAATTTCATTGGGTACCTAACAAAGTCTGACTGCTGTACTTTTTCCAGGAAACATTAAGTGAATCAATGGTTACCACATGGTAATGCAATTAGTTGGCAAGTTGTCATCAAAGGTAGATATAAAGTTTTTTTGTTAAGACTTGTTTGATTTCTTATTGAAAAAGGTTGAAAGCTGTGGGTAGAATCCGATTTTTTGAGAGATTGATCTGTCTCTTATCATTACAAATACCCTCCTATTATAATTGTCACCTGTTTGTACCAGCAATTACTTTCACATATAATATCTAACTCATGAACAAGATAGGCTATTCTGTACCTATTTCAGATATTAGCCCTGTACAACAAAGGTATGTTGAAGATTTAACTGAAATGATATTAGTATGGAAACAAACTTCCTCCTGAAAATTACAATAAAATCTCCACTTTGATAGTTTGTCTTTCTTCCCATGATATCTTCAAATATTACATTCCTGTAGTAGGTACTCGAAATGATTTATCACATCCAATTTTTAGTCTCTAAGAATTCATTCAGTCTTCTTTATATCTCATCACTTCCATCTGTATAATGCATACCATGCTTCTTATATTTCCAACATTTTTCATTGCTCATTTCCTACAGAAATTTTCATTACAAGGTCATACAAGCATAAATGCTAATTTGATACCCTTCTCATAGATTGGTACCCATTATGTTTTAATGAATAGGCAGGGAGTAACATGAAGAGATCTAGGATTGCAATCGTGTCCTAAACTAAGAACTCATTTGAACATAAACTCTTATGGCAGTCTGTTTTTCAACATAAAATACCTTTGTTTGCCTGTAGGAGCTCTCCTCTGATACAGTAATACGTTTTTTTCTATAGGTGGAGTAAAACCTTGGTTACCCGTCACCTTTTTAACCATCACATTGTTAAAAACATGCCACTCCCATCCTTCCCTCCCAGACCGAGTGATGTGGCAGGTACATACAGTCTAGGACTTCGCTTACAACTAGCATGGTGAGTGTGCTTGTTTGTAGTATAACATCTCTTTTTTGAATTACGTTACTGCTTAAAATGATTTGCACTGTATTGTCCCCAGTTTGATTTGAGCTGCCGACATGTCATGTATCACCATGTCTGCAATAAACTAAGCTGTTCCTCGTTGTGCCTCGCATGCCACAAGATGCAGGCACATTCACAATCAGTCACCACTGATCTCCATTTAGGGCTGTCACCCAGGTGGCAGATTCCCTATCAGTTGTTTACCTTGTCCTTTTTTAAATAATTTCAAAGAAATTGGAAATTTATCAAACTTCTCCCTTGGTAAATTATTCTAATGCCTAATTCCTCTTACTATAAACAAATATTTGCCCGAGTACGTCCTCTTGAATTCCAGCTTTATCCTCATCTTATGATCTTGCCTACTTCTAAATACTCCATATAAGCTCATTCATCCACTAATGTCATTCAACGCTATATCTCTGCTGACAGCTTGGAACATACCACTTAGTCAAGCAGCTCTTTTCCTTACTCCCAAGTCTTCGCAGCCCAACGTTTGGAACACTTTTGTAACACTACTCTTTTGTCAGAAATCACCCAGAACAAATTGTGCTACTTTCCTTTGGATCTGTTCCAGTTCTCAAATCAAGTAATCCAGATGCAGGTTTTGTATACTGGAACCAGTGACTTATATGCCTTCTTCCATCCTTGTATTTTTGTTAACTACACTTTTATCCCATTGTCCCTATTTTAGTTTGTGTTTGTGTATTTTAATGTGTTATTTTAACTTCTAACTTGAATGATATATATCACTGTACATCAAGGCAATACATTATTCCATTGTAATCGATATTTTCTATAATTTTATCAAAAAATAAGGCATTGCAAATTAGATCCACTGATTATTTTAATTTCATAATCATTTTTCACCATCATTTGTTTTAAATTCTAGTCAGTGGATATATTTTAAAATTTTAATTATGTCTTTTAGTTCCACCTTGTATCATTGGGGGCCGATGACCTAGCTGTTAGGCCCCTCTAAACAATAATCATCATCATCTTCACATCCTTGCTAGAGTCCCTAAATACCCTCATAACCATACGGAGATATTTGAAACTTTCATTTACAATCCATTTAATGCAATTACCCCATTGAAGATCTTTCTTTACAGTAACATCTAGGTACTTCCACTCCAAAACAGTAATTAAAACTGAAAGGACTCGTGGTGAAATTTATAACCTGTCTTTTCACCTAGTGAGCTGTGAGGTTGCATTTGGGAGATAGTGGATTAGAACCCCACTGTCGGCAGCCCTGAAGATGGATTTCCTTGGTTTCCCATACCATTGTCTGCTGTCCATCTCGCAACATTGTCAAGGTCTTTTTGCAGTCGATCACAATCCTGTATCTTATTTATTACTTTATACAATATAACATCATCCACAAGAAGCCTTATCTGTTATTCCCGTTCTTTACTCATATAAATTATATACATAAGAAAAGATAAAGGTCCAATAATACTCCCTTGCCACACCCGTTCTTTATCATTACAGAATCTGATAAAGCTTCACCTACTCTAATTTTTTGAGTTCATTTTTCTAGAAATTTAGCCACCTATTTATAACCACTCTCTTGTTTAGTCCAGTAGCCCTAATTTTCATCAGTACTTTTCCATGATTCACCCTATCAAAAGCCTTGGATAGGTCAATAACATTGCAGTCCATTTGACCTCCTGAATCTAAAATATGTGCTATATCGTGCTGGAATCCTACAAGTTGAGCCTCAGTGGAATAACTTTTTCTAAACCAAACCATTTAGTAATTCCACAAGCATGTCTAATAATGAGATCGAGTGAGTTGGCCATGCGATTAGGGCCGTGCAGCTGTGATTTTGCATTCGGGAGATAGTGGATTTGAACCCCACTGTCGGCAGCCCTGAAGATGGATTTCCATGGTTTCCTCATTTTCATACCAGGAAAATGGCTGTACCTTACTTAAGGCCACGACTGCTTTCTTCCCACTCCTAGCTCTTTCCTATCCCATTGTCACCATAAGATCTTCATCTGTATTGGTGTGATGTAAAGAAAATAGTAAAATGATATAATCAGAAAGAATGCTTTCCCAGAGCTTGCAGCCAACATTTCAAGTTGACTGGCCTGTAATTATCTGCTTTATGTTTACCACCCTTTCCTTTGTACACTGGGGCTACTATAGCAACACTTCATCCATTTGGTATTACTCCTCCACGCAAACAGTAATCAAATAAGTACTTTTGATAAGGCACTATATCCACCATCTACCATGTGATTGGATGGAACATATGATCAAGAAAGATGCTTATTTCTTTCGCTTTACTTACTTATGCCAGTCTCCTCACTTTCATCTTTTTTACCCAACCTCCCATTGTCAACCCTTATTCTGACCCCCGACTGTATTAGTTTTATGAGGTCTGTGGAGTACTTGATTTTCACACCCTTCAGCCTTCTTTCTTGTGCTGATACCTTCATTCATTGAAGGGTTGGATCTCTTCCATTTTTCTTTTGATTTCTGCTAAAGAGAGACAGTTAGCCTGTTATACTTTCTCTTAAAACAATAATCACCACTACCTGAGTGAGTTGCTCAGACAATTAAGTCACTGGCTTTCTGAACCCAAGTTGGCAGGTTTAATCCTGGCTCAGTCCAATGGAGTTTTAAGGTGCTCAGTTGCATCAGCAGAACAAAATTCCGGCAACTTGGCGTTTACAAAAACCGTAAAAGTAGTTTGTGAGATGTAAAACCAGTAGCATTATTATTATTAATCACCACTGCCATCACTAGCTCACTTTCATTTTATAGCTGAACTAGCTATCATACCTGTCTTTGATAGGTCGGCCATGTAGGTGGTTCAGTTAAATGGAGAAAAGCAATCTGATTTGTGGCTGGAGTGAATGTAGGGTTCTGTATGTAATAAGACAAGCTCCTGAGTAAGTAAACTGTTAACCCCTTTCAGTTTCACCCCTTCCAGTACCTGTTAAAATATTGGCCTTAGTAATATTCCTGCGTAACATCCTTACTCTTAGGTGAGTCGTCGTTCACAACCGATTACAAGTGGTGGAAAAAGTTCACAACTGAGTTAACTGACATGTTTCCTTTCTGTACCTGGATTTTGCGTGTTGCGTTTTTCTCATTTATTTCTGTGACCTGTTCATTTTTTGGAATCGAAATAGCTTGTTCACAAAGCCATGCATTTCGATCACTATGGATGTTGTGAATATCTTGAATAACACAGGCAGTTGAATTAAGAGGCAAAACTTTTATTTCATTTATATAGATTGCATTACACATGTTGGTAGCAGCTTTGGAATGCTTTTACTGTCTTGTAACTGAAGTCCTTGCTTAAGATTATTATGACTGTCCTGAAACTGAAGGCTACCTAATATTCTGTCACATAAAAAATGTCATGATTTTCAAGAAACAAGAATAGATGGTGTTAAGTACATAACTGGTAACCTTACAGCTGTCTGTATAAATGCACTGTTACTGACAAGTACACTAAAATTGTTAATCTTGAAAACATATTCTTCTGATTTAAAGATCCTCAGCTACCCTTTGAATAATTTTGCCTCTCTGCATTTTATTGAACTAGCCATTTCTGTTTTAAAACATGTACTGGTGCACATTTTTCTTTACCATAAATTACTGTTGTAAACCGTTTGTGGTTATTCATAGTATGCTCCTCCGCTAAATGAGGGTACTAATACAGTACAATGAGTATACAATCACAGAATTTTCAATGATAAATCATGAATTGAACACTAATGTTCATCAATTCCTTGTTCTAAAACTAATCTGTAAAACATTGATTGGTTAAAGCAAATGCAGTAGAGACAATACGCGACACTTCCGGATTTAGCCTTGTTAAAATGGGAGACAAGTCACAAGTGGCGCTCCTACTGTCCGATTTTTTATTATGGACACTCGAGTTTAGGCTTTAATTACAAACGAACCAATAGGCCTATTGCAATGCAAGTTATACCAATATTTTCCTTGTTTAATTCTATATTAGCGTATTTAAGACACATTGTTTTCGACATTCATTAAATATTTTTTATTTGTGGTTGTAATAAATATTGCACAGGTTTTTGGCTTCTTCTCTAGGAAGCGCTCACTTAGAAATATATACAAGGAAAACTACTTGTCTGATGGTAATGAAAATTTTATATGTTATAACTACATGTATTTGCAGTGTAATACTCAAGTTACAAGTTTTTCCAACAACCCCAAAAAAAAGTTCTTATCATTTTTCTAAAGCAACTTTTTCTCAGCACAGGATAAACGTACAGCAGCAAACTTGGGCTTGTTTTGAAGCACTCAGTCATGGTTATCAGAAACTACAAAATCTGTAACCATACAGTGTGGTACCGAATTTATGAAGAGTAATATTGAAAGGAGGGTTTGTGCACTCCGAACCGTGCGATTAACAGCAGGCCGGGTGGTGAAATCGGGCGCAGTGTTGCCGCGTTCAGTAGTAATCACGCACGCAACGAACACAGCTTTTCGTTTACTTTCAACCTTTAATTTTATTTCCTCTTATAAATTCCACTTCCCATCACCTTTTCTCATAAGGGCTCTGGACCTTCAATGGCAGGTTTAAAAATGGTTCACTTCCTAATTTAGAAATATCACACTGTACAGTTTTAATAATACTAATAATACTAATAATAATAATAATAATAATAATAATAATAATAATAATAATGTTATTTGCTTTACGTCCCACTAACTACTTTTACTGTCTTCGGAGACGCCGAGGTGCCGGAATTTAGTCCCGCAGGAGTTCTTTTTACGTGCCAGTAAATCTACCGATACGAGGCTGTCGTATTTGAGCACCTTCAAATACCACCGGACTGAGCCAGGATCGAACCTGCCAAGCTGGGGCCAGAAGGCCAGCACCTTAACCGTCTGAGCCACTCAGCCCGGCTGTACAGTTTTTACAAGAATTATTTGCATTATTATTTACATATATTTACAATATTTAATTCTATCAATTTTCTTCGTCTGAAAAATCACTGTGTTCCGATGAATCGGTGCTGCTGTCATTCATGTTGATTGTGACTGGCTCGAAATAAGGGATATTTTCAGACGGTCCATCTTTTTCCCAGTAGTGGTCTTCAATTTTCTTAGCGTGTTTAACACATTGTTTCCAGAGTTCAGCGGTCACGGTACGTAAGGCTTCTCGGCATAACTCGTCAATTCTTCCATACTGTAGTAGTCTATAATTTCTAAGAGGCAATAAACCTCCGTGGCTGCTTTCAGTGTTGCAAACAGTCGGACGGCGTAGGATTCGAGGACTTCGGTATTTATCACGGATACTTAGGTCATATGACTGCGAACCTATTGGGAGTGTTAAGGAAAATCTTGGCATCACTGGAGAAGGAAATGGAAATTGAAAGCGTTCGAGATAGCTCACCTGAAGTCATCATACACCACAAAAAATGCGCTACCGAGCTAGTTAGATGGTGAGTTCAAACCCTACCGTCGGCAGCTCTGAAGATGTTTTTCCTTGGTTTCTCATTTCAGACTAGGTAAATTCTGGGGCTATACCTTAATTAAGGCCGCGGTTGCTTCTTTACCACTCCTAGCAGTTTCCTATCGCATCATCGCCTCTGTGTCGGTGCAGCGTAAAACAGTTTGTAAACAAAGATGTACCTTAATTAGGATCACTGTCGCTACCGTCACTGTATCATACTATACATGGGTGGCAAGAAAACGTGCTTGAAGCTTTAGAAAACAACTTTGACAATTATAATCTGTACAGAGGGTACATTCAGCAAATTTATGGATGGCGTGGAGGGTTCAAAACACCGTCTGGAGCTGGGAAACGCATCATAATTTTTCACATCAGAAGTGAAGAAGGATTTCTAGTCGGTGCAGAACTTTGTTTTATTGGCAAGAAAGGAAGTGTTGATTACTACAAAGAGATGAACGCGACTCATTATGAAGAATGGTTCACGAAAGTCCTGAGTTTATTGCCTCAAAGGTTGGCTGACGTTATAGATCAAGCTCCATATTAAACGATGGTCGATCCTTCATCTAAAAACCCTTACATGTCATGGCTGAAACCTGAAATTATATCTTGGATAACATCAAAGAATATTTCACTACCACCTGGAGTTGACGATTATAACAAATTAACTAAATCAGAGCTGATTGTCCTTGCCAGGCCTTATTTTCAAACACCGATAAAGAAGCTGGAACAACCGACTAAACGACTTCGACCAGATGTACAGCTTGTTTGGTTACCAGTGGCCCATTGTGAGCTTAATCCAATCGAGCTCATTTGGGCTTACGTAAAAGGGAAAATAGCAAAAACAAATATGGCTAACACATTAGAAGTATGGAAGCAATTAATGCTTTATGCCGAGAAGTCTTACGTACCGTGACCGCTGAACTCTGGAAACAATGTGTTAAACACGCTAAGAAAATTGAAGACCACTACTGGGAAAAAGATGGACCGTCTGAAAATATCCCTTATTTCGAGCCAGTCACAATCAACATGAATGACAGCAGCACCGATTCATCGGAACACAGTGATTTTTCAGACGAAGAAAATTGATAGAATTAAATATTGTAAATATATGTAAATAATAATGCAAATAATTCTTGTAAAAACTGTACAGCCGGGCTGAGTGGCTCAGACGGTTAAGGTGCTGGCCTTCTGGCCCCAGCTTGGCAGGTTCGATCCTGGCTCAGTCCGGTGGTATTTGAAGGTGCTCAAATACGACAGCCTCGTATCGGTAGATTTACTGGCACGTAAAAAGAACTCCTGCGGGACTAAATTCCGGCACCTCGGCGTCTCCGAAGACAGTAAAAGTAGTTAGTGGGACGTAAAGCAAATAACATTATTATTATTATTATTATTATTATTATTATTATTATTATTATTATTATTATTATTATTATTAGTATTATTAAAACTGTACAGTGTGATATTTCTAAATTAGGAAGTGAACCATTTTTAAACCTGCCATTGAAGGTCCAGAGCCCTTATGAGAAAAGGTGATGGGAAGTGGAATTTATAAGAGGAAATAAAATTAAAAGTTGAAAGTAAACGAAAAGCTGTGCTCGTTGCGCGCGTGATTACTACTGAACGCGGCAACACTGCGCCCGATTTCACCACCCGGCCTGCTGTTAATCGCACGGTTCAGCGCACACAAAACCTCCTTTCAATATTACTCTTCATAAATTCGGTACCACACTGTACGGTTACAGATTTTGTAGTTTCTGACAACCATGACTGAGTGCTTCAAAACAAGCCCAAGTTTGCTGCTGTACGTTTATCCTGTGCTGAGAAAGAGTTGCTTTAGAAAAATGATAAGAACTTTTTTTTTGGGTTGTTGGAAAAACTTGTAACTTGAGTATTACACTACAAATACATGTAGTTATAACATATAAAATTTTCATTATCATCAGACAAGTAGTTTTCCTTGTATATATTTCTAAGTGAGCGCTTCCTAGAGAAGAAGCCAAAAACCTGTGCAATATTTATTACAACCACAAATAAAAGATATTTAATGAATGTCGAAAACAATGTGTCTTATATACGCTAATGTAGAATTAAACAAGGAAAATATTGGTATAACTTGCATTGCAATAGGCCTATTGGTTTGTTTGTAATTAAAGCCTAAACTCGAGTGTCCATAATAAAAAATCCGACAGTAGTGGCTTGACCTGAAAATTCACACTAAATTCAAATATCAATGGAAATGCATATATGGAAATGGATAAATAAATTACATCTAGAAAGAAAGTGTTACTAAGATATTAACTTCAAAGTTGCTAAAGCAATTCTGGGTAAATGAATGAAGAATTATTTAACAGGTTATTATTTAAAGACTGAAATTAGACATATAATCAAGATGTGAAATGGACTGCTGTGAAAGGGCTTGATCTTTCATTTATGCGTTACTTTTTTAGCTTTAGAATTCCTGCCTGAACATTCACAGCTAGATTTTTCTCTTTTCTCATTTAAAAGTATTGTATCATCATATTAAAACACTTGTCAACAAAAATATCGGCACATTCCTTACATACATGATTCAGTGAATTTATATTTAAGAGCTGGACAATTTTCATTTTAACTTGAAGCCTACTAACAGAAAGAAAATCTATGAATTTAGCCTCAAAAACATTCAAACTTTCCCTATAAGCAATACCTGCCATTACATTAGGGTAAAGCAAATTTGCATCATCATATTGTTTCAACAAAATATGTACATTTCTTAAATCACCCATATTTTCTTCAGTGCTTGACAACGCATTACGGCATTCCAAATGCGGTAACTTGGAACACAACCAGCCACACTCATATGCATATGTATTTTCCTGAATTAAATCAAACACACAGATCACACCTACAACAACACATCGGTATTGAAGGTTAACTGCTGCACTATATAATAAAATATGCATATTATATTTTAAGCCAGTTAAAAAATGGGTCGAGCAGGTCAGATATTATGAAGTACTATAAACATATCTTTGTCACTGGAAGATTATATACGCAAACACAATATTACTTACATTTTCTTGTCACGAGGGCAATGGAAGAAAGACCGCGCATTCTTCTCTACTTCATAGTTACTGCAGCCAAACACAGCACATACCTTTCCCTTCATTTTGAGAGGAGATATCAAGGAATGACACACACTACTATTTAATTATGTCAACTAACTGAAAACGCATAAATAACACCAAAAACTTTACACACAAATACACATGCTCTTATGACAGAATCAGTAGTTCTCAGGTCAATCCGCTAGAGAGAGCTGTAATAGCTGTCCCTCAATATCTCGCTGAGTGTCGTGTATTGTCTCTACTGTATTTGGTTAAAGTGATATATAGGCTATACTAAGTATAATACTGATGTTCAGCAGTGTCTTGTTGTAATAATAATAATGTTATTGGATTTATGTTCCACTAACTACTTTTACGGTTTTCGGAGACGCTGAGGTGCCGATATTTAGTCCCGCAGGAGTTCCTTTACATGCCAGTTGACACGAGGCTGACGTATTTGAGCACCTTCAAATACCACCGGACTGAGCTAGGATCGAACTTGCCAAGTTGGGGGCAGAAGGTCAGCGCCTCAACTGTCTGAGCCACTCAGCCCAGTAGTTTCTTGTTCTAAACAAAATGTCATCAGTAATTAAAAGCAGACTGATTTTCGCAAGAAATTGGTTCATCTTGATGTTAGCTAAAGTTCCTTGACCATAATGCATATATTCAGAGATTTGTATTTTATTACAGGAGAGAGGAATGGTACAAATCAGTTTGAGTGGGATTTTTGAAATGAAAGGTCACATCCTCGTGGTTCAGTGTCCATGTAAAATTGGAGATTTCTTGGTTATGATCATGATATCAACTGTCACGTTCAACTATAAGCTTGTTTTCTGTAGTGTTCCAGAATCTAAATATATTATTTGGTTTATGCTCATACCAATCAATCACTACTGATCTGCATTTAGGGCAGTTGCCAGGTGGCAGATTCCCTATCTGTTGTTTTACTAGCCTTTTCTGTGTCATCATATATTGCTAGAATATAATGAGTTGTCTGATAAAGCAATTATCTTACAGTATCTAGTGTGGATTTTTTACATACATACATCTTCATTATAGACTGTTATGCCTTTCAGTGTTCAGTCTGCAAACATCTGTGAATTTACTAAACGCCTCCACAAACCTCTATTTGTAACTAGCTTTGTGGCCTTGTTTAGTTCCATAGAAACTGAGTTTAACCATCGTCATCTTGGACTTCCTATACTTCTCTTACTCTCCATGGCTGAGTCCATTATTCTCACAGAAAACTTATCTTCCTCTATTTGTTTCACATGGACCCACCACCATAGCCGGTTTATACATCTTCATCCATAGAATTATTCCTATCTTAGCCTTAATCTCCTCATTCTGAGTACCTTTTTGCAATATTGTTCCTTCCCATTTATACCAGCAGTGATGCTCGCTACTTTCATGTCTGTTATTTGTAACTTAAATAAGATGTCTCGAGTCCACCTAGCTTTCATTCCCATGCACGAAAGTTGGTATCATAACAGACCAGTGTAAAGTTAGTTTCGTCCAGGACCTGACTTCTTTCTTACAGAATACTGTTGATCACATCACTGCATTAGCTTTGCTGCATCTTGATTCAGTCTCACTTACTATACTATCATTCTGGGAGAATGCACATCCTAAATACATGAAATGCTCTACCTGTTCCAGTTGTGTATTCCCAACCTGATATTCAACTCTCTTAGGTTTCTTCTCTACAGACATCACTTTAGTTTTGGAAAAGTTTTCAAATCATACTCATTGCACCTGTGTGCAGGCTTTCAGCACAGTCTGCAATTAAGATCAAATCATTGGCATAGACAAAACTGCTTATCAGAGTTCCACCTAACTGAATCTCTCCCTGAAACTTTATACCTTTTAGTAGATGATCCATGTAAACTATGAACAACAAAGATGACAGATTATAGCCTTGTCTAACCTCTGTAAGTACTTTGAACACTGCAGTCCAATTGCTAACATAAATGTGTTTGATTTCTTTTAATAATCTACCCTTAATCCCAAAATCCCCTGGTATGTCTAACATATTTTCCCCTCAGTAGTCTGTCATGTCCCTTCCTTAGATCTACAAAACATAAATATAACTGTCTATTCCTTTTTTAGAATTTTTCAGTTACCTGGCACGTACTGAAATTCTTATCCTGATAGCCCCTCTGCGGTCTAAAACCACACTGGTTTTCATCCAACTTACTCTCGACCGCTGATCACACCCTCCCTTCCAAAATGCCAGTGAACACCTTGCCTGGTATACCAATCAATGAAATACCTTGATAGTTGTGGCAATTCTTCTTGTTTCCTTCCTTATTGATAGGTGCAGTTACTGCTTTTATCCATTCAACAGGTACCTAACTAACATTCCATGCTAATATTATTACTCTTTGAAGCCATTTCATCCCTGCCTTCCCACTATATTTCACCATTTCAGGTCTAATGTCATCTGCTTTATGACAGTGGAGTTTATTTACCATCATTTCCACATCCTCAAGGATAATTTCATTGACATAATTGCTGTCCTTCCCATGAGCTCAGTTTTTGTGACATCGCCAGAAAGATATCTTTTCACGTTGAGAAAATTTTCGAAATATTCTTTCCACCTGTCCATTGATTCTCTGGGATCTACTATGAGTTCACCTGATTTAACCTAAACAGTATTCATTTCCTTTTTTCCCTCCCTTTCTAAGATTCTTTATTACTGTCCAGAAAAGTTTCCCTATGGCTTGACCAAGCCTTTCCAGGTTATTACCAAAATCTCCCCATGACTTCTTGGATTCAACAGTTACACTGTTTTGTTTCATCTACATACAAATCCCTGTCTGCACCAGTCCTTGTTTGAAGCCATTTCTGATAAGCCTTATTTTTGCATTTAAAAGCTCCCCTCACTTCACCATTCCACCAAGATGTTCGCTCTAACCCATATTTTCATACAGTTGATCCCAGGCATTCCATTGCTCTTTCTACTGTAGCATCCCTGTATGCCACCCATTCTCTTTCTATATCCTGAACCTTCTTACTGTCTATTGTTTGGAACTTTTCGCTAATCTTACCCATCTACTTCTGTCTGTTTAAAATGAATTAATAGATTTTTTTTGGTGGTATATCTCAGTGCAAGACATTCCTGCAAAGGGCAGATATATGAACAGAGGTCACACTGCTCACCATGAGACAGATATGAAAGCCATCTGATTTTCGTAGATAATGTTTTAAATTATACAGCCAGCCTGTTAATAGGATGCAGTTTTTCATTTTACTTTTGTTCAGACATGTTCAATACACGTTTAGCCTCTCACCAGGGTTTCATCAGTGAAAGTTGTTCTTTTGATCAGTGTATTATTATTAGCAGGAGACATCATAATAATTTCTTCTGCATTTTTCCCAATACCAGTACCGTACTCGTATATAAGAAAACATTTTTAAAACGCTTTGAAAGTGTTTGAAGACTAAGTTCCACTCTTGTGATAACTTTTGTGTTTTAATTTTGTCAGTGATTCATGTAGGCCACCCACTAATCTGCTCTTTCCGAGTTAATACTGTAAATATTATTTAGTTGAACAATAAGTCAACAACTGACTTCTGTTGGAAAACAATCTTCTGAAACCCTATGCAATAAAAACTGTTATTTGGTAGTGTGTTGACTGTTTATAAATAAAATGGATAGATATTTCAATTGCTCTTTTCAATTATAGTAATGATTTTAAGTAGGTTTTAACCAATATATTTTGTTACTACTTTTACCTGCATTGTACTGCATAACTTAAAACAGTTTTTAGGAGTTTTAGCCTGTTCCACTGCTCTTTCGTGAATGTTGTTACTACTTTTACATGCATTGTACTGCACAACTTAAAACAGTTTTTAGGAGTTTTAGCCCTTTCCACTGCTCTCTCCTGAATGTTTTGTTACTACTTTTACATGCATTGTACTGCACAACTTAAAAAACAGTTTTTAGGAGTTTTAGCCTGTTCCACTGCTCTTTCCTGAATTTTTTATATGCACACTTGTTAGGTTTAATAGGTACCGGTAAATGATTATATTTGCATTTATTAGAATTCATTTCATATTATTCCTCGTGTATATCATAATAGGAGATGTGTGAATCAATGTCTCATGTTTCCTTTTTTTTTTTGTGTTTCAAATTCCATAAAGTTAATTCATACCTTTGAGTCCATACCCTGAAGAAGTTTTCCAGCAAGCGCTACAAAGGCAAGTGAGAACTGATTGGTGACTCAAAGCAGACTAGTTGATTTTCTTAAAATATTTGGAAATAATTTTTTAAAAATACACATTAATCTTTAATGGAAGTAGAATTTTCTAACAAAATATTTTAGCATAATTTGGTATATATTAATTTATATATTTAAATTTTGGATCCCCTCTCTTACTCTTCTCTCATGGGTGCTATTTATGCCCTTTTTTAGTATACCCACAGCTTCATATTCCTTGTTTGTATAGTTCACATTGTGAAGGAAACAAATCCTCATTTTTCTTTAATGTACAGTTTAATGGGTAATACTGTTTGCTTTCTGCAGCAGATTCAGTTATCAATAATAATGTCAAAGATTCATTAGTGCCTCATTCAACTTTTTTTTTCTTTATGTGCCTCAAGTCTCTGTTTGTGAATGAGTATGCAAAAGTGTTTACATCTGGTTAAACATATGTCAAATTATGGAAGCGAGTGGCTGCGTAGTTGGGTCACACAGTTGTCAGCTTGCATTCAGGAGATACTGGGTTTGAACCCCACTCTCGGCAGCCCAAAAAATGGTTTACCATGGTTTTCCTTGGAAAATGTATTGCTGGAATTAAGATTTTCTTCTCTCTTTGATAGCTAATCACATTTAGAAAAAAGAACACTGTATTTCTTGTAGTAATGGTCTTTTTGCTGCATTTCATTTTCTATTCAGATATAAAGTTACCATTAAGTACTCACTGCTTTAAAATTAGAGTATGTATCACTTTGATAAACATGGCTACTTGCATAATAAACTTGTTTACCAGGTTTATGTGACACATTTTGAAAGCATTCTTGTTCCTCCAGTACTGCAGTACTGTTGAAACAGGAAAACAGTATCTATTTTTATATTTACGATGTATGGTATTCTTAATTGTATTCATTTTAATTGTTAAGAACTGTGCATTACTGCAGCAATCACCTCTGCCTGTTAAATGAAATATAACATATACGGTACCTGCCATGTCCAGAAATTCACCTATTCCGTCTGTTATTGAAAACAAATCTAGTTTCTGCTGTTGGACCAATTGAGTTGTGAAATTCTATTCATTTACTTACTGGTTCATTACTATTCTTGGACTATAAGTACATAAAATAGTATATAGTTATATGAAATAAATGTATTTAATGTTGTGAAGGGATTTCAGAAATTAATTATTGAGATATAAATATACACACACAATAAATAATGGAATAAATGAGACTTACTTTGATAAATTCTATATTTTTCATGACTTAATTGGTTATCTGTGAGATAGAATACATTGTGTTAAAGAATAATATGTTACAGGTATGAGAAACTAGTCACCTGATATTTCCTTGTGTGCAGTTTGTCCTCATTCAAAGTGTGTCCTTTTTTTTCTTTTCTTTTCTTTATATGTACAGAGGAGGTAAACATCAGTTACATTTTCTTTTAGATTCTAAACATAAAGTACAGAAACTCCTGAAATATTCTTGATATGCATGTTCATTCTGTAGTTTGATAAGTAGGCTGTAATTTTGGCAGCAAGTGTTTTTTATTGTGGTACCAATAATATACATCACTAAATTAATTTTGTTTTATCACATACATGGTTTAAATAATTACAAAAGTGTATACATTTGCATTGTATTTGCTCTGGTCATTTCAAGAAACAGAAGAGCAACTAACCTTCAAAACTCTCTATGGAAGTATAGTAACAAATTGTAGTACATAAATTCTAAGGCATAGGCAAGGTGATGAAAGCATAATGTAATCTGAAAGTCAAGTTGAAAAATAGAATAGTAGAGCAACTTCAGTAGGCAAAAATACAATAGATGTACGAGTAATATACATTGTTGAGGAGGTAAAAGGAAGCAACATATTCATCAGCATGAAAGGAGGAAGAATCCATTCAATCTAATGAATTCCTACAATCATTCTTTTCTAGTACTGCATCGAGACTCTGGAATACAGTCCTAATGGACATTTGGTACTTTACTTCCTCTCATTCATTTAAATTTGCCTGCCAAAAGTTTTTGCTGGGCACATGTAACTGAATTATGAGTCATTGTGTGTACTGTATGTTGTGTGAATGAATTTTATTTGATCAAGTATGCACTTCACTGATTATTATTATTATTATTATTATTATTATTATTATTGACATTATCACTCTTATTGCCTTACTGGTTTGTAACCTGGTCTTAGCGTATCTGTCTGTAATATTATTTTTTGAACAATTACTATATCTTAAGTTTACTTTTATGTTTACATTTTTAAATTTTATTACTGAAAGTGGTTAAGTGTAAGAGTCAGTCATGAACCCTAAGTTCACCACAAATGTAAGTCAGGAATAAATACGTAAATAAATAGCACTCCTGGTACACTATTGATGTGGTGGCTCTTGGAAAGCCCAGTGCCTGCAAGACTTCAGAGATGGAGTGGCCCATACGTCTCGCGCTGACAGTATGGCCATGATCAAATGCATTCAGATCTTGTGTCTTACCCATTCTGTAGTCAGCTGTTACTCATACAGCCAGTACAAGGTCTGATGTCCTCGCTGTTATATGCCACACCTTCCTGTTACATTTACTGGACCAATGACAGTACCATCTATATATATAAAATAATAGTTTTGTCTATACAATGCTCAGAATTTAAAAAGAATGGCATTTATGTATCGGTCGTGTCTGCAGCAACAAGGAAATGCACTTTTTAATTTTCCGTAATTTCTGGCTGTCAGTATGTATGTATGTATGTATGTATGTATGTATGTATGTACAGGCATCACAAGAAAACGGCTGAAGAGGATTTAATGAAAATCGGTATGCAAAGTCGGGGAATAAGTCGCTACAATCTCAGCCATAAATAATTTTATTCATGCTGGGTGAAATGGTAGTTTAGGGGAAGGCTAAAATTTAATTCTCAAATATGTATGTTATTAGTGGTTGTATCGATAAATACTACATAACTAAAGTTATATAGTATTAAATTTCCAATCATTTATGTCCTATACATTTTTACCATACCGGCTTTGATCACAGAGATATTCATAAATATCAGAGCCAAATCACAAGAAAATGGGTAAACAGAATTTAATGAAAAACATTATGTGAAGTCGGAGAGTAAGGAACTACAGTCTGCACTATAAATAATTTTTTAAGACACTAATATCACAGAGTCGAAAGAAAACTAAATGTGAAATATACAATATAGAAAGCTCATAAAATTCATCAACAATAACATTACATTGACCATTGTTTGTTGTGATGTGCTTTTTGTCTTCTGTTGCCACTCATCTCTGATAGATAGGATTACTGGTGCATACCTAGCATTTTTTAAAATTTACTTTATGTTGCACCGACACAGGTATTATGGCGACAATGGGTTAGAAAAGGGCTAGAAGTGTGAAGGAAGCAGCCTTAGCTTTAATTAAGGTACAGCCCAGCATTTGCTTGGTGTAAAAATGGCAAATCACGGAATACCATTTTCAGGGCTACCGACAGTGGGGTTCGAATCCACTATCTCCCAGATGCAAACTCACAGCTGCGCGCCCCTGACCACACGGCCACCTCGCCTGGTCGTACCGAGTGTAACAGCCTGCCTGAATATTGGTGGGAAGTAGATGTGGAGTTAAATAAATTTCTTCTTTAGTATGCCATTCCTGTGGTTCATAAATTTTCTGATACTATTGGTTCATAACACACTGGTTCATCATACCATTCAAGCTATTCAATTCCTACTCTTAGGCACTGATTAGAATGAGCAGTGTGTATATTTAACAAAATAATGGCAGAGGAGTGTTCACGGCTATCTGCAGCCTGGTCACTCCAGGTTTGGAACTTCAGACTCTTTGTACTGTTAGATCGACACCGTACTACCATTTGTTAAAAGTGAGAAAATATGCGGTTTTTTATTTGATTGAGTATTTTATGTGGTAACATTGCTTTTAATCACAACATTCCAACTGACATTTTTGTAATAACCTATGTTGACTTCAGCTAGTTTCCCCACTATAACAGCGAATTCAGTTGCTCTCAAGTATATATCATAATATATTTCACTAGTAACTTGTATCAGTAAATGATGTTTGTTTATAAAATATTTGTTGAAATTTTCTGTCATAAACATTAACGTTAAAGGTTGTGTTTGATGTTTCAAAGGGTAAAGCAATGAGATCACCTACCTCACATAACACTAATTATAGGAAGAAGAAGAAAAATATGGAGGAGGTCATGTCCTTTTTTTTTTTTTTTTTTTTTTTTTCCGTACTTCACGTAAAACTCGAGAGATACCGGGCTGAGTGGTGTGGATTGTACAAGCGCTCGCCTTCTGAGCTCTAGTCGGTGGGTTTGCCATCCAGAAATGAGCAGCTTTAAGAGAGTCAGGTGTTCCATTCACAAGATCTTCAGTGCATGCTGTTGGGCACAGTCTGCAATGAAGAAGCTGAGGTGTTGTCTGTGGTGACCCATATTCACATTTTGTTGAGTCTGTTTGAAAACCCCACTTCAGTAGGTTAGATTTCCATCTCATAACACCTGAGAGCACAGTCTGTTGAGTGCTTTCCATGTCAACCAGTCTTCTGTATGGCTAGGAGGAAGTTCCTCATGTGGAGCTGGGTCTGGCATTGCTTCCATTTATTTGGGCCAGGCCCTTCTCATTTATCTCTCTCCAATCTCTCTTGATTAATGGGCTGATAAAAACAGTTTTGCCTCTTAAAACAACAATCATCACCACTAATCTCTTAGTTAACACCTGTATTTGTCCAAACCCAGTGTATAAGGTTTGTGAGGCCTAGAGAGTCTTTTATTTCAATACAGTAATTTTAATTTACAGGATTTTGCAATCATATGGCCTTTGATTATATCTGATGTACTTTTTTCCCTCTTTTTTCAGTGGTATATACACTGACTGACAGAGCAAATGCAACACCAAGAAGGAGTGGTCAGAACTTATGCCAATTGCAGGGTAGACTGACGTCACTGAGGTATGCTCATGATGTGAAATGCGCCGCTGTGCTGCGCACGTAGCGAACGATAAATGGGACACGGCGTTGGCGAATGGCCCACTTCGTACCATGATTTCTCAGCCGACAGTCATTGTAGAACGTGTTGTCATGTGCCACAGGACACGTGTATAGCTAAGAATGCCAGGCCACCGTCAACGGAGGCATTTCCAGCAGACAGACGACTTTACGAGGGGTATGGTGATCGGGCTGAGAAGGGCAGGTTGGTCGCTTCGTCAAATCGCAGCCGATACCCATAGGGATGTGTCCATGGTGCAGCGCCTGTGGCGAAGATGGTTGGCGCAGGGACATGTGGCACGTGCGAGGGGTCCAGGCGCAGCCCATTTGACGTCAGCACGCGAGGATCGGCGCATCCGCCGCCAAGCGGTGGCAGCCCTGCACGCCATGTCAACCGCCATTCTTCAGCATGTGCAAGACACCCTGGCTGTTCCAATATCGACCAGAACAATTTCCCGTCGATTGGTTGAAGGAGGCCTGCACTCCCGGCGTCCGCTCAGAAGACTACCATTGACTCCACAGCATAGACGTGCACGCCTGGCATGGTGCCGGGCTAGAGTGACTTGGATGAGGGAATGGCGGAACGTCGTGTTCTCCGATGAGTCACGCTTCTGTTCTGTCAGTGATAGTCACCGCAGACGAGTGTGGCGTCGGCGTGGAGAAAGGTCAAATCCGGCAGTAAATGTGGAGCGCCCTACCGCTAGACAACGCGGCATCATGGTTTGGGGCGCTATTGCGTATGATTCCACGTCACCTCTAGTGCGTATTCAAGGCACGTTAAATGCCCACCGCTACGTGCAGCATGTGCTGCGGCCGGTGGCACTCCCGTACCTTCAGGGGCTGCCCAATGCTCTGTTTCAGCAGGATAATGCCCGCCCACACACTGCTCGCATCTCCCAACAGGCTCTACGAGGTGTACAGATGCTTCCGTGGCCAGCGTACTCTCCGGATCTCTCACCAATCGAACACGTGAGGGATCTCATTGGACGCCGTTTGCAAACTCTGCCCCAGCCTCGTACGGACGACCAACTGTGGCAAATGGTTGACAGAGAATGGAGAACCATCCCTCAGGACACCATCCGCACTCTTATTGACTCTGTACCTCGACGTGTTTCTGCGTGCATCGCCGCTCGCGGTGGTCCTACATCCTACTGAGTCGATGCCGTGCGCATTGTGTAACCTGCATATCGGTTTGAAATAAACATCAATTATTCGTCCGTGCCGTCTCTGTTTTTTCTCCAACTTTCATCCCTTTCGAACCACTCCTTCTTGGTGTTGCATTTGCTCTGTCAGTCAGTGTAATTCATATTTATGAAGATGTAATTATTTTGTACATTTTGGCTTTCTGCGAGACCATGTTTTGATATTTACGTTCCTTTTCATTTGTTTGTTTAGAAGAGTCATTTCATTTTCTCATGTTCTTGGAGTATCCTGTCAGCAAACAAAATTTTCGATCCTTTTTAACAGAGAGTTAATCACAAGCCATAATATTGGAATTTTTTCCTCATATCCTGTAATACAACACTTGAACAACAATGAATTTATAGCTTAAACATTTTTAAATATATCTATAGCAGAATATTAGTCGGTAATGATTAATAATTAATATTTTAAAGCACTTAACTCGCAAGTGGTCGCTATATGAGATTTTCTCTTACATTATTTTGTATTGTGAGTTTACTTCTCAGTGATACAAGGGAGGTGACTGTTCCCTCTTCTGGCTGAGTTGATAACTGTCGTGAGTAAGGCGATTCACATTTGAAGGGTAAAGATCTCCTCCTCTATTTGGAACAAAAATTTGTATGAGTTTGTGCACCCTCTCCTCCTCTATTTGGAACAAAAATTTGTATGAGTTTGTGCACCCTGTGTGAGAGGTTCTTTCATCGGGCAACCAGTGGCGTTGGTGTTATGTTGAAGTCGAGAGAGAAGCTTTCTCCTGTTGTAGACATTAGTATTTGATTTCAGTCACGTGCAAAATGTTCTTTGCAGTTATTCATAAATGATTCTTCAAAAATTATCAGTCGAGGAAGAATGCTGGGTAACAAGCGCTCTTACAGACTCTAGCTAACTCAAATGTTAGAGAGAAGACCTATTGTGCTTTATTCTTGCATTTGTATTGCAACTATCAAAAAGTTCTATATTAATAACGTTATTGGTTTTACGTCCCAGTAACTACTTTTTACGGTTTTTGCAAACACCGAGTGCCGGAAGTTTGTCCCACAGGAGTTCTTTTACATACCAGTAAATCTACGACTGACGTATCTGAGCACCTTCAAATACCACCAGACTGAACCAGGATCGAACCTGCCAACTTGGGCTCAGAGAGCCAGCGCCTTAACCATCTGAGCCATTCAGCCCAGCACTCTTGTGAATATTACGTATTGGCATGTGGCTGAACTAATGACTAATTTCCATTAAGTAGTATTTTATTCTGTAATATAGGCTAATCTTTTCATTTTTAAATCTAAACTGTATAACGCAGACTTTGCGTCTCATTTCAGGAATTCGTTTCAATCTTACTCCCCACAAAATTGTGGAAGATGTATTTATTTTAAATTAAGTTTAATGTGAGAAAAAGTTTCATGTCTGACATTTCGGCTAGCGATCACTCGCGGGTTAATATAAGTTGAAATACATTTTTGAGACATAGTTATAAACCACTTGAGATTATGTTAACCAAAATCAATCCAAAATTACCCTACCTTTTCAGATTCAGAGTCTGATTCACTTGTTTCAGGATTCTACGAACTTCCACTCTCAGTGTGTGTATGTTGAGTATTCAGCCCAAAGGCTGGTTTGATCCTTGACAGTTCTTTCGTCAGCTGTCATAGATGGCCTAGAGATCACTGAAGAGGCATGCTAGGAAAAGGAAGAGTGAAGTAGTTTCCTATTGCTTACCTTGCCGAGTTAGAAATTGCTATTACACATCAGTCTGACAAACCCACTGAAATGCATGCACCAGTGGACCCTATCAGCAACATTTTCACTCCATTCATAACAGGGACTGGCTGCATAAGGAATGACATTACTAGCATCGCTCATACCTGTCATTTTCATATCGTCAGAGCCAAGAATGAGACAGACTGATCCGTGAAAGTTACACATTTAGTCTAGCCTATACCAGAAAGGCATTGTCCATTATAAATATTTGGTCTTGCCAGCAAAGGCACCCACTCTCATAAAATCACCATCATCAGTTTTTTCTAAAGCTTGAACATAATCTAAATCTTAATTTTCTTGAGAATGAAACAAAAGTTTTCTCCTTGCTCCCACCATTTTCTGGTGACTTGTGAATCTATCTACAGGAAATTTATAAGACAAGCAGGATAGCAGATAAAAATGGTGGCTTTTAATATCATAACTTGCTACCAGATGTTACCCAGTTTTAAGTACAACAAACTTTCAATTATCCAGGTTAATGCGGACACAAATCTGCACTGATAACTGAAAAACACAGGTATTCCAAACTTTTCTGTTCTTACCAGAAACTGTACACTTACTGCATTTACAAAACTACATTTAAAAACGCATTGCATTTCATATGACTTCCTTTCAGTTCACTTTTGGGAAATAATCACCCAGTTTTTATTTCTATTAACATTTTTCATGACGACAGCCCTCATTTTCTGGAGAGTCAAAACATCTGTATGCCGGGCTGAATGGCTGCGACGGTTGAGGTGCTGGTCTCCTGACCCCATCTTGGCAGGTTCGATCCGTTGGTATTTGAAAGTGCCCAAATACGTCAGCCTCATATTGGTAGATTTACTGACATGTAAAAGAACTCCTGTGGAACTAAATTCCAGCACCTCGGCGTCTCCGAAAACCGTAAAATTAGTTAGTGAGACGTAAAGCCATTAACATTAAAATTATTAAAATTTAATTAGACATCGGTATAGTAAAACGAATTTTGTCCTGCATACTCTAGTAAGAGATCAACACATTTCATTGCCTCGGTTGGATGATAACAGGTTCCTCGATCACCTCATCTTCACTCTCCTCTTTTACTGAACATATTCTTCACTATATCTGCATCATATAGCTGCTTAAATCCCAGTTGACAGGCATTGACTACTTAACAACTCACTAATGTTTTCTATTTTCTAAAAATCTCCAAACTATTTACGGATAATCCGCAAACCGGATAATCAGGAGATTTTTTTTTTCCTAGTTGCTTTACATCGCATTGACACAGATAGGTCTTATGGCGACGAATTAATCAAATTTAAAGTCATTCAGAGTATGGCTTATGACCCATACATCAGATTTTCGAAACCCATTAGATCTCGGATTTGATCGTGTGGTATCAGGAAGGGCATGTAGCCTCAAATCCTTGGCCAACACTGAAAATGAGCAAAGATGTCTCCAGCAACCCTAGGTTTACCTAGGATAAGTTGGTAACTGTTGATTAGATATTTACTATCAGACAGATATTGAAAAAGACTTTGGAATTAGGAGTAACTGCATGGCACATCTTTGTAGATTACAGAAAACCATCCAATCAAACTAGACCCATATATAGAGAGAAAGGAGCAAGAACATAGGATGAACGTAATGGCAGATCATTGTAAGATGAGGGAGTCTGGAACTATGCAAGACATGCATAAATACCAGCTAAAAGGAGCAAGAACATAGGATGAACGTAATGGCAGATCATCATAAGATGAGGGAGTCTGGAACTATGCAAGACATGCATAAATACCAGCTAAGCTGGTAAGGCTTCAAGGAGATCAAGTTTATTCAACATACTTTTATAGGAGGTGGCAGTAAGTTCAGGTCTGGTATCTGAAGGGGGACAGCATTTAATAAATCTAAGATGAATGATTTTTTTTTTACGTCGCACCAACACAGGTCTTATGACGATGATGTAATGGGAAAGGCCTCAGAGTGGGAAGGAAGCAGCCATGGCTTTAATTAAGGTACAGCCCCAGCATTTGCCTGGGATACTGGGGTTTTTCAAACTACAGTAGAAGTCCGTTATAGCGAGAATTCATAACAGTGAAAAATTTACTCGCTATATCGAATTGTCGTTATATCCAATTTTTGTATAAAAATCGGAAAACCCCCCATGCACATTAAAATCGGTATGAAATGGCAATCAGTTTGTTTAAAACTTGCGTTTCCGCAGATGATATCCACACTACGTCTTACTTGTGTGTTATTTTTCGAAATCCCATACTACGTGAAAGTGTATGTTTAATTTCATTCTGAAAAAAAAAATAGTGCCGTATTTCTCCGAATCCAAGATGAACCCCCAATTTTTCCTTCAAAAAATTTAAATCAGGCTCAAAAAGTACTTCGTAAAATCATATGAATGCCTTCTTGTACAGTAGGCCTACGCATGTTTAGACGCCGAACATTGACTTTCGTCATGGCGTATTACTTTTTTTCGCGGCTGCACAATTATTCTTTATTTCCGCAAGTTTAAGGACCGTTAACGTAAAATTGGCATCATAATACCAAAGAGAACCCGTTTAAAATTTTCCGGCAATACCTATTCCATGCGTCTCTACAATACGACGATCCATCAGGAAATTATTCTTGCTGTCTATAAAACTGTTGCTTTTACTCAGCGTCAGATATAACTGGCTACCGCTACACGTACGTCTCGCTTGCCGGGTTCGGCCAAATTCAGCAGCCAGCGATGTATAGGCCTAATCGCGGACGTTGAAATTCAACGAATGAGTTTATTGCGCCATGGTATGGCCATTCCGCCCTTGCGTTTTTCGTGCACGTACGGTACCTCACAATTTTATCTTCGACTTCATTAAAGCGTCCTTGTTGCGGACCACCGAATGCATTTTTTTGTACAGTACGCATTCTTGTAGCTCTTTGCAAATACAGTAGAGACAATACGCGACACTTACGGATTTAGCCTTGTTAAAATGGGAGACAATTCGACGGTGGCGCTCCTAGTGACTTGACCTGTAAAAATCGCGCTAAATTCAAATATCAATGGAAATGTATATACGGAAATGGATAAATAAATTATGTCTAGAAAGAAAGTGTTATTGAGATATTAACTTCGAAGTTGCTAAAGCAATTCTGGATAAATGAATGAAGTATTATTTAAAAGGTTATTATTCAAAGACTGAAATTAGACATATAAACAAGATGTGGAATGGACTGCTGTGAAATGGCTTGATCTTTCATTTATGCATTACTTTTTTAGCTTAAGCATTCCTGCCTGAACTCTTATGGTTGGATTTGTCTTTTTTCTCATTTAAAAACACTGTATCATCACATTAAGACACTTGTCAATAAAAATATCGGCACATTCCTTACATATATGATGCAATCAATTAACATTTAATAGCTGAACAATTTTCCTCTTAACACGAAGCCTACTAACAGAAAGAACATCTATAAAATCCCGGCTTTAATCTGAGAAGAGGGATAAAAGAAAGAAAAGTATGAAAATGTTGTCGATAGTGATGCTTTGAGGAATATTTACGTACAATTAGAGTAAAAATGTAACATGCCCTTGGCTGTATAGTCGAGGATTTTTAAAGTCGCTGGCCTGGAAATGATCTGAACAGATCTTTTAAATCTTACAGTATATAAGCGTAACGTCCCTTCTTCCTTGTACACCTTATCCAAATCACTTCTGTGACATTTCAAAACCCACATATCACACCTACAACAACACATCGGTATTGAAGGTTAACTGCTGCACTATACAATAAAATATGCGTATTACATTTTAAGCCAGTTAAAATATGGGTCGAGCAGGTCAGAAGATTATGAAGTACTATATAGATCTCCGTCACTGGAAGAATATATATGCAAACACAATATTACTTACATTTTCTTGTCACGAGAGAACCTGAAGAACGACCGCGCATTCTTCTCTACTTCATAGTTACTGCAGCCAAACACAGCACATACCTTTCCCCTCATGTTGAGAGGAGATATCAAGGAATGACACACGCTACTATTTAATTGTCAACTCACTGAAAACGCATAAATAACACCAAAAACTTCACACAAAAATACACATGCTCTTATGACAGAATCAGTAGTTTTCAGGTCTACTCGCTAGATAGAGTTCCAATAGCTGTCCCTCGATATCTCGCTCAGTGTCGCGTATTGTCTCCGCTGTATTTGCTCTTTGTCTTCACGCTAACGCCAAATATTGGCTTTAGTTAGACCTATGCCGTATTTTCTTGCGGCTGCACAATTATTCTACATTTCCGACTGTTTAATAACCATTAAGTTAAAATTGGCATCACCGGGCGAGTTGGCCGTGCGCGTAGAGGCGCGCGGCTGTGAGCTTGCATCCGGGAGATAGTAGGTTCGAATCCCACTATCGGCAGCCCTGAAGATGGTTTTCCGTGGTTTCCCATTTTCACGCCAGGCAAATGCTGGGGCTGTACCTTAATTAAGGCCACGGCCGCTTCCTTCCAACTCCAAGGCCTTTCCTATCCCATCGTCGCCATAAGACCTATCTGTGTCGGTGCGACGTAAAGCCCCTAGCAAAAAAATTGGCATCATAATATCGACTAGAACCCGTTGAAAATTTGCCGGCAATACCTTTTCCACGTATCTTTACAATACGACTATACATCACGAAAATATCCTGCTGTCTATAAAACTTATTTTTACTAAGTGTCAAGTACAATAGACGCGTTATAACCCTGCCACTGAGTAGCCATGAACTTTCTAAGAATTCGAAGGGTCGCATGGTTTGATGCCATTCTGCAGATTTGAGAAATGTTTTTGTAGAGGCTAATAGAACCCCATTTTCTCTTCACTATTTCCTGAGATCCAGTGACGTTACACACAGGCACTGTACAACCGCTTGTCGCGGCTATTAAAAAAAGCTATGTATAGTAAAGAGGCGGTCGTTTATTGTCAACGAGTTCTGTGCGCGTGTGAAAATAAACAGCGTGGTTACCGCGGTAGTTGCCAGTGGTATCTATTAACTTACTGTTAGGCCGCGAATGCAACAACCCTTTCGTTTTAGCACGAGATTCTGAGAAAAAGTATTGGATTCGGAGAAATACGGTATCACTCCAGAGGTTTCTGTGGCAAACACCTAAGTTTTCTTCTTCAAACAGCGTCACCTAACCTAACCGTATAGCCTATGTATCATGAAAACATATTTGAAACGCATGTAGAGAAATGATAACCTCCTCGCGAAAAATTTTCATGTAAATAGCCTTTCCGAAATTTAACTAGACGCGAGAAGATATGAAATATCCTCCGAAATCGGTGAGGCCAGAGCAAAGTGTAGCTTTCACTGAAGTCCCAGTCTCATCCATGGCTGTGACAATATGGAAGCTGCTGTGGTATGGGTGGTGCTGATTAATGGCATTCAGAGCACAACCAGTGTGTCTGAGTGTCATGAAAGGTGTTACTCATAGGGTTAGTTGTGCTACAATAGCACTGTCTGGCCCAGTGAGGAAAGCAATGGCAAACTACTTCACTCCCCATCTTGCCTAGTACGGTACGCCTCATTTTGGTACTGCCATTGGTTTTTGTGGTTTCCCTATAACTGCATAGCCTTTGGTGATGCTATTTGAGGATTCAATCAGCCTCTGGGCTGATGACCTAACAGGCACACACACTGCCATATCTTGAGGTGTATTACATTCTCTCTTAATTTCCTTATATAACATTAAAATTAAGATATAGTTTACTTCAGTCATTATTTTTAACGAGTTAACAACTGCTATCGGCCACGTTATTTACCGGTACGCATTTATTACGAAAACGTATTATCCTCTTTCATTTCGAATTTTCTTTAGAGAACAGCAGTCGACGGGTATTACTAATCAACTCCAACATCGCCTTTGAATGTCAAGGAGAGAGCTCGCTAATGCACAAAGTGAGATAACAATACCGTACCGAAGATGATCGATCGCATTTTGTTACAAACATTTCAGTTTCTTATTCAGATAGCGTCATCTATCCTAACTGAACCGCACTATAAGTATAATGAAAAACATACTTCAAGCGCTGTTAGAGAAATTATAACCTTCTCGCTATAAATTTTTATAATAGCCTTTCCGTAATTTAACCAGACGCGACAAAATATAAACTAACCTCCGAAATCAATTAAGCACTCTGTCATATCTCGAGGTGTATCCCATTCTTACATAATTGCAGTATTCAGCCTCAAAATTAAGCGGTCGTTTAGTCAGCCTTAATTTTTAAGGAGTTAACAACCGTTATCGGACACGTTATTTGCGCATTTATTACGAAAATATGTTCTCTTTCATTTCGAATTTTCTTTAGGAAACACCTGTTGACGGGTATTACTAATCAACTCCCACATCGCCTTCGAAAATCGACGAGAGAACTCGCTAGTGCACATAGCGAGGAAACGATGCCGAAGGTAATCGATCGCATGCAATACTGTATCATCGCAGGGGTGCATAAATAACGGTAACAGAAAAAGTCGCGCGCGCTCAATCGCTCGTAATAACGGATGCGTCAGTGATAGGGCTCTCGCTGTAACCGAAGTACGATACACAGTTTAATATAGGAATTTTGAAGGGACAGAAAACATCGCCGCTATAACGGGGTTCTCGTTATATGCCGTACTCGCTATAGCGGACTTCTACTGTATTTGGATGTACCCTGTTTCTCCAAATACAAATGCAAGACAACCCCCATTTTTCCTTCAAAAAATGTAATCATGCTTAAAATGTGCTCTCTGAAATCTTATTTATAATGAATTACAATTTTAATATGAGAAAAAAGTGAATTTACACTAGTCTAATGTAAATTCTACCTACTTCCCTAATTGTTTTCAACGGAGGCATTTGATACTGCCTGTGAAAGTTTGTTGCGCCACTTCGCTAGCCCACATTTGTATCGCATCCCATGTTATGGGCTTTCCGTCCCTATGTTTTCTTGCACGCTCACCTCACAATTTCATCTTTCATTTCTTGTAGAGTACGCATTTTTGTGCTCTTTGTCTTTATGCCAACGCCGAACGTTGGCTTTAGTTATGCTGTATTTTCATGCGGCTGCACAGTTATTCCTCATTTCCATGTGTTTAACCCTTCAGGACTCGGATTTCAGAAAGTTATGTTACATCTTGTGGCGAATTGCTAACTCTGAATTGGTCTTCTGGCTGGCTGTCTGTGTGAATTTCAAGATTTACAGTGAAAAACTTTCTTGATTCCATATTTGTCAGGGTTGTTTTTTTTTTTTTTTTGCGTGAATCGCAGCTTCAAAATGCAATTAATATTTCATCTATTGTGACATATTCCAAGATGTTATAGTTTGATTTTGTTTTCTACAAACATTTCAAAAGCAATGCTAATAGGAGCTGATCTGTCCAGTGACTGACTGTCTCTCACTTTGAGTAGTAGCTTGGTAAACTGGAGATTTTGAAAAACGAATTGGAACCTGAACAGTGATATAGTCATTTTGAATACATCCTCCCTTTTATTTTGACAGTTTGAACTCAAGATCCTGCCAGATACAACAGACCTAAAAGTGCAATAATTGATGCCTCATTTATCTTTCCTACCCTCAGTTTATCTGCATAACTAACACTACTCTCCTCTATGTGTTCATTAGTGTGTTCTACTATATCCTTTTATCATGTCTTTTGTGATGAACAAGTGAAAAGCCATTGCATGCATGCTTTGCTACAGGTTTCACACCTGGTAAATCTGTTACTATATTATGCTGTCTTGTTCTAATATTGGAGGGAACTGGCAAATTATTTTTCCACTTGCTTGTTTCGTCTTCTGTCCAAGCAAAAGTTATATGATATATATTTCATAGTGATTCGTACTGTATTGACGGTTGTTATACTTCATAGGGTGAAATAGGTCCACCTATTCAATACAAAGACACGTTTTAATGTTGTATACACATGATTTTAGGCCTTTTGTTCAATCGCAGTGGTTCAGTTTTTCCTTTTTTCTTTCCAGACATTTATTCTGGATACATCCGATCCGTATTGACAGACTTAACATCTTCTGGGCCACTACTTTTTACAGTAATAATCTATAGATGTCCCACTCAACTAAGTTTCAAGAGTTTGTCGAGTGTATCTTGCACCACAAGTCTAAGCAAGACGAAGACTGTACTTTACAATGTATCATCTTGTTATCCAACATATTTTTGCTGCACAATACTTTGCAACATATGAACAACTTGTAAAAATAAACATATTCTAGTAAATATTTCAGAACAACATAGAACAATAATTAAAATCTGGTCAGAATGGCATTCATTACTGTGTATACACTTGTCCCTTATACTTACATCGTCAATACCTTGATGTCTTTTAATTTGACAATTTGGCTGGCCTACATTTGTTTTCTGACTTTTCTCATTAGTGAGATTTGAGGTGTCTAGTACTTTTGTATCATGAAGATATGTGATAGTTTGCATTTCGTTCCATCTCCATGACTCAAACAGCTTCCTTCTTCTCTGTACGCTAGCACACATATGAGAGCCGAGTTTTCCTTCAGATGAAATTGTGGATAATCTCAACTTGAGCTCGCTCTGCAACATACAGACTGTTGTCCCAAAATGAGCTATTAATCTTGAAGATTGATGACATTTACTGAATGCTGCCATTACACTATACATTTCACTAAATGAGAACTGTTAGCTTTTAACTAACCTCCTCACTTTAGAATTAGATTACAGATAAGGAAGGTTTACAAACCATATTAATTCACATGTTAATAGCTTTTAGACATAATCACAGTCTTGCTTTTCCTGCACTGTTCACAAAGAAAATATACTGTTTGAGCAATGTCATAACTTCACTCATTTTCTGCTGCAATATAAGAAGTCACGTCCTGATTACATCTTGCTCTTTTTATAACTGTAGGTTTGGCCACATTCTAGGTTTACAGAGCTAGCTAGTGCGATCTAAACATTCATTGCCTGATGTAAGAGGCAGCTAAAAGGGACCCCAGGGGCTCTGAACTTGGGAGCGTGTGTTGGTAACCACGGTGTCCTAGCTAAGTCCTGGCATTGCTTCCACATACTTGTGCCAGGCTTCTCATCTATCCTTTCTGACCTCCCTTGGTCAACTCTTGTTCTTTTCCAACCTGACGATATTAGGTTGCGAGGGCTAGGGAGTCTTTCATTTTCAACCCCTCCATTTTTTGAAGTGTTGGATCCTTTCCCTTTTTGTCTCTCTGATTATTTTTATATAGAGGATGGTTGCCTAATTGTACTTCATTTCGAAACAATAATCACCACCACCACCATCTCACTACTCCTTTGCTCAAAATACAACTACTTCCAGAATTGCCATCCCAAATACACAAATAATATTCTGTCTAATCTCGGTCAACTACAGTATTAAATCTGTTTTAACATGTACAATATACTTAATCAAATAATATGGCACTTTATAAAATATTCATATATCAATCGTAATTGATAGCAACTAAATGTAGGAGTTCTAACTTGATGACAATAACCTCACTTTATGGTATATAAAGAGCTCATGAAAATTTGAAAAACGTTGTTAACCCGCCAGTGGTCGATATATGAGCAAAATGCTCACGGTCGTTGAAAATCATCTGCTCTTTTATACAGCATGTAATTTCGAACTTGAGCCCTGATGTACCTTCGCACTGCAGTTTTGAGAGAAGGATGGATGCATTGAAATGCACATCTGTGACCTTGAGAAGGGACAGGGAGGGAGGAATTATCAGTGACCATCAACGGTGAGCATTTTGCTTCACGCGCAACCAGTCACATTGGTGCTAATTTCTGTGTGTGTTATAGTTTTGCTATTACTGTATGTTGTTTCAAAGTTGAAACAGTTCTTTGCAATTTATTGTATTAATGTGTTATGTAATTAGTGCGTGAGGATGATATTTTAGCTTGGTTGATGAAATTTCTAGTGGTCAACTCAAGGGCGAAAACGGTGATTCGGACTGTAAAAGTGAACGCAGTGATCATAATAGGCCTACGGATACTGAACAGTCCTAGCCCGAAGAACGTGCTGATGGAACCGTACCTGGAGAGCAATCTGTAGCTGGCGAACAACATATGTTGGTGGCAAATGAGAATTTCATTTTTAGTGACAATGTTTATGTAGGCAAAGATAAGGTGACAAAGTGGGGTAGACACCCACCAAGAAGAAATCCACGCTCACGTACTTGTGCTGTAAATATAGCGACTCATCCTCCTTGTATAAAGAGCATTGCAAAAGATGCACACTATTTTGGAAAATTGGAAATTCTTTTTTCCAGATACTTTTATAATCATTTGGGATTTATTACTATTTGTAATTTTATTTGTAATTTTGAGTGTTCTTTATAGCCATTTCAGATTTATTCTTATCTTCATTTAATGTGTTAATACATTTACGCTTGAAATCGGTTGGTATTTATTATGTAAACACATCACATCATACTGTGAGCATTTTGCTCAAAGCGCGACCACTCGCGTTACTTTCATCCTAGCGACCACTGGTGGGTTAAATATAAAACTTGCGTGTCAGTGTTGCTGTTGTTCCCATCTAAATATTCTGTTGGCGATAGGTTTAACAGCCTGATGGTGCAGGATATGGATTAATTGTTTTGTAGAGCCTGATGTTTATGTACTTAAATGTAATTTGGGTAATGCCTAGGAACAATAGAGAATAAGGCCACAGAACCTTCATTATTGAGCCCTTCATGAGGACCTATTCGGACTGATTTTCTTCCAAGTACTTAAATTTCAGGCACTGCTAAAGATGTTGCTATTAAGGTTTCAAGCCAGTTGAATCTTTCAACAGATATTAGGTGATGCTGTGCAGGTTCTAATTTCCTTCTACATCGAGAGTTTTGAAACTAAAATAATATTTTAAATTAATAGAGACTTTCATCTGGGCTTACTAACTTTACTTCCTAGAAATAATTCTCGGAAGTGTGTAAGCTTATAATAAGATTGATTTCTTCTTCTTTTTAAAATCCCCTCCCCCCAATTTTTCTTCATTTCTTAATCTCGCATAACCTATTGCCTGTGTACAACAGCATTCATGAGAAAAGACTTATTAGATAATTCATATATAGGGTAAGAACATAGCAAGTCCATGAAACCTAACAATACAGTGTAATAATTGGTGTTTTATGGACAGAATCATTGTAGTGTACTAAACACTGTCCTGTTCCTTATCTTCCAAAGAGTATGGTGACTATAGTCATAGCCACTAAATTAGGGGAATCAGATAAAATATGCTGTTGCCAAGGTTATGTAGGAGCTGGCAAAAAACTGAATATCATTTCGGAGCGTGAGCAGTTTGTTCTCTCCCAGGCTCATGATGTTACCTGTTACAAGGTTGCAAAACAAATTATAATACAAGCTTCAGGAAATAACTATTTTCACTGTAAAATAATTATTAATAAAAGCTGAACAAGTAAATTTAAATCCGTAAAATCATGTATTGATATTTTCAGTAAATGGCTACATTTTTGTTTCTTCTGCCAATAAAATGTTGTCTGCGGGAAAAATGTAGACAGTCGTCTAACTTGCATTTTTTTGTCTGAGACATGATTCATGAGTCTTGGTTTTTCTGGGAAATGGCTGGAAAGTGGCCATATAAATGTCGATAGCTGAGGTGGTTTGGATTGTGCGCGCCAGCGCAGGACATGGTAAGTACTTTCGTATTACGCATTAATCTATATCTGATTTTTAAACATGTTTTTATTTGTTTGTGGTTTATTTATAATATAAATTAAAGGACTTAAATACTATATATTCGACTGTGTAATATAGAAAAGTGAACTTTTAAAGATTACGTGGACGTGGTGTGGACCGGCTTTGATTAGACAGTACTGCACGATAAGCGTTGCCGATCTGTGCTCAGAAGTAAGAGATGCTCAACAATCTGTCGCTTCGCCGTTCCTATGTCTGACAACAGTGCAGTTTTCCTCACCCACCTAATTCAGTGGCTGCAGGTTTAGCTGCATAGAATAGCCGATTAGGTGTTTGTCTCCTATGCTCAAGGTTATGGAATCAAATCTTGGCACAGTCAATTGACATTTAAGAACATATAATTGTGGGAGACCTGTGTTGGTGGATTGACATAGTATACAATGAAGGATCTCTTTTAAAGCCAAAACTCATGCAATTTAAATTATTTTCAAGAAAGATGTTTGTTGTGAGTACTATAAACTGATAGTATTTGAACGGATGTTAATTACGTAACATTATGAAGAGTATAAGTATTGGTGTTGAAACTCGACTGCATCCAATAATTATTTTCTCTGTTGCTTTTGTGGTGTTCTTTACAGTCACACTCCAGTGACTTGTTAAAGAAACAAAAATTACTATGTACAGTCTTTGTTATATTTTATACTTTAATAGCAAAACAAAACTTTCAACTTTATTTAGCTTTAGTCTTACGATCTTACTATGATTATTATAACAAGTCACTAAAAACAGGTTGTTATTCAAGTGATATGTTGTAAACATTGCAGACATTGTAGTACGCCTCTGATGTGCTATATCTATTGCTAGCAATAAGGTACTTCAGTATCGTTCTTAGGAAGGATAATAGCTTTTATTTCAATGCAGACTAAAGATAGCCAATTTAACATAAATATATGTCAGAGAGCTGGCATGTGAGTACTTGTAATAGTATGTTCAAGTCTATTAATGTAGAGATGATCATGAAAAAATGTTCACCCTCCATTCTTGTCAAAAACGGAGAAAAGTTCTCCATGGCATTTATACACCTTGTACTTCCTCTGTATTCTGACTCCACACTGTTATTTCAGGGCTCAATCAAAGAGTACAAATTTTAAAAAAGAAATGTTATATGAGCTCCATGTTGTGTTTAGCTCTTTCATGCAGGTTAAAATGCATACATATTCGGAGAAATGTAAATAGATAATTATTTTTCAAAGGAGTTGTGCATAAATATCAGTAATTCAGAACCAGGCAAGTAATGTGATTTTATTTCATTTTGTTATTCCATCCTCTGATCCAGCTAGATATTGGCATGCTGTGGTCTATGATGTATGTCCGTGTAAAACATGTGTCTAAATAATTGCTCAATATTCTGAGTGTGATGGATCTGATGTACTTACATACTGTCTGAAGTCTTCATGTTTTTGGAATAGTGAGTGGAAACTTTACATGTATAAGAATCCTTATGGTACACAATCTGACCTACAGGTCCCTTATTTATTTACCAGTTTGTTTTCTTGAAAAACTAGATGGGAAAATTTCTGGGAAGTTAATGTCTAATGCTAAGAAAACCATTAAATGAACAGTAAAAGAGATTCTACAATTACCAATGGATATATCAAGTGATTTATATTGTTTTCAAGAGAGATGTCTGTTATGAGTACACAGCCAATTTGAAAAATTCTTCTCCATGACAATTTATGCTACTTTATCCCAGGTGTAGGATTTATTTAATTCATGTCTGAGAAAACAGCTTTCATTTATTTGTGAATGATACCACGTAGTCAGTTTGAGTAACAGGCAGTGAAACTAAAGAGGAGGTCACTACATGAGGTACAGAGAGAGTGGTGAACACTCCACATTCACTGATATAGTGTTACAGTCATTCGGTATGCTGATTTATTGAAATCAGTGAACCAGCATGTAGTTAAGCTATCTTATTACTATATTCAGACAATTCATCTACAGGCTATCATCATAGTTTAAATATTACAGCAATTAAGTGATAGATCAAGTTATACTGAGAGTCAGTTCAATAGTACTACAAATCAAAAATGAATTGTCCATTACAAGTGTTTTAAGATTTTAACAGTTCCAATGAAAATATCAACCTTAGAAGCAGTTTTCCTGTTAATACTGTAATTCACATATCAAATAGACCATACTGTACAGATGATCGTATTTTCAAATTATTTGACCAGGTTTATTCCCTGACAAGGTGGTCTCTCAGTTGAAGTTGATCACCAACTCTCTTGGGAAGCTGGAAGTCAAAAATAAACTTATTAGGGAGTGAGAAGAAATAAACTTAGAATAACTTGGATTGATGAATATAGAGCACTTCTATGTGATGTGGATGGTATATGAAAATATGGAAATTATCTGTGTCCTATGTTTTCATGTTTGTCCTTGTCTCCTCTTTCTGTTGTTCCTTTTTCTTGCATTATATTTATCCTATTGTATGATCCTGTATTTGCATGTATGATTTGATAGTGTAAAGATTAGTGTAGTTGGTTCCTGCCTGGTTTGTTGAAGTGTGATGCCTTACTTGGTCACAATTAAAGGTCTAAAAAGTTGTACATCTAGCATTAGGTTTAGACAGAGAAAAGTGGATTCCTTGCAAACATTAGGACAGTACCTAACAAATAGACTACAACCATACAGGTTAACATAGACTTGATGTGCACACTACACTACATACATTAGGGTTTAGACTACATTGTCCCAAGCCTCTTACATGAAACTGTGTCAAATCTTCATGATTGGGCTACCTCAGATCCATCAGCTGAAGTTTCTGTGCATCAGAATACTTGGCATGCTTCTGTTTATCAGCGACACCCCTTTTAGGGGACTGACTATGTATTTATTATGCAGTAGTGATGGACATTCTGAAACTAGGTCTCGGGATTTCTCGAGACTACCGCAGGCATTATTTCTCGCGAGAAATTTCGAGAGCGATGTCGCCGCATTGTGCGGCGAGCAGTGTGTCGTAGGCCTACAGGTAGTCGGAGCTAAATGTTTGTGCTGAGTATGCGAATAGCCAACCACAGGCCTTCTCCATTTCGTAAATACGTGTCAACAAGGGACTAGGGCGTTCATTTCTACCGAGGTCTATTTTGAAGCAGTACAACATAATTATAAATGATACCCATTCTGGCATTGTATGCACTGGTAGGTACACGAATGAGTGGTTTAAGTACAGAACCTGACAGCTACTGTAGGTACACATACCTGGATACTAGGGGCGTGCATGATTCGAACTCGAGGCGCGTGAGTGGAACAGCCCCACATTCAATAACATATAACCACTGCTTGTGTTTACCGATATTTTGGTGACGAGGGAAATAATTCCTTACAATGTTAATAGAGTATTCGCGTCATAATTAGGTACTTTGATAAATGACGGTGCAATGTGAAATTGTCCAGTTGTACGCGACAACTTGAACACGATGTCCGAAACGCAACGTAAGTCGTGGATGTCGGTTATTTTGAAGAGATGTCACATAGTACAGTCCGCTGTGATGATTGTTCAAAAGAAGTAAAATACGTCGGCAGAAATACTTCTGGGATTATCCGGCACTTACAAACGCATAATATCAATGAAGAAGAATCGTCACAGAACATCTCCGGCCCGGTCTACATCACAAGAAGCTACCCTGACAACTAGTGATGGGCAGTGTGAGACGAGATCTCGAGATTTCCCGAGACTAGCGCACTACTTCTCGCGAGAAATTTCGAGATATCTCGAGAGCGTTTTCTTCGCATTGTGTGGCAAGCAGCGTGTCGTATGCCTACAGGTAGTTGGAGCTGATTGTTATTTTCGCTGAGTATGCGAATAGCAAACCACGCACCTTCACCATTCCGTAAGTACATGTCAACAAGCGACTAGGGCGCTCATTTCTAGCGAGGTCTATTTTTACGCAGTACTGTATAACATAGTACAAAGGATACGCATTCTGGCATTAGGCCTATATGCAGTAATAAGTACACAAATGAATAGGCTAAGTACAGAAACTGCTAGATACACCTACCTGGATACAGTACTAGAGGCGTGCATTATTCGAACTTGAGACGAGGCAAGAAGCGCCCTGCTGCACATGCAACCACCATTACGCATGAGTCTAATGTGTAATCTAAAATGTTTGAGTTTGCTTCAATTCTTTCGACAGGTAGGTGTACATCGTTATCAGACCCCACATTCAATATCATATTACGACCACTGCTTGTGTTTACCGTTGGTGACGAAGGAAATAATTCCTTACAATGTTCGAGTATTCACGCCATACGTAAAGTTAGCATAATTACCAAACAACAACAAGAGTGCGATAAGCAATTCCATGGAAAGGAAATATTACAAGAAGTACTACTAATTTAACCTTTCTAAATCCCGCATCATCATACACAAATTCAGTATTTCCAGTGCTTAACACTACCGCTTACAATACTGTAGGTTGAGCTTTCTACTAGCTTAACGTTACAAGTGATAATGAAGTCAAGTTAAACCATCATTTCCCTACAATTATAACGACAACGAAAGAAAATATGACACGAAAAGCTTCTAGTTTAATTTTCTAAATCCAGCATCATTATATACAAATTCACACACAACTTAAGTATTTCCATTACTTAACATTATGACTTGCAATATTATAGGTTGAAACTACTAGCTAAACACTACAAGTGATATTAAAGTTAAAACATAACTACCCAACAACAACAGGAGTACAACAAGCAATTGTTCTGCATCCGGCAAGTCCAGTCATGGCTATGACCTCTATATCTCTCGATCTTGTGCCCTTTTCTTCACTTCTGCATAATCTTCCTTTCTTTTTCTAATGCTGTCTAATAACTGGTATTGTCTCGTTCCCCTTCCTCGTTTTCCATGGAGAAAAAATATTAGATTAGTACACCCGCCCCTACCCTAATAAGGCACCGGCATGAGATCTACAGGATCGCACACGGGTGTAAGAAATTATAAATAAATAGGCGCTGAACTAAAGTCATACTTACAGGCATACAGGGCAGGAAATACGGGTCATACCTTACTACAATGAGAACACATTCGGATTAAATTTCAGCTAACAAGACCGGTTTATTTAACCTTGATGGTGATGAGAATGACACATTAAGATACACTGATGAACTACATTAATATTTATAAGTGTTGTGAATTATTCTGTGGACGTTTGTTCATTGTGTGTGATAGAAATGAGTTAATTTATCGCGAAGCGATGTATCGTGACATGAAGCGAACGGAAAATTTTACCATAACACTGAGGCTATATTATATTACTAACACATAAAACTAACATGCACGCGACAACATGTCTGAGCAATCCCTACTCTAATGAAGACCTAGATTTCCCAATGAAATGGCGTAAAAGAAAAATACACACATATGAAACAACACCTGGGTTCGAACCGACCCTCGCTAGTATAGACATTGCCGCGCCGTTGGACATAACCATCGCCGACCTTATTTACAATCAAAGCATGACACATAGAACACATAAAAATCACACATGATATGCAGCAAATACATGAGGCACTCCAATCTTCTCCTTGGCCTCGTAGGCTTCCAATGCCTACTCTGAGCATTGAACTGATAACCCCTTGCGCTGAAGACATGGTCCTGTAATCCCTATCTATATTATATTCAAACAATTAACAATGATTCACTGGCAAACATTAGCATTATCGGCTGTGTCACTTGTTAATAGATACACCACTCTGGCGTGTTGAATAAATCACATATTTAGCCGTTCAAAGAGGCCAACTTCCCTTTAACAGAAATGTCCCTCCTTCCTCAGCTACGGGACATCCACACACAAAAAAACAACTGGGGCAAGGTCGGACGGCCACGTCCGCCACCCCAAGGGTCAATAGCCCAAATAACAAGCGTAACATTCCCTTTCAGAAGGAAACAAGAACACTTCACACTGAAGTACATCCACAAAATAATCGATGGGCTCATTCCTCAAAAACCACGCAAATCAACTTGAATTCAACACATATTTTCTCAACAGTATCACGTCACTTTACAACGCGACACCGGTATTACAATTCTAATATTCGCGTGACCATTATTATTATTTAGTAGTATTATTATTTCCATCTTTGACTGTCATTCCGCATGACTCACCTGGTGCTTTGATCATACCTGGTCATCGTGCAGAATCTACTTTGCACTCACAATTTAATTGCACCCTCAACGGCAATTCATCCCTAATTAATAACTTCTAAGTATTGATAGTTATACCCGGTCACTTTATCATCACACGGCAATGCATTAATTAATTAATTAATTAATTAATTTGGTATTCACACGGATTAATATTTGACATACGCATTATAATCACATCCTTATAAATTTGATCAAATAATCCAACTTAAATATAAGACTCTCTATCTAAATATATCAGGGGAGGCCTTGGGTTATCAGTTCCGCCGGCGATTCTTGTAGCTCCGTGCCTTCACACAATATGGTACTTACCCCTTTTTACCTGTCATGCACTTATCAAATTAGAATAATTACACTCTAACTGCAATTCTCTAACTCATTACTACCGGTCTTCTGACGCAAGTAATCAACAAAAATCTCCCAAGATAAAATAACTGAATAATTCTCTACCACATGCAAAACTAAAGTATTATATTCCCTAAATTATTTACAATCAATCACTCAGACGTGTCGCCGACTCCCTAAACTAAGAATTAACAACTACGTGCCCATTTCGGCACTTATATTCAACTACATCTTTAACCTTTTATAGCGTCAGCTTATGATAAACATTTCCCATCCCCACTAAACATGCCAGATATTAAAATTAATACTCATGTCTATCACGATGACGACATCTTTGTCAGGTCAGGAGATCCATCCTGTATTTACTGCTGCTCCATGGATACAACGGTAATCAGTTGCAGCTCCATCACCACTTCAGGATTGAAGTTCATTGGTCCTTGCTGATGAAACCACTGGAAGTACTCCTGTGCACAGATACATCACTATTTAAATTTACATTTAAATTAATCAGCGTTCAACATGAACGTTCAGGCACTACTCTGAATACTATCCCGTCACTCGCGGTTCAGTAGCGAACTCCGTCTATCACAGCTACTTTAGCCTTTGTTGCTCGTTGGCGCTGCCATGCTACAGTAATAATAATAATCTTATTACGTTCCGCGCTGTAAGTTCGCGATACGATACTGTTCATTAAATATTCACGTAGGTGTCACGAAAAATAACTCTGTTCATTTTATTTAAGACGAATTATTTGACTTCACTTGAAAATTTAAGTTTAAGTCACTAGAACAAAGCACTAGTGCGAGCGTCGCGAATATAGCTCCGCCCTCACCAAGCTGAAAATCCTGAATGACGCTCTTCCCTTACTGCAGTGGTTTTTACAAAGAAGCGATTTCCCTTTCTACAAATCTGCGTACTACCTATCCACGGCACCCTAGAGGTGTTATAGTGCAACGATCAAGTGACCAAAAACCATCTGATGTGACCGAGACATATCCGCCCAATTATCCTTCATTAGATTTACTTGAATTAATTCAAGTCCGTCCAGCTTCCCCCTCTCTGCTCTGGTGAACTCCCCTCTGAAGGGTGAAAGGTGACGATGACCAGATGGCCCTTGGTAACTTTCCACTCATAACTGAGGCCGTATTTTTTCTTGTATGAAAAGTTAGCATGTAATATGACATTAGAGACTCTAAATAGACGGCTCAATCATAGTTGTCTCTTTTAAAGTGAAGAACGACTCCAGAATTCAGATTTCAATAAATTTTATCACGTAGAGAATTAAGTTGGCTAGTCCGAAATAAATATGGCTCCGGTATTCCGCTTCGAAAAAATCTGTTTCCCCTCATTCTCTCAGTCGTGAGGAAGGGATGTTTCTTCTCGAGTGACGCCATGGGAAACCAATGATTGTATCCCCTCTTGACGCTGGCTAGGCTTGGCGCCTGATGGGTCCCCCCCCCGTTACACAAAGGAAGTATTGCACAAGAGTTGCCAATAAAGAAATCCTGTAATATAAATTCTGAAGACTCAATTTGTCTATCGTAATGATGCGGATAATAATTAATTTCGATGTCCCTTTTTCTCATATAGCATTGCGTCTGTAATTTGGAAGGTCAGTATTAGCCAAAGGTCCTTAGATCATGCCTCTGCCGGGTTCACTAGTTTAACATTCTAAATCCAACAGAAAATCTCAAATTCAGTGTCCGTCGCTTACAGCTTTTACTTTTCGCTTTACACTAGCGCTAATCATCTTCTTAAACGATTTGATGCCGGAAGAGAATCTATCAAAATTTGCTGCAGGTAATTTATTCCCAATTCCTTATGGTACTGTTTATGAAGGAAAACTTGCCCACATCAGTATGCTGGTTATTATTACACTACTGCAAGTGACCGGGATATTTCCCATTTGCGATGTATTTGTTAATAATAATAATTAGGTACTTCGGTATATGACAGTGCAATGTGTAATTGTGTTTAGTTGTACGGACAACTTGAAGACGATGTCCGAAATGCAACGTAAGTCGTGGATGTCGGTTATTTCGAAGAGATGCCACATGGCACAGCCCGCTGTGTTGTTTATTCAAAAGAAGTAAACTACGTCGGCAGAAATACTTCTGGGATGATCCGACACTTGAAAACACATAATATAAATGAAGAGTAATAATCACAGAACACCTCCGGCCTGGCCTTAATCACAAGAATCTACCCTGCTGACAACGATTGTGAGGCATCCAGGTAGGTTCACATCCTAATAACAGTTATTAACAAATTATACGGGTTATTCAGCTAAGAAGTCCACCTGAAATAACTCATGAGCAGTTTAAGATACTGGCATTCTGTATTCACTTTCGTTAATGGTATTAAAGAGCTCCTTGTTCAACATGCAATGCTTTCCTAGGCTTTTGACAAAATTTACTGTCACACACGTTTCCATATGAGAACTGCTGGTGATAACTATCAAGCTTACACTCGTAGTTACTGGTAGTGATGGGCAACTCTCTCGCTCGGGACTGACGTCGCAGATCTCGAGAATCTCGAGACCGATCCTCCTGTAGTGCAAGCTTTTAGCCAATACATTTTGTCAAAAGCCTGGAAAAGTACTGCGTGTTCAACAACGAACCCCTTAATACCATTAACGAAAGTGAAAACCGAATGTCAGAATCTTAAACTGTTCGCGGCTCATTTGAGGTGGACATCTTAGCTGAATAAACCTGCATAATTTGTGAATAACTGTAGACAGGATGAACACCTACTTGGATGCTAGGGGCGTAAATTATTCGAACTTAAAACGGGGAAGATGTGCTTTGCTACATATGCAACCCCCATTACACTTCAGTGGAACGTGTAGTCTAATATGCCCGACTTTGCTCCAATTCTTTCAGCAGGGTTGATGGGCAACGCTCTCGAGACCGATTCTCGTGTGCTGCGAGCTGTGCGACGCGACGTCCCAGTAACTACGAGTGTAAGCTTGATAGTTATAATCAGCAGTTCTCATATGGAAACATGTGTGACGATAAATTTTGTCAAAAGCCTTGGAAAGCACTGCATGTTGACGTGTAAGCTCCTTAATACCATTAACGAAAATGAAGACAGAATGTCAGTATCTTAAACTGTTCAAGAGCTATTTCGGGTGGACTTCTTAGCTGAATAACCCGTATAATTTGTTAGTAACTGTTATTATGATGTAAATCTACCTGGATGCCTCACATTTGTTGTCGGCAGGGTAGCTTCTTGTGATTCAGACTGGGCCGGAAGTGTTCTGTGACTATTCCTCTTCATTTATATTATGAGTTTTTAAGTACCGGATCATCCCAGAATTATATCTCCCGACGTAATTTACTTCTTTTGAATAAACAACACTGCGGACTGTGCAATGTGGCATCTCTTCAAAATAACCGATATCCACGACTTACGTTATATTTCGGACATCGTCTTCAAGTTGTCCGTACAACTAGACACAATTACACATTGCACTGTCATATACCGAAGTACCTAATTCGTAGACCTGGGATTTTAAGCTCTAAAACAATTAGTTTTAGGCACCTAAAATAGGCTTTTAAAGCAAGTAAATAGGCATTTAAAAGAGAAAACAGGCACTTAATATATGTTTTAAAAATGTGTGGATAGGCAGGAAATAGACTTTAAAATCTTACAATATACCCTTAAACTGTAGCGTGATGCGTTTTTACTTTAACAAACGTGGTATTCCTATGCTTAACCGAAATAACTGCAAAATTAGGACAGAATAAAAAAGACATTTATCAAAAACAATATAAAAAGTCATGTGTCAATAAAGTTATGGATTTTATCATATATCATTATCAGTACTGATCTAAAACCTTAATACTAAAACCACTGTACATAATTACAGCACTGTAGGTATCCAATAACGGTGTAAACGCGAATGGAGTATGTGTTTATTATTTGTGAGGAACATTCCTAGAGTACTTTCATTCGTAGTTTTACAGTACATAACAATAATCTTCTCAAAATTTTCCACAGTCAGGCTGTGTCTTTTGTCTGTTAAAACCATTTTGAAAGCAGGAAAAGAGCGCTCCACACTCACAGATGTTAGAGGGGCATAGGGAAATTTATGTACATTTTTCAATTCAATTTCACTTGGTAAGTCTACCTTTTCCCCATCCATTACAAGATGTACCCCTTTCAGCACTGAATAACCTGGGTTCTTCTGCGGTACACTAGACCACTTGTCTCTTATTTTATCTTAGTGATGGGCAACACTCTGCCTCGAGACTCTCGAGACTGACGTCGCAGATCTCGAGACTCTCGCGAGAATCCCGAGACCGATCCTCCTGTAGCGCAAGCTGTGCGACGTACCAGTAACTACGACTGTAAGCTTGATAGTATATCATTGAAGGTTATTGCGTGAAATAACGTTCTCTTATGAAAATGTGTGAGCCAATACATTTTGTCAAAAGCCTGGAAAAGTACTGCATGTTCAACTATGAACCCCTTAATACCATTAACTAAAGTGGAAACAGAATGTCAGTATCTTAAACTGTTCACGACTTATTTGGGGTGGACATCTTAGGTGAATAACAAAGCATAATTTGTGAATAACTGTAGATAGGATGTACACCTACTTGGATACTAGAGGCGTGCATTATTCGAACCTAAGACGGGGAAGATGTGCTTTGCTACATACGCAACCCCCATTACACATGAGTGGAACGTGTAACAGGGGTGATGGGCAACGCTCTCGAGACCGATTCTCGTGTGCTGCGAGCTGTGCGACGTCCCAGTAACTACGAGTGTAAGCTTGATAGTTATCATCAGCAGTTCCTACATGGAAACGTGTGTGACGATAAATTTTGTCAAAATCCTATGAAAGCACTGCATGTTGAACTATGAGCTCCTTACCATTAACGAAAGCGAATACAGAATGCCAGTATCTTAAACTGTTCACGAGTTATGTCAGGTGGACTTCTTAGATGAATAACCCGTATAATTTGTTAATAATTGTTATTAGGATCAGTAGCGTAGCCAGGATCGGCCAATGGGGGGGGGTTGCAGTTACAAAATTAAGCTATAACATAATGAAAGTGCTTGTGCTTGTGCGTGTCTGGTACGCGCATGCATGACTGTCATAAGGATACTGATACAAGAGTGAATTACTGTATGTGATATTCAGATTGCAATACACTACAAAATTCTTACTTTAAAATACAGAACAAGAACAATATGATCGAGGTCAGCAGTTTTATCTCAAACGGTATGTTCAGTTTACAATCTAAAATCTAATTTTCGAGGCTTCCTAGAAAATACATCTGTTGGTTTTACAACTATGTCTCTGTGAATGTTCAAGGGAGCCAACCCGTTGAGTCGACTTTCACTTGTGGTATTTCTGAGGTAGGTTTTAAGGCGTCTTAATGTTGAAAATGATCTCTCACTGGCTGCAGTGGTGACAGGTAGGGTGGCAAACACTCTCAACAAGCAGTAGATTGCAGGGAGTTTATCTTGATCACATAAAAGAAGTTTATTGTTTACTGTCAGTTTCTATTTATTTTCTTTTTGTGAAAGTTCAATGGGGGGGGTTCTAACCCCCAGTGACCCCCCCCTGGCTACGCCCCTGATTAGGATATAATCCTACCTGGATGCCTCACAATCGTTGTCCTGAGGGTAGTTTCTTGTGATTCAGACCGGGCCGGAGGTGTTCTGTGACGATTCCTCTTCATTGATATTATGCGTTTGTAAGTGCCGGATCATCCAAGAAGTATTTCTGGCGATGTATTTTGCTTCTTTTGAATAAGCAACACAGTGGGATGTGCTATGTGACATCTCTTAAAAATAACCGATATCCACGACTTACGTTGCGTTTCGGATATAGTCTTCAAGTTGTCTCGTACAATTCGACACAGTTCAGATTGCACTGTCATTTATCGAAGTACGGTACCTACCTGATTATGACGCGAACACTCTATAGCAATCTAGACTGCACATTCCACTCATGCGTAATGGTGGTTGCACATGCACTAAGGCGCATCTTGCCTCGTCTCGAGTTCGAATAATGCACGCCTCTAGTATCCAGGTACGTGTACCTACAGTAGCCGTCAGGTTCTGTACTTAAACCACGCATTCGTGTACCTACCAATGCATATAATGCCCGAATGCGTATGCTTTAAAATTATGTTATACTTCGTCAAAATGGACCTCGGTATAAATGAACGCCCTAGTCGCTTATTGACACGTATTTACGAAAATGAGAAGGCTCGTGGTTGGCTATTCGCATATTCGGAACAAACAACATTCAGCTCCGACTACCTGCAGGTCTACGATACGCTGCTCGCCGCACATTGTGGGGACAACGCTCTCGAGATTTCTCGAAATTTCTCGCGAGAGGTAATGCCTGCGCTAGTCTCGAGAAATCCCGAAAAATCTCGAGACCTCATCTCAGACTGCCCATCACTATTTTATCCTCTACCTTGCCCCTAGCACTTTGTATGTTATTCTCAGCTTCCTCAATTACAGAAAATTGCTGTTTGAGACTTTCCCTTTTCCTCCATTTCTGTAATGGTGACTGGAAGAAATGAAAAATTTGCCTGAATATACGCCATGTCTCTCTGAACACCGGAACAATCATTTAACAGCTCTTTGACAGACGACACACATGTAGAGTTGTCCGTTAAAGGCAAATTGTCTATCACAGTCATGATTTCCTCAAGATGTTCTGCACAATACAGGACAGCTTCCATCCAGGGGTTACGTCTCAAAACTCACGAGTTTCAAAACTCACGGGCTAAAATTAGTTACAAATAATTTCAAAACTCACGACTACAAACTGGTAGCTAAAGTAAACATTCTAATTAGTCTCAAAATTCACGACTCCAGACAGCAGGTGCTTGCGTTGACCGCACGAGGGATGAGGTGCGCGGTGACTCACGCTTCCCTTACGACGGGCAAGGGATACTGTGGATGTTTTTGTGCCACCCCATCCCACAGGGGGAAAATAATGGCTGGTGAATGAAAGAGACCGAGGTGTATTATTATTATTATTATTATTATTATTATTATTATTATTATTATTATTATTAAAATATTTTGCTGTTGTCCTAAAGCTAATATAATGCGCTTTTTACCTTTCACATAAATTTATAATAATGACGTGTGGCCTCCGGGGAGGTCTGGTGCAGGTCTTTAGAGATGACGCCGTATAGGTGACCTGCAGATCTGTGAGGAAGAGGCCCTACCTAAGATAAAGTATAATGCTGAATACGGCACAAACACCCAGTCCCCGAGGCATAGGAATTAACTAATGAAAGTTAAAATCTCCAACTCGACCAGAAATCGAACCCGGGACCTCTGAACCACTTGGACCACAGGCCAGCATGCTAACTATTTATGCATGCAGCCGGACGACATAAAATTGAAGTTGGTATATTGCCCGCTGCTAGTTAAAATAAACTGTCGGTTGGTTCTGCTGGGGTTTAGTTCCATTAATCGGCCAGAAGGCGGCATTTACTTGAATAAGGAATTCTATATATTAAATATCAAGATAGTTAATTCACTCATTTAGTTTCAACACTTGGAGATGCATGTGGAATAAAGCCGTATTCCTATTTTTCGTAAGAGTTCATCTATTCGCTTTTTTCAATAGATCATCAACCCGACACACTTAATTATTCTGGACGCATTTGATTATTCGGGCGATATAACTGAATGATATTTGAAACTCATTCGATTATTTCAATTGTTTATTCATTCGATTATTTAAATAATAAGAGTAACATATAACTTACAAGATTGTGAGCGGCTGCAGGGTGGCCTCGATAGTGTTGTGAGATGTACGGTGGGCAATGGTATGATGATAAACAGGGTTAAAAGTCAGGTTGTGAGCTTCACAAATAGGAAAAGTCCTCCGAGTTTTAATTACTGCGTTGACGGGGTGATAGTTCCATTTGGGGATCATTGTAAGTACCTAGGTGTTAGTATAAGAAAAGACCTTCATTGGGGTAATCACATAAATATGATTGTTAATAAATACAGATATCTGCACATGGTTATGAGGGTATTTAGGAGTTGTAGTAAGGTTGTAAATGAGAGGGCGTACAAGTCTCTGGTAAGACCCCAACTAGAGTATGGTTCCAGTGTATGGGACCCTCACCAGGATTACTTGATTCAAGAAATGGAAAAAATTCAAAGAAATGCAGCTCGATTTGTTCTGGGTGATTTCCGACAAAACAGTAGCGTTACAGAAATGTTGCAAAGTTTGGGCTGGGAAGACTTGGGAAAAAGGAGACGAGCTGCTCAATTAAGTGGTATGTTCCGAGCTGTCAGTGGAGAGATGGCATGGGAGAACATCAGTAGACGAATAAGTTTGAGTGGTGTCTTTACAAGTTGGAAAGATCACAATATGAAGATAAAGTTGGAATTCAAGAGGACAAATTGGGGCAAATATTTTTTTATAGGAAGGGGAGTTAGGGTTAGAATAACTTACCAAGGGAGATGTTCAATAATTTTCCAATTTATTTGCGATCATTTAAGAAAAGGCTAGGAAAACAACAGATAGGGAATCTACCACCTGGGCGACTGCCCTAAATGCAGATCAGTTGTGATTGATTGATTGATTGATTGATTGATTGATTGATTGATTGATTGATTGATTGATTGATTGATTGATTGATTGATAATCAGATGGAAGTTATCCGATTATTAAAAGTATTTCATTATCCCATAACAAATAGGGTGGACATTTATCCATTCAAAGAAGAACTGGCTCTGCTCGTGAGTTTTGAGACTGACCCAGGTAGAGAAACCTGTTCTTACTAATCCTCTTCCTGGAATTCGTGAGTTTTGGGACTCGTGAGTTTTGAGACGACACGCATCCAGGAACCCCAACGGTTGATGATTGGCTGTGGTGGAAGGGGAATAGAGGGGAGTTTCTCTTGAAAGATGGCTATTCTTCATGGAGCCTTACAGAACACTTTCTTCGTTGTTGAAATGAAAGTATTTACTGCAGGAAACTCGGCCCTAAGTGTTTCTGCGAGTCTATGCAAGGCATGGGCCATGCAAGTAACATGAATTAAAGAAGGATAGAAAGTTTTGAGGAGAGGTGCAGTGGCAATCATGTAGGAAGCAGCATTGGAGACAAGGAGAAGAACTTTAGAATCATCAACACTCCCAGTATACAACAATTGCAACCCCTTGTTGATGAAGTACGGTATGCAATGCTTTGACTATTGACTTTCTCAAGCTGTTTAGAGCAAAGAACGTGAGCGGTAGATGCCTGAATGGGTTCCAGTTTTCCTACTGTGATGTTTGCAACGTACCTGCCCACAGAGTCGGTGGTTTCGTTCACACACAACCATATGCAAGACTCCCCAATATCCTCCCTGACTGACAAAATGACCTCATTGTAACAAATATCTAAGTAGTTTTTCTTTAATGTAGATACTGATGGGATGTGCTGCTTGGTGTATTTCTGTAAAAAAAATATCTGAAAACCGGATTATGCACAGCATTCCAGGGGATATTTGCTGCAACTAGGGCTCTACACATATCAGCATAGAAACCATTATGGGTTGTAGGAGATATAGTTTGTGTGAGCAGAGTCTGTCTAATGTTACTTTTCATGGCTGCTTTCGCTTTGTGACTGGCAGTATCTGCATGCTGCTGAAGGTGGCATTTTTTCTCATGTGACATCTAAAACACAATAAAGTGATGTCAATTAGAGACTAAGATGAGGATTAGAAAAGGTGAGCTATTGAATAAAATTTGTAATTTTGAACTATTTAAATTAAGCCATTATTACTCTTAAGTTAATTAAGAACAATTAACACTACACTCCCCGAAGGGCCTTGGCTTTCAGTAACGGTTGCTGCCCAGCTCATGGCCTGCAGATATTGGGTGGCGTGTGGTCAGCACGATACATCCCTCAGCCGTATTGCCTTGCCTCCGTGACCCCTGCCCACTGTGGCTTCTCAAATGTCCTCACGATGCTGGGTTAACACCGTTCCAGACCTCAGAAATTTCTAAATTACTGCCAGTACTGGAAATCGAACTCAGGTCGCCTGGACTAGGTCTCTGCAATTAATTAGAGGAGCCAATATCAAAACCTTAGTTTTAGATTAGAAATTTAATATATATGCACATACCTATTTATTGCAGTACTGGCAGGACATAATCTTGCCATCAAAAGTCATCCCTGGAAATTGTACAAGCCTTGTTGTATAAGCGCACTCTTAGATGATTTCGTTTTAGGCATGATGAACTATATTCACTTAAACAGATGTTCTTTCACTGGCGACTTGACACAGTATGTCCCTTCTTACTACCTGCTCCTTGCTCTTCCTAGATAATCCTCCACCTCCACCCTTCACTCAGCATTCCTTTTGTGACAGTTGTCTGGGAAGAGCACATTTCTGTGAAAAACCCACCCTCTGCTCTTCTACGCGTTCCAGGGATGCCCATTGTGTGATTGTAAAAAGTACAGAAGTTGAATTTTATTTTAAAAGTAGATAATATGCATTTTTAGGCACTAAAATAGTAAAATAGGCTCTAAAGGTCCAAATAGGCATTTTAGGGCACTATAAAACTCTATTAATGTAAGGGATTTATCATGAAACGTCAACATATTTTAAAAAAAAATGTTATTTCGTAAGGAACGAAATAGGCATTTGCTCTAAATATCCCAGGTCTAGTGATAAATAACGCCTTTGTACTGCGTCATAAATACTTAGACATTGTTTAACCGTAAATAAAGTCTAAATACTGCTTCTGCAGTCGACCCTGTTTCTACGTCAGCGACACTCAAAGTTGTTAGAATTATTATTAAAAACCTAATTTCATGATTAACTCCATTACTATAGCTTGTGCGGTACAACTGTATCAGGCATGAAAAATTGGAAAATGATTTTCTTTAATGTTGTTATTTACTGATAGAACTACTTTTTCGGAAGATATATGGAAGTTTGTGGAAAATGTAGTAATCGCGAAAATCTCCGCTATTACTCCGCGTAACGTCAAAAGGGTATGGGACGATGAAACATTAAGTACAGTATCGGAAATTATATTTCGCACAACTTTTATTGTGTACACTTTTCCTATGCAGCTCCAGTAATATTACGGAAGAAATTTGTCATTTCCTGCTTTGGTCGTCTCAATATTATTACACCGCTATATACTAATCAAATAATATGTTGTATAGCCTAGTGCACACCCCGGCTATCCCCGAAATTACATAACGAGTTTTACAGCGGTAATGCCATCTAGCAGAGATGAGTGGCAGCCGAAGTGAGGCAGAGCACAGTCGTGTTACTGTTGATCTGTCTTACGGGTTTAGGCACAGCCGTCTTGATATAGAGTTGGCCATGGATTAGGACAGAAACCGGCAACCTGAATGCTTAAGTGAACTACTGACTTGTACTCGCATACTCATACTTTTTTCTTAATTAATACAAGGGTAAGAAGTATCTAAATGATGAAATTGAAATATAAATGTGGAAATAATTTATAGCCTACTGCAAACAGATGCAAAAATGCACAAGTTTACATTCACCATAACGAATAGAATAACAAGTGTGACGACTCCATTTCGATCACGTGTTAGAGTCCAAGGGTTCGATGTTCTCTGCCACCTGCAGCGCTGCAGTCGCTACCAGTAGAAACTTGGCTCGTTATTCATGGTACTTAGTACGGCGTCGGATTGTTAATTATTGTTCATTTCATTCCGTGTGCGATATTTCGTCATGTTTTTCTTAAACAGGGTTGTTTTTAAGTATACTATAGTCCGTACAGAGACTTGTGGTGTGGAATACGCGGTTAAAATAAGCGTGTGAAATTGCCTTCGCACTGCTGTTTTTCAGGATGCAAGTCAGGAGTTACGATCGTAATTCTAATGAAAAAATACATTTCTTCTCGTCGCCAAAAGATGAGGTATTATTCGCGAATTTTTCGAAAGCTATCCCACGCCAGGATTTTTCTTTAAACAACGAAGGTTTTATTTGAAACCTACATTTTGCAAAATAACTTTTTCAGAAATATGACCTGTGAAAACATGGTTTCTCTTATGTACTTCCTTCCAACCTTAATCAAGATCCCTTGGAGTGACACTTTGTTTCCTCATTTGTAAGTAAATCAGATCAGAACAATGGCAAAACAAGTAGTAATACAGTATTCAGAAATTAGAAATTCAGTTGAACATGAAATCCGTGAAAAACTTGGCTCGGAATAGTCTCCATCACTGAGCTGGGAATTAGAACAGCCCTTGTTTAATCGCCAGGAATGGGGGTCCTTCATCACTTCTGTGGTTATATAGTGCATCACGCTAAAACAATTCAATAAGATAACTCAAAAGAACCGAGAGAAAGTACATTTCGGCTTTAACCTTTTAAGGGCAAAACTTTTTTTGTTCATAATGGCCAAAAAGTAACATACTTACCTTCTAAAGTAAATACTAGAACCAACAAACCTTTAATCAATAGCAGCTAAATTATTTTATGATAATCACTACTAAAATTGTTTGGCAAAATTTTAACCACAATCCTATTAGGGACATGCATATTTTGTGGTCAATAAATTAACCACATCCATAAATTATATTCATTTATTGAATTTGTTATATTGGGCTCATCAAGTATAGTTTTGAATATACATTCAGAGAAGAAAATCATAAATATCTCTAGTGGAGAAGCTAAATTCACAGTACATTAGGTCCAAATGGGCGAGAGAATACAAAGCTTTGAAACTATTAGGCTCTTTTGCTCTATTAGTAAAATTATAATGTGGAGGCTGCCGAGTTAGACTGGTTCACTGTCAGAATATGAATCGGATGTTGAAACTAAAGATTGCTGGCTCTTATCTGCTTGGTCCGGGTCAGCTGGATCATACATGCTCCCATCCGAATCCTTTTCCACCAACTGTGCACTGATGGTACCTGCCAGTGCTTTGCCACTGTTCGTACTAGTACCTGCTACTGGTATGACTAAGGTATCCTCAGCACCAGAATCACCACCGGCTTCTGAATCTGTTCCTAGTGTATCCCACAGTTCCTCAATTTCAGATGTTCGTAGACGTGGCATGCTTCTGCGACAGTAAATATAAGAAAAAATATAGGAAAAACTGATTCATTAAAATAAAAGATACAATAATCATGCCCCAGCATTATCTCTCTCTTCATCCAAGACTTAATTTTGCACTATGGACTTTCTATACTATTTCAAAGAGCATCTAAACAAGCTGTAATACGTTTACGAGAGTTTTCAAGTTACCGGTACTGCTTTCATATTATTATCTCCGTATCATCTAAGCACAATACATTCTTATCAATATTTCAACTTTAGTCTATAAAACACACTTTGTACTCGCCTAATATCACAGTAAAACCACAGGAAACTGGAGAAGAACCAATAATTTGGCAAGAAAAGCAAGACCTACAAAATGGAAAAGTGAGGTTAGATTGGACAGCTGGTTACAAAGCCTAAAGTATAATTACATATATGGCTACAAGTTTCACAATCAATTACAGTCATAGCAAAAACTATTACTTTTACTAATAACTCACTGATATAACATAGTATTATGCAAATAAAAAACAGAAATATTAACTTACCGGCTGAATAATCTTCGTGTGCTGCTATTAGCTATCGGAAATGCATTGTGGTTAAAATTTTGACCAAAAGAAAAACGCGAGCGCCTCTCTCTGATGGCCGTACTGAAAACTAAGGTTGTGGTTAATGTTGGGACCACAAAGCGTTCTAGCTGAACACTGATGATGATAAGGGTGAGTTTTGTAGCTAAATACAATATATATTCAACTTATCCGAGGTGGTTAATTAATTAACCACTATCCTATAAAGGGTTAACAAGACTGAGACAACACAAGCATACATCCAACCACCTGACCCATCCATCGTGATGACCGTTGGCACCACTTCTCATGTGGAGCAAACAGTATTTAGAACAATGGCGGTTCGTGACATTTTACTCTGGCAGGGTCGTGCCGCCATCCCTTCCCCTTCCCCAATCGGTCCAGTTTTTACTGACCAGCACCGCGATATTTTTATGTAAAATATAATAATAATAATAATAATAATAATAATAATAATAATAATAATAATAATAATAATAATACGATGACACTAGCTGAATATAAATTTGGCTCCGAGACAGAACGATCACATAGAGAAAATCAGATACCGTAATATCGCGAACATCTCGAAATATACCTGGGTTATCAGATGTATCTGCTTCATCGTGGCTCCTGAGCGCTAGTTCAAACTGCCCACAGAACTTAATAGCGTAGATTAACTTACTAAAATGCGTCGATTCTTCGAAACCTGTCCAGTAGAGAGGCTAGCTGAGTCCTACAGCGGGCCAATCTGAGGCCGCGGAGTGGGTCACGTGATGCTGACGCATAGCGCGGGAAATTTGAATTTGGATGGGAAATTTGAATTTCGGCGGGAGATTTGTATTTTGGCGAGAAATTTGAATTTGTAAACAAAGCCACGTGCATTTTTACATTCTCGTGCTTATTGACAGCTATCAGGCTGCCATCTTTAAACAACAGAGCATCGCTAACCTCAGTGCTGCCATCTTGATTGGGCTAAACCACACTGTTGCCAACTTTGGCACGTGGTGGCGGGCAATTTGAAAAATTTCACGTGCTCTTGTTTGTAAAGAAAGCCACGTTCTTTTGACAGCTGTCAGCAACCATCTTTAAACAACATACCATCGTGCTGCCATCTTTACGGCACTAAGATTGACGGCTACTACCTTAGGCACGTGGTAGCGGGCAATTTGAAAAATTCTATGTGCTCTTCAAAGCCACGTGCTTTTTGACAGCTTCCATCTTTAAACAAGACAGCATCGTGCTGCTATCTTTACGGCACTAAACTTCATACCTTAGCCACGTGCTCTTCAAAGCCACGTGCTTTTTCGACAGCGGCCATCTTTAAACAAGACACGACGTGCACATAGCCTACTGCTATCTTGATACGGAATTTAACGGGAAAAGGAAGCAACCTGCTACTTGTCGACACACCGCCATCTTATAGCAAGGTGTCATTCTCAACATACTATTATCTCAGAAACGATCGGATGCCAGCTACTACACAAGATGGCGGCTATACATAGGCTGTTATGACTTCCTCCTCCTCCACCTCCTCCTCTTCCTCTGTCAAGGCATAGCTTTGTATCTCTATCGAACAAGTTTAAACATGCATCACTGTAACGACGCGAAGGCAAGAGTGTGCATGTACTATTATTCTGTTTTTAACCTGCAGCAATGACATCATCATAGTTGTGCATATTTAGACTTGATCACATAATTACGAAGTTGCTGTCAAGAACATCTCTTGCTGTGTTCAGAACATATCATGACTAGAATCGCATGTCGTTACCTACAATGAGTGTTCAGAACACTAAAATATATTAAGACTAGAATTACCTGCTATAGTTGATGTCGTTACCTACAACAAGTGTTGAGAACACAAAATAAGTGATTAAAACATATCAAGACTAGAATCGCATACTATAATCCATGTCGTTACCTACAACAAGTATTCAGAACACTGTTTACTGCATTGCAAGAGATACTTTTGCAGATGGATTGGAAAAAAACTAGAATCGAACAACAGAACACTGTTCAGAGAGATACGTTTGTAGATTAATTAAAAGAAATTCCCTTCTCAACATACTTACTGAGCTGTTCTTCTCTTAGTTTTAAAACAAGCTTAACACTCTGAGACGATGCCATACTTACGAATCTGCTGTTTTCAACGACTTCTTTTTTGACATACTCTTCTTCCTCTAGTGATGTAGTGTTTAACCAAACGAACAAAACGTTATCTTGCAAAGAAGAAGAGGGAGCGGGAGGAGGAGAAGGTTATATACATCAAAGGAATACCTAATCTAAAATAAAAGAATATTCCAATTCTACATTATTTATTACATCTTGTATGTACAAGTTTTATCTTGAATCGTTTGCCGTAGTGATTTCTGCTTGATGTTCGTGTACTTCTCCCCTTCTTCATTATAATGCAATTCTTGTATGTACAAGTTTTATCTTACAATGTTCGTGTACCTTTTCCCTTCTTAAGTAATAAGGCAATTCTTTTATGTACAAGTTTTAGTTGATGCTGTACCCCCATGGAACACTGGTAAGGAAATCACTATCCCATACACGTTTGTCATCGAAAGGAAGCAATGAACATTTATTTTGTTCGATCGTATACACATGATGTTTACGTGATTGAATCCTTTTTTGCATACAGAAAGCGGCATTTCTAGAGGTGAGTACATCACGATAGTGTTGGAGGTGTAAACGGCTAACGACGCTTGAACACACGCCTTTTGCTTTATTAACAGATTGTGAATTTTGAGTGTCATAAGCATACATTTTTGTGCTAAACCAATAAACTCAGTCATGATATTCATGCCGCATTCATCTTTCATAAGCCCTATGACTTTCTTATTTTGTGGCCGAATGTTGAATGGATTACTAGGTGAAAAGGAAGAAGTGTCAAAGTATTGTGAATGGTTTCGCATCACATCGTAGACGCCCGTCTTCCAAATATGATAAATGAAACTATCTGTATCCATATACAAAAGTGTAAGATCAGAAAACTGTTGCTTTGCAAATCCTTAATGAAAATCATACATTTCTAATTTTTTAAAAATCTAGTATAGCCATTCCCAAATAAATTGGCTTCGCATAGACGATCTCCGGTTTTTTCCATTTCAACAGAAATAAGTTCACGATCAATAAAATGATAGGCTTTGAAATTTGGTTTCGAGATATAGTTACGCGCGCAATACCACCCATCCCAATGATTAATTAAATTAATGTCATGATGTTTGCGTACATTTTCCATGCGTTTGTCATAGATCGAGTTATTCATGAGTTTGAAAAACGTACTCTCAAATGTTGTTGTAGAACGTTGACGATGTTCAGTATTTAAATCTGTGTACGGTGTAAGCCATGCTTCCTGCTTAAACGCAACGTGACACACCCCCTCACAAAAGTGATATCAAAATGGTGTCCGGCTAGTGGCACCATGGGTAAGCGTATCACAAGAAGGAAACAACAAATACATTGCCACCAAAACACAGAAAAAATTAAAATAAATGTGGAAGAGTGAATATTGAACACAAGGGACCCATTTCCCAAGGAAGTAAAAGGGGTGGGTTCAACAAGGGAACCAGAACAAGCATCTACAAGAAAAATTTGTACACCCTTTTCAAAAACTACTGTAAGTAATTCAATAAACTATACAAAACTACATCTTTAGCAGGAACTAAATTTGTGAAATAAAATTAATTTTATCTAGTAATAAGAAAATGAAATTAGAAATTGAAGTAAAGAAAACAATTAAATCACCTTTTGGTTAAATATAGAGCCTTTAAATTAAAATAATAATAAAATAATAATAAGGTGAGGTTTTTAACAATATTAAATATAATATCTCTTAATTAAAATAAATAAATAATCTTGAGGTAAATACGAGTAGTTCAAAGTTTAAGAAAATATACTATTTTAAACCGAAATAATAACCCTAGGGACTTAACTACGAAAGGAGCTCCTTGAATAAACATAAGATGTACCAATCAATCAATCAATCAATCAATCAATCAATCAATCAATCAATCAATCAATCAGTACTGATCTGCATTTAGGGCAGTCGCCCAGGTGGCAGATTCCCTATCTGTTGCTTTCCTAGCCTTTTCCGAAATGATTTCAAAGAAATTGGAAATTTATTGAACATCTCCCTTGGTAAGTTATTCCAATCCCTAACTCCCCTTCCTATAAATGAATATTTGCCCCAGTTTGTCCTCTTGAATTCCAACTTTATCTTCATATTTTTTTTTTTTGCTATGGGCTTTACGTCGCACCGACACAGATAGGTCTTATGGCGACGATGGGATAGGAAAGGCCTAGGAGTTGGAAGGAAGCGGCCGTGGCCTTAATTAAGGTACAGCCCCAGCATTTGCCTGGTGTGAAAATGGGAAACCACGGAAAACCATTTTCAGGGCTGCCGATAGTGGGATTCGAACCTACTATCTCCCGGATGCAAGCTTCACAGCCGCGCGCCTCTACGCGCACGGCCAACTCGCCCGGTATCTTCATATTGTGATCTTTCCTACTTTTATAGACGCCATTCAAACCTATTCGTCTACTAATGTCATTCCACGCTATCTCTCCGCTGACAGCTCGGAACATACCACTTAGTCGAGCAGCTCTTCTTCTTTCTCTCAATTCTTCCCAACCCAAACATTGCAACATTTTTGTAACGCTACTCTCTTGTCGGAAATCACCCAGAACAAATCGAGCTGCTTTTCTTTGGATTTTTTCCAGTTCTTGAATCAGGTAATCCTGGTGAGGGTCCCATACACTGGAACCATACTCTAGTTGGGGTCTTACCAGAGACTTATATGCACTCTCCTTTACATCCTTACTACAACCCCTAAACACCCATATTACATGTTATCTACTCTTAAAATGAATAAATCGTCTAAGGACCATTCTTAATGGAGCGTTTACCACACGGAACGCATACCAAAACGCGTCGCACGAAATGAATCACCAAGACATATGTGACGAAAAATATCACTTACATATCATACCCCAGAAATAGAACCATATAGCATAGTAAAATTAAACACCACCAAAATAAAACCACATACAGAAAGAAACGAGAAATCATCATTCATATGCCGTAGACTTCAAGAGAGAACCGGACAGGAAATACCAAAATGTTAGTAATCACATACTCAAATACACATTCGTAAGAGAGCAACAACAATTGAGATCCGTACACAACGGCATCCAGAGGCAGACTCTACACACGCGATAAGATAATAATACAACAGTTACGTAATGACCAGGAAAATATAAGGGAAGATAATCAACAATGGCAGACCAGGCACGCTTCGAGGAGATAAGGCTACTCAATAATGCAAGAATGATGACACAAACGTTATTAAATCCCTCCATTAACAATGTCCTTACATTCTACAGAAACACTACACGTAAAATGAATAATACCGAACTTTACTGTCACCAAATAGACCAAAATATAACTATCTACCTTAAATTACTTTTAATAATAATAATAATAATAATAATAATAATAATAATAATAATAATAATAATAATTTTGGAACGTCAGTGTCAACAGAGATTGCTCGGTGCACAATTAAAGTTGTACGGTTACAGAGGAGAAACTAACCCGAATTAAAATAATGAAAATAAATAGAACAAGATGTCACAATAAAATTTAACGGAAATAAAATAAATAATATGAAAAAATGGGAAAAGACCAAAACACACCAAGAGTTCATCGGACATTACAATGCACATACGACGGCTCCGAATACAAGTCCCATGACGAAAATGAACGAACACACAAAATTTAGGAAAAACAAATCCACGAATAAATAAGATGCAGTACTTACATAAATGAAAAACACAAAATTACCAAATAATCCATAATGAACAGTGCACCAAGCAACCACCCGTCACACAAAAAAATTAATTCTACCTTAAACACTACATCCTTTTCATTAAATTAAAATATAACTACATATTTATATTCACAACTAATCCCTGAAAGGGATTCACCACACCACTTTATCCGATTCCTGTAGCCATGAAATTCATCTTGCGATATATAGTAGGCATTACAAAGCGTCTTACTCCTGTAAGTTCAAATACCGAGCTCGATAGCTGCAGTCGTTTAAGTGCGGCCAGTGTCCAGTATTCGGGAGATAGTAGGTTCGAACCCCGCTGTCGGCAGCCCTGAAAATGGTTTTCCGTGGTTTCCCATTTTCACACCAGGCAAATGCTGGGGCTGTACCTTAATTAAGGCCTCTCCTGTCCCATCGTCGCAATAAGACCTATCTGTGTCGGTGCGACGTAAAGCAAGTAGAATAGAAGTTCAAATAGAAGACAAGGAGACAGTCGTTTGCGGAGCGCTCAGCGCAACAGCCGACAGTTCAGTAAGTCAGCCGCTATCTGTCTAACAGCGTTCACATTCACCACAAGTTCCACTGCGCGCGCATAGATGGCGTTAACGTACACATTTCAGGCAGTTGAATACACAGTTACCAACATAGAAGTATAAAATGTGCCGTGCATATGGTCCAAGAACACATACGAAAAGTCCAATTATATTATGCCGATATACGAAGACGTACACCGTCAGATTTCAAGTTTATTTATGAATTCTAACGCCTCAAACGATACGATAAATATACTCTAACTGTAAGCCGTATTCGAGACATTGAACAAGACATTGTATGTGGATAACATAGTGCTTTTTTCGAAAAAAGAGTGGCTAGCAATTTTGTATGTTTCGATGTATCATTAGGTGGAATCATTTTTTCAACGCAAAAACGAAGGTCAGAATGTGAATCGTGCAGATGAGAAGGGTATGCAAGAGAAGCTTCCAGCACGTAGCCGCAATGAGGAACTTTAGCAGCCTCAAAAACATCAAAATGTTTGAATTTCAGTTTCTGTTAGCCATACAAAACCTTTACACTGTAATGGCTGTGGCATAGCCCACCCATATAGATTATTGACGTTGATATACATCAGATAAGAATCTTCTTTCTCTGAATTATAGTTGTCGAGGTGGGGATTATTTGCGATGGCATGCCTGTTGACAAGCGAAACTAGTCCGCCGCGAATGCCGCGTTCAAGAAACAAAAGCATGTCGACATTCGTTAGAAGATCAAGTTGAACACCGGTACACTTGAGCATAACATCCCATTACAGACCAGGTGTTGTGTAGTAACAGCAAGGTTCTAATCCGTAAATAGTTAAACATATTTTACGAAACTTCTCAAACTCATCACAGAGTAAAAGTGTATCCACCTTCAAATACAAGTCTGCATATTCACCAAATGTCTGTAGATGAAACGTTGACTACACCTGGCAGGCATGTAAATAGTCTTCATCGGAAATAGATATCGCATGCTTATCGTATGACGATGAACTTAGTGACGGCGTGCTCATTCACTTAACACACTTGTAAATGCAGACTGAGGAGGTAATTTTGTTTCTGCTAATGTTTGAAAGCTCTGAATATAGTCATAGGGCAGAACACATTTCCTTATGCAAAGTTTACATTATTTAGGGTCTGAAAAATACTCTCGAATGTATTTCAAGTCGTCGCTGGAAAGTCCATTTACAAGTGTATCAAGTGAAAAGTTCATAAATTTATACGAATTTAGAAAGCGAAAGCTAATATCGTCTACATGATAACTTAGTGAAATAAAGCGTTCATGATTTTGCGCAATCGTAGTGAACTTTGTACAATTTAATTGAGCAAATTCATGACCAATGAAGTGATTATCGTAGCCTGACAAGTTATGGAAAAAGCATGGAATAAATTTAGGTACACGATATGAAAGATTGCACGAATCATGTGCAGGTCCGCGATATTTCCCCGTAAAGTGACAGTGATCTCTAACCTTAATCTGTGGGAAAATAATCGGCTGTTTACAGATGTGACATTCATCAGGTTCATCATGCAAAATCATTTCATCTAATGGCATTTGAATGGGCACTGGTTGCGAAATAAGCGTATGAACCCGTTGTGCCAACTGTTCTAATTCATTTATCAGCCATGCTGCGCAGTTTTCGCCTGGATGCATCCTAAAATGATAGAGATGCATCGTACGAACAAACGACTTTGTAAGCTACTGAAAACGGAGTGTCCTTTTGCACGTAATCCGTGTAGGGTTCGCTCATGTCGGTTGGCAACGATCAAAAGGTACAGTAAAACATTCAAAATCCGTATAAACCGTGAAGGGAACAGGTTCCGGTCGATAATAATTCTCAAACTTCATTTCTGCATTTTCCGTGGTTGGCAGAACAAGTTTTAGGGCAGGATGTGTTGCACAATCAACTACGTGTGTAGCTAACCTGCTTTCTGTAGAAAAATACTGCAAACATCGGTCGCATATATATGCTTTTCCCATTGTGTATTGAAAGTCGTGAGTATAACAAACGCGAAAGATTGGATATGTAGCAGTAGTGGCTTGTGTCTTCTTTGAAAACATATAAAAGATGAAGATGGTGTTGTTTTGGAGAAGAAGCAGTGTAAATTGGTCCTACAATAGGTCTCCGACAACACCGTATACAGAAAAGGATAAATTCGGGTTGTTTTTTCAAACGTAGAACTGTTTGCTAAATCCATCGGAAAAGAAATACCTTCAAAATTTAATGACTGTTGCAACTGAATAAACATATCCTTATAGTTCCTTAATGTTCTTGATGGTCTATTAGCCTACTATTGGTGGTTTCAATGCTATTGCGATGCACCATAAAAAGCAATAGTCATCGTTATTCTGAATATTGATCACTGCTTTTTTATTTATAATCGCTTGAGGAAGTTTAATGTGTCCCCTATCTGAAATGGGGTTGAATTTGCACACATTAATTTGAAGATGCAAGATACTTTCAAGTGCCTTATTACTAGCTTCTTCTTCAAACTTTTGAAATTTAGCCAGCAATGTGTCGACGATGTGTTTGCGAGACCATACCGAAATATTGTCTGAACATAAGAGGTTATTTTAGAAGAAATGTAAAATGTTTCATGAATTTCCTTATTGTCTTTGAAAATAATAAAAGAACAAGCAAGACAAGCGTTTAGTTCAAGCACCGTATGCAGAGACAGCAAGGAAGTGACTTTTTCTTCGAAAACATTATAGCAAGAGAGTAAGAAAGAATTTGGATCTAACACATTTGATAAATAATAATAATAATCATATGGCCTCAGCTACCGTGTGCAGACATTTCGATTTGACGCCATCTGGCTGTCTGCTCGTCAATTTCGACGTTCCGTTTTACTCTAGGTCCGCTAGATGGCAGACCGAGTAAACCGTATCTCTCTTGGGTGTCTATGGCTGAGATTTAATTAATTTTGTCGGGTAAATACCAAATGTATCACCAGAGATCTTTTACATGCCGACATCGTACGACATGGAGTGTCGAATGGACTTTTTTCCGCCCTTCAAAAATCCGACTACCTCTGCCGGGTTTGAACCCGCTATCTTGGGATTCGGAGGCTAACACTCTACCACGGATCCACAGAGGCAACTACACATTTGATGAATTTCGTATAATGCCGCTTAGACTACGCGATGAAAAACATGTACGTATAGTTTCCCAATTCATAGTCATAATTACGTACGAACAAAACTAATGACACAAGATTTGACAAATAGATCGCTGATTTAGTTCTTCTATTTCTAAATCGGGTAGCACACTGAGTAGAAATACTTGGAAGTCGTCACAGACACGCAGAATTCTTTCACCAAATTTTTAATCTTTAAATCGCTGATTTAGTAGAAGATTGCTGAGCCTCCTGGTCAATCCGTCCGATTTTCCTACAAAAAGCGAAATACTATTTTTCAGATTAAAAAATTAAACTTATGAGATCGATAAAAAGATCGAAACATACCTTAAGTTGTGCACACGTTCAATGTAGATGAAGACTACAAACTGCGAGTTGGATGAATGATGATGACGACGATAATAATTCTTGATGTACCTAGAAAACAAAAAAAATATTAATGTATGTCTTAGCTTGAAGGATAGCCTAGGCGTACAAAGAAATGTGAAGCAGCAAAGTAATAGTTGCTTTTTGAAGCACTTGCGTCGCATATATAATCCTCTCCGTGTAAGGACGTACCCTAAGGGTGCAACCTTACCCTTTCTCCCCTGTAATATTAAGGTATCGATTTATAGTTACTTTTCTTGCTGTTGGGTATTTTGCAGGTCTTTTTCAGTGTCGGTAACCATACAGTTTAGGGACCCTACTTGCCGATACGACGTCTTACATTAACTGTTAATCTGGCACGTTGGCAACGTTCAATCACTGTTCTAGCATGAATTGCGTGTTGCCACCGCATCGCCGTTAAAGTCACTAGTGATACATTTGCGAGAATATTTAAAGCATATTTTCTTTTGCTGTGGGATTGTAAATCTATTTGGCTAATACCAAGTAAGTAGAATTGTGGCATGTTCGGATAATGCATTTATTAACATTGTTTGCGTGAAATGATTAAAGTGCTCAAGTACGTCAGTCTCATGTCTAGATCTACCGGTACACGAAATAACTCTTGCGGGACGAAATTTTGGCAGTAGAACTTATAACATTATTATTTTCAAATCCGCAGTGAACTTGAAACCTGACCTAATTTCCGTTCACGGAGCTTGGCACATTAGTATTCCTATATGTTTCCTGATAAGCTTGAAGATATAACCAGCCTGCAGGGTGAAAATATGCCCAATAATTTCTCTCCTTACTGGTTACCGGTGTTGAAGAGAGAAGGAAATGTTCGCGCAAAAGAAAGGGAAGTCATTGGATGTCTGGAACTTTCTAAAATCACACTGCAAAGACTTATTAAATAAATTGCATCGTTTAACACGCCCCTCTTGTCAAGAATATGGTTATAGTACGCCTAGTGTATATCAAAATAAAGACGGATAATTTGAGTGAGAAAGTGTGTTTATTTCCTTAATTCCTCATTGAGCGTGGAAATCGACGAGATATTCATAATTATCTTGATTTATTTGATCTTATCTTTTATCATTTACTAGGGTAGGGAAACATTGATTATCGGTGTTTCCTACATTGAGGTTAGTTTGTTATGGTTATGTCTGGTGATTTTAATATGTAACCAGGCAGGTTGGCAGCAGTGATCAGCCATTACAAAGAAGAGAAAAGAAGAGCATCGGGTGGCGATATTTACTTTCTGGGGTATTTCCTTACGTGGAAATTACTATAGTGATGGTAGGATAGGAAAGGGCTACGAGTGGGCCTCGAAGGTTAGTTGGGTTTGTTAACAGATAGCCTAGCTTTCTTCACTGAGCTAAAATACATGCAACTCGAGGGTTAGTCAGATCTTCAACAGCTAGCGTAGAAACTCTTGTGTCTACATTGTGATGATAGGGTAGGAAAGGGCTACGAGTAGGGTTCGAAAGTTAGGCGTATCGTCAACAGCTAGCCTAGCCTTCTTTACTGAGCTAAAATACGTGCAGCTCGAAGGTTAGTCAGATCTTTAACAGCTAGCGTAGAAGCACCTGTGTCGCATATTGTGATTATAGGATAGGAAAGGGCTACGAGTAGGGTTCGAAAGTTATTCGGATCGTCAACAGCTAGCCTAGCCTTCTTTACTGAGCTAAAATACATGCAGCTCGAAGGTAAGTCAGATCTTCATCAGCTAGCGTAGAAGTAAAGTTGCTTTCTAAAAAAATGCAAGCACTAACCAACAGTTTTACACTACGCTTACCTTAAGATGTGCACGTGCAATGCACATGATGACTACAAAACTGAAGAATGCTTTAGCAGATCTCACTGGAATAATGTTGACAGCAGACGACGATTTTCTAAAAAACAAAGAAAAATAAATCGTATATAAAATATCGTTAATAATAATGATAATAATAATATTCAAAGAATTAAACTTGCGTTTTTTAACAGATATCAATCACGATGGCGAGCTTCGTTGAAAGACGGGGAATACTGTAAATTGCCTATTCGTTTTATATGCCCATTCGATTTTATGTCATCAGCACTTAACACGTGGACACTGCAACTGTTATGCGTCTTACACACAGACTACATCTGGTGGACTGCGACTTGTGACTAGGCAGCAAAGCAAAAAGTGCGTACGACTGCAGTACAGTTGTAACAAAATGTTACGCACTGACTTCCTTTCTCAAAGAAGGGGTCGGTATAGTTAAAAACTACAAAAGGGTGAGAAGTAGACTAAGGCCCTTTTCCTAGCTCTCCCTTCCCGTGTCGGTATCCTGTGCCTGGTCTAAGAGAAGGGCTCTTAACAACGCCTACGCCTGACTGTTAACTTGGGGAGCGACTGAGAGTTTACAGGACCTTGAGCTGAATCTAAGCGAAACAAACGTGTTGTGCGTGCAAGTTGACAACAACGGGGCCGTGAGCTGAGTCTGAGCGAAACAAACGCGCTGTAGTGTGTAAGTTGATAGCAACCGTGTCGTGAGCTGAGTAAGCGAAACAAACGTGTTGTCGGGACCCTGAGCTGAGTCCTAGCGAAACATACGTGCGATAGTGTGTATGTCGACATCAACGGGGCCGTGAGCTGAGTCCTAGCGAAGCAAACGTGCTGTCGGGGCTCTGAGCTGAGTCCTAGCGAGACAAAATTGCTGTAGTGTGTGAAAATTGACGACGACGGGGCTGTGAGTTGAGTCTAAGCATTGCTTGCGTCGACCTGTAGTGTGTAAGTTGGAGAGCGATCCTCGGGCCCTGAGCTGGGCGCGGCCGACGGTATCTCCTGCCTTATTAACTTGGGAGCGACCCTCAGGCATTGAGCTGGGCGCGGCCGACGGTATCTCCAGCCTGTTCACTTGGGAGCGACCCTCGGGCCTTGATCTGGGCAAAAAGTTGCTATAAGAGAGGGGCTCTTAACAACACCTACAGTATTCCCTGACTGTTAACTTGGGAATGACCCCTCGGGGCCTTGAGCTCGGCAAGGATTTATAACAACACCTACAGCTGACTGTTAATCTTGGTGGCGACCCTCGGGCCTTGAGCTGGGCGAGGATTTATAACAACACTTACGGTATTTACTACTTGCTAATTTGGGAGCTACTTTGGGGCCCTGAGCTAGGCGCTTAGTATGAGTCTCTAAGGGCTCTGTGTTAGTAAGCGACTGACTGAGCTACTGTTGAGTAATTTCTTATGACACAGTTCCAAGCAATAGACTTTGTTCACTAGCGAGCTCAGCGAAAAAATGTGTGTGAGACATTCCAGAGATTAGCGGGATGTGCGCTCGCCAGACCGCACAAGTTCCAGCAACTTATCTTTGCTTGAAGCTCACTCATTTACTAACTTCGTCTCCCCAGCGAATCGAACAATAACGTTTTTGTAGAACTTGGTAAAAGATTACAAACACATGCCCTGTAAGTAGGTGGTGTAGAATAACACCTACGGTATTTCTTGCCCGAGACTTACGCATCTCAGAGAGTGTAAAACCCGGTGCCGGCACATAGCCTACTCCAGCACCAAGAGGTCTGCACAAAGCTTATCGTCCTCAAGAGCGTAATATACATCTCAGAGAGGGAAAAACTCGGTGCTGGCACATAGCCTACTCCAGCACCAATGTGTCTGCACAAAGCCTAACGTGTCCTAGCATTGCTTCTAACCTAGCCGACTACCCCTTCATCAAGGGCAGTAGAATGTCACCGACGGTATCTCCTGTCTGCGGTGACTAAGAGAGGGGTTCACCTCAAGCGGCAACCCTCGGGCCCTGAGGTGTGTCCTGGCATTGCTTCTAACCTATCCGACTACCCCTTGGTCAAGGGCGGTAGAATAGCACCAACGATATCCCCTGTCTGCGGTAACTAAGAGAGGGGGTCCGACTCTTAACTTGAGACACCTCGAGTTCGAGGATGCAAGTAGCCTAGAAATAACAGTCGTGCTGAGCAGCAGTCGCGTCGTAGACCAATGCTGTAGAGGTTTAGTTTTCTGCTTGCTTCCCCGTCGTGTACGGTGTGTGCTTTGGCTCTGAGTTTGAATCCTTACCAAGTCAGAGATTTCTCCGGTGGATGAGGACCGCAAAACGGGCATCCGGTCGTTCACTGAGATAATAGTATGTTGAGAAAGACACCTTGCTATAAGATGGCGGTGTGTCGACAAGTAACAGCTTGCTTGCTTGCTTGTCCCGTTAAATTCCGTATTAAGATAGCAGTTGGCTATGTGCACGTCGTGTCTTGTTTAAAGATGGCCGCTGTCAAGAAAGCACGTGGCTTTGAAGAGCACGTGGCTAAGCTATGAAGTTTCGTGCCGTAAAGATAGCAGCATGATGCTGTCTTGTTTAAAGATGGCCGCTGTCAAAAAGCACGTGGCTTTGAAGAGCACGTAGAATTTTCAAATTACCCGCCACTACATGCCTAAGGTTGCAGGCATTTAGATTTAGTTCCTGCCAGTACTGAAGTTTGCGATCGTCTGTTGTTTAAAGATAGTTGACAGCTGTCAAAAAGCACGTGGAATTTTCCAAAGGATGAGGTTTAGTGCCGTAAAGATGACAGCACGGTGCTCTGTTGATTAAAGATGGCAGCTGTCAGCTTGTCTGCTGTCAAAAAGCATGTGGCTTTGTTTATAAACAATAGCACGTGGAATTTCAAATTGCCAGCCACCACGTGCCTAAGGTAGTAGCCGTGAAGTTTAGTACCGTAAAGATGGCAGCACGATGCTCTGTTGATTAAAGATTGCCGCTGACAACTATCAAAAAACACGTGGAATTTCAAATTGCCCGCCACCACATGCCAAAGGTGGTAGCTATGAGGTTTACTGCCGTTAAGATGGCAGCACTGAGGTTAGAGATGCTTTCTTGTTTAAAAATGGCTGCTGTCAGCTGTCAAAAGCACGTGGCTTTGTTTACAAACAAGAGCACGTGGAATTTTTCAAATTGCCCCCCCCCCAGTACGTGCCAAAGGTGGCAACAGTAAGCTTTAGCCCCGTCAAGATGCAGCACTGAGGTAATCGATCGTCTGTTGTTTAAGGATGGCTTCGGACAGCTATCAAAATCACGTAGAATTGTTTACAAACAAGAGCACGTGGAAGTTTTCAAATTGCCCGCCACCATGTGCCTAAGGTGGCAAATATGAGGTTTAGTGCCGTCAATATGGCAGCACTGAGGTTAGCGATGCTCTGTTGTTTAAAGATGGCCGCTTGACAGCTGTCAAAAAGCACGTAGCCGGCAAAAAAAAAACAACGTGGCTTTGTTTACAAATTCAAATTTCGCGCCAAAATTGAAATTCCCCGCATCTACGTCAGCATCACGTGACCCACTCCGCGGCCTCTGATTGGCCCGCTGTAGGACGCACCTAGCCTCTCTACTCTGTTCGTTGGATTGTTTAACTTTAAGTCTGTATGCACTGTCTAACATCAGATATCTACTCTGCCAAGCATAGCAAATTCATTATCAGTGTTTATATGTTTCTCACACATTTTTTCACCTTATCCCCAAGTTGCTTTATATCTTAAAGAGCGACTGATGTCTATACAGGATCATTCATTGCCGAACAAGAGTAACAAAAGAACGTATTCCTTCTTTCAAATTCGTACAGGCAGTCAGCGTGCTTATAACGTGACGGACTGAATTTCCTGGTTTATGCATTTTCGTTCTTGTGTAATATTTAAACCCGGCCGAAGAGACCCTGACTTCTTTAATTACAGCCTATGTTCAAAACTTCTCACCGCTACTTAGCTACTTAAAATGCTACTTACAGAGTTCATCTACTTTGTCTTCTTAAATTAAGACCGTGAGATTTAGTTTCCAACTAGGCGGATAAACACTAAATACACGAATGAAGATATTAACACGAGATTTTTACACTGCTATTTAAATTAGTATAGTAGTTTTATCCGCCGAACCCTTGCACTACAGCAGTAATTAACACCACAGTGGAACTTATACACACATTGACAGGCTAACAGCTACTGCAGTTACGACTACTATGACACTGAACTGTTTCACTGATCATAAACGCTAATAAGACATTCTTCCTCTCTTCTTCTTAATCTGTTTACCCTCCAGGGTCGGTTTTTCCCTCGGACTCAGCGAGCGATCTCACCTCTACCGCCTCATCGGCAGTGTCCTGGAGTTTCAGACTCTGAGTCGGGGCATACGACTGGGGAGGTTGATCAGAACCTCGGCCAGGCGGCCTCACCTGCTTTGCTGAACAGGGCTTTTGCGGGCATGGGAAGATTGGAAGGGATATACAAGAAAGAGGGAAGGAAGCGGCGTGGCCTTAAGTTAGGTACCATCCCGGCATTTGCCTGGAGAAGAAGTGGGAAATCACGGAAAACCACTTCCAGGCTGGCTGAGGTGGGAATCGAACCCACCTCTACTCAGTTTACATCCCGAGGCTGAGTGGACCCCGTTCCAGCCCTCGTACCACTTTTCAAATTTCGTGGCAGACCGGGACCTCTAGGGTGGCAGCTAATCACACTAACCACTACACCACAGAGGAGGACAATAAGACATTCACGAAACAAATACACAGTGCACGACCGAAATTCTCTCGTCTTCCTCAAAGCTCAAAGCATGAAGACGTATTTAACCTCTTCAGTCCCGAGCCTGTTGATGCATTCGATGTGTTATATTTTGCTCAAATAATTTTTAAAATTTCACCATAGAAAATTAGTGTGTTTCACTAAGTTGTTTTATTCGTGGAGCATATATGCTACATCAGGACTCAGAGTTGACTTTCCTACCATTATTACTTTTTCCTTAAATTACTTTGTTGTATTGTAAGTAGACAAAACCACATGTAGAGCATATACTACATACGGACTGAGGAGGTTAACAATCTGGCCAACCTACAAATTTTGCCGTCACCTTATGGTTACATTTTAAATCTTTATTTTAGCTTCTTTGTAGAACTGAATTGTTTCAATCGTCAGTATAATGGAATTCATTGTTTTGTAAAATGTTTTAGAATTAATCTTTAACTTCAGTTAATGTAAAACGTGGGAGAAAAGCCTAGCTACATTGTAATGTGGTTGGCGATGTTGCCGAGGACTCCGCCGGACAGCCCATACACCCGCCTGCACTCTTCCTTCACCTGACAAGCCCATATCATCATTCCAAGCGCCTTCCGCACCCGGCATACTAGCTGACTCAGGAACTTACTGAGGGTTCTCTTGACACAGCCCGAGCGCCTCAAGAGAGAAAACATCATGCTTGCTGGACAGCAGCCACCGTCTGAAAGCTTTTGCCATATATTTGAAAATAGAAAAGCGAAATGTTCCTGGCCAAAATAATAAAGATAACATTGTATAACTGAATAACACGCCGCCATAAGTTCGACTTCATCACATTTGTCCATCTCTTTATGTAATAAGAACAAAGTGAGGTTGTTTTAACTGTTTTTGAAAAGGCGGCGAGGTGGCGTCTAAAAGCCGTTCATACACCAACCGCCAATGATGTAAAAGTCTCAGTGTATCTACTACCCCCTACCCTACTACCATAACAATCAACACAATATACGACATATACGCGCATATACTTACTTCTCTTCATAAATTGCCGTGGATGGACTGGAACGAACTAGAACAGTTCGGAGCTGGACCCATGCGTAGACAAAAGGGGAGCGAAAGAACAGAAAGGCAATAACCCGTAACCCCTATGAATAAAAGAATGGATCAAAAGAAAATGGGGTTTATTACAAACACACACAATATTAAAATGAAAGAGAAAATGGGAAGCTGCACTAAAAGTTACTTACATAACTGCAGAAAAATAGAACGTCAAGTAGGATCTCGTTCAATGACATAGTAAGTTTTGTGTTACACGGCGACAGTACACACGATCGCACAATTCACTGCCGTATTACAACATAAAAACAAACTCGTTTCAGAAAAATAATGTGACGTGGAACACGTTATCGAAGGAATCAGAAAATGGAACCACGAAAGGGATAATGCAGTCGTACTAATGCGGACCGCGCACATATCAACAGCATCCGTGCTCCAAACGAGTGTCCACTCGATGCTAGCGCGTCACAGCAACAATACCAAAGCACAGCCTCCCAAAGGAAAAGAAGCAAAAGAACAAGAAGATGTTGCCACAGTTACAAAAACAAAAACTAATCGCCGGCAATGGAGCAGATAACGGCCTAGAAATATAAAATAGCACACCACACATGGCCAAACCGGCCAACTAAAACGAAAACAGAAAGAAAAATTAAAATTACGAGATACTGAGAGTACTATAAACTGTACACAGTCAGACAGCACAGGCACGCACGCACACGTATGAACAAGAAGAAAGACCCGATATAAAATTGACCTAGGCCAAGCCGGTGTGTCAAGGCACGCGACGTATACTTACACGCAGCATAGCGACGGATATCATGGACTCACGAGCATGGTTCGAACACCACAGATACAATGCTGGACCGCCGCAAAAATAGGCAAGGCTGATCCAAATATAATCGTAGCAATCATAACATTCGTCGACCCGTTACCCGGGATATCCAAATTGCCTCACGTGGACAAACATGGATTAAACCCCGCAGCATCAAATCATACAATATACCAATGCTCAGCCATGATTCAAAATGATGAGGAAACAAAAGTGCATGGTCCCAAAACCCACAAATACACAGTCCCCAACAAACAGATAGGTAAATACCACTCTTCGCTCTCGCACGTATGCACACAAAGAAAGAAATTTTAAAACACACACAAAATTAATTAACTAAGAGCCTGCAAAGGCAGGTGATAAAAGACTACCGACATACAATCACACAGAACCGTTCTTGTAACTGTGGCACGTGCAATGAATTAAAATGAAATACCTGGTAGTAGCAATCTGGAATCTCGAAATATTTACGTCAACCAAAATAATGACTCCCAGCAGAGAGCCGAGCGTTGAAACGAGTAAATCTACGATAATAGCAATTCGTAGATCAAGAAGCATATTTTAAATCCCAGTTTGTTCGTCATTTTCGATCCCTCCATTGTTGGTATCGCGAGCAGATCAACTTCACACTCGGAGAGTGAGTTACAGACTGTGTATCAACACAGATGGCTAGAGCGCCATCTTCAATGAGAAACTATAAGTTTCACGTCACATTCGGGTAATGTTATCGCTAATGGCGACAACGACAGTCAAGGAGAAATAGGAATAAAGGAAGTGTATCACCAAGGCAAGCTTGGTTTGGCACATACACCAGAAACTCATTTGACTGTTTTCCGAGACGCCGAGGTGCTGGAATTTTGTTCCGCAGGAGTTCTTTTACGTGCCGGTAAATCTATAGACACGAGGCTAACGTATTTGAGCTCCTTTAATTACCACCGGGCTGAGCCAGGATCGAACCTTCCAAGTTGGGGTCAGAAGGCCAGCGCCTCAACCGTCTGAGCCACTCAGCCCGGCTGGGAAAGATATTTCAATAGTGCCTGGATAAACTTCCTGACATCACAGTTACCAGCTCCTTTTGCGGACTTTGGGCTGTAGAATAACATTCACGGTATGCCCATCTTGTCGTTGGAGGCGACTAAAAGGGGCCTCAGGGTCTCATAACTTGGGAGCATGGGTTGGCAACCACGGGACTATTATCTGAGTCCTGGCATTGCTTCCCCTTACTTTTACTAGGCTCCTCACTTTCATTTATCCTATCCGACCTCCCTTGGTCAAGTCTTGTTCTTTTCTCACCCCGGCGGTGTTAGGTTTCCGAGGCCTAGGGAGTCTTTTATTTTCACACCCTTCGTGGTGTTTTTCTTTCTTTGGTCGATACCTTCATTTTTCTAAGCGACGGACCCCTTCCATTTTCCCCTCATATTAGTGTTAATAGAGAATTGTTGCCCAATTGTACCAAATACAGTACAGACAATACACGACACTTCCGGATTTAGCCTTGTTAAAATGGGAGACAATTCGCAAGTGGCGCTCCTAGTGGCGTGACCTGGAAATTAGCGCTAAATTCAAATATCAATGGAAATGCATATACGGAAATGGATAAGTAAATTACGTCTAGAAAGAAAGTGTTACTAAGATATTAACTTCAAAGTTGTTAAAGCAATTCTGGATAAATGAATGAAAAATTATTTAACAGGTTATTATTTAAAGACTGAAATTAGACATATAATCAAGATGTGAAATGGACTGCTGTGAAAGGGCTTGATCTTTCATTTATGTATTACTTTTTTAGCTTTAGTAGTCCTGCCTGAACTTTCACGGCTAGATTTGTCGTTTTTCTCATTTAAAAGTATCATCATATTAAAGCACTTGTCAATAAAAATATGGGCACATTCCTTACACCCATGATTCAATGAATTTACATTTAAGAGATGGACAATTTTCCTTTTAATTTGAAGCCTACTAACAGAAAGAAAGTCTATAAATTTAGCCTCAGGAACACTGAAGATTTCCCTATAAGCAATACTTGCCTTTACATTACGGTAAAGCAAATTTGCATCATCATATTATTTCAACAAAATATGTACATTTCTTAAATCACCCATATTTTCTTCAGTGCTTGACAACGCATTACGGCATTCCAAATGGGGTAACTTGGAACACAACCAGCCACGCACGCATGCATTTTCCTGAATTAAATCAAAACCCACAGATCACACCTACAACAACACATCGGTATTGAAGGTTAACTGCTGCACTATACAATAAAATAAAATAATATTTTAAACCAGTTAAAATATGGGTCGCGGAGGTCAGATATTTAGAAATACTGTACAAATCTCTTTGTAACTTGAAGAATATATATGAAAACACAATATTTACTTACATTTTCTTGTCACGAGGGAAATGGTAGAAAGACCGCGACCGAGCTCGATAGCTGCAGTCGCTTAGTGCGGCCAGTATCCAGTAATCGGGAGATAGTGGGTTCGAGTCCCACTATCGGCAGCCCTGAAGATGGTTTTCCGTGGTTTCCCATTTTCACATCAGGCAAATGCCGGGGCTGTACCTTAATTAAGGACACGGCCGCTTCCTTCCACTTCTTAGGCCTTTCCTATCCCATCGTTGCCATAAGACCTATCTGTGTCGTCTGTGTCGGTGCGACGTAAAGCAAATAGCAAAAAAAAAAAAAAAAAAAAAAGAAAGAAAGAAAGACCGCGAATCCTTCTCATAGTTATTGCAGCCAAACACAGCACTCACACTAAGAGGAGATATAAAGAAATGACATACGCTACTATTTACTTATGTCAACTTAATGCAAACGCATAAATAACGCCAAAAACTTCACAAACAAATACACGTGCTCTTATGACAGAATCAGTAACTCCAGGTCACGCCGCTAGACAGAGCTCTAATCGCTGTCTCTCGATATCTCGCAGTGTCGCGTATTATCTTTACTGTATTTGATTGTACTTCACCTTAAAACACGAATTACCACCACCACTACAGCTACCAGTGGACTAGGCTGCAGTTGTGAGCATGTGTTGGATATTATTTAACAACTTATTTTCCATTATATCAGATGCCACTTTTTTCTTCCGAATCAAAGAACTGACAAAATAATTGCAATCCTGTAAATCCTCTAAAGCTCTTTTTAAGAAATTTTACTTTTACCTTTTTCACATCCTTTAAATTGCTTAGGCTACTGATAGGTGTTGCCATATACTGGAGATGCCGTAGGTTACTGCAGGTGCTATTTTGACTCTGAATAGTTGTTTGAAGATATATTTTCTGTAGATATTCGATGTCATTTATAGCTATTACTGCTGCTATTAATTTTTCTTTGATATGCGCTGTGAAATTTGTTCCTTGTATTTGCAATATTATTTCTAGGTATTTAAATTTATTCGCACTAGCTAGTGGTTGTCCATCCAAATATCTCACATCACCTGCCGCTTGTCTGTCCCCTTTCCTAAAGGTCATCGTCATGGTTTTACTTCTATTCATATGAAGGTAATTTGTTTTAGCCCATTCCGCGAGTCGATCAAATGCCAATTGCAGAGCAGGTATTGATTTGGACACTAAAATCATGTCGTCTGTATACATATAAATGTTTGTGCTTTCTGTCTTTGTTGCCTGCACAACATCATGTGTTGCGACGTTAAAAAAGAAGGGGGCTTAAAGGATCACCCTGTAGTACGCCCGTAGTCTGGACTTAGATAGGATATTGCGGTTGAATAGTCTATTTTCACCTCATTCTTTGCCAGTATGTTTTTTACAAGTTGCAATATGGGATTCTTTTGCCCTATGAGAACCTAAGTCTTTGATATAGGTCTTAACTTTCGTTCGACATTGTATCAAAGACTTTTGAATAATCCACAAATACAGCATGTAAGTTCCCTTTCGTAAGTCTAAGGGCTTCATGAATGTCATTTTAAAGGCATTTTATAGCCGGGCTAATTGCTTTTCTGGTAGATATTGGTCTCTATTCACTTTTGCAATTACAATTTGGTCAATATCTTCAACAGTGCTACTCCTCTGTATGAATTAGGGTCATTTAAGTCTCCCTTCCTTTTACAAAGTGTCTTTTTTGCTGAAGTCCGCTATCGATCTGGTATTCTTCCCTGTTTAACATGCGTTAAATAGGCTGGTAAGAGGTTCTGTAAGGACAGGAGCTATTATAACTTTGGAGCAAACATGGCGTCGAAATTGATGAAGGAACCCAGTCTATAAATATTTGGCTTTCTGTGAAGCGTATTGCCATCTATTGTGCACGTTTTGAACTCTTACCAGTGTATGATCGCCAAACAACCTTCTGCCCCACTCCACCTGCGCTCAGGCTGCTCTGAATCAGAATGTCGACTAACCGGTAAGAAGGATCACCCTCATGCTCTTTTTTCTCTTTCTCTTCTTTGTTATCGTGATTTCGTCTCGGAAGAACCTTCCTCTTTTTATAAAGTGTCGTTTCCTTTAAACGTGGAAGTGTAGCTTTTATCCTCTAGGTGTGTGAACGGGCGTGAATAGGTACTCGCGTAAAACTAGAACCACATTTACCGCATTTACTTTGTTCCTCTTTCTAAATTACCGATATATGTATGTTGATGGTCGAGTCATAAAATTCTTCTGGGAGAACATTCTTCCATGTAGTGTGTGTGGTAAGTATATCGTACCGTAATGGATTAATTAGGATGTAAGACTCTGTCTCTTCTTGGAACCGACCCAGGACAACTTGCCAATTAGGCCTAGTTACGCATGTAGATTTTACTTTTGGGGAACGTAGTAGACAAGCTATTTAAGTGTTCATTACACCATTAAATATAATTGAGTAATCCCCATGCGTTTGGGAAACAGCTATTTCAAATTGTACTTTTCTTCATTTAACTAAATTACCAATAGGCTTACATTTCAAGTGAAATATTATTCATAAATTTCCATATAATTATCATTCATTGTTACTACGTCCTAATCCACTGTAGACCGAGCTCGATAGCTGCAGTCGCTTAAGTGCGGCCAGTATCCAGTATTCGGGAGATAGTAGGTTCGAACCCCACTGTCGGCAGCCCTGAAGATGGTTTTCCGTGGTTTCCCATTTTCACACCAGGCAAATGCTGGGACTGTACCTTAATTAAGGCCACGGCCGCTTCCTTCCCAGTCTTAGCCATTTCCTGTCCCGTCGTCTCCAAAAGACATATCTGTGTCGGTGCGACGTAAAGCCAATAGCAATCCACTGTAGACCTATATCCATTTCATAATCTCTGTTCAATATGTTTCTCCCTCGGTGACAAAATCGGTAGGTCGTCGTTGTTCGACTGTCATTGAAAGAGAGTCAAATCGCGACCAAGGTCAGTAGCATTAGAGGCAGTGTGTTTAAATGTGACATCTCCCTGTTGTTGGCCTCCGGCATATTAAGGAATTTATGCGGGACAAAATTCTGACTCCTTGACTTATCTTAAACTCTAGAACAATTGAATGAAGATACATTAAATAAATACATTATTATTATTACCCACTAGGGTTGGTTTTTCCTTCGGACTCAGCGAAGAATCCCACCTCTACCTCCTCAAGGAGTGTGAGCGTGAGACTTTGGGTCGGGTGGGATACAACTGGGCAGGAGGACCAATGCCTTACCCATGCGGCCTCTCCTTATATGCTGAACAGTGGCCTCGTGGGGGGGATGGTACCATCGCGGCATTATTATTATTATTATTATTATTATTATTATTATTATTATTATTATTAATAATAATATTATTATTATTATTATTATTATTAGCTATTGGTGTTATGTCGCGCCGACCCAGACAGGTCTTCTGGCAACGATGGGATAGGACTGGGAAGGAAGCGATCTTGTACTTAATAGAGGCGCATCCTGGTCTGAAAGTGGGAAACCACGCAACACCATTTTCAGGGCTGCCGACAGTGAGGTTTTAACCCACCATCTCCTGAATGCGAGCTCACTGCTACGTGACCCGAACCGTGCTGCCAACTCGCTCGTTTTAATATTTATTTATTCCGTGCCTTCTTCTACTTCTTCTGATCGTTCTCGGTTGCAGTCGTTTCTCATATATAATTCCTCGGTAATCGTTATGACAGGTTATTTTGCGTAATGTTGTTATGAGCTGTCACTTTAATCAGCAATAGTTTTACATGTGCATTTACAGAACTCTGACTATATTAGCAGCTGGAAAACAGTTTTAGACTATTTCAATATTTGTTCGCCGACCTCTATGGTGCAATCATGCAATACTTTTGTTCCCAAGGTTAGATGTTTGATCCCAGCTGATGATAGCTAGAAGTGTTTGTGTATAATTTATTGTAATTTTCTTTCAGTACCGTACGTAAAATGAAGCACTACTATAGGTCAAAATGCTGATCGTCCGGCGTGTCTTAAAACTAATAATAATTTGTAGGGTGTTAATCAAATATATTATATTATATTATATTATATTATATTATATTATATTATATTATATTATATTATATTATATTATATTATATTATATTAATTGAATGTGTAATCCTCAGTAAATGAATGTCTCCTTTAAAATTGTGGGTCGTTCTTTACGGTTTTTGAGTAAACTTGTGTTTATTTTTAGGTCATTCTATAGGTCAGTTTTCAGCATTTATTACGTCATCAAATTCCGGGACCTGGTGTGCACACAACTTGACTTTCCCAGGAGTGTTTATGTCACCTTTCAACACTTCTTTGGCCTGCTTGGTCATACGATTTGTCTTCCGTCTAATATTCGAGGACCTACATAGAACACCAGCTTCTTCCATGTGAAAATATTTTCGGTTTCGCCGGTAGTTTGTGACAATTATGGACAAATCTACCGCAGGATAACATAGACCTCTACTTGATTGCTTGCCCGATTGCACCAACGCATGAATCCAGGCACAGCCAGTCCGACAAGGTGCTCAAGGTGACCTTATTTTGCGCCGCAGATGGACGAAATATTGTCCTAATATAATGTAAAGCCGAAATAATATAAACTATCACCTAGTCTGGGATGTGAACAACTATTACTAATTTTATCACGGAATATGTAGCCTTTGGAAAGGAGGTGTAAAGCTGTCATTGTCAAACGGGACGAATAAGAATGTTGAAGGTCTATTGTTGAAAGCGCTGGTGAATGACCAGCTTTTGCAAGCGCTGTCTTATCATAGTGATAAAGTAGTGTTTGGTGTTTTTTGTTAGCAGTAATCAAGATTAGTGATATTTATTTACATTTTACAAAGTTCGGTAGTACGTGCTGTCCATCTCCATGGCTAAATGGTCAGCATAGTGTTCTTCTGTTCAGAGAGTCCCGGGTCAGATTTCCGGCTGGTCGGAGATTCTAACCTTAATGATTAATTCCATTGGCCCGGTGACTGGGTATTTGTACTGTCCCCAACATCCCTGCAACTTACACACCACACACAACACTATCTTCCACTACAGTAACTCGCAGTTTCCTATACACGGCAAATACCGCCCACCCTCGTCGGAGGGTCTGCCTTACAAGGGCTCAGCAGGCTAGAAATAGCCACATGAAATTAGAAGTTACGTGCTGTAGGTTTACAGCCTCCCGGAGGTCCGGGTTCGATTCCCGGCTCTGCCACGAAATTTGAAAAGTGGTACGACGACTGTTAAGTATGCAACCTTGCTGCATCCCAGACTAATTATTTATTTGGTCCCGAAAAAGGACATTGGTATGGTAGCATATGTACTGTAGCTGGGTTGGAAGAGACTAGGAAACATGTGACTGGATTTTAGTAACGCACGTCAGTTAACGCAGCAACTGTTTGAACTGGGACCTCCGCCGTCGAAACGGAACTGCGCGCGATGTTATATGGAACGTCTGGCACGTTGCAATATCTCCATCGTAATGGATCGGCATTGCCTCGGTGATGAGCTCTCTAAGGTGACCATGATTGACCGGCTACTGTGCATACACTACTTGTTTTACATGGTTCCATAGAAAAAAAATCCAGGGGCGTAAGATCGGGCGATCTGGCGGTCCAGGGGACAGCTCCTTCCTCTTGCTATCCATTTATCAGGATACGTCGCATGACGATGGTTCCGGACGTCCACTGTTGCGTGCGGTGGAGCTCCGCCATGTTGAAACTGCATCCTGCAGCGGTCAAGGAGTAGCACGTTTCTAAGAACGGTGGTGGTTCATCTTGGAGAAACCGCAGATAGCGTTCTCCCGTGAGAGGCCCCTCAGAAAAATGGGGACCAGGGATTATCCACACTTCAGTAATGCATATTATGGTGATTAAGGGTTCCATTGTCGTGGAACCGTAGTTCGTCCGTAAATAAGATGGTCGCTAAAAAGGCGGGATCAGTGTCCACATGCTGTAGGGTCCATGGAGAGAACGCCACTGGGCTTCGAAATCGTGACCATGGAGCTTCTGGTGTACGTGCAGTTGATACGGGTGGAACCGCTGCGTATACAGTATTCGCATAACATACGACCAGCTGATGTTTGTATCCTGTGCGATGGCCCGTGTTCTAGTGTGAGGGTTGTATTGGATAGAACCAACACAACTTCTTGATTGTGTGCAGACGTCGCGGGATGATCACGAACAGGCCGTATCCTTCCCAGGAACGCAATACCCCGCTGACGTCTTTCCACACTCCGAAATGTCTTGCCTATCGGTTGTCGTCTATCTGGATAGCGTTCTTGATGCAGGCGTTGTGCCTGCAATGCATTTTGTCTAGCTTCTCCATAGACGAGTAATCCAAATATTCGCCACGAGGCAGTGAATAAGCTTTGTGTGGTGACTTGCCTCGAAGGAGGGGAGTTCGCGCAGCTTCACACCTACCTGCCATCGCATGTTATCGTTCCAATGGGGCACACTTTGCCCTATCCGTGGTCTCCGATACTCGAACACGTTCGGCGCAGCTAACTGATTGCCTGCGTGCTAGCCACAGACCATCACCTCCTCATCCTCGCCCATCCCAGCTCCATAACATATGCCACGAAACATGTCCAAATATTACAGGACCACATAAACAAATCAGTCTGTGGAAGCTATCAAGTATGCCTTATCATACCCCAGTCAATTGATAATTAAAAACTAGCAACTTGCGTGGGGTTTGAACCTTCGAACACTGTCCACTATCAGATCTCCCATTGCGCCCTTGCTTTGTGAGCTACTGGGAGGCTTAACATGTAGCGCGCAGTTCCCAATCTGCTCCTGGTCTGTGTGTGCACTTCCTGTTGTAAGATACGTGTTCTTCGTATCTGTGCTCGTTTTACGGCTTCATTCGAGGCACCCATCCCGTTATATCACTCCATTTTTGGGAGAGGGCCGATGTAGGCTATTTCAGACTTGTAGTAAACGGTGCGGGTTGGATAAAACTATATCGCAAGGGGCTGGTGGACCACCCAGTATACTGCACGTAGTGAAATCTCCTTTATTCGTCTTACTGTTTGGCTTAATGGTCAGCGGCAAGGCTTTCGATTCAAAAGGTCCCGGGTTCCAATTCTCGGCAGGGTTGGAGATTTTAGCCTTGTCAGGTTAATTCCACTGACTAGAGGACTGGGTGTTCGTGCTTGTCCCAATATCTATGCCTTGATATTCATGCGACACACCACACTCCACAGGAACGCACAATAGTAAAGATATTCCTCCTCAAAGGGTTAGCGTCAGAAAGCGCATCCGATTTTAAGTTAGACCAAGTCCACACATATGACATACAGTAGGCCTACTTTACATCCGCGAACAACCAGGATGTACGAAAAGTGGTAGAATAGGAGTGAAATATAATAATAATAATAATAATAATAATAATAATAATAATAATAATAATAATAATAATAATAATAATATGGGCAAATCAACCGAGTACCACACTTCAAGTACTAGGGAAAAATACTTGAACCAACGGGAGGCGAGAAGGCTGCCCAGAAAATTCGCTTACAAAAATTTCGGAAAGCCTACGGTAGGGTTCACAACATATACAATAAAAAGTGCTTGTCCCGCCATGCAAAGACCAGACACTATAATACAGTAATCAAGCCCGAAGTCTTATATGCCAGTGGGACCCTTACACTAAATGGGAAAGGTGACCTAGAAAACATTTTAAAAGAAGAAAGAAGAACCCTGAGGAAAATTCTCGGCCTCCGAAAAACAGAAGATGGATATAGATTGCAGCAGACATCCGCAAAAGGCGTCTGAAATTTTATGGGCACGTTCGCAGACTGCCGGCAAGTAGACTGACACACAAGATTCTCACCTACATAGAACATCTAAAAAATATTCCATGGGTACTGGAAGTGAAGAAGGATCTGGAAAAAGGCCATATGAACTCAACTGACACCGCGGACAGAAACCTCTACAGGAGAAAAAAAAAAAAAAAAGGATGGAAAGTGCAACCAGAGAACGAAGTGAAATAGAAGACTGGGGCAAAGTGGACAGAAGAACGAAAAAGGATCCACGGAGAAAGGACGAGAGCTGTTTGGCAACTCAGAAAATAGAATCGTTAGAGCTTTGCGTGATCCATTGGGTCCATACGCACATACGAATAATAATAATAATAATAATAATAATAATAATAATAATAATAATAATAATAATAATAATAATAATAATATTGGTTTTACGTCCCCACTTAGGCTACTATTTTTACGGCTTTCGGAAACGCTAAGGTACGGGATGTTTGTCTCTCAGCAGTTCTATCGACACGACCTCAACGTATATAAGCACTTTCAAGTAATACTGTACTGAGCCGGGTTCGAATCCGCCAACTTCAGCTCTGAAAGCCAGCGCTGTACCGCCTGAGCTGCACAACCCGGCTTGTATCTTCAGGATTATGTGAGTTGCTTGAGAGAGAGTACTGCCTATATCCTTGAAACGTGCATATTACCGTCAATATTCTGGACGATAACTAAGATACTACACGACACAGTCTTTCAGAAAATAATATTAGGCCTACCTCTAGTCTTTTTCAAATGGGAAGCGTATTGAGCTCGAGACTCTTTTCAGGATTGTCCAACCAAGGAGCTGCAATTATTTTTTTTTTCGCGTTGCACTCCGTGGAAAATGTTACTGTTAAATATCACTTGCGTCCGCCTCTGTGATGTAGTGATTAGTGTGATTAGCTGTCATCCCCGGAGGCCCGGGTTCAATTCCCGGCTTTGCCACAAAATTTGAAAACTGGTGCGACGTCTGGATCGGGGTCCACTCAGCCTCAGAAGATCAAGTGAGTAGAGGGGGTTAATTCCTGTTTCAGCCATCTTTAAAGTGGTTTTCCGTGGATTACCACTTCTTCTCCAGGCAAATGCCGCGATGGTACCTAACTTAAGGTCACGGCTGCTTCCTTCCCTCTTCCTTGCTTATCCCGTCCAATCTTCCCATCCTCCCTACAAGGTTCCTGTTCATCATAGCTGGTCAGGGCTCCTGGGGGAGGTACTGGTCCTTCTCCCCATGTGTCTCCCCGGTCACGTGTCTCAAGCTCCAGGACACTGGCCTTGAGGCGGTAGAGGTGAGATCCCTCGCTGAGTCCGAGGGGAAACCCAATCCTGGAGGACAAACCGATTAAATAATAATAATAATAATAATAATAATAATAATAATAATAATAATAATAATAATAATAATAATAATAATAATATCACTTGCGCCAGCCCAAACTTTTTAATTCATAAAAACGACTATGACTGAAACAGCTTTCCGTTGCAACTGTCTGTAAGATTGCTTTTGAGAAGGAAAGTACTTACAGATGCCAGTTCAGTAGTGAAACAGATAATTCAGATTTTGTTTACTTCCTAGAATTCGTAGGTTCAATTACATATTGTAATAAGAAGCAACCGATGATGCTTATTATAGCGTCTTCCAGTTTCAAATATGTTTTTTTTTGTTTTTTTGTTTTTTTGCTGTCGTACAGTACCTGAGTAGGGGTTAGTAAACAATGTCAAGGTGGTACTGGTGGGAGAGCAGACGGTGGGTGACCTTCAAGGTTGCTTGAACTCTACTTAGTTATGTAATGTAGCGGTAGAGAGGAAGTGATCTCTCCTCCAGGCTTACCTGGTACGATGATAACTTCCAAGGTCAACGCCCAGTCTCGTGAACGTAAATACAGTACAAAGTCATTCTCTCATACTGTGAACATAAATATGTTGTAATTTACAGTGCGCGATTTTAAATAAGTTGACGAAATATTTATTGAAATGTGAATGTGCAGTCGGTCTGACATAATTTGATCATTTCGATGAAAATCGTAATTACTTATCTACATATTAAAAGAGTTTACTAAAAACAGCTTTGGCAAATCCATCCATCCGTTCTACTGGACCGATTTGCTTCTTTTTTATTTTATTTTCTCCGGAATTACCTGCCGGTGAATCATGAGACATTGATAGATCTCGGAGTTCAGCCAACTTTGAGTAACCACAAAATAAAATCATTAAATGATCACTCCAATAATTGCAGGGGAAGTTTGCCCTAACCCGCGATGCATTCTGTACTTAGCAGGTTGCTAAGCAACCAACACTTTCATTAATATTCTGATACTAGCTGATGTACCCGTGCTTCGCTACGGGATTCTCAGTAAGACTGTGTTTGTGGTTTTCTTACCTGAAATCGTCAGAAGGAATGTAGTGATTAAAAGCAATGTTATATAAAATACTCGACCAAATTAATAAACCGCACATTTTCTCACTTTTAACGAACAGTACTACGATGCCGATCTAACAGTCCAAAGTTCCAGTGCTGCAATGACCAGACCACAGACAGCCATGAACACTTATCTGCCATTATTCCGTTCAATATGCACACTGCTCATTCCAATCAGTGCCTCAGAGTAGGAATTGAATAGCTCGAATGCTATGATGAACCAGTTTGTTACGTATCAGTAGTATCATAAATTCACCTAACTCCCCAGCTACTTCCCGCCAATTTTCAGGCAGGCTGTTATAGTCGGTACGACCGGGTGAGTTGGCTGTTCGGTTAGGGGCGCATAGCTGTGAGCTTGGATGCGGGAGGTAGTGGTTTCGAACTCTACTGTCGACAGCCCTGAAGATGGTTTTCTGTTGTCTCCAATTTTCACACCAGGAAAATGCTGGGGCTGTAACGTAATTAACGTAGGAGCTGCTTCCTTCCCACTCCTAGCCCTTTCGTATCCCATCGTCGCCATGAGTCCTATCTGTGTCGGCGCGACGTAGTGCACATTAAAAAAACTCGGTATATAGCAGTAATCCGATCTATCGGAGATGAATGGCAACAGAGGCACAAAGCAAATCACAACAAACAATGGTCAATGTAATGTTATTGTTGATCAATGTTATGAGCTTTCTGTATTGTAGGCCTTCACATTCAGTTTTATATCGACTCTGTAATATAAGGCCGTCTTATAAAATTAATTATAGGGTAGACTGTCGTTCCTTATTCCCCGACTTTACATACCGATTTTCATTACATTCTGTTTACCCATTTTCTCGTGACGGCGCTGATATGATTTTAACAACAAAAATTCATATTCATGAATATCTCCGTTATCATAGCCGGTACGGTCAAAATGTATAAGACATAAATGATCGGAACTTTAATACTATGCAACTTTATTTATATAGTAATTGTCAATAAGACCACTAATAACACAAATATTCGAGAATTAAATTTTGGGCCTTCCTCAAAACTACCATTTCGCTCAGCGTGAATAAAGTTATTTATGGCCTAGATTGTATCGACTTATTCCCCGACTTTGCATACCGATTTTATTTACGATGGGACAACTAATAACAAATATTTGAGAATTAAAATTTAGGCTTTCCCCTAAACTACCATTTCTCTCAGCGTGAATAAGATTATTTATGATGTAGATTGCGGCGACTTATTCGCCGACTTTGGATATCTATTTTAAATAAGATAGGACCACTAATAACATAAATATTTGCGAATAAAATTTGAGGCCTTCCCCTAAACTACCATTTCTTTCTGAGTGAATAAGATTGTTGATAGTTTATATTGTAGCTACTTATTTTAGAACTTTACATACCGGTTTTCATTAAGATAGGAGTATGAATAACATAAATATTTGAAAATTTAATTTTAGGCCTTCCCCTAAATTACCATTTCTCTCAGCGTGAAAAGGATTATTTATGACCTAGATTGTAGCGACTTATTCCCGGACTTTACATACCAATTTTCATTAAATTCTCTTCAGTCGTTTTCTTGTGATGCGTGTACATACATACAGACAGACAGACAGACAGACAGATAGACAGACAGACAGAAATTACGGAAAATTAAAAAATGCATTTCCTTGTTGCTATGGACATGACTGATACAGAAATACCATCCTTTTTAAATTTTGAGCAATGTACAGACAAAACTCTTATTTTATATATATATATAGATATGTGATTTTTTATCCTTAGTAATGTCATTGCATGCAGCCATGTTTGATTACTACCTGTCAAGCCAGAGAGTATACACTTCCTCGCATCATGGAAGAATACTATTCCCTGCTAGATACTCTTTGATTCTCTACCCTTTCCCAGCTTCCAAATATATTCAATAGATGGCAGGGAGTTTCTAATAACTTGCATGCTGCTAAGAGAAAAATGTCTATTACAAACATACCTCATCATGACATAGGCCTTAGACATTATACGGGAACACCTATCGAAGGATAATCTAGCTACACTAGAAAATAATAATAATAATAATAATAATAATAATAATAATAATAATAATAATAATAATAATAATAATAATAATAATAATAATGGGGGAACCGGGCAGTTGGCCGTGCGGTTAGGGGCGCGCAGCTGTCAGCTCGCATCCGGGAGATAGTGGGTTCGAACCCCACTGTCGGCAGCCCTGAAGATGGTTTTTCCGTGGTTTCCCATTTTCACACCAGGCAAATCATTCCTCTGATTAAGGAAGAATACTATTCCATGCTAGATACTCGTCGATTCTCTAACCTTTCCCAGCTTCCAAATATATTCAACAGGTGGCAGAGCATTCCTAATAACTTACATGCTACTAACGTAAGATAAAAATCTACGTCCAAACAGACCTCATCACGACATTTGTCTTGGACATTGTCTGGGAACACCTATCGAAAGATAACCTAGCTACACTAGAATGAGTGAAGGCCATATATCTTTAAAAAGTTCCCTGCCTGGCCAAAAAAACGCTTCTTCGAGATTAACCTGAACCCACAAGACAACCTTTCATTCGGGAGATAGTAGGTTCGAACCCCACTGTCGGCAGCCCTGAAGATGGTTTTCCGTGGTTTCCCATTTTCACACCAGGCAAATGCTGGGGCTGTACTTTAATTAAGGCCACGGTCGCTTCCTTCCCACTCCTAGCCCTTCCCTGTCCCATCGTCGCCATAAGACCTACCTGTGTCGGTGCGACGTAAAGCCAATAGAAAAAAAAAAGACAACCGTTCTATATAGAAATGCGATTAAAATGCTATTGTCTTCTAGCTTTACATCAAGAACTGCAGGATAGATTTTTTTAAGAAATAGACGGCATGATGACGTCAGAATGGATGAATTCTGACTACGGACTGCGGCATACCATAACGCGCTTTTTATTAAATGTTCGTAAAACCATTGAAAAGGGCAGGCAAAACAATATATATATGACAGGCATATCAAGGCGAGTTATCTGACCTATTTATAACGAATGCTGCTCAGCAGCACGGGTACTTTAGTTAGTCATAAAATGATGCACTTCATCCAGCGAGTGCATATTTTTCATTTCTCAGATCACATCTTTACTAAAAATAAAAATCGCTGTGGAAATAAATGCAAATTCTGCTTGCATAACGTACGTGTTTACGAAACATGAAATTGTGCTGATATAGAAATGTGAATTACATAACTGCAACCTAAACTTCGCCGCACGATGTACTAATACTACGTATTTTATTCCAAATATCTGCACTCCGGACTGGTATAAAATAAAACCAAACCAAACCAAACCCCATGGCACTACAGCCCTTGAAGGGCCTTGGCCTACCAAGCGACCGCTGCTCAGCCCGAAGGTCTGCAGATTACGAGGTGTCGTGTGGTCAGCACGACGAATCCTCTCGGCCGTTATTCTTGACTTTCTAGACCGGGGCCGCTATCTCGCCGTCAGATAGCTCCTGAATTCTAATCACGTAGGCTGAGTGGACCTCGAACCAGCCCTCAGGTCCAGGTAAAAATCCCTGACCTGGCCGGGAATCGAACCCGGGTAAGAGGCAGGCACGCTACCCCTATACCGCGGGGCCGGCGTTACTGGTATAAAATACCTTTTGATTTATAGACTTGTGGCGATGTTCGGCTTATTATTTATTCCACCTCTCTTTTCCAGTATTTAACGATGGTCAAATATGCCGGCCTCATGTCGGTAGGTTTACTGAAACGTAAAAGTACTCCTACGGGACAACATTCTGGTACCTCGACATCTCCGAAAATCGTAAGAACAGTTAGTGGGACGAAAAAGGAACCTTATTATTATTATCTGAAGGGTACACGGGAAAAAGGGGGAATGTCATATCTTCTACAAACTAAGATAATTAAATTTTAAAGTTTCAACCTTTAATACTGTCTACAATAATACATGTACATAAAATATTATATTCTGTAACGTTAGCCTAATGTATTGGTATTGTAAATAGATAATAATAAAAATATAGTATTAAGTTTTATAATTAAAAAAAAATAGAAAATGAAGTAAATACACATTTGTCACGAAAATAAAGGGGAATGTCAGTCTTATGAACACATCACGGAAATAAAGGGGAATGTCACTTTTAACAAAACCTAACAAATAACCTGTCCATTAATAGCGAGGAAGTGTATCAATGAATGATCTTCCCTCTGGTCCAGAAAATGATCTAAGGACGTGCTGATGAGAAAATTTTGCTGTAGAGATTGGATGCAAACCTGAAGTATAAATAAATTACATATTTAACATCTCAATCTTAACAGCATGTTTGCGAATATAGAGCAACTTCATGTACACTAACTCTTGCACTTACGTTCATAAGATGCCTCTGGAAGAACAAACTCACCAACTGGTGTTTCTGGGTAGTGTGGAGTTGATTTTGGAGCATTTACAACGGGTCGTTTCCAATGGCCATTGTAACTGTCTCTGTATTCCATGAATCGGGGATGCTCAACGGAGATGACAAGTTCCCTTATAGGTCTTGTTTTAAAAGGGCAAACTTTTCTGTACAAGGGAATAAAATACTTGTTCCACAGACGAATCATTGGTTGATCAACTTCGATTACATGGAAAGGGAAGGGCTTATTTCTGGCACTTCTAAAATGATCCGCCCAGTCTTCTGGCGTTTCAGCTGCAAATTTCTGATTAATTAGTGCCATGTTTCTATCGCACTCTAAGTACGAGTGCCCACGAATTGGAAATACTATTTTCACAGACTCCAGGCGTTTGGCATGATATACTATAAAGTGGAGAAATCTGAAAACAGTCCAGTTCTTGTTCTGTCCACATGCAGAATCACAGAAGATTGTCAAGTGTTTTATTTCGTCCCCAAGTTCACAAAATATAAAATGATGTAACACAGAATACACTTCGTCTGCTGCTTTATGTGCAACTGTCTCTGGGTATGTATAGATTACTGAATGTCCACTAGACAAAACATGTATATTGAAGGAGAACATTGACAGCTGTCTACGGTAATCACGTCGTAAGAGTAAGAATAAGAATGTCACTCGTATTCGGACATTCTTATTCTCACTCTTGGAAGACACTCGTACTACGATTCTATGTCTGCACATTGGAGAAGATTTTAACTTAGTTCACTTCGCATCTGAGTATATACTACTCAAAAGTTACTCTCATTGGGACTTGTTATCTCAATGACGAGAGGTAGTCAACGGAAGACCGGTTTTGACTAGTACAGGGAAGGAGAGCTTTTATTATGAATTTAGCTACGCTACTGTTCCGTAATACGGAAGAATACAAGTGTATTCTCTCCATGAACATAACTCATGGTGTTTTTGCATTTAAAATTAGGACTCATTACGACTTTATGTAAGAAGTAAAGTAGGAAGTGTTAAAGGCAGAAAAAGCATAAGTAGGACTGGAATCCAACAACAGATGAGGCAGCCGGTCGAGAGATCCACCCATCATCAGCTTCAAGATAACAGAGTCTACATATGGTCAGCTAAAGGCATAAGTTACTGCAAGTCTTCGCGCAACAGTTCATTTTCTTAGAGTTAATTTCATTCAATTTTTCTTTTGCTTCCGTAAGTTCAGATTTCGTTAATACGCCGTTACGTCACGTTTTCATCCTAATAAATAGCTGTTTTAATTTGTATGTTCTGAAATTATTATTAATGATCCTTAAATTCCAAGTTAGTGTACTTAATGATTTGTGTCCAGTTTTTTGAGTCTCATTACGTATTATTATTATTATTATTATTATTATTATTATTATTATTATTATTATTATTATTATTATTTTATTAATTATCAAATTTCGTTTTCAAGCCATAAGCTTGAAGGCTGGCGCCCATGGGATATTGTTTATGGAGAAACAATGAGATATCATTTATTTATTTTAATATTAAAGTGACCCGCCACGTTAAAATTTTGTCAAACATCTGTGGGCCGAGTGGGTACGTCACAATATGAGGGGCTGATATTCTCGTTGTTATGTCAATTAAGAGAGAGGAATTCAATGGAAACTTCTCAAGGGCCATGTACACTCACACGCACAAAAATTGGCCGGCAAAGAAATATTTAATTTTATACATTCTCGAAACGCGAGGATATTCGTAAACTGTGGATAGCTAGTGGCCGAAGGGACGGTACTTGGAACCCCACCACCCGCACAACATGCTCATCCTATTTCAAGCAAGAGGTTTTTTAAGAAAAAAAGTCTTCTTTGGCGACGGCCAATTTTTGTGCGGTTGGGTGTATAGTTTCAAATAGATATTATTTTGATTCAAACGCCGAATAATTAAAGAATGTTTAAGCGTAGCTACAGAAGACCCAAACATAAGGAAATACGTAAATAAAAATAATATTCTTCCTCGTAAACACTCATATTACTTTATTTAAATATTTAGATTATCGTCTAGATGTTATGCTTGAACTGGGAATTGTACTTCGATAATTATGTTTTTATATCGAGCATCCATGGCTCAGGTTGGCCTCTCACCGCTGGGTTCCGTGGTTCAAATCGTGGTCTTTCTATGTGAGATTTGTGCTGGACAAAGCAAAGGCAAGACAAGTTTTTCCCCGGGTACTCCGGTTTTCCCTGTCATCCATTTTTTCAGCAACACTCTCCAATGTCATTTCATATGTTAGTCGTTAATCATTGCCACAGAGGAGTGCGACAGGCTTCAGCAGCCGGTACAATTCCTATCCTCGTCGCTAGATGGTCGAATGACTGGAAACAAACTGTGGATTTTCAATTATGTTTTCATGTCAAAACTAGCTGTTTAGATTCTGTAATTGAAACAGTAATGCCATCTAGCGGAGATCAGAAACAGCAGAAGAGACAGCACATGTCAGCTAACGATAGTCAATACTGTCGATCAGTTTCATAGGTTAGAGCATTGTAGACTATCACACTTAGTTTTCTAAGATTCACGATATTGGAGCATTTGAGGACAAGAGAGTCTTTCCCCCTTCATTTATGACTCTCTTTTCTCATCTCCTTTGCCTTCTTCACGTTTCCGTACTCCCTTCAATAGTCATTATCTTCCTCAACAATACTGACCAATGAAAAAACGAAATGGCGTATGGCTTTTAGTGCCGGGAGTGTCCGAGGACAAGTTCGGCTCGCCAGATGCAGGTCTTTTTGATTTGACTCCCGTAGGCGACCTGCGCGTCGTGATGAAGATGAAATGATGATGAAGATGACACATACACCCAGCACCCGTGCCAGCGATATTAACCAATTAAGGTTAAAATTCCCGACCCTGCCGGGAATCGAACCCGTTGCCCCTGTGACCAAAGGCCAGCACGCTAACCATTTAGCCATGGAGCCGGACATATTGACCAATGATCATGCGGTTTAGCACCTTATAAAACAATCATAACAACGACCATCTCGCCACTTAACTCCTTACTACCACGACTGAACAGTATTTCCATTTCAGTGATAACACTAAAAATCTAAATTCGTGAATATTTCCATTATTATACCTCACTCGGTAAAAGTTGACGAGGAGCTGATGACTGAGATGTTAGGCCCCTTTAAACAACAAGCATCATCATCAAAAGTGAATGGTACCGAAATGATCGGAAATTGCAGTTTCTATAATTTATGTTATTAACAATTTTTAGATAGAACAGGGGTTTCTGATCAGTGGCCCGCAGGTCGCATGTGGCCCGCGAGGGCGTTTTAATTATTTTTAAATGTGAAGACAATTTATAAAAATACTTCATAGCTCGTTCAAAAATGTAGTCATTTTTATACCTTCTATAGATCCAAGTCACAACTAATTCATTCTTTACTATTATTTCCTGCTTTTAAGTATTCACTTGGTCTGAATAGATTATTTTTGATTAAAAAATACAATTCAAACTTCGGCGGAAAATGTGTCTTCACAAATGCCAGTACTGGGTCTTAACCATTATGAAAATGGCTATGGGATCCATGCCAACCTCACTGTTGACATTTCATGCAACGTAGCATCAATGAATACCAAGAAATACTTCAATTGCCATTGGTGTAAGAAGCGGTTTCAGTTCTTCGTTCTTCTCTCATTGGTCATAAACAGTGCTGCATACTCGAATAAATTTTCAGGGAACTACTCCCGGAAGTATATTGCTGGGATTCTAGGCTCTTTCAACTGTATGCCACTGTTCCCTTCACACTAATCCCAATATTGTCCTTTAAGTTTTGTTTTGAGTATATTATTAATTTCAGTTTGTCTTTAGATATTTCTTCCCCATTTTGTCATTTGTCAAATATAATTCAAATGAACTGATATTGCACGGTGCTATTCTTCCAAATTCAATTGCCCTGGGTATAATAGTGTTCATTTTTAATTTCACTAGTGTTTTAAGCAATTAAAATTATTTAACCTTCGTTTCAGTTGAACTTTGCATATTAATCCATACTGGTACATCTGTTCTATTTGCGAAATTTTGAGAAAATTGGCCTATTATTAAAGTGCGGCCCGCAATCATGCCTAAGGTTTCCATTGTGGCCCTCGAACCCTTATAAATTGGAAACCCCTAAGATAGAACTAATATTTCCGAAGATATTTGGAAGTTTGTGAAAAAATAATAATCGTGAATATCTCTGTGTCCGCCTCTGTGGTGTAGTGGTTAGTGTCATTAGCTGCCACCCCCGGAAGCCCGGATTCGATTCCCGGCTCTGCCACGAACTTTGAAAAGTGGTACGAGGGCTGGAACGGGGTCCACTCAGCCTCGGGATGTCAACTGAGTAGAGGTGGGTTCGATTCCCACGTCAGCCATCCTGTAAGTGGTTTTCTGTGATTTCCCATTTCTCCTCCAGGCAAATGCCGGGATGGTACCTAACTTAAGGCCACGGCGGCTTCCATCCCTCTTCCTTGTCCATCCCTTCCAATCTTCCAACCCCCCCCCCCGCAAGGGCTCTGTTCAGCATAGCAGTTGACGCTGCCTGGGCTAGGTACTGGTTCTCCTTCCCACTTGTATACCCCGACCCATTATCTCACACTGTCCTTGAGGCGGTAGAGGTGGGATCCCTCTCTGAGTCCGAGGGAAAAACCAACCCTGGATGGTAAATGGATTAAATAAATAAATAAATAAATAAATAAATAAATAAATAAATAAATAAATAAATAAATAAATAAATAAATAAATAAATAATTTAATTTAATTATTCTTTCTGAAATTCTTGAGGTTGCCGAACATATTACAAGATATCAAACTCTCTGCAACAGCGTAAGTTTTATGTGCTGTGTTTGCCAGGTGTGTCTTTGTCCTCACTGGGAGGGAATTACGCTGATGAGCCACTGCGATAGGAAATGACTTACTGCAAGTTATGATTCTGTGGATGGAAATATTTTACAGCTTCGAGTATTTTTATAGTGATTTGTGGAGAAAGATTTACGCACCAGTCTCCAACACGGCAACTTTATTTCCATTCATCTTATTCTTGAGGTGATAGTCAGCACATCATGGTGCACTGTTGCTGTAATCAGTTAATAATTCCTTGAGCCACTGTCAAATCGTGATTGTGGGTCACCAATATCTGCTAACCTTAACAGTGCTTTTGCGTTGCAGGAAAATATCGCCGACAGCTCGGGTCGTGCTCTACTGGCCAACGTCATTAGACCTAACGGTTTAGTTATGGACCGTGAGAACTGATGATTCGCAAAGGTTTTGAGTATCCAGAGACAGATGCTGCTGTGTTGTGAGATTTAACTTCCGGAACTCATTTTGGGGGAATTCTGGACAGTAAGTAGTGCGAAACAGTATGGTCTTCCACCGGTTACAACATTTGGGTCGAGTTTCGTGACCACAAGGCTTCAGCCAAATATACCTTCATTTCTGGTTACCTGTATTGTTTTCTTCATTGCAATATTTACTGTTCACCCATCTTCGGTTAACTATTCTTTCCTTCTTACTTCGAAGGCATTATAATGAAGGGAATAGAACAGGCCTCATAGTAAGCCTCCGTGAGAACAAACTAGAAGCCAGCGATACGGAGTAGCCACATTTTTACCAAGCTTCTCGGCCACCGTCCTTAGCCAGGATCGAATCCTGTTTTTTGAGAACGGAAGAACAATGGCTAACCAAATGTCCTATTTAAGACAACAGTAAGTGTTAATTGTTTCAAAGATATTTGTCTTAATTATCACAAGGTCTTATTTTTATTACAGTATTATTTTGTATCTTCCCTGGAACTAGGGTCAGAGATGTTTACTAATCTTCCATCTTCAGGGCCTACCACTGAGTATTTGACTGATTTTTTCTTTACGAGGATTTTTGGATTATTTTATGACCATTTTCGCGGATGATATAGGGATCCAAAAAACAGCGTTAAATGTTACTTTTCTCTGCTTCTCCTACATTCCTAGAATTTTCCCCATCATCTACCATAATTTTGAATACTAACACAAGATGAAGTACAACGTATGTACTGTGTTGGATCAAGACCGGCCTGGACAAGTGACTTTGTGCTGTGATCTACCTTTTCCCGTTAACACCAGCCATAAGTTGGTACATGTATTTATCCCCTTTTTAGTGCCACAAATATATAAATGCATTATAGACATTTATTAATGAATTTTTGCTATTAAAAGTAGTGATTAGGATCTATAGATAAATATTTTAAGATACTAATTACATATAAAGAAAGGTGTCATCTAACAGTCTTCCACAATCTGGTAAAACTGTGACAGGACCAGTCTCAAATAACTTTCTAAATGCAGATCCGTTGAAGTGGAGCAATGTTTCGTTGCCGTTAGTTTCAAGTATGAAAATGCAAATTCACATATTAAATATGTTGATACAAATACAAAATGTAGCATTTAACCGCATTTTCTAATATTGCTATATTTTTCTCGGGAAACATTTTTCGAAAATTCTTCTTGTGATGACTTGGCCTTTATGAGATCGCACCGCAAGAGTTAATTTCTGATTAATATAACCCTTTTCTCAGCCTGTCAAATTCAACATACAAATTTAAGAAACATAAAACATTCCTGAAAGAAAACGTGCTATTAATTCCTTTTCTACATATATTTTAGTGTTTCTGAAATTTGTATTTTGTGTTCTACAGACTGGAAAACTTAAATGCTATATTAATTAAGTCGACACTGGAAAGAATAGCTTTCAACTTAAAAAAATAATTTATCGTTCTCAAGAAATGTATTATCCGTGGAGAAGATCACACTCATTTTCCCTGCGCCGTTCTTCGTGCCTAAGTCGTGTCTGTATGGGAAAGATATTCGGCACAATTTTAGTAATCGACCAAAGGCAATCGGCTTGTTAGCCAGGCCTGGAGAACATGTCAGAAGATACTACAATATAGGGTGTAAATAATTTCATTCACACTGGATCAAACGGTAAATTAGTGGAAGATCTACAATTTAATTCTCAAATATTCCGTTAATATCGGCCCAAGAAATGCTAAATAACAAAAGTTAAAATATCCGATGTCATGCGTAGTACAAATTCATTCAACGACGACGTAGTGAGAGCAATATTTACGATTTTATATTTTTTTTTATTTCCCGTGTCCTAGCGTTGCCTCTTTTGTCACAAAGAGAGAAGGGTTAGTTAATTCTGATATTCCACGCCTCTTACATTGTTATCGTAGTAGAAAGGTTAAGGCTATTGCCGCTTCCTTCCCAATCCTAGCCTTTTCCCGTCCTTGTATCGCCGAAAACCTTCAATTAGTGCTTTAAACCACTAGAAAAAAAAATCATGTATCAGGCCCGTTAATTAAAGCACAGCCCCAGCAATTTTCTGGTGTGACAATGAGAAACTACAGAAAACCATATTCAGGGCTGTCGACGGTGGGATTCAAATCCATCCCCCGATGTATTCTGTCCCAAAGTGGATCGTGAGCGGACATCCACATGTCGTGCGATCTACGGATAAACTGGGGAGTTAGGTAAGTTTTTACTGCATCTTGCCAGTCCTCTGGATCACACATATTCTGATAACTTCTAATACTTGAAACATTAGTCCATCGTAGAATTCGATCTGTTCGATCCGCACTATGGGAGGCGCTGATAAGAATAGGGAGCTCACGGTGGCCAATCAGATTGCTTTTCTTCATTTACCTGAATCACCAAAACGGCTGACCTGTCGGCAGCTAGTATACTGTACACTGACTGAGCAAATGTCATGGGATAGCGGAGCACTGATGTGCAGGTGTGTTGTCTGCGCACCACACGCCCCCTGTGCCAGCGGCAGTTGTATAGGAGACCTTGTGAGCAGTGGCCGTGCATGTGACAGATGTAACATAGAACGTCGTCATGAGCTGACACCGTTCGAACGGGGTATGGTGGTCGGTGCCCGACGGATGGAAAGTACGATTTCGGATGTGGTGCGGGAATTCGCCTTCACACGATCAACCGTGTCCATGGTGTATCGTGAATGGTTGAATGCGGGTGTCACTGTCCACAACAGACGAACGACCGGCCGTCCAGCCACCCTCGATGACCGACTCTGGCGACATCTGAGACGGATTGTCAATAGTGACAGACGGGCAACCGTACAACAAATCACGGCTCAATTCAACACAGGCTGTGCTAGACAAGTCTCCCAGTGAACAATCCGTAGGAACATGGGTTCTATGGGGTATGGGAGCCGGCGCCGCACACGGTGCCACAGTTAACCCAATGTCATCGGACACAACGACACGCATTTGTCGCCAGTCACCAGGGATGGACACTGGAACAGTGGCGTAACGTGATATGGTCGAACGATTTCAACTGCACCATGCTGATGGGAGGCACCGTGTATGGCGCGGACCACATGAAGCGATGGATCCCGCCTGCCTCGAGGGCGCTGGTGTCTCTGTTATGGTCTGGGGTGCATTTTCCTGGTATGGAATGGACCCCCTAGTTGTTCTGGAAGAGACTTTGAATGGTACGCGGTATGTTGAGCTGCTCGGAGACCATCTCCACCCAGTTTTGGCCTTCCAGCGCCCAGACGGTTCTGCGGTATTTCAAGATGATAACGCGCGGCCACATCGCTCCCACATCGCCCGGGAATGGTTCCAGAAACATGCAGCGGAGGTCCAATGACTGCCATGGCGACCCAGGAGCCCCGATATGAACCCTATCGAGCATATCTGGGATGTCCTGGAACGCAGGCTCCGTGCCATGGATCCTGCACCCACGAACAGACCAGCATTGACGGCCGCTCTACAAATGATTTGGTGTCAGCTGCGTCCAGAGGACTACCAGGGACTTGTCGACACACTTCCACGGCGTCTCACTGCTGTTCGCAGGGCCAGAGGAGGCCCCACACGCTATTAGGTGACTATCCCATGACATTTGCTAAGTCAGTGTACAATAGAACAGGTAATAGAAACATCCATGGTCTACTGCTTGTCACAGAGGAAGAGGGTAACTGTGGCTCACTTCCACAGATTACATTCTAGAGGCTTACAGCTAGTGACTTCGAGAATATGGAAATTTCTCTCTCTCTCTCTCTCTCTCTCTCTCTCTCTCTCTCTCCAAGAGGGAGGTGGTCGTTCTTACTTATTTCTTTCGTACCTCTCTCTTAAACAGGTCTTCTCAACTAAATTTTTCTGAGGACCATTTACACGATCTATTTTACATTTATTTAATGTACTCGGGGGCCGAAATTGAAAAAGATGCAAAAATAATATGGAAAAATACAAATTAAATGAATCCTTAATTAATACTGTATTTTGAACAAACAAGAATACTTTTTAAGAGATACAAATGGTATTATGTTTCAAGAAACTGGGAATTAATTTTGCAAAATTACAATTACATCCCAACCAATCTAACAAGGACTTGAATATGAAAGGTGGCTGGTCCTGTTCATCATGAGTTCCATATTCCGAGGCTCATAAATGGTTTGAGAAATGCGTACCAGGTTTTCAAGAGTGTCGTACCTCAAACTCTTCTGTTCTTGCATTTAATCGTAGTCATCGCACTGAATGTGCTGTCGCAAATCCATGTTAATCTAAACATTGCCATTATTTTGGTTGCTATTTCTTAGATACAGTAATAGGAATTTTTTCATTTTACTTGGTTTAATTCAGGCGTTTCTCTAGTCAGTGGATGTCTTGAAGAGCTCATTCACACTCTACTGAATAGATAAATCACAAATTTCCAGCTTCAACCTCACTTCATCAGTGCAAAATCAATCTTTTAGTTTATAAATGGACTGAGGTGTAATGATTATAGTCAAAGTCGTCTGAAGGAATATTTTTCTCTTCTACTTTCACGAATTTTGAGTGAAACCTAAGAGTAACATTTATGTAATTTTTAAAACTGACCTTTCTCTTATTTCCGACATTTTCATCGCGGGCCAGCGGTAACCTCCCTGCGGGCCTAATCTGGCTTATTGATTAGGCCTGAGGGAATCCTCGCTGTTCTAGAAATAACTGCATATCTCTCTGTCCTGTTGTTTTACTACAGCAGGTCATCTTAATAATAGCAGTCTCCTCATCATTTTTATCATTATGAACTATTGCTAAATTTACAAATGAAAAATGTAGAAACTAAAATAAATACTGAGGGGAGGCCTGGAATTCCTCTACAAAACAATGTAGTAATGGATCATTTTATATTCCTTTCCCTTCTAAATTGTCATATACCTCAAAGCAGCGCGTCGAAAAAACACAACATTTCAATATAAGAATATCAGTACGTACTCCCAAGAAAATTCCCCCACTCAGCAGACTGCAGTATCAACATGGGTACAGTTAAGTAAAATAATGGCTTAGAATTCAATAAAATATTGATAGAGTTCACTTCTATCAATAATGTCTCTACCAAAAGAAGTTCCACTGCGTGACCAACAGTAAATACGTACAATAACATTAACATCGAACATTTCACATGCCTCCAAGCCTCACAACCATTTATAACACGATGGGTAACTCTACGTGTATTAATTTCACAAGTCTATAACATTGCCATTAGTGTTATCCCTTGGTCAACTCTTGTTCGTTTCCGACCCCGACGGTATTAGAGCATTCGAGGCCTAGGGAGTCTTTCATTTTCACTCCCTTCGTAGCCATTGTCTTCTTTGTCTGGTACTTCATTTTTCAAAGTCTGGTACCTCATTTTCCGAAGTGTTAAATCCCTTATTTTTCATTTTTCTCTCTCTCTGTACCCTCTGTCGGTGGGGGGCGCATACGTAAACTGCCTACACGGTATCCCCTGCCTGTCGTAAGAGACGACTAAAAGGGGCGACCAAGGGATGCTGACCTTAGAACCATAAGATTACTTGTAATTAGTACCATTACGTGCCGAACATACGTAGAGGGTCGACGTTACTTGCGAGGGTCTACGTTGTATAGGAGCAGTACCATTCTGTGCGGAACATTATGGGTCTGAGTGTTGCTTGTGAAAGAGGTGTCGTCGTGTCTATTTCACTGGTCCGTTCCTCTGTGTTTAATATGGTCTGCTTTACCTGTGAATAGTACCACTTTATGTGCAGCACCATGGGTCTACGTTTCCTGCGGTTGGTACTACTATGTGAGAAACACTACGGGAAGAGCGACGCTCGTGATTAGTACCACTATTTGAGGAAAACCATTGATCTTTGTTAACAGAGAGTAGTATTATTATGCGAGGAACACCATGGGATCGTGTTGCCTGTGGGCGTTACCATAATGTGTGTGATCTGCATTTCCTATGATTAGTACCACTATGTGAGTGACCCCATGAGTATACGTGACTTGTGATTAGTTCCACCAAGTGAGGAACACCACGGGAATACCGGCGCCTGTGATTAGTACACCTGGGTGAGGAGCACCGTGTGTCTGCGTTGCTTGTGAGTGGTGCCCCTATGTGGGAAACACCATGGGTTTGTGCTTCTTGCGAGTGGTGCCATTGTGTGTGTGACATACAATGGGTTTGCATTACCTGTGATTAGTACCATCATGCGAGAAACACCATGAGTCTACGTTACCTGTGATTAGTACCACTGTAGGAGGAACTCCATGGTTCTGTTTTACTAGTGATTAGTACCATTATGAGGGGCCGGTGACCTGGATTTTGGACCCCTTTAGATAACAAGCATCATCCCGGTAATCAAGACATTGTGAATTGGATCCACTGATTGTTTTTGTTTCATCATCATTTTCTCATCACCATTCGTTTTAGATTCTATTCAGTGGATACATTTCGAAGTTTTAATTTTCATTTCGTTACACCTTGTACCATTATGGGCCGATGGCCTAGCTGTTAGGCCCCTTTAAGCAACAAACATCATCATCATCATCATCATCATCATCATCATCATCATCATTATCATCATCATCATCACATCAGTCGTATTCATGCCGGTCTTAGAGCGGTAGAGCCCTGGCCTTCTGAATCCAACTAGGCAGGTTCGATCCTGGCTCAGTCCGATGGTATTTGAAGTTGCTCAAATGCGGCAGCCTCGTGTCGGTGTATTTACTGGCACGTAAAAGAACTCCTACTGGAAAAAGTTCCGGCACCTCGGCGTCTCCGAAAACAAAACAATGTACTTATTATAATGTAAAACAAAATATTATTATTAGTAGTACCTATTCATTTTGGGCTGATGATCTAGATGTTAGGCCCCTTTAAACAATGAGCAACAAACAAGTATTCGTTTTAGAATATATATAATAATATATATCGAAATAATGCCACTGCAATTGAGATCAAGAGAACTTGTACGGTGCAATAAATTAAGAAATAACATTCTTTTCATAATCGTAAGTGTAGAAAATATATATTCACATTAGAAGCTAATAGAGATCATTGCAAATAGTTCTGTAATATTAATAAAACAAGTTCGCCGGAGCTTAATCGCTTAGCATTCTATACTTTGGATAAGTGAAAATTCCTCTAAAACGGAGTGAGTAAAGTCAGATAATAAAGTATTAAAAGTATAACTTTCCGCTTACATATTTGTATCGTTTCATTGTTATAAAGTCGTATTCTACGGTGTTATTTTCATGAGAACTGTTTCACATTTTAAAATTACTTCTGTAGGCAGGTAACCGAATGGAGTGGTCGATAGAGCCGAGCTCTATATTTGGGAGACGCGTAGGTTCGAAGCCCGACGTCGGCTGTCCTGAGAATGTATTTTTTTTTGTTTCCCATTTTCACTTTCAGACAAATGCCCGGAAGTTCCTATTCATAGGCCACAGCCGATTTCTTCCGCCCTCCTTACTAAATTTCATTCGCCATAATTCATTTAATCTTCATTAGCTTCTCATCTGTGGTTGGTGCAGGAAGGGCATCCGGCCGTAAAAGCATGCCATGTTAATTCATCTCACCTCTTTCCCCGACCCCGTATCTAGGAACGGGACCAAGCGGTGCACATACACCCTTCTCTAGGGAGGTCATCAATAACGTTCAAAAATATTAAAATTAAACTTCACTTTCACATTTTGAAATGACTTCTCAAGGGAGGTTACTGAATGGAGTGGTCGATGAAGCCAAGTTCTGCATCATAATTGCTTGCTATAGTGGAAGTGGGGAAAATAAAGTTGAATGTGTCGTTATGTAACTGAGGCGTAGACTACAGTATTAAGAATTCAGAAATATCTTTGTTCAAGACCAGTGGGCTAAACGGAGAATTATTAGTGTTTTAGAGATATTCTAGTGAGTAATAATAAAAAAATTGTGTGTTTTTTAAAAGGCTCCGTATTTATAAGTGTAATAGCTGTACGTATGTTTGTTTATTTGTTTGCTAGTTTGTTGAGTGCTTAGTTGGAAGGTTAGTTGCTTTCCTCACCGAGCCAGAAGGTGCTCTTAAATAACATTCTGCCAAGTCCACTGAAATGCGTGCAGCAAACAAACCTATGACTGACATTTTCACATCATTCGTAAGAGGGATTGACTCTATTAGAAATTGAATTACTAGAAACGAACCGAGTGAGCTGTCTACGCGGTTTGGGTCACGTAGCTGTCAGCTTTCCTTCGGGAGATAGTGTGTTCGGATCCTTGAGTCGGTAGCTCTGAAGATGGTTTTCATGGCTTCCTATTTTCACACCAGACAAAAGCTGAGATTGTACCTTAAGGCCACGGTAGCTTCCTTCCCAGTCCTAGCCCTATCCTCTCCCATCCTGGCCGTAAGACCGGGCTGTGTCAGTGCAACGTAATAAATAAAGCGCATAGTAATTAGAATCGCTCATACTTCAATCACTTCCACACTATCAAAGCCAAGAATGAGACTGAGATAGGTCAGTGAAAGTAACACATTTGCTCCGACTTCTAACCAACGCCAGAAGATGTAGTACACTGTAAACACTAGCTCTCGACAGCAAGGACATAAATAATTAATTACGTGTACGAAAATATTCAGAATAATTTCCCCTAAAATTCGTATGACTGTCTCTATGATACACACTCTATGATACATCAGTTAGCCATTATTCAACTCATATTACAATCTCTGTGAGCTTGCATTCGGAAGAGGTTTCGAACCCCACTGTCCACCGCCCTGAAGATGGTTTCCGTGGTTTCCCAGGCAAATGCTGGAGCTGTATCTTAATTAAGGCCATGGCCGCTTCCTTCCCACTGCTAGCCCTTTCCTAACTCATCATCACCGCAAGACCTATATATTACGGTGTAGGTAAGGGTTATTCTGCCCGAAGGCAGGTCCGAACCTCTGCAGAGGTGTTCCTGAGCCGGAGTTTACGTGCGGTAGGGTGGCCAGTTCCTTTCCGCGCCTCCATTCCCTTACCCCCCCCCCCCCCCCACCAACAGCGCGTGGCAACTCATCCAACTCCTGACCACGCCCAATGTTGCTTAACTTCGGAGATCTCACGGGATCCGGTGTTTCAACACGGCTACGGCCGTTGGTGTGACGCAAAGCAAATTGTAAACAAAGTTACTTAATTCTGTTCCTTTCTTTACAGTACTTCTACAATTTAACACTAATATCTCTATGTCATCCTTACTTGACTTCTAGCTCCCTATTCTCTCATCATCACCCTTCTAGTGTACCCTGTTTCCCAGAACCCATCTTCCTATAACTGTTCTGAACTAATCCCGTAGATTACACGCATCATTGCGGTTCCAGTGAACGCCATCTGAACGTAGATCCCTTTCTTCTACCCACTCATTAGGATCTACAAAGCTCACTCCCAATTTCCCACATACCCATTCCATGGTCTCATTGAAATCCCCAATGACCCTCCAGTCAGTATCCCACAATATCCCACTGATAACGATCTCCGCCGCCTTAAACTTATCCCGCGCTTTCGTAAACTGATCCCATACATCATTAACTATGTTGGTACCTATTCCTACTTTCCTTAGGTTGTTGGCATCAATGTGGAAAATTACTACTTCCTTCTTCCGTTTCTTCAACATCTGCCTAACCGTAATTCTACCCTGGTTCTCTTTTCTCCACACACTTTCCCCACATGCATAACAATAGAGTCATCCATGACCAGAGCCTCAACCCCACCAACCTTATTAGAACCCCTTCTCTCCTGATCTCCCTTCATTGCTCCGATGGCTGCAGAACCTACTATCTCCTCCCTTCTCTCCCTTTCACGATCTTGTTCCACCTCTCTCTTCCTATCCTCTACTCTACGTTTCCCTTTCCTATCGCTCTTTTTTTCTTTTCTCTTGCCTCGCCCCTCCTCTCTTACACTTCCCTGTTTCCCACCTCTTCTCTGCTGTTTTACCCTCAGTGACTCATATCGATTTCTCACCGATACTTCTTCTGAACTCACTCGCTGATGAGAACCCTCAGCCCTCATATTCAGTCCTCTTAATGATATTGATGATTACTGTACGTTACAGTCATTCAATTATTTTGTAGGAGGAGGGATTGTTTAGGGCAGTGGCTTAGTTAGTGGCTTGTACTCGGACAGCCAGGTTCGAATCCCAAAAATATCTGGGGTGGCTGACTATCGAAGAGAATCGCTCACTCTGAATACATCTATGTAGTACTTCTGTTTATTGTTGGATAGAAACAATACAGTCAAGAACAACAATAATATTCCTTCAACACTCCCACTGTCTAGGAATACATTAGAATACCATTACTTTTCGAAATAAGGTTAATAATTATGAAACAGCTATCAATATCTTATTTAGAGTCACTTCATCTATTTCGGAGTTTAATATTATAGAATAATTTTATAAGTCAAGTGGGAGAGTTTAGAAACCGACTCGACCAAAGGAACGATTATGCCAATGCAGTGCCAAAACAACGGTACTAAACAAATGGATAGATACAGAAAAATACAGGAAAATGCTACTCACCAGTAAGGAGATGGCAAGAAATTTTAAAGGATTGTTGTTTGTTATTGTTTAACGGGGGCTAACATCTAGGTCATCGGCCCAAATTTTAAAGGAAGTTTGTTAATTGGTTCTTCATCTGGAAATTAATTCGACAGAGATTCAATAATATTTATTAGGAATGTACGGAGATATAAGAAAATTATTCATATAACATGGGAAATGGTTGCTGAATTTGATTAATAATAAACCAATAAATCCATAAATCCACATTCAAAGGGATAAACAACCTCATATCGTTTCAGACGATGTCTGCGCCCAAATGCCTGAATTAATCACAAAAAGAAATAGTGGACGAATGATTCATAGACCCATTGTGAACAAATGAGATGTTAGTATCCACTGTTAAATAAAGAGGTCATTAAAAAGTAGAGGTCAATCAAAATGGAAGATATGACTTTGAATTCAAAATATTAAGGAATAGATGATAAGGATGTAGTACAAATAACTGTGCAAAACCAAATCATATTTTGGAAATATTCATTTTCAAATACTTCAGTATTGGTTTTTACACTATATTTTCAAAATATTCTAAAATTCAAAACTTTGTATAACCTGGATGATGTACAATACTAGGGGTTCTACTAAAATTTGGGGAGAGTTTTCAAACTTTCTAGACCCCAAGTTAATCATATGCAGGTGTGGGAAATTATGGTCCAACAATAACAGGTCGCAATTTTCATCCAAATTCAAAGGGATAAGCAACGCCATGTCGTTTTAGACGATGTCTGTGACCCAAATGCCTGGAGAGAAGCTCCCACGACATAACTGTGATTTATGTTACGAAACTCACGTTCTCTGTGTCTAGTGGCCATGAAACGTTTAAGTCCACGTCCACGTCGGCGGGTGCACAGTGGGTCTCGGCCCACAAGTGGCCATGGTTGGTCCTTTGCACTCCGACCGGCCAACCGAGCAGAGGAGAGGTGGCCACGGCTCTACACCTCTGTATTCGGGAGACAAAGAGGGGCTGGTCCACACCGTCGGCTGTCCCACAAATGGTTTTCCATGGTTTTCTTTTCTCCTGCACTAAGGCGAATGCCGGGACAGTTCCTAGTACAGGCCACGGCCGCCAACACTCTCACCTTCTCCGATAAGAAACTCCTGGCCTCTACCATCTAGGAGGTCCGCCAACCCCTTCAGGGGAGGAATGAAGACATCTAGCAGTAGTAATTAAGTCCACCATAAACCGGGTGTCGATTTTTTCACGAACGCAGTATTCCCTACATTCATACCTTCATTCGAAATTAAAAAGGGAACAGAGATAAAGCAGAACGACCGCAGGGACTGCCTGCAAAACTATATTTAGATGCTTTGTTACTATCCTCATTTTTATTGTCCTGTCCCCTTTTATCATGGTCATTGTTTATTGGGCGGCATTTTTCCAACACAACGTATGTAGTATCTTGGCACATGCAGCGAGGAGTCGCGTAGTTAAATTACACATCTAAAGTGATTTAGACGGGTAAGTAGGATTGTTATGTTGTTGTTCACCTCGGGTTAGGAAGAACAATACGCTTCGTTCTGACAACAAGGAACTTGCTTATGTCGGCTTGAGAATTTATATTATTATTATTGTGCTCTGTACGTGCATCATAAAATGTCTCCTCGCATGCCAGTCACACACTTCCGGTGACCTCTGCTTCAATCTTCCAATCGCTAGCAGGCTTACTTGCTACGAATCAACAGTGAGAGGCACTCGTGAGTGTTTTTTAGATTTTGATATCAACTTCATTTCTATTTACTCGGGTTTCTAAATTCAGAAATCATTTTTAGTGTTCAGGTTTACAAAAATGCATGTTAGTGCTCTATAAACTGAAAAGTTTCAAAAAAAAAAATTACGTTTATTTGAACGCTTGATGCTCAAATTTTATAGGAGGTAAGGTAAGGATAAGGGTTATTCTGCCCGAAGGCAGGTCCGAACCTCCGCAGAGGTGCTCCTGAGCCGGAGTTTACGTGGGGTAGGGTGGCCAGTTCCTTTCCGCTCCTATATTCCCTTACCCCCCACCAACAGTGCGTGGCAACCCATCCAACTCCTGACCACGCCCACTCTTGCTTAACTTCGGAGATCTCACGGGATCCGGTGTTTCAACACGGCTACGGCCGTTGGGAGGAGTGAGTACAATTTCTTATAGCTAGTCAGAGTTTTGAGTATCAAGAAACAAGACGAAAACCATCCTGTTTTATTAATAACATAACTGATTTAAATAAGTACAATTTTCGTGCAATTATATTCCGTAGTATTAAATTGTATTAATATACTTGTATGAGTGTAGGTTGCGGAGTGCTTGTGAGATGATATTTTGCTTCATCCTATGTCGAATTTCGTATGTTTACGTTCTTAAAAATGTGGAAAGTAGAACTTTACTGTACTATAGTTACTTACCGCACTCAAAGAATACCGTCAGAAATCATTTGCAATAAACATAAAACAGTTACTCATATACCTAGCAGATGACTGTGTTCCCCGTGCAGTAGTTAAAAATAAATGCGATAGAAAGGAAGGTCTTAAAAAGTAGGACTGTTAGGCAGTACCATATGGCTGATAAAGCAGGTATGAGGCAGTTTCTAAAAAGTAACTATGATCGGTGGAAAACGGTAAATAAAAATGTAAACAAACTCTGGGATGGGTTTAAATAAATTGTTGAGGAATGCGAAAACAGGTTTGTACATTTAAGGGTGGTAAGGAATGGTAAAGACCTACCTTATTATAGTAGAGAAATAAAGAGACTAAGAAGGAGGTGCAGACTGGAAAGAAATAGAGTTAGAAATGGCAGTGGAAGTAAGGAGAAATTGAAGGAACTTACTAGAAAATTGAATCTAGCAAAGAAGGCAGCTAAGGATAAGATGATGGCAAGCATAATTGGCAGTCATACAAATTTTAGTGAAAAATGGAAGGGTATGTATAGGTATTTTAAGGCAGAAACAGGTTCCAAGAAGGACATTCCAGGAATAATTAATGAACAAGGGGAGTGTGTATGTGAGGATCTTCAAAAGGCAGAAGTATTCAGTCAGCAGTATGTAAAGATTGTTGGTTACAAGGATAATGTCGAGATAGAGGAAGAGACTAAGGCCAAAGAAGTAATAAAATTTACATATGATAACAATGACATTTACAATAAGATACAAAAGTTGAAAACTAGAAAAGCGGCTGGAATTGATCAGATTTCTGGGGATATACTAAAGACAATGGGTTGGAATATAGTACCATATCTGAAGTACTTATTTGATTATTGTTTGGTCGAAGGAGCTATACCAGATGAATGGAGAGTTGCTATAGTAGCCCCTGTGTATAAAGGAAAGGGTGATAGACATAAAGCTGAAAATTACAGGCCAGTAAGTTTGACATGCATTGTATGTAAGCTTTGGGAAGGCATTCTTTCAGATTATATTAGACATGTTTGTGAAATTAATAACTGGTTCGATAGAAGGCAATTCGGTTTTAGGAAAGGTTATTCCACTGAAGCTCAACTTGTAGGATTCCAGCAAGATATAGCAGATATCTTGGATTCTGGAGGTCAAATGGACTGTATCGCGATTGACATGTCTAAAGCATTTGATAGGGTGGATCATGGGAGACTACTGGCAAAAATGAGTGCAATTGGACTAGACAAAAGAGTGACTGAATGGGTTGCTATATTTCTAGAAAATAGATCTCAGAGAGTTAGAGTAGGTGAAGCTTTGTCTGACCCTGTAATAGTTGAGAGGGGAGTTCCTCAGGGCAGTGTTATCGGACCTTTATGTTTTCTTATATATATAAATGATATGAGTAAAGGAGTGGAATCGGAGGTAAGGCTTTTTGCGGATGATGTTATTCTCTATAGAGTGATAAATAAGTTACAAGATTGTGAGCAACTGCAACGTGACCTCGAAAATGTTGTGAGATGGACAGCAGGCAATGGTATGTTGATAAACCGGGCTAAAAGTCAGGTTGTGAGTTTCACAAATAGGAAAAGTCCTCTCAGTTTTAATTACTGCGTTGATGGGGTGAAAGTTCCTTTTGGGGATCATTGTATGTATCTAGGTGTTAATATAAGGAAAGATCTTCACTGGGGTAATCACATAAATGGGATTGTAAATAAAGGGTACCGATCTCTGCACATGGTTATGAGGGTGTTTAGGGGTTGTAGTAAGGATGTAAAGGAGAGTGCATATAAGTCTCTGGTAAGACCCCAACTAGAGTATGGTTCCAGTGTATGGGACCCTCACCAGGATTACCTGATTCAAGAACTGGAAAAAATCCAAACAAAAGCAGCTCGATTTGTTCTGGATGATTTCCGACAAAAGAGTAGCGTTACAAAAATGTTGCAATGTTTGGGTTGGGAAGAATTGAGAGAAAGAAGAAGAGCTGCTCGACTAAGTGGTATGTTCCGAGCTGTCAGCGGAGAGATGGCGTGGAATGACATTAGTAGACGAATAAGTTTGAATAGCGTTTATAAAAGTAGGAAAGATCACAATATGAAGATAAAGTTGGAATTCAAGAGGACAAACTGGGGCAAATATTCATTTATAATAAGGGGAGTTAGGGATTGGAATAACTTACCAAGGGAGATGTTCAAGAAATTTCCAATTTCTTTGAAATCATTTCGGTAAAGGCTAGGAAAGCAACAGATAGGGAATCTGCCACCTGGGCGACTGCCCTAAATGCAGATCAGTATTGATTGATTGAGGTAAATGAGTCATGGGGGACTAACAGTTGGATAGTGATGATTATAATTATGATGATGATGATGATGATTATTATTATTATTATTATTATGACGGAAATGTTAAAATATCTGGAATGAATGCGTGTGTGATTTATAAACATATTTTGCATCGTTTCAATTCCTGCCCCTGCCATAAATTTAAGTCACTCAGCTTCAGGAACACAACTGAGAAGAGAGGTGGGTTAAAATCCACCCAGAAATGGTGTTCCGTTATTTTCCTCTTCAACTCCAGGCAAAGGCCGGGAAGATATCTATCTACCTATCTTACCAGACTCAGCTGCTTCCTTCACCATCCCAGCCCGCAGATAAATACAACTAAACACTCCATCACAGCCACTATCGTTGCACTTGAGTTAAGTAAGCCTACGCGGGGCAGATGAACACGAAACCCTAAGGAAGGATCAGCCTATACATTGAATCGAATTTAATTTTAATAACAACTTGTCATTTCAGAATGAATTCGGGATAATCAGGGCGACCATTATATTATATTATATTATGTGCCCAAGTAACGTTAAATTTAATAAAGCTGCATATCCAGATTTCTCCACACTTTTTTTAATAAACAGACTACCTGTTGTATACCTGTCGTCGGTAGGTTAGTTTTTGAAATTGTTGCATGGAGATGAGTGGAGAAGAGGCAAAGCACACCTCAACTAACAACGATAATCAATAAGCCCAACGTTAATGTTGATAAGTTTTAGGACCGAGTGAGTTGGCCGTGCGGTTAGGGGCGTTCAGCCGGGAGCTTGTATTCGGGAGACAGTGCGTTCGAACCCCACTGCCGGCAGCCCTAAAGATGGTTTTCCGTGGTTACCCATTTTCACACCAGGGAAATGCTGGGGCTGTATCTTGAATAAGGCCATGGATGCTTCCTTCCCACACCTAGCACTTTCCTATCCTATCGTCGCCATGAGACCGACCTGTGTCGGTGCGGCGTAAAGAAAATTGCGATAAAGAAGTGATTTTGGTTCTTAGGACATTATAGGTCATCACATTTTGTTTCCTTCGGCTTGGCTACATTAGTGATTTTAACCCTTTCCCACCGAGCTCGATAGCTGCAGTCGCTTAAGTGCGGCCAGTATCCAGTATTCGGGAGATAGTAGGTTCGAACCCCACTGTCGTCAGCCCTGAAGATGATTTTCCATGGTTTCCCATTTTCACACCAGGCAAATGCTGGGGCTGTACCTTAATTAAGGCCACGGCCGCTTCCTTCCCACTCCTTGACCTTTCCTGTCCCATCGTCGCCATAAGACCTATCTGTGTCGGTGCGACGTAAAGCACTAGCAAAAAAAAAACCCCTTTCCCTCTCCCTTCTATGATTTCTTTATCCCTCATTCTTCGAGTCCTTCACGCCTCTCTTCTCATTTCGCTAGTCATCTTTTATTTCCTTCCGTACGTACAGGAATTAAGCAACACGCAGTGTTTTAGCTTATAAAAACGATCATAACAACTACTTTCATCGCTAGTTTATTCGTTACCCTAATGACTAAACAATATTACCACGTTAGCAATTCTTGCCATTGATGGACTTGGAAGCAACAGTCCTCATTCGTGAATATTTCGATACGACAAAAATATATCGTATTTGCATGATTGGAATTTATATTTTCTATAATTATTCCTAAGTACGCTTTTTAGATAGAACGAATATTTCTGGAGATATTTGAAAGTTTGTGAAACATATAGTAATCACGAATATCTCCCTTAATATTTCTTGCACACTAAAACTGCATGAAACAAGAATAGGTATTTTACACCATTTTTATTATGCACAGTTGTTCGATATAGCTAATATTAACACAGAGATTTGACATTTCCTATTCTGGGCTCGTAATATTGCAACGGCCGCCTTTGTGGTGTAGTGGTTAGTGTGATTAGCTGCCACCCCCGGAGGCCCGGGTTCGATTCCCGGCTTTGCCACGAAATTTGAAAAGTGGTACGAGAGCTGGAACGGAGTTCACTCAGCGTCGGGAGGTCAACTGAGTAGAAGTGGGTTCGATTGCCACCTCAGCCATCCTGGAAGTGCTTTTCCGTGGTTTCCCACTTCTCCTCCAGGCAAATGCCGGGATGGTACCTAACTTAATGCCACGGCCGCTTCCTTCCGTATTCCTTATCTATCCCTTCCAATCTTCCCATGATCCCCGCAAGGCCCCTGTTCAGCATAGCAGGTGAAGCCGCCTGGGTGAGGTACTGGTCATCCTCCCCAATTACATCCCCCGACCCAGAGTCTGAAGCTCCAAGAGACTGCCCTTGAGGCGGTAGAGGTGGGATCCCTCGCTGAGTCCGAGGGAAAAACCAACCCTGTAGGGTAACCAGATTAAGAAAGAAAGAAATATTGCAACGCTAGTGTATACTAATAAAATATGTACCGTACGCACACCTTTTAGCGATACATGGAGACCCTAGTGCTGAATAGTTCGACCTCGGGTATCTTAGAGTTTCGTATTGGCAACCTTTGAAACACAAACTATGAATCGCTTATGCATCACTGTGCGACATCTGGCGTACACTTTAAGTACTAGTACTGTTGTTGTTTACACAGCAAAGTATAGAATTCATGCTGGGAACAAGATTCGCATCGAGAAATGTTATATAATGTTATATAATGTGTGTATGACACAGTTGTTGGCTCAAGATAATAAAGGTTTAGAAAATATATATCGATCGATCATATTATCGATTCAATTCAGATTTCATTTCCATTCAGTTGGCAGTATTACCGAAACCGGGAGAGCTCCCTCCTTACTCCTCCTACCCGTACAAAGAAATATCGCTAAAAGGTGCGCGGACTATATGCAGCCTAGTGCAAAATCTGATTTCCTAGAACTTAAATACGGAGTTATTAGAAATTCTGTTAAGCTATATTCCTTCAAATATTGTGATAAACAAACAAACAAACAAACAAACAAACAAACAAACAAACAAACAAACAAACAAAAATTAACTGAACCTATTGTATACTTCATCCGAGACGAATACGAAGTAAAAAAGAAAAAGAAAAAGCTAAATCATCTAGGCCTTGGGAGGGGTGGAAGGTAAAGGCTTCCTCTATCCGCAACCGTTCTAAGCAGTTAGATTTACGCCTGACCGCCGTTGCCCCCAGGAATTAACCTGGTACTCATTTTTTATATAGGCTGAGTGAAGCCCAGACGCATGTGCACCTCCGGAAGAAGAAATCGCCTTTCTTCAATTTCTCACCTTCCTGGCGGGGAATCGAACCCATGTCCTTCGGGATGAACTGAGCACGCCTTTACGGGCTCGGCCAGGCAGCCCCCTCCGAATACGGCGAGGCAAAAATTTGAAGTGTACAGACATAATTAATTTTATTTATATACATTACCATTGTGCTCTACCCTTGATATTTACAATCAGGGACACTGCAAGGATTAGGCCTAGTTTCTCTAGTATGCATGCAATGAGGATACTTGCTGTTTACATGCCTGCAGGCATTTAACACTTATTTAGCATGCGTGACTTCGCTTTGTGACACACTGACTGGTAATGGAGACTTTTTAAGACACTTAGAACTTGTTTTAATTACATTCCATTACAAATAATGGAGGGTGGGCCAAATATGACCTCTCTACAGAAGTTTGTTCACGAACGGTTTACATATTGTCACTGCTGTGCCAAAAACTCGAAAGTGACAATGCATATTGTCATGTAGTCCATCAGGATACTTTTCATTGAGTTCATTTTCCTATGCCTGTGCGCAAAGGAGAAGGAACCTAAAAAAAATCATACTCTAGGAGTGGGTAAATATGTTATGCAAATATACATTCCTACAGTACGGTTCATTTTCCTTTACACATCACAATACGAAAACGAATGAAACGAAAGTTGTTCTGATGGACTGCATATCAATATGTGACTGGAAGGCGTGACCAGTCTTAAGGGAAATAATGGATAGGAAGAGCGTTGTCACATTCGCGTATTTGGCACAGCTGTGACGATATTAGCAGTAGCATGAATCAATGGTTCCTATAGTATGTTCATTATGGACGTCTTACTGAGCATATGACAAAAGCGTTATTGGCTTTAAAGGGCAAAAAGCAAAGTCATCTCCGTACAGGCTATGAAAGCCCTCGGAAGATGGAAGGTAAAGCCTTCCCTATCCGTAACCTCGGTACTTGATGGAGTAGAGTGGTTAGCTCTACATCTGGCCGTTTTTGCACCCAGGAATTAATCTGGTACTCATTTTTGGTGTAGGTTGAGTAAACCTCAGGGCCATGTGCACCTCCGCAAGGGGAAATCTCAAATATTAGACTTTAAAGGGCTGTCAAAAAGGCAAGCTGGCATCTAATTATAAAAAAGAAGAGCTTTGGGTACAACATACTGGAAATACTGAAAAAATGTATTTTTAAGGAGTCCAACTTAATACACGTTTTATTTTAATACATGTTGTCATACTTCTTTCTTAATCTGCTTACCCTCCAGGGTTGGTTTTTTCCTCGGACTCATTGAGAGATCCCACCTCTACTGCCTCAAGGGCAGTGTCCTGGAGCGTGAGACATTGGGTCTGGGGAAACAGCTGGGGAGGATGACCAGTACCTAGCTCAGGCGGCCTCACCTGCTATACTGAACAGGGGCCTTAGTGGGGGATGGGAAGATTGGAAGGGATAGACAAGGAAGAGGGAAGGAAGCGGCCGTGGTCTTAAGTTAGATACCATCCCGGCATTTGTCTGGATGGGAAGTGGGAAACCACGGAAAACCACTTCGAGGATGGCTGAGGTGGTAATCGAATCCTCCTCGACTCATTTGACCTCCCGAGGCTGAGTGGACCCTGTTCCAGCCCTCGTACTACTTTTCAAATTTCGTGGCAGAGCCGGGAATCGAACCCGGTCCTCCGGGGGTGGCATCTAATCTTGCTAACCACTACACCACAGAGGCGGACCGTTGTCGTAGTTAAAACACTAATATACAGTGTAATTGAGCAGCCCCTTCCAGTATCGTTTGCTGCAGGCCAACTAACGTGAACGAGGTTATAGGGGTGCTATTCCACTGCAGGCGTACTGTATGTTACTAATGTTCAGTGAGCACATTTCGCACACGAATCTGAACCCTAGCGAAACGTTATATCATCCATTCGCAAAACGTCCTTTTATCATGTAACTATGTTAATCTGCCGTGCCTCGTGACCGGGTGTAAAGAAGAGGAGAATCTTCTTATTCTTCTTCTTCTTCTTCTTCTTTATCTGTTTACTCTCCAGGGTCGGTTTTTCCCTCGGACTCAGCGAGGGATCCCACCTCTAACGCCTCAAGAGCAGACTCTGGGTCGGGGGTTACACCTGGGAAGGATAGCCAGTGCCTCGCCCAGGCGGCCTCACCTGCTATACTGAACAGGGGCCTTGCGGGGGGCTGGAAAGATTGGAAGGGGTACAGAAGGAAGAGGGAAGGAAGCGGCCGTGGCCTTAAGTTTGGTACCATCGCGGCATTTGCCTGGAGGAGAAGTAGGAAACCACGGAAAACCACTTCCAGGATGGCTGAGGTGGGAATCGAACCCAACTCTACTCAGTTGACCTCCCGAGGCTGACCGGACCCCGTTCCAGCCCTCGTACCAGTTTTTCAAATTTCGTGGCAGAGCCGGGAATCGAACCCGGGCCTCCGGTGGTGGCAGCTAATCACACTAACCACTACACGACAGAGGCGGACAAGAGGCGAATCAATGCATAAAACTACTGTAGGTAACAGTGCAGTAGTTAAGATCTTAAACACCGAACGGGATGGCGTATGAACTCTGCTCTCGTCGTATTACCGGCGTGATTCCAGCAGTGTAGCGTAGTAGAAGTGTTTAGGCGTTCGCTTAGCAATCGACGTAATTGCCAGCGGCGGTCCGAATCCTGCATCGTTCAAATATTCTTGCATCGGTGTGATGCTTGAATACGTAAACACAGGCCCACGTTTGCCACATTCAAACAGTAGACTTACGCTGTCATTCATCTTGTGCCCTGCACATACTCCGCTGGTTAGGGCCTGAATGTAATCTCTGCTGTCATTCGGCATGTTTTCCACAGTGGGATACGTTGATATGCTCCTCGTTTATGGGAAAGGAAGACAAAACGCGTGCGAGGCAATACGTCTGTACCAGGAACTGTATCCCGTCTCGCTTTCCGTTCATCTGAATTCTTTTATCCATTTCATAAAAGTTAATACGCATAATTGCATTTCAAAAGCACAAATCACAACATGTCAGTATTAATGAGTGTAGATCGTTTATTATTCGTAGTGTACAAACTCGATATTATAGAAGATAAGACCTCTCTGACAATGCAACCTGAAATACAATCAATGTGAATGTTTCTTTCTGGGTGGAATTAGTGTAGAGATCAGTATATTCATCTCGGTTACTGGGTGTGAAATATATATTTTAGACACTGTGAGAAAGATCAAAATAGGGAACGTTTGGCAACAGTGGAACCGAGCGAGTTTGCAACACTGCTTGAGTCACTTAGCTGTGAGCTTACATTCGGGAAATGGTGGGTTCGAATCTCACCGTCGGTAGAGTTGTCGATAGTATTCCGTGGTTTCTCATTTTCTCCTCAGCTGGTAAGTGCTGATGCTGCACTTTATAGTTCAGTTCTTATGAGTTTTGACTTGACATTTGAGCGCTGTCTTTTGGCGGCGGCTAAGTGAATTAATAAACAGCCAACACGGCCGACTGGATACCTCGCTGCGCTGAGCTAGCTAGAGCGACGCATCAAGTCGGCCGTGCAGCCAATTATAGGCAGCCGATCGCTCCGGTAGAGCGCGTTAGAATATAGTTGCGGTTAGTAGCGTTGTTGATCTGTTGTTTTCTGTAACCATGTGCCATCAGCTGTGTTGTATTGTGCTCAGTTATTTTGGCGGTCTTTGTCAAGTTCACCCGGTCATTCTTGACAAAGCACCAACACTAGCGGCTAGAAATAATGAGTTGATTGAGTGGTCCATAGTACAATATTTCGGTTCGCGATAACATGAGGAAGGGGGGGATCTCATGAAACCCGTGAAACAAAACAAGGTATAGTACCCAGTTTACGCGCTGGATGTAATAACTAGGAGTGATGGGCTTTAAAGTTGTTCGCGTTCCACCATACCATTGCAATTTAAACGCCATAGACTGATTTGAGCCCAAGTAAAGGAATATTTAGCTGCGAATATCCGACACTTCACAGTTTCGGAATTTGAAAAACTTGTGTGGGAAGCCGTAGGCCGTGTAAGTGTAGGCTGTGAGACACAGAGATACGTGAAGTTTGGGAGAGGGAAAGTATCACAGGTGATTATGTTGAAGACGTTATTATTTCGTTACGTTCAAGGGAGAGTGAAACTTCAACAAACGATGACAATGCCGATAGAGACTCAGAAATGCGTGGTGTATTCCCTTTGTAGGATTTTTTCCTTCCTTAGGAAGAACTGAATCTAATGGCAACGCGAGCTGTTCTAGATGGCGAGTAGAAATTCCATTTTCTTGCGCTGTATCTGTTCGAGCATTGCTCTGTTTTTAACTGATAGCCTTATCCTGAATATGTTACATGTTAGAATTAACCTAATGTGAGTTATGAATGTTGCTACAAAGAATAATTGATTCTGGTCTGATTTTCGAGTATATACATTTCCGTTCGTGTTGTGTGTTGTGAATCAGCTGTTTGTACTCTTAACAATTCGGCACCAATGTCTGACTTCCGGTTAACTGCCAAGTCGAAACTCATAAAAACGGAACTATAGTTAATGACACAGCCACCACCTTCCCAATACTAGCCGTTTCTCGTCCATGCGTAGCTGAAAAACGTCTATGTATTGGTGCGATGTTAAACCACTTGCAAAAGAAAAAAAATCGGTGGTCTCAAAAGTTTTTATAGCCTGGAAAGGTTTTTAATCAGACAAATAATATTCGCAATGTGCAAGCAAAATTTACATTTTATTTATATAGACTATTTAGTTCATGGCTCCAGGTGACCAATCCGTTATAGGAAAATTAGGAACTTAAATCAATCAACAGCTGTCTGTCGCTGCAATATTATCGTTTCCGTGGTATTATGTTCATTTTATGGCAGCTACGTGCACTGCATTTGCCTACAGGTTGTTTCAAAAATACATGACATAATTTCAGGGTTGCATTCGTCAAATAAGAGAAGGAATAAGTCTATATAAAGATGAGTCCGGAAACGCGTACTTTTCGAGATATCAAACTCTGTCGTGGGCTAGAACCTCAAGTGTTGTGGGCTATCTTCATGTATTGATGTACTCCTGTCATTACCATACTGTACAAGAGGCGTTCAACATGTCCATACTACAGGCTTATCCTCGACGTCGCATTGAGTTACGAACACACTCGAATATGCCCGGTGTTGTACGTAGGTACTGTCTGAAAGGACCTTACCATTCTGCCGTGAAGTGTTGCTTCATCCTCCGTAACAATCGTGTACACCAAAAACTTTCCTTAAACCCACACAAAGACGTCAAACAAATTTAGATCAGGTGATCGTGGAGGCCAAGGAAGTACGCATTTCCTTGCCCATGTTCATAAGAAACAGAACACCTTGAAAGACTAGAGATAGGAAGTTCATATTCACAGGACATGTTCATTAGTATGTTCTGAAGAAACGATTAGCATTTCAGTCACCTAGGTTCAGCATGTGTCCTGGTGCCTAGTAGGCACTGGATCCTTCATGGGCACTGATAACTTATTCCCTGCGTGATGGCATCGATGCGTATAAGGCGCGAATGGTGTCCTGGGGTATAGCTATCCATGCTGCATTCACCTGGTTCCACAGTTCATCTTTGGTGGTTGTCATTGGGTCACAGCGCCGCAACCTTCGTTTCACCATATCCCACACATTTTCGATTGGCGACAAGTCCGGTGATCGGGCGGGTCAGGGCAACAGTCTGACATCGTGTGACTACAAGAAGGCACGTGTTCGTGCAGCAGCATGTGGTCGCGCTATGTCCTACTGAAATATGGCGTTTGGGGTGTCGTGCGGAAAGGGTATGGCTACGGGTCGCAGGATGTTATTCACGTAGGTTAAACTGGTCGCAGTGTCCTGGACACACACCAACTGTGATTTGTAGTTGTTCCCAATAGCACCCCACACCATAAGGCTTTGAGTTGGCGCTGTATATCTTGTGCGAACGCAGTCAATGTGATACCTCTCCCTCGGTCTGCAGCGAACCAAAATGCGGCCATCATTTTTAAACAAACAGAACCTGGATTCGTCCGAAAATACTATCTGCTACCATTCCTGTCACCATTGCCGTCGTTCCATAAACCATTGCAGTCTAGCATGTTTATGAACATTAATCAAAGGTAGGCGGTAAAGTGGACGACGCGCCGGTAATCCAGACCGTAATAAACGGTGACGGACTGTCCAGATCTGTCCTGCAATGCCATTCAGATGAGGTGTCGATCTTCTCGGGAGGTGGTCTGGGCGGTGCGAGCAGACCCATCTCGTTACGGCCTTCTGTGAACCATTCTGTACCCACTTGCACTGCTGACACATTTCGTCCCACACGAGCAGCAATTTCTCGGATGGATGCATCACGTTCTCTCATGCTAATAATGCTCTGGTTGTTGGCTGAGAACGCTGGATTTCCAGAGACCTCTAAATTGAAACACACATTTTCATCGTTTATGGAATGCCCTCTTTCAAACTCACTCACTTTTTAACGGTACGGTTCTCGCATACGTCTGCGAAGCATCCTGCACGTCTGCTCATGTCACACTGATCCATTACCTTCGGTTTATAGCGAGAACGAGAGCCGCAGGCACGTTTTACCAGTCGGTGGTGTTGCGCCGAGATATCGATATGGATCATGAACCTGAGGGCCGATATGGTTCAAATGCTAATCATTTTTTCAGAACATATTAATGCTCATGTCTTGTGAATATGAACTTCCTATCCCTATTCTTTCAAGGCGTTCTGGTTTTTAATAACATGAGTGTATATTTTTCCTTCTCTGTTTGTGAGGAATTCAACTCTGAATGCCGTGTATTTTTGCAACGCTCTGTATACATTCGTCATAGTAGTCCACTCAAACATCTTTAATAATACCTACATTTTAACATAGATCGCACAATCAATATGACCTAAATGCAGTATTCTGATGAAGCCAGCAGTTAACATATTGAGAGACTGCGGCCCATATAGTAAAAATGCAAAAATAAGACATTCCCGTGTGAGTGTTTTGTTCTCTGTATAGGTTATAAATATCTATTCATTTGATTTGTTGTATATCATGACATTTTATTTTGCCGTTACGCGCTAAATAGTCAAATAAACACAACTCCAGCTCGAGTTTTTCTCTAGATTAATTCTTACTCTCGATTTATTGCTACAGATAAAACGATGAAACAATCCAATCATGATTATTGGTGGCAAGCACATTATTTACTACGATCTTTCAAACTTTATAAGTATTCCAGTTAACAGCCTTGCTACTCTTTCAGCTCTCCCGATAAAAGGCGAAAAGGAGGAAAGTTTCGAAAACTCCATTTCTAAATTACAGACATTCAAGAAGGAGTTCTCTTTTTGAAACCTGTGCTGTTGTTGGTTGTGAACGCTGTGATTTCCAGAGACCTCTAAATTAAAACACACATTTTCATCGTTTATGAAAGCGTGTTTCAGATTTGAAAAATCTAAAAACCTGGCGTCATTGCACAGAAGTTCATAAACTGTACCTTAACTTTCTTCCTTAAAATCTTTTGGTTCTGCTGTGTATTCGAAATCTTGGTTCAGCATATTGACCTCTAGGAAGCCTCCCCGCATCTACTTTAAGTCCATTATTAATGAATTAGCAAGATACCCGTGCTTCGCTACGGTATTATACTGAAATTTATAATTGGATGCTTTACGTTTTATATATAATCCGCCGAAATTCGCGATCTGACTCGTTTTCTGAGAGATTACGGCAAAGTTCCTCCCATTTTTCAATCTTTCTTTCCAGCAATCGATTTCGTACATCCCGGTCTACGTCCAGGTATTCCACCCGGTCAGTTGGATCCCTAAATCTTTGCCATCTTTTCCCATAAGCACTTTTAATATGGATCAAATCCTTGAGGAGATCAGGCGTGGTGTCGTCATGGGTGCCTTGGCGGTACTGAACCCGCGGCCGAACTGCATTCGTAGTCATTACCCATCCAGGACACATTTCCAGGGCGGTCCGCACATTTTGACGACGGTCCAAGACATTATTATTATTATTATTATTATTATTATTATTATTATTATTATTATTATTATTATTATTATTATTATTATTATTATTATTATTATTATTATTATTATTATTATTATTGTTCTGGACCCCACAGCAAGATGCAAGACGGCTACTTGGCGGTAAATTACATCTGCTGCCATTGTCATTGCTGAAAATGTGACCAGCACCATTGTCGCGGTTAGGCAAGAGTGCAGGATTTCTGGCGATACGAATGACATACTTCCGTGCATTACTGACCTTACTATAGAGGTGAACAATTGCACAGTCAATCTCATTCCTATCGTTTATTTCAAATGTGTTTAAATTTTTATTTATATGTCAGGAGAATCTACTGTAATCTAAGAACATTCTCCAAAGTGAAAGATGGCTCTCTAGAAAATGAACCCAGGAAGGTTAAAAATGATCGGTTTATGATCAGAATTAGTACATTGAAAATCCACAGCCTGTTTCCAGTCATTCGACCGGGTCAGGAATGGAATGAATAAAGCTCCCATCTAGCGGCGAGGATAGGAATTGTGCCGGCTGCCGAGGCCTGTCGCACGACTCTAGGGCAATGATTAATGAATGACAAATGAAATGATATGATATTGGAGAGTATTGGAGGAATGAATGATGACAGGGAAAACCGGAGTACCTGGAGAAAAACCTGTCCCGCCTCCGCTTTGTCCAGCACCGAGCTCGATAGCTGCAGTCGCTCAAGTGCGGCCAGTATCCAGTAATCGGGAGATGGTGGGTTCGAGCCCCACTGTTGGCAGCCCTGAAGATGGTTTTCCGTGCTTTCCCATTTTCACACCAGGCAAATGCCGGGGCTAAACCTTAATTAAGGCCACGGCCGCTTCCTTCCAACTCCTAGGCCTTTCCTATCCCATCGTCACCATAAGACCTATCTGTGTCGATGCGACGTAAAGCAAACAGCAAAAAAATAGCTTTGTCCAGCACAAATATCACATGGAGTGACCGGGATTTGAACCACAGAACCCAGCGGTGTGAGCCGGCGCGCTCCCGCGTGATCCACGGAGGCTCCTTATAAGTACATTATGAACGGTAAAATCAATTCTTCTCACCTCTTTTTTCACCTCATCGCCGTTAAGTTTATCCCCCCCCCCCCCGAAAACGAGACGCGTTTCTTTTTGTTTAAAGGAGATTCCAAATACCAATGTTCGCGTCTGTTACTTTCAGTTTTGAGATATAAGTATCCCCATAAACATAATTACCTTTTATTCCCTTCCTTTCACACTACCCCCCTTAAGCGAATTTTCCGGCAAAAATACTTGTTTCTTTAATAGTAAAGGATATTCTAAATACCAATTATCACGACTCTAACATCTTCAGTTTTTGAGATATGTGTCCTCATGTAAGGAGTTTAACTCCTTTTCACTCCTGCCCCCCAAGATGATTCTCCTCCACCCCCCCCCCATAAAACGAGTTTTTCTTTGTTTTTAAAGGAGATCCAAGTACCAATTAGCACGCCTGTAACAACTTTAGTTTTTATTAGATGTAAGTATCCTCATACAATTAATTAATTTTTCAATTTTTTCAGCCCCCGCCATTCATTGGATTTTCCCAGAATACGTGTTTCTTTACTTTTAAAGCAAATTCCAAATACCAAATTTCACGTCTGTAACATATTCAGTTTTGAGATATCAGTATCCTAATTAAAAGAATTCAACCCCATTTTCAGTTACTTTTACCCCCCACCCAAGTGGCTTTCCCGAAAACTAAAAAAACACGTTTCTTTATTTTTAATAGAGATTAAAAAATACCATTTTTAAATTATGTAACATGTTTAGTTTATGAGATATACTTAGAAATTCTCATTTTAAAATTTTACCCCCTTTTTTAGTTCCCCTTAAGTGGAGTTTCCAAAAACAAATGACCTATGTTTCTTTACTTTTAGAGGAGATTCCAAGTGTCAATTTTTACGTCTGTAACATTTTACGTCTCTGAGATATACTGCAGATATAATCTTCATAAAATTAACCCCAATTTGTCAGTCCTGTTTAACCCCCATTAATTGGATTTTCCTAAAACAAAAAATACGTGTTTCTTTATTTTTAAAGAGATCCCATATACCAATTTTCAGGTCTTTAATATCTTCAGTTTCTGAGATATAAGTATCCATATTAAAAGCATTCAACCCCTTATTCACCCTTTTTCACCCCTCCTATTGGGATTTTCAGAAAACAAAAAAATACATGTTTCTTTATTTTTAAAGGAGATTCTAAATATCAGTTTTTACATCTGTAAACTTTTAAAGTTTCGAGATATAGATACAATCATTTTAAAAATTAACCCCCTTTTTCAACCCCACTATTTCGATTTTCAAAAAAAAAGTCTATGTTTCTTTATTTTTAAAGGAGATCCCAAATATCAATTTTCAGGTCTGTATCTTCAGTTTCTGAGATATAAGTATCCTCATTAAAGGCATTCAACCATTTTTCACCCCTTTTCACCCCTCCTATTAGGATTTTCCGAAAAAAATACTTGTTTCTTTATTTTTAAAGGAGATGTAAAATACCAATTTTTACATCTGTAAATTTTTAAAATTATGAGATATAGATACACTCATTTTCAAAATTCACCCCCCATTTCACCCCCCATTATTTGGATTTTCCAAAAACAAAAAATACTTGTTTCTTTATTTTTAAAGGAGATCCCAATTGCCAATTTTCAGGTCTGTAATATTTTCAGTTTCTGAAATATGAGTAGCCTCATTAAAGGTATTTAACCCGTTTTTCACGCATTTCCACCCCTCCTATTGGTATTTTCCGAAAACAAAAAATACGTGTTTCTTTATTTTTAAAGGAGATTCTAAATGCCAATTTTTACATCTGTAAACCTTTAAAGATATAGATACACTCATTTTAAAAATTAACCCCCCTTTAGCCCCCTTAGCGACGTAATATCCAAAAATCCTCCCTTAGCGAGCACCTACATGTTAATATGAATGTATCCGCAAAATTTCATTTCTTTATGTCCAGTAGTTTTGTCTCGGCGATGATGAATCTGTCAGTCAGTCAGTCAGTCAGTCAGTCAGTCAGTCAGTACAAGTTCTTTTATATATATAGACTAGCAAGATACGCGTGCTTCGCTATGGTATTATACTGAAATTTATAATTGAATGCTTATTGTTGTAGATGTTTAACCCTTTCAGACCTGAAAGAAAACTGGAGGTGTGAATTTTTGTTTGTACGTCAAGAACTGACTAAAATGCTCCTCAATACACATATTAATAGTTTATTTTACAAAATAAAAACTA